>NW_027250915.1:642500-1285000 GCF_044704955.1 Pristiophorus japonicus | reverse complement strand
TCTCTCTGTCTGTTCCTCTCTCTCGCTCTCTCTTCCAGTCTATATGTCTCTCTCCATCTGTGTATCTCTGTCCCTCTCTCTCACTCTCGCTCTCTCGTTCAGTCTCCCTGTCTCTCTCGCTCTCTGTATCTCTGTCCCTCTCTCTCTCTCGCTCTCTCTTTCAGTCTCCCTGTCTCTCTGTCTCTCTGTCTCTCTGTTTCTCTGTTTCTCTGTCTCTCTGTCTCTCTCTCGGTCTCTCTCTCACTGTGTCTCTGATTCACTCTATCCCTGCCTCTCTGCCTCTGTCACTCGTTCTCTCTCTGTCTCTCTCACTCACTCTGTATTTTTCTTTGTGTCTCTCTCTGTCTCTCTCTCCCTGTCTCTAAATCTCTATCTCCCTCTGTCTGCCTATCTCTGCCTCCCTATCCCTGCCACTCTGTCTCTCTTTCTGTGTCGCTCTGTCGCTCTCTGTCTCTTTCTCTCTGAATCTGTCTCTCGCTCTCTCTCTCGCTATCTCTCTCTTGCGCACTCTCTTACTGTCTGTCTCTCTCTATCTCGCTCTCTCTCCATCTCTCTCTCTCTCTGTGTCTCTCTCCATCTCTCTCTCTCTCTCTCTCTCTCTCTGTCGCTCTCTCTATGTCTCACTCTCTCTGTGCCTCTGTGCCTCATGAAATATCTCTGTCTCTGTCTCTCTCGCTGTGTCTATCTCTATCTTGCTCCCTCTCTCGCTCTCTGTCTCTCCCGGTCTCTCTCTCTGTCTGTATCTCTTTCCCTCTCGATATATCTCTGTCTCTCTCTATCTCTTTCTATCTGTTTCTAGGTCTCCCTCTCTCACTCTCTCTCCCACTCTCTCTTTCTGTCTCTCTCTCTATCTCTCCGTCTTTCTTTCTTTCTCTGTCTTCCCCTCTGTCTCCTTGTCTCTCTCACTCTGCCGCTCTCTCTGTCTTGCTCTGCCTCGCTCTCTCTCTCTCACTGTCTCTCTCTCGCTGACCCTCTCTGTCATTCTCTGTCTTTCCCCCCTCTCTCTCTCTCTCCCTCTCCCTCTCTCTCTCTCGTTTCCGGTCTCTGTTTCTCTCTCTCTCTATTGTTCCCTCTCTCTCTGTGTATCTGTGTCTCTCTCCATTTTGCTCTGTCTCTCTCTCTCTCTCTCTCTGTATCTCTCCATGTCTTTATCTTTCCATTTCGCGCATTCTCTCTGTCAATCTCTCTCTCTCTCTCTGTCTCTCTCCCACTCTATACCTCTCTCTCTCTCTGTCTCTTTCTCTTTCAGTCTCTCTGTATATCTCTCCCTCTCACATTCTCTCTCGCTGTCTCTCTGCAGCTCTTCCAGAACCACAGTGACAATGCACACACCGATCTTCAGTCATCCATTTTACATTTTTTAATGGTCGCCATTTGATGTTAACACTGGGAGAGATTGATTACAGAGACCGACGACACTCTAATTTAACGTTAGCTGCTTAAAGATGTACCTGCCCTGGGAGTGTTTGATGGGACAGTGTAGAGGGAGCTTTACTCTGTATCTAACCCCGTGCTCTACCTGCCCTGGGAGTGTTTAATACGTCAGTGTGGAGGGAGCTTTATCTAAATCTAACCCCCTGTACCTACCCTGGGAGTGTTTGATGGGATAGTGTAGAGAGCGAGAGTGAGAGAGGAACAGACAGAGAGAGAGACTGACAGAGAGACAGGGAGACTGAAAGAGAGAGCGAGAGAGAGGGAATCTGTATCTAACCCCGTGCTTTACCTGCACGAGGACGTTTGATGGGACAGTGTGGAGGGAGATTCAATGCCCAACTCTCTGTCTCTCTCGCTTTCTCTCTGTCAGTCTCTCTCTCTGTCTGTTCCTGTCTCTCTCTCGCTCTCTCTTTCAGTCTCCCTGTCTCTCTTCCTCTTTGTATCTCTGTTCCTCTCTCTCTCGCTCTCTGTCAGTCTCTCTGTCTCCCTCTCTCCATCTCGCTTCCTCACTCTCTCCCTCGCTCCCAATTTCTATCCATCTATCTCTCTTTCAATTTTTCCTCTATCTCTGCTACTGTCCATTTCCGATCTTTCTCTTTCTTTCTCTTTTCTGCCAGCACGCTCTCTCTATCCCTAATTCTCTCACTGCTTCTCCCTGTCCACCTGTCTTTTTCTCTCTCTCTGTCTCTCATTCCCATTCTGATGTTTCATTGATTGAAAAGTACCCCGACATATTGCAGTCTGACTGTTTAAACCCACAGCAAGAAATCACATTTCTGGGACATTTTTGATTTGCTAACCATCCAATTGTGCGTTGGAATGTGTGGGGTCAATTTAGTTTCTCCATCTGAAAGCTTTGAGTCTTTCAGTTTGACCAGTAGATGGGACCAAAGGCTGATTCGGACAATGCTGCATTGTGGAACAGTGGGATGTCTTCGCAGGGTAGCAAATGGAGAAGCAAGTTTTGTTGGTTTAAATAAGGTGTAAATTCGATTGTGTCGCCCCCTCACAGAAACACAGGATTGAAGCTATTTACCATCACTGCCCTGAAACAATGAAATGGTTCAACAAGGTGTGACTGACTTCAAACTCTTCAAACACATGAAGGACCCAGAGACTGATACCAATACACAAAGCCCCGAGCCCAGGCAGGTAAACCAGGTTTGTTCACAGATCACCCAGACACGTGTCCTGGTGTAAAATGGTCACCACGCATCTCGTGTAAAATGGCTGCTCAATCTCACCCAAACTAATCCCACTGCCCCGCTCTCTCCCCATAGCTCTCTATCAATCCCCAAACTAATCCCACTGCCCCGCTCTCTCCGCGTAGTCCTGTATCAATCCCCAGACTAATCCCACTGCCCGGCTCTCACCATAGACCTGTATCAAACCCGAAACTAATCCAACTGCCCCGCTCTCTCCCCATAGCTCTGTAACCAAGACAGAATCTATACAGAGAGGGACAGATAGAGAGACAAACACGCACTGACACAAAGATATATATATATAGAGAGAGCGAGAGAGAGAGAGGGAGACATGCACCCTTTCTCTCTCTCTCTCTCTCTCTCTCTGTCTGTCTCGAACTCTCTGTCTCTCTCTCTCTCTCCGTGTCTCTTTCTATGTCTGAGACTCTCTGTCTCTCTCTCCATCTGTCTCGATCTCTCTGTCTCTGTCTATCTGTCTCTCTATCTCTCTTTGTCTATCTGTCTCTCTGTTTTTATTCTCTCTGACTCCCTCTCTCCGTCTCTCTCTCTCTGTCTTTCCCTCTCTCTCTCACTCTGTCTCTCTCTCTGTGCCTCTCTCACATAGAAACATAGAAAATCGGTGCAGGAGTAGGCCATTCGGCCCTTCTAGCCTGCACCACCATTCAATGCCTTCATGGCTGAACATTCAACTTCAGTACCCCATTCCTGCTTTCTCGCCATACCCCTTGATCCCCCTAGTCGTAAGGACCTCATATAAGTCCTTTTTGAATATATTTAGTGAATTGGCCTCAACAACTTTCTGTGGTAGAGAATTCCACAGGTTCACCACTCTCTGGGTGAAGAAGTTCCTCCGCATCTTGGTCCTAAATGGCTTCCCCCTTATCCTTAGATAGTGACCTCTGGTTCTGGACTTCCCCAACATTGGGAACATTTTTCCTGCATCTAACCTGTCGAACCCCGTCAGAATTTTAAATGTTTCTATGAGGTCCCCTCTCATTCTTCTGAAATCCAGTGAATACAAGCCCAGTCGAACCAGTCTTTCTTGATAGGTCAGATCCTCCATCCCGGGAATCAGTCTGGTGAACCTTCGCTGCACTCCCTCAATAGCAAGAATGTCCTTCCTCAGGTTAGGAGACCAAAACTGTACACAATACTCCAGGTGTGGCCTCACCAATGCCCTGTACAACTGTCGCAACACCTCCCTGCCCCTGTACTCAAATCCCCTCGCTATGAAGGTCAACATGCCATTTGTTTTCTTAACCGCCTGCTGTACCTGCATGCCAACCTTCAATGACTGATGTACCATGACACCCAGGTCTCGTTGCACCTCCTCTTTTCCTAATCTGTCACATTCAGATAACAGTCTGTCTCTATGTTTTTACCACCAAAGTGGATAACCTCACATTTATCCACATTATACTTCATCTGCCATGCATTTGCCCACTCACCTAACCTATCCAAGTCACTCTGCAGCATCATAGCATCCTCCTCGCAGCTCACACTGCCATCCAACTTAGTGTCATCCGCAAATTTGGAGATACTACATTTAATCCCCTCGTCTAAATCATTAATGTACAATGTAAACAGCTGTGGCCCCAGCACAGAACCTTGCGGTACCCCACTAGTCACTGCCTGCCATTCTGAAATGTACCCATTTACTCCTAATCTTTGCTTCCTGTCTGACAACCAGTTCTCACACCACGTCAGCACACTACCCCCAATCCCATGTGCTTTAACTTTGCACATTAATCTCTTGTGTTGGACCTTGTCGAAAGCCTTCTGAAAGTCCAAATATACCACATCAACTGGTTCTCCCTTGTCCACTCTACTGGAAACATCCTCAAAATATTCCAGAAGATTTGTCAAGCATGATTTCCTTTTCACAAATCCATGCTGACTTGAACCTATCATGTCACCTCTTTCCAAATGCACTGCTATGACATCCTTAATAATTGATTCCATCATTTTACCCACTACCGATGTCAGGCTGACCGGTCTATAATTCCCTGTTTTCTCTCTCCCTCCTTTTTTAAAAAGTGGGGTTACATTGGCTACCCTCCACTCCATAGGAACAGATCCAAAATCAATGGAATGTTGGAAAATGACTGTCAATGCATCCGCAAATTCCAAGACCACCTGCTTAAGTACTCTGGGATGCAGTCCATCAGGCCCTGGGGATTTATCGGCCTTCAATCCCATCAATGTCCTCAACACAATTTCCCCGCTAATAAGGATTTCCCTCAGTTCCTCCTACTTACTAGACCCTCCGACCCCTTTTATATCCGGAAGGTTGTTTGTGTCCTCCTCAGTGAATACTGAACCAAAGTACTTGTTCAATTGGTCCGCCATTTCTTTGTTCCCCGTTATGACTTCCCCTGATTCTGACTGCAGGGGACCTATGTTTGTCTTTACTAACCTTTTTCTTTTTACATATCGATAGAAAATTTTGCAATCCGTCTTAATGTTCCCTGCAAGCTTCTTCTCATACTCCATTTTCCCTGCCCTAATCAAACCCTTTGTCCTCCTCTGCTGAGTTCTAAATTTCTCATAGTCCCCGGGTTCACTGCCAGTTCTGGTCAATTTGTATGCCACTTCCTTGGCTTTAATACTATCCCTGATTTCCCTTGATAGCCACGGTTGAGCCACCTTCCCTTTTTTATTTTTATGCCAGACAGGAATGTACAATTGTTGTAGTTCATCCATGCGGTCTCTAAATGTCTGCCATGTCCCATCCACAGTCAACCCCTTAAGTATCATTCGCCAATCCATCCCAGCCAATTCACGCCTCATACCTTCAAAGTTAGTCTTCTTTAAGTTCTGGACCATGGTCTCTGAATTAACTGTTTCATTCTCCATCCCAATGCAGAATTCCACCATATTATGGTCATTCTTCTCCAAGGGGCCTCGCACAACGAGATTGCTAATTAATCCTCTCTCATTACATAATACCCAGTCTAAGATGGCCTCCCCCCTAGTTGGTTCCTCGACATATTGGTCTAAAAAAACATCCCTTATGCACTCCAGGAAATCCTCCTCCATCGTATTGCTTCCAGTTTGGTTAGCCCAATCTATGTGCATATTAAAGTCACCCATTATAACTGCTGCACCTTTATTGCACGCGTCCCTAATTTCCTGTTTAATGCCCTCCCCAACATCACTACTACTGTTTGGAGGTCTGTACACAACTCCCACTAACGTTTTTTGCCCTTTGGTGTTTTGCAGCTCTACCCATATAGATTCCACATCATCCAAGCTAATGTCCTTCGTAACTATTGCCTTAATCTCCTCCTTAACCAGCAATGCTACCCCACCTCCTTTTCCTTTTATTCTATCCTTCCTGAATGTTGAATACCCCTGGATGTTGAGTTCCCAGCCCTGATCATCCTGGAGCCACGTCTCCGTAATCCCAATCACATCATATTTGTTAACATCAGTCCTGTATCAATCCCCAAACTAATCCCACTGCCCCGCACTCTCCCCATAGTCCTGTACCAATCCCAAACTAATACCACTGCCCTGCTCTCTCCCCATAGTCCTGTATCAATCTCCAAACTAATCCCACTGCCCCGGTCTCTCCCATAGACCTGTATCAATCCACAAACTAATCCCACTGCCCCGCTATCTCCCCATAACCCTGTATCAATCCCCAAACTAATCCCACTGCCCCTTTCGCTCCCCATAGTCCTGAATCAATCCCCAAACTAATCCCACTGCCCCGCTCTCTCCCCATAGTCCTGTAGCAATCCCCAAACTAATCCCACTGCCCCGCTCTCTCTCCATAGCCCTGAATCAATCCCCAAACTAATCCCACTGCACCGCTCTCTCCCCTTATTCCTGTATCAATTCCCAAACTAATCCCACTGCCCCGCTCTATCCCCATATTCCTGTATCAATCCCCAAACTAATCCCACTGCCCCGCTCTCTCCCCATAGTCCTGTATCAATCTCCAAACTAATCCCACTGCCCCGCTTTCTAAGCGTAGTCCTGTATCAATCCCCAAACTCATTCCACTGCCCCGCTCTCTCCCCATCGACCTGTATTAATCCACAAACTAATTCCACTGCCACGCTCTCTCCCCATAGTCCTGTATCAATCCCCAAACTAATCCCACTGCCCTGCTCTCTCTCCGTAGCCCTGTATCAATCCCCAAACAAATCCCACTGCCCCGCTCTCTCCTCATAGTCCTGTATCAATCCGCAAACTAATCCCACTGCCCCGCTCTCTCCCCATATTCCTGTATCAATCCCCAAACGAATCCCTCTGCCCCGCTCTCTCCCCAGAGCCCTGTATCAATCCCCAAACTAATCCCACTGCCGCGCTCTCTCCCCATAGTCATTTATCAATCCCCAAACTAATCCTTCTTCCCCGATCTCTCTCCATAGTCCTGTATATATTCCCAAACTATTCCCACTTTTCCGCTCTCTCCCCAAAGTCCTTTATCAATCCCCAAACTAATCCCACTGCCCCGCTCTCTCCCCATAGTCCTGTATCAATCCCAAACTAATCCCACTACCCCGCTCTCTCCCCATAGTCCTGTATCAATCCCCAAACTAATCCCACTGCCCCGCTCTCTCCCAATAGCCCTGTCGCAATTCCAGAATCTATACAGGGAGACAGATAGAGCTCCACACACTCACACACACACACTCTCTCTCAGTCTCTCTCTCTCTCTGTCCCTTTATCTCTGAGTCTCTCTCTCTAGATCTCTCTCTCTGCCGATTTCTGTCTCTCTCTATCTCCATCATTCTCACTCTATCTCTCTGTCTCTCTCTCTCAATCTCTCTATAAGTTTGCCTCTCTCACTCTCTCGCTCTCTCTGTCCCTCTGCTCCCCTCTCTCTGAGTCTCTCACTCTCTCTCTCCATCATTCTCTCTCTCTCTCTCTCACTCTGTATTTGTTGTGTATCTCTCTCTGACTCTCTCTCACTCCATCTCGCTCTGTATCTCTCTCTGTTTCTCTCTCTCTCTCTGTCTTTGTCTCTCCCTTTCTCTCTTTGTTTCTCTGTCTATCTGTGTCTCTGTTTTTTCTCTCTCTCTGACTCTCACTCTCAGTCTCTCCCTGTCTTTTTTTCTCTCTCTCTCTCGCTCTGTTGTGTCTCTCTCTCTGACTCTCTCTCTCTCCAATCGCTCTGTATCTCTCTCTGTTTCTCTCTCTCTCTATCTCTGTCTCTCCCTTTCTCTCTTTGTTTCGCTGTCTATCTGTGTCTCTGTTTATTCTCTCTCTCTGACTCTCACTCTCAGTCTCTCCCTGTCTTTCTCTCTCTCTCTCTCTCTCTCTCTCTCTCTCTGGCTCTATCTGTCTCTCTCCCTCTGTCTCTTTCTCTATGTCTCTCCCTTCCTCCCTCTCTGTGCCTCTCTCGCTCACTATTTCCGTCACTCTCACTCTCTTGTCTCTCTCTCTCTCTCTCTATCACTGTCTTCTCTCTCTCTTTCTGTCTCTCTCTCTCTTTTTCTCTGCAACACGTGTCCTGGTGTACAATGGTCACCACACATCTCATGTAAAATGGCTGCTCAATCTCACCCAAACTGATCCCACTGCCCCGCTCTCTCCCCGTAGTCCTGTATCAATACCCAAACAAATCCCACTGCCCCACTCTCTCCCCATAGTCCTGTAACAATCCCCAAACTAATCCCACTGCCCCGCTCTCTCCCCACATTCCTGTATCAATCCCCAAACTAATCCCACTGACCGCTCTCTCCCCATAGCCCTGTATCAATCCCCAAACTAATCCCACTGCGCCGTTCTCTTCACATAGTCCTGTATCAATCCCCAAACTAATCCCACTGCACCGCTCTCTCCCCATAGATTTGTATCAATGCCAAACTAATCTCACTGACCCCATCTCTTCCCACAGTCCTGTATCAATCCCCAAATTAATCCCACTGCCCCGCGCTCTCCCCATAGTCCTGTATCAATTCCCCAAACTAATCCCACTGCCCCGCTATCTCCCGATAATCCTCTATCTGTCCCAAAATAATCTCAATGCCCCACTCTCTCCCCATCGTCCTGTATCAACCCCCAAACTAATCCCACTGCCTCGCTCTCTCCCCGTAGTCCTGTATCAGTCCCCAAACTAATCCCACTGCCCCGCTCTCTCCCCAGAGCCCTGTATCAATCCGCAAACGAATCCCTCTTCCCCGATCTCTCTCCATAGTCCTGTATATATTTCCAAACTATTCCCACTTTCCCGCTCTCTCCCCAAAGTCCTGTTACAATCCCCAAACTAATCCCACTGCCCCGCTCTCTCCCCATAGTCCTGTATCAATCCCAAACAAATCCCACTGCCCCGCTCTCTCCCCATAGTCCTGTATCAATCCCCAAACTAATCCCACTGCCCCGCTCTCTCCCCATAGCCCTGTATCAATTCCAGAATGTATACAGGGAGACAGATAGAGATACACACACTCACACACACACACTCTCTCTGTCTCTCTCTCTCTCTCTGTCCCTTTATCTCTGAGTCTCTCTCTCTAGATCTCTCTCTCTGCCGATTTCTGTCGCTCTCTATCTCCATCATTCTCACTCTATCTCTCTGTCTCTCTCTCTCAATCTCTCTATAAGTTTGCCTCTCTCTCTCTCTCGCTCTCTCTGTCCCTCTGCTCCCCTCTCTCTGAGTCGCTCTCTCTCTCTCTCCATCATTCTCTCTCTATCTCTCTGTCTCTCTCTCTCTATCTCTCTATAATTTTGCCTCTCGCTCTCTCTGTCCCTCTGCTCCCCTCTCTCTGTGTCTCTCACAATGTCTCTCTCTATCTCTCTGTCTCTCTCTCTATCACTCTGTATTTGTTGTGTATCTCTCTCTGACTCTCTCTCACTCCATCTCGCTCTGTATCTCTCTCTGTTTCTCTCTCTCTCTGTCTTTGTCTCTCACTTTCTCTCTTTGTTTCTCTGTCTATCTGTGTCTCTCTTTTTTCTCTCTCTCTGACTCTCACTCTCAGTCTCTCCGTGTCTTTTTTTCTCTCTCTCTCTCGCTCTGTTGTGTCTCTCTCTCTGACTCTCTCTCTTCAATCGCTCTGTATCTCTCTCTGTTTCTCTCTCTCTCTATCTCTGTCTCTCCCTTTCTCTCTTTGTTTCTCTGTCTATCTGTGTCTCTGTTTATTCTCTCTCTCTGACTCTCACTCTCAGTCTCTCCCTGTCTATCTCTCTCTCTCTCTCTCTCTCTCTCTCTGGCTCTATCTGGCTCTCTCCCTCTGTCTCTTTCTCTATGTCTCTCCCTTCCTCCCTCTCTGTGCCTCTCTCGCTCACTATTTCCGTCACTCTCACTCTCTTGTCTCTCTCTCTCTCTCTATCACTATCTTCTCTCTCTCTTTCTGTCTCTCTCTCTCTTTTTCTCTGCAACACGTGTCCTGGTGTAAAATGGTCACCACACATCTCATGTAAAATGGCTGCTCAATCTCACCCAAACTAATGCCACTGCCCCGCTCTCTCCCCATAGTCCTGTATCAATACCCAAACAAATCCCACTGCCCCACTCTCTCCCCATAGTCCTGTAACAATCCCCAAACTAATCCCACTGCCCCGCGCTCTCCCCATAGTCCTGTATCAATTCCTCAAACAAATCCCACTGCCCCACTCTCTCCCCATAGCCCTGTATCAATCCCAAACTAATTCCACTGCCCTGCTCTCTCCCCATAGTCCTGTATCAATTCCCCAAACTAATCCCACTGCCCCACTCTCTCCCCATAGCCCTGTATCAATCCCAAACTAATTCCACTGCCCTGCTCTCTCCCCATAGTCCTGTATCAATTCCCCAAACTAATCCCACTGCCACGCTCTCTCCCCATAGCCCTGTATCAATCCCCAAACTAATCCCACTGCCCCGCTCTCTCCCCATAGCCCTGTACCAATCCCCAAACTAATCGCACTGCCCTGCTCTCTCCCCACAGTCCTGTATCCATCCCCAAACTAATCCCACTGCCCCGCTCTCTCCCCGTAGCACTGTACCAATCCCCAAACTAATCCCACTGCCCTGCTCTCTCCCCATAGTCCTGTATCAATCCCCAAACTAATCCCACTGCACCACTCTCTCCCCATAGCACTGTACCAATTCCCAAACTAATCCCACTGCCCTGCTCTCTCCCCATAGTCCTGTATCAATCCCCAAACTAATCCCACTGCCCCACTCTCTCCACATAGTCCTGTATCAATCCCAAAACTAATGCCACTGCCCCGCTCTCTCCCCACAGTCTTGTATCAATCCCCAAACTAATCCCACTACCACGCTCTCTCCCCATAGTCCTGTATCAATCCCCAAGCTAATCTCACTGTTCCGCTCTCTCCCCATAGTCCTGTATCAATCCCCAAACTAATCCCACTGCCCCGCTCTCTCTCCATAGTCCTGTATCAATCCCCAAACTAATCCCACTGCCCCGCTCTCTCCCCATAGCTCTGTACCAATCCCCAAACTAATCCCACTGCCTCGCTGTCTCCCCATAATCCTGTATCAATTCCAGAATCTATACAGGGAGACCGATAGAGACACACACACTCACACACATGCTATCTCTCTGACTCTCTCTCTCTCACCAACTCTCTCTGTCTCCCTTTCTCTCTTTTTTTCTCTGTCTATCTGTGTCTCTGTTTTTTCTCTCTCTCTGACTCTCACTCTCAGTCTCTGCATGTAATTCTTTCTCTCTCTCTCTCTCTCTCTCTGGCTCTATCTGTCTCTCTCCGTCTGTCTCTTTCTCTATGTCTTTCTCTTTCTCCATCTCTGTGCCTCTCTCGCTCACTATTTCTGTCACTCTCACTCTCTTGTCTCTCTCTCTCTCTCTATTACTGTCTTCTCTCTCTCTCTCTGTCTCAATCTCTCTCTCTTTCTCTGTAACACGTTTCCTGGTGTAAAATGGTCACCACGCATTTCATGTAAAATGGCTTCTCAATCTCACCCAAACTAATCCCACTGTCCCGCTCTCTCCCCATTGCCCTGTATCAATCCCCAAACTAATCCCACTGCCGCGCTCTCTTCCCATAGTCCTGTATCAATCCCCAAACTAATCCCACTGCCCCGCTCTCTACCCATAGTCCTGTATCAATCCCAAACTGATCCCAATGCTCCGGTCTCTCCCCATAGTACTGTATCAATCCCCAAACTAATCCCACTGCCCCGCTCTCTCCCCATAGTCCTGTATCAATGCCAAACTAATATCACTGACCCCCTCTGTCCCCATAGTCCTGTATCAATCCCCAAACTAATGCCACTGCCCTGCTCTCTCCCCATAGTCCTGTATCAACCCTAGAACTAATCCCACTGCCCGCTCTCTCCCCATAGCCCTGTATCAATCCCCAAACTATTCCTACTGCCCCACTCTCTCCACATAGCCCTGTATCAATCCCAAACTAATCCCACTGCCCCTGTCTCTCCCCATAGTCCTGCATCAATCCCCAAACTAATCCCACTGCCACGCTCTCTCCCCATCGTCCTGTATCAATGCCAAACAAATCTCACTGACCCCCTCTCTCCCCATAGCCCTGTATCAATCCCCAAACTAAACCCACTGACCCGCTCTCTCCCCATAGCCCTATATCAATCCGCAAACTAATGCCACTGCCCTGCTCTCTCCCCATAGTCCTGTATCAACCTCCAAACTAATCCCACTGCCCCGCTCTCTCCGCATAGCCCTTTATCAATCCCCAAACTATTCCTACTGCCCCACTCTCTCCACATAGCCCTGTATCAATCCCAAACTACTCCCACTGCCCCGCTCTCTCCCCAAAGTCCTGTATCAATTCCCCAAACTAAACCCACTGACCCGCTCTCTCCCCATAGACCTGTATCAATACCCAAACTAATCCCACTGCCCCGCTCTCTTCCCATAGTCCTGTATCAATCCCCAATCTAATCCCACGGCCCCGCTCTCTCCCCATAGTCCTGCATCAATCCCAAACTGATCCCACTGCCCCGGTCTCTCCCCATAGTCCTGTACAATCCCCAAACTAATCCCACTGCCAAGCTCTCTCCCCATAGTCCTGTATCAATGCCAAACTAATCTCACTGACCCCCTCTCTCCCCATAGTCCTGTATCAATCCCGAACTTATCCCACTGCCCCGCTCTCTCCCCATAGTCCTGTATCAATCCCAAACTAATCCCACTGCCTCGCTCTCTCTCCATAGTCTTGTATCAATCCCAAACTAATCCCACTGACGCGCTATCTCCCCATAATCCTGTATCTGTCCCAAAATAATCCCACTGCCCCACTCTCTCCCCATATTCCTGTATCAACCCCCAAACTAATCTGACTGCATCGCTCTCTCCCCATAGTCCGGTATCAATCACCAAACTAGTCCCACTGCCCCGCTCTCCACCCATAGTCCTGTATCAATCCCCAAACTAATCCCACTGCCCCGCTCTCTCTCCATAGTCCTGTATCAATCCCCAAACTAATCCCACTGCCGCGCTCTGTCCCCATCGTCCTGTATCAATGCCAAACTAATCTCACTGACCCCATCTCTCCCCATAGTCCTGTATCAATCCCCAAACTAATCCCACTGCCCCGCTCTCTCCCCATAGTTCTGTATCAATCCCAAACTAATCCCACTGCCTCGGTCTCTCTCCATAGTCCTGTATCAATCCCAAACTAATCCCACTGCCCCGCTATCTCCCCATAATCCTGTATCTGTCCCAAAATAATCCCACTGCCCCACTCTCTCCCCATAGTCCTGTATCAACCCCCAAACTAATCCCACTGCCTCGCTCTCTCAACACAGTCCTGTATCAATCCCCAAACTAATCCCACTGCCCCGCTCTCTCCCCATAGTCCTGTATCAATCCCCAAACTAATCCCACTGCCCCGCTCTCTCCCCACAGTCCTGTATCAATCCCCAAACTAATCCCACTGCCCCGCTCTCTCTCCATAGTCCTGTATCAATCCCCAAACTAATCCCACTGCCCCGCTCTCTCCCCATCGTCCTGTATCAATCCCCAAACTAATCCCACTGCTCCGCTCTCTCCCCATAGTCCTGTATCAATGCCAAACTAATCTCACTGACCCCATCTCTCCCCATAGTCCTGTATCAATCCCGAACTAATCGCACTGACCCCATCTCTCCCCATAGTCCTGTACCAATGCCAAACTAATCTCACTGCCCCTCTCTCTCCCCATAGTCCTGTGTCCATCTCCAAACTAATCCCACTGCCCCGCTCTCTCCCCATAGTCCTGTATCAATCCCAAACTAATCCCACTGCCTCGTTCTCTCTCCATAGTCCTGTATCAATCCCAAACTAATCCCACTGTCCCGCTATCTCCCCATAATCCTGTATCTGTCCCAAAATAATCCCACTGCCCCACTCTCTCCCCATAGTCCTGTACCAACCCCCAAACTAATCCCACTGCTCCGCTCTCTCCCCATAGTCCTGTATCAATCCCCAAACTAATCCCACTGCCCCGCTCTCTCCCCATAGTCCTGTATCAATCCCCAAACTAATCCCACTGCCCCGCTCTCTCCCCACAGTCCTGTGTCAATCCCCAAACTAATCCCACTGCACCGCTCTCTCCCCATAGTCCTGTTTCAATCCCCAATTAATCCCACTGCCCGCTCTCTCCCCATAGCCCTGTGTCAATCCCCAAACTAATCGCACTGCCCCGCTCTCTCCCCATAGTCCTGTATCAATCCCCAAACTAATCCCACTACCACGCTCTCTACCCATAGTCCTCTATCAATCCCCAAACTAATCCCACTGCCTTGCTCTCTCCCCATAGTCCTGTATCAATCCCCAAACTAATCCCACTGCTCCGGTCTCTCCCCATAGTCCTGTATCAATTCCCCAAACTTATCCCACTGCCCCTCTATCTCCCGATAATCCTGTATCTGTCCCAAAATAATCTCACAGCCCCACTCTCTCCCCATCGTCCTGTATCAACCCCCAAACTAATCCCACTGCCTCGCTCTCTCCCCATAGTTCGGTATCAATCCCCAAACTAATCCCACTGCCCAGCTCTCTCCCCAGAGTCCTGTATCAATCCCCAAACTAATCGCACTGCCCCGCTCTCTCCCCACATTCCTGTATCAATCCCCAAACTAATCCCACTGACCCGCTCTCTACCCATAGCCCTGTATCAATCCCCAAACTAATCCCACTGCGCCGTTCTCTTCCCATAGTCCTGTATCAATCCCCAAACTAATCCCACTGCCCCGCTCTCTCCCCATAGATTTGTATCAATGCCAAACTAATCTCACTGACCCCATCTCTCCCCACAGTCCTGTATCAATCCCCAAATTAATCCCACTGCCCCGCGCTCTCCCCTTAGTCCTGTATCAACTCCCCAAACTAATCCCACTGCCCCGCTATCTCCCGATAATCCTCTATCTGTCCCAAAATAATCTCACTGCCCCACTCTCTCCCCATCGTCCTGTATCAACCCCCAAACTAATCCCACTGCCTCACTCTCTCCCCAGAGCCCTGTATCAATCCCCAAACTAGTCCCACTGCCCCGCTCTCTCCCCATAGTCCTGTATCAATCCCAAACTAATCCCACTACCTCGCTCTCTTCCCATAGACCGATATAAATCCACAAACTAATCCCACTGCCTCGCTCTCTCCCCATAGTCCTGTATCAATCCGCAAACTAATCCCACTGCCCCACTCTCTCCCCACAGTCTTGTATCAATCCCCAAACTAATCCCACTACCACTCTCTCTCCCCATCGTCCTGTATCAATCCCCAAGCTAATCCCACTGCCCCACTCTCTCCCCATAGTCCTGTATCAATCCCCAAACTAATCCCACTGCCCCGCTTTCTCCCCAAAATCCTGTATCAATCCTCAAACTAATCCCACTGCCCCGCTCTCTCTCCATAGTCCTGTATCAATCCCCAAACTAATCCCACTGCCCCGCTCTCTCCCCATAGCTCTGTACCAATCCCCAAACTAATCCCACTGCCCCGCTCTCTCTCCATAGCTCTGTACCAATCCCCAAACTAATCCCACTGCCTCGCTGTCTCCCCATAATCCTGTATAAATTCCAGAATCTATACAGGGAGACCGATAGAGACACACACACTCACACACACACTCTCTCTCTGACTCTCTCTCACTCCAACTCTCTCTGTCTCCCTTTCTCTCTTTTTTTCTCTGTCTATCTGTGTCTCTGTTTTTTCTCTCTCTCTGACTCTCACTCTCAGTCTCTGCATGTAACTCTTTCTCTCCCTCTCTCTCTCTGGCTCTATCTGTCTCTCTCCGTCTGTCTCTTTCTCTTTCTCCATCTCTGTGCCTCTCTCGCTCACTATTTCTGTCACTCTCACTCTCTTGTCGCTCTCTCTCTCTCTATTACTGTCTTCTCTCTCTCTCTCTGTCTCAATCTCTCTCTCTTTCTCTGTAACACGTGTCCTGGTGTAAAATGGTCACCACGCATTTCATGTAAAATGGCTTCTCAATCTCACCCAAACTAATCCCACTGCCCCGCTCTCTCCCCATTGCCCTGTATCAATCCCCAAACTAATCCCACTGCCGCGCTCTCTTCCCATAGTCCTGTATCAATCCCCAGACTAATCCCACTGCCCCGCTCTCTACCCATAGTCCTGTATCAATCCCAAACTGATCCCAATGCTCCGGTCTCTCCCCATAGTCCTGTATCAATCCCCAAACTAATCCCACTGCCCCGCTCTCTCCCCATAGTCCTGTATCAATGCCAAACTTATATCACTGACCCCCTCTCTCCCCATCGTCCTGTATCAATCCCCAAACTAATGCCACTGCCCTGCTCTCTCCCCATCGTCCTGTTTCAACCCCAGAACTATTCCCACTGCCCCGCTCTCTCCCCATAGCCCTGTATCAATCCCCAAACTATTCCTACTGCCCCACTCTCTCCACATAGCCCTGTATCAATCCCAAACTAATCCCACTGCCCCGGTCTCTCCCCATAGTCCTGTATCAATCCCCAAACTAATCCCACTGCCACGCTCTCTCCCCATCGTCCTGTATCAATGCCAAACAAATCTCACTGACCCCCTCTCTCCCCATAGCCCTGTATCAATCCCCAAACTAATCCCACTGCCCCGCTCTCTCCCCATAGTCCTGTATCAATCCCAAACTGATCCCACTGCCCCGGTCTCTCCCCATAGTCCTGTATCAATCCTCAAACTAAACCCACTGATCCGCTCTCTCCACATAGCCCTGTATCAATCCCCAAATTAATGCCACTGCCCTGCTCTCTCCCCATAGTCCTGTATCAACCCCCAAACTAATCCCACTGCCCCGCTCTCTCCACATAGCCCTGTATCAATCCCCAAACTATTCCTACTGCCCCACTCTCTCCACATAGCCCTGTATCAATCCCAAACTAATCCCACTGCCCCGCTCTCTCCCCAAAGTTCTGTATCAATTCCCCAAACTAAACCCACTGACCCGCTCTCTCCCCATAGCCCTATATCAATCCCCAAACTAATCCCACTGCCCTGCTCTCTCCCCATAGTCCTGTATCAATGCCAAACTAATCTCACTGACCCCCTCTCTCCCCATCGTCCTGTATCAATCCCGAACTTATCCCACTGCCCTGCTCTCTCCCCATAGTCCTGTACCAATCCCAAACTAATCCCACTGCCTCGCTCTCTCTCCATAGTCTTGTATCAATCCCAAACTAATCCCACTGCCGCGCTATCTCCCCATAATCCTGTATCTGTCCCAAAATAATCCCACTGCCCCACTCTCTCCCCATAGTCCTGTATCAACCCCCAAACTAATCTGACTGCATCGCTCTCTCCCCATAGTCCTGTATCAATGCCAAACTAATCTCACTGACCCCATCTCTCCCCATAGTCCTGTATCAATCCCCAAACTAATCCCACTGCCCCACTCTCTCCCCATAGTCCTGTATCAATCCCCAAACTAATCCCACTGCCGCGCTCTGTCCCCATCGTCCTGTATCAATGCCAAACTAATCTCACTGACCCCATCTCTCCCCATAGTCCTGTATCAATCCCCAAACTAATCCCACTGCCCCGCTCTCTCCCCATAGTTCTGTATCAATCCCAAACTAATCCCACTGCCTCGGTCTCTCTCCATAGTCCTGTATCAATCCTAAACTAATCCCACTGCCCCGCTATATCCCCATAATCCTGTATCTGTCCCAAAATAATCCCACTGCCCCACTCTCTCCCCATAGTCCTGTATCAACCCCCAAACTAATCCCACTGCCTCGCTCTCTCAACACAGTCCTGTATCAATCCCCAAACTAATCCCACTGCCCCGCTCTCTCCCCATAGTCCTGTATCAATCCCCAAACTAATCCCACTGCCCCGCTCTCTCCCCACAGTCCTGTATCAATCCCCAAACTAATCCCACTGCCCCGCTCTCTCTCCATAGTCCTGTATCAATCCCCAAACTAATCCCACTGCCCCGCTCTCTCCCCATCGTCCTGTATCAATCCCCAAACTAATCCCACTGCTCCGCTCTCTCCCCATAGTCCTGTATCAATGCCAAACTAATCTCAATGACCCCATCTCTCCCCATAGTCCTGTATCAATCCCGAACTAATCGCACTGACCCCATCTCTCCCCATAGTCCTGTACCAATGCCAAACTAATCTCACTGCCCCTCTCTCTCCCCATAGTCCTGTGTCCATCTCCAAACTAATCCCACTGCCCCGCTCTCTCCCCATAGTCCTGTATCAATCCCAAACTAATCCCACTGCCTTGCTCTCTCTCCATAGTCCTGTATCAATCCCAAACTAATCCCACTGTCCCGCTATCTCCCCATAATCCTGTTTCTGTCCCAAAATAATCCCACTGCCCCACTCTCTCCCCATAGTCCTGTATCAACCCCCAAACTAATCCCACTGCTCCGCTCTCTCCCCATAGTCCTGTATCAATCCCCAAACTAATCCCACTGCCCCGCTCTCTCCCCATAATCCTGTATCAATCCCCAAACTAATCCCACTGCCCCGCTCTCTCCCCAAAGTCCTGTGTCAATCCCCAAACTAATCCCACTGCCCCATTCTCTCCCCATAGTCCTGTTTCAATCCCCAAAATAATCCCACTGCCCGCTCTCTCCCCATAGCCCTGTATCATTCCCAAACTAATCGCACTGCCCCGCTCTCTCCCCATAGTCCTGTATCAATCCCCAAACTAATCCCACTGCCACGCTCTCTACCCATAGTCCTCTATCAATCCCCATACTAATCCCACTGCCTTGCTCTCTCCCCATAGTCCTGTATCAATCCCCAAACTAATCCCACTGCCCCGATCTCTCCCCATTGTCCTGGATCAATGCCAAACTAATCTCACTGACCCCCTCTCTCCCCATAGTCCTGTATCAATCCCGAACTAATCCCACTTTCCCGCTCTCTCCCCATAGTCCTGTATCAATCTCCAACCTAATCCCACTGCCCCGCTCTCTCCCCACAGTCCTGTATCAATCCCAAACTAACCCCATTGCCTCGCTCTCTCTCCATAGCCCTGTATCAATCCCAAACTAATCCCACTGCCCCGCTATCTCCCCATAATCCGGTATCTGTCCCAAAATAATCTCACTTCCCCACTCTCTCCCCATCGTCCTGTATCAACCCCCAAACTAATCCCACTGCCTCGCTCTCTCCCCATAGTCCTGTATCAGTCCCCAAACTAATCCCACTGCCACGCTCTCTCCCCATAGTCCTGTATCAATCCCCAAACTAATCCCACTGCCACGCTCTCTCCCCATAGTCCTGTATCAATCCCCAAACTAATCCCACTGCCCCGCTCTCTCCCCACAGTCCTGTATCAATTCCCCAAACTAATCCCACTGCCCCGCTATCTCCCGATAATCCTGTATCTGTCCCAAAAAAATCTCACTGCCCCACTCTCTCCCCATCGTCCTGTATCAACCCCCAAACTAATCCCACTGCATCGCTCTCTCCCCATAGTTCGGTATCAATCCCCAAACTAATCCCACTGCCCCGCTCTCTCCCCAGAGTCCTGTATCAATCCCCAAACTAATCCCACTGCCCCGCTCTCTCTCCGCATTCCTGTATCAATCCCCAAACTAATCCCAGTGACCCGCTCTCAAACCATAGCCTTGTATCAATCCCCAAACTAATCCCACTGCGCCGTTCTCTTCCCATAATCCTGTATCAATCCCCAAACTAATCCCACTGCCCGGTTCTCTCCCCATAGTCCTGTATCAATCCCCAAACGAATCCCTCTTCCCCGATCTCTCTCCATAGTCCTGTATATATTCCCAAACTATTCCCACTTTCGCTCTCTCTCCCCAAAGTCCTGTATCAATCCCCAAACTAATCCCACTGCCCCGCTCTCTCCCCATAGTCCTGTATCAATCCCAAACTAATCCTACTATCCCGCTCTCTTCCCACAGACCGATATAAATCCACAAACTAAACCCACTGCCCCGCTCTCTCCCCATAGTCCTGTATCAATTCCCAAGCTAATCCCACTGCCCCGCTCTCTCCCCATAGTCCTGTATCAATCCCCAAACTAATCCCACTGCCCCGCTCTCTCCCCATAGTCCTGTATCAATCCCCAAACTAATCCCACTGCCCCGCTCTCTCTCCATAGTCCTGTATCAATCCCCAAACTAATCCCACTGCCCCGCTCTCTCCCCATAGCTCTGTACCAATCCCCAAACTAATCCCACTGCCTCGCTGTCTCCCCATAATCCTGTATCAGTTCCAGAATCTATACAGGGAGACCGATAGAGACACACACACACACACACTCTCTCTCTCTCTGACTCTCTCTCTCTCTCCAACTCTCTCTGTCTCCCTTTCTCTCTTTTTTTCTCTGTCTATCTGTGTCTCTGTTTTTTCTCTCGCTCTGACTCTCACTCTCAGTATCTGCATGTAATTCTTTCTCTCTCTCTCTCTCTCTCTGGCTCTATCTGTCTCTCTCCGTCTGTCTCTTTCTCTATGTCTTTCTCTTTCTCCATCTCTGTGCCTCTCTCGCTCACTATTTCTGTCACTCTCACTCTCTTGTCTCTCTCTCTCTCTCTATTACTGTCTTCTCTCTCTCTCTCTGTCTCAATATCTCTCTCTTTCTCTGTAACACGTGTCCTGGTGTAAAATGGTCACCACGCATTTCATGTAAAATGGCTTCCCAATCTCACCCAAACTAATCCCACTGCCCCGCTCTCTCCCCATTGCCCTGTATCAATCCCCAAACTAATCCCACTGCCCCGCTCTCTTCCCATAGTCCTGTATCAATCCCCAAACTAATCCCACTGCCCCGCTCTCTACCCATAGTCCTGTATCAACCCCCAAACTAATCCCACTGCCCCGCTCTCTCCCCATAGCCCTGTATCAATCCGCAAACTATTCCTACTGCCCCACTCTCTCCACATCGCCCTGTATCATTCCCAAACTAATCCCACTGCCCCGGTCTCTCCCCATAGTCCTGTATCAATCCCCAAACTAATCCCACTGCCAAGCTCTCTCCCCATAGTCATGTATCAATGCCAAACTAATCTCACTGACCCCCTCTCTCCCCATCGCCCTGTATCAATCCCCAAACTAATCCCACTGCCCCGCTCTCTTCCCATAGTACTGTATCAATCCCCAAACTAATCCCACTGCTCCGCTCTCTCCCCATAGTCCTGTATCAATCCCAAACTGATCCCACTGCCCCGGTCTCTCCCCATAGTCCTGTATCAATCCCCAAACTAAACCCACTGACCCGCTCTCTCCCAATAGCCCTGTACCAATCCCCAAACTAATGCCACTGCCCTGCTCTCTCCCCATAGTCCTGTATCAACACCCAAACTAATCCCACTGCCCCGGTCTCTCCCCATAGTCCTGTATCAATCCCAAACTGATCCCACTGCCCCGGTCTCTCCCCATAGTCCTGTATCAATCCCCAAACTAATCCCACTGCCAAGCTCTCTCCCCATAGTAGTGTATCAATGCCAAACTAATCTCACTGACCCCCTCTCTCCCCATAGTCCTGTATCAATCCCGAACTTATCACACTGCCCCGCTCTCTCCCCATAGTCCTGTATCAATCCCAAACTAATCCCACTGCCTCGCTCTCTCTCCATAGTCTTGTATCAATCCCAAACTAATCCCACTGCCACGCTATCTCCCCATAATCCTATATCTGTACCAAAATAATCCCACTGCCCCACTCACTCCCCATAGTCCTGTATCAACCCCCAAACTAATCTGACTGCATCGCAGTCTCCCCATAGTCCGGTATCAATCACCAAACTAATCCCACTGCCCCGCTCTCCCCCCATAGTCCTGTATCAATCCCCAAACTAATCCCACTGCCCCGCTCTCTCCCCACATTCCTGTATCAATCCCCAAACTAATCCTACTGCCCCGCTCTATCCCCATAGTCCTGTATCAATGCCAAACTAATCTCACTGACCCCATCTCTCCCCATCCTCCTGTATCAATCCAGAACTAATCCCACTGCCCCGCTCTCTCCCCATAGTCCTGTATCAATCTCCAAACTAATCCCACTGCCCCGCTCTCTCCCAATAGTTCTGTATCAATCCCAAACTAATCCCACTGCCTCGGTCTCTCAACACAGTCCTGTATCAATCCCCAAACTAATCCCACTGCCCCGCTATCTCCCCACAGTCCTGTATCAATCCCCAAACTAATCCCACTGCCCCGCTCTCTCCCCATCGTCCTGTATCAATCCACAAACTAATCCCACTGCCCCGCTCTCTCCCCATAGTTCTGTATCAATCCCAAACTAATCCCACTGCCTCGGTCTCTCTCCATAGTCCTGTATCAATCCCAAACTAATCCCACTGCCCCGCTATCTCCCCATAATCCTGTGTCTGTCCCGAAATAATTCCACTGCCCCACTCTCTCCCCATATTCCTGTATCAACCCCCAAACTAATCCCACTGCCCCGCTCTCTCCCCATAGTCCTGTATCAATCCCCAAACTAATCCCACTGCCCCGCTCTCTCCCCGCAGTCCTGTATCAATCCCCAAACTAATCCCACTGCCTCGCTCTCTCCCCATAGTCCTGTATCAATCCCCAAACTAATCCCACTGCCCCGCTCTCTCCCAATCGTACTGAATCAATCCCCAAACTAATCCCACTGCCCCGCTTTCTCGCCACATTCCTGTATCAATCCCCAAACTAATCCTACTGCTCCGCTCTCTACCCATAGTCCTGTATCAATGCCAAACTAATCTTACTGACCCCATCTCTCCCCACAGACCGATTTAAATCCACAAACTGATCCCACTGCCCCGCTCTCTCCCCATAGTCCTGCATCAATCCCCAAACTACTCCCACTGCCCCGCTCTCTCCCCATCGTACTGTATCAATCCCCAAACTAATCCCACTGCCCGGCTTTCTCGCCACATTCCTGTATCAATCCCCAAACTAATCCTACTTCTCCGCTCTCTACCCATAGTCCTGTATCAATGCCAAACTAAACTCACTGAACCCATCTCTCCCCATAGTCCTGTATCAATCCCGAACTAATCGCACTGCCCCTCTCTCTCCCGAAAGTCCTGTGTCCATCTCCAAACTAATCCCACTGCCCCGCTCTCTCTCCATAGTCCTGTATCAATCCCAAACTAATCCCACTGCCCCGCTATCTCCCCATAATCCTGTATCTGTCCCAAAATAATCCCACTGCCCCACTCTCTCCCCATAGTCCTGTATCAACCCCCAAACTAATCCCACTGCTCCGCTCTCTCCCCATAGTCCTGTATCAATCCCCAAACTAATCCCACTGCCCCGCTCTCTCTCCCCATTGTCCTGTATCAATCCCCAAACTAATCCCACTGCCCCGCTCTCTCTCTCCATAGTCCTGTATCAATCCCAAACTAATCCCACTGCCCCGCTATCTCCCCATAATCCTGTATCTGTCCCAAAATAATCTCACTGCCCCACTCTCTCCCCATAGTCCTGTATCAATCCCAAATTAATCCCACTGCCCCGCTATCTCCCCATAATCCTGTAACTGTCCCAAAATAATCTCACTTCCCCACTCTCTCCCCATCGTCCTGTATCAACCCCCAAACTAATCCCACTGCCTCGCTCTCTCCCCATAGTTCAGTATCAATCCCCAAACTAATCCCACTGCCCCGCTCTCTCCCCAGAGTCCTGTATCAATCCCCAAACTAATCCTACTGGCCCGCTCTCTCTCCACATTCCTGTATCAATCCCCAAACGAATCCCACTGACCCCATCTTTCCCCACAGTCCTGTATAAATGCCCAAACTAATCCCACTGCCCCGCTCTCTCCCAATAGTCCTGTATCAATTCCCCAAACTAATCCCACTGCCCCGCTATCTCCCGATAATCTTCTATCTGTCCCAAAATAATGTCACTGCTCCACTCTATCCCCATCGTCCTGTATCAACCCACAAACTAATCCCACTGCCTCGTTCTCTCCCCATAGTCCTGTATCAATTCCCCAAACTAATCCCACTGCCCCGCTATCTCCCGATAATCCTGTATCTGTCCCAAAATAATCCCACTGCCCCACTCTCTCCCCATAGTCCTGTATCAATCCCGAACTAATCCCACTGCCCCACTCTCTCCCCATAGTCCTGTATCAATCCCAAACTAATCCCACTGCCCCGCTTTCTCGCCATAATCCTGTATCTGTCCCAAAATAATCTCACCTCCCCACTCTCTCCCCATCGTCCTGTATCAACCCCCAAACTAATCCCACTGCCTCGCTCTCTCCCCATAGTCCTGTATCAAACCCCAAACTAATCCCACTGCCACGCTCTCTCCCCATAGTCCTGTATCAATCCCCAAACTAATCCCACTGCCCCGCACTCTCCCCACAGTCCTTTTCAATCCCCAAACTAATCCCACTGCCCCGCTCTCTCCCCATAGTCCTGCACCAATTCCCCAAATTAATCCCACTGCCCCGCTATCTCCCGATAATCCTGTATCTGTCCCAAAATAATCTCACTGCCCCACTCTTTCCCCAACGTCCTGTATCAACCCCCAAACTAATCCCACTGCCTCGCTCTCTCCCCATAGTTCGGTATCAATCCCCAAACTAATCCCACTGCCCCGCTCTCTCTCCACATTCCTGTATCAATCCCCAAACTAATCCCACTGACCCGCTCTCTCCCCATAGCCCTGTATCAATCCCCAAACTAATCCCACTGCGCCGTTCTCTTCCCATGGTCCTGTATCAATCCCCAAACTAATCCCACTGCCCCGCTCTCTCCCCATAGTCCTGTTTCAATGCCAAACTAATCTCACTGACCCCATCTCTCCCCACAGTCCTGTATAAATGCCCAAACTAATCTCACTACCCCGCTCTCTCCCAATAGTCCTGTGTCAATTCCCCAAACTAATCCCATCGCCCCGCTATCTCCTGATAATCCTCTATCTGTCCCAAAATATTATCACTGCCCCACTCTCTCCCCATCGTCCTGTATCAACCCACAAACTAATCCCACTGCCTCGTTCTCTCCCCATAGTCCTGTATCAATCCCCAAACTAATCCCACTGCCCTGCTCTCTCCCCATAGTCCTGTATCAATCCCCAAACGAATCCCTCTTCCCCGATCTCTCTCCATAGTCCTGTATATATTCCCAAACTATTCCCACTTTCCCTCTCTCTCCCCAAAGTCCTGTATCAATCCCCAAACTAATCCCACTGACCCGCTCTCTCCCCATAGTCCTGTATCAATCCCAAACTAATCCTACTATCCCGCTCTCTTCCCACAGACCGATTTAAATCCACAAACTGATCCCACTGCCCCGCTCTCTCCCCATAGTCCTGCATCAATCCCCAAACTAATCCCACTGCCCCGCTCTCTCCCCATCGTCCTGTATCAATCCCCAAACTAATCCCACTGCCCCGCTCTCTCCCCATAGTCCTGTATCAATGCCAAACTAAACTCACTGAACCCATCTCTCCCACTAGTCCTGTATCAATCCCGAACTAATCGCACTGCCCCTCTCTCTCCCGAAAGTCCTGTGTCCATCTCCAAACTAATCCCACTGCCCCGCTCTCTCCCCATAGTCCTGTATCTATCCCAAACTAATCCCACTGCTTCGATCTCTCTCCATAGTCCTGTATCAATCCCAAACTAATCCCACTGCCCCGCTATCTCCCCATAATCCTGTATCTGTCCCAAAATAATCCCACTGCCCCACTCTCTCCCCATAGTCCTGTGTCAACCCCCAAACTAATCCCACTGCTCCGCTCTCTCCCCATAGTCCTGTATCAATCCCCAAACTAATCCCACTGCCCCGCTCTCTCTCCCCATTGTCCTGTATCAATCCCCAAACTAATCCCACTGCCCCGCTCTCTCCCCTAAGTCCTGTGTCAATGCCAAACTAATCTCACTGACCCCATCTCTCCCCACACTCCTGCATAAATGCCCACACTAATCCCACTGACACGCTCTCTCCCAATAGTCCTGTATCAATTCCCCAAGCTAATCCCACTGCCCCGCTATCTCCCGATAATCCTCTATCTGTCCCAAAATAATCTCACTGCCCCACTCTCTCCCCATAGTCCTGTATCAATCCCAAATTAATCCCACTGCCCCGCTATCTCCCCATAATCCTGTACCTGTCCCAAAATAATCTCACTTCCCCACTCTCTCCCCATCGTCCTGTATCAACCCCCAAACTAATCCCACTGCCTCGCTCTCTCCCCATAGTTCAGTATCAATCCCCAAACTAATCCCACTGCCCCGCTCTCTCCCCAGAGTCCTGTATCAATCCCCAAACTAATCCTACTGCCCCGCTCTCTCTCCACATTCCTGTATCAATCCCCAAACGAATCCCACTGACCCCATCTTTCCCCACAGTCCTGTATAAATGCCCAAACTAATCCCACTGCCCCGCTCTCTCCCAATAGTCCTGTATCAATTCCCCAAACTAATCCCAGTGCCCCGCTCTCTCCCCATAGTCCTGTATCAATCCCCAAACCAATCCCTCTTCCCCGATCTCTCTCCATAGTCCTGTATATATTCCCAAACTATTCCCACATTCCCTCTCTCTTCCCAAAGTCCTGTATCAATCCCAAACTAATCCTACTATCCCGCTCTCTTCCCACAGACCGATATAAATCGACAAACTGATCCCGCTGCCCCGCTCTCTCCCCATAGTCCTGTATCAATCCAAAAACTAATCCCACTGCCCCGCTCTCTCCCCATCGTCCTGTATCAATCCCCAAAATAATCCCACTGCCCCGCTCTCTCCCCATAGTCCTGTATCAATGCCAAACTAATCTCACTGACCCCATTCTCCCCATAGTCCTGTATCAATCCCGAACTAATCGCACTGCCCCTCTCTCTCCCCATAGTCCTGCGTCCATCTCCAAACTAATCCCATTGCCCCGCTCTCTCCCCATAGTCCTGTATCAATCCCAAACTAATCCCACTGCCTCGCTCTCTCTCCATAGTCCTGTATCAATCCCAAACTAATCCCACTGCCCCGCTATCTCCCATTAATCCTGTATCTGTCCCAAAATAATCCCACTGCCCCACTCTCTCCCCATAGTCCTGTATCAATCCCCAAACTAATCCCACTGCTCCGCTCTCTCCCCATAGTCCTGTATCAATCCCCAAACTAATGCCACTGCCCCGCTCTCTCGCCATAGTCCTGTCTCAATCCCCAAACTAATCCCACTGCCCCGCTCTCTCCCCACAGTCCTGTGTCAATCCCTAAACTAATCCCACTGCCCCGCTCTCTCCCCATAGTCCTGTTTCAATCCCCAAACTAATCCCACTGCCCGCTCTCTCCCCATAGCCCTGTATCAATCCCCAAACCAATCGCACTGCCCCGCTCTCTCCCCATAGTCCTGTATCAATCCCCAAACTAATCCCACTACCACGCTCTCTACCCATAGTCCTGTATCAATCCCCAAACTAATCCCACTGCCTTGCTCTCTCCCCATAGTCCTGTATCAATCCCCAAACTAATCCCACTGCCCCGATCTCTCCCCATTGTCCTGTATCAATGCCAAACTAATCTCACTGACCCCCTCTCTCCCCATAGTCCTGTATCAATCCCGAACTAATCCCACTTCCCCGCTCTCTCCCCATAGTCCTGTATCAATCTCCAACCTAATCCCACTGCCCCGCTCTCTCCCCATAGTCCTGTACCAATCCCAAATTAATCCCACTGCCCCGCTATCTCCCCATAATCCTGTATCTGTCCCAAAATAATCTCACTTCCCCACTCTCTCCCCATAGTCCTGTATCAGTCCCCAAACTAATCCCACTGCCACGCTCTCTCCCCATAGTCCTGTATCAATCCCCAAACTAATCCCACTGCCCCGCTCTCTCCCCACAGTCCTGTATCAATCCCCAAACTAATCCCACTGCCCCGCTCTCTCCCCATGGTCCTGTATCAAGTCCCCAAACTAATCCCACTGCCCTGCCATCTCCCGATAATCCTGTATCTGTCCCAAAATAATCTCACAGCCCCACTCTCTCCCCATCGTCCTGTATCAACCTCCAAACTAATCCCACTGCCTCGCTCTCTCCCCATAGTTCAGTCTCAATCCCCAAACTAATCCCACTGCCCCGCTCTCTCCCCAGAGTCCTGTATCAATCCCCAAACTAATCCCACTGCCCCGCTCTCTCTCCACATTCCTGTATCAATCCCCAAACTAATCCCACTGACCCGCTCTCTCCCCATAGCCCTGTATCAATACCCAAACTAATCGCACTGCGCCGTTCTCTTCCCATAGTGCTGTATCAATCCCCAAACTAATCCCATTGCCCCGCTCGCTCCCCATAGTTCTCTATCAATGCCAAACTAATCTCACTGACCCCATCTCTCCCCACAGTCCTGTATAAAAGCCCAAACTAATCCCACTGCCCCGCTCTCTCCCCAGTCCTGTATCAATTCCCCAAACTAATCCCACTGCCCCGCTATCTCCCGATAATCCTCTATCTGTCCCAAAATAACCTCACTGCCCCACTCTCTCCCCATCGTCCTGTGTCAACCCCCAAACTAATCCCACTGCCTCGTTCTCTCCCCATAGTCCTGTATCAATCCCCAAACTAATCCCACTGCCTCGCTCTCTCCCCATAGTCCTGTATCAATCCCCAAACGAATCCCTCTTCCCCGATCTCTCTCCATAGTCCTGTATATATTCCCAAACTATTCCCACTTTCCCTCTCTCTCCCCAACGTCCTGTATCAATCCCCAAACTAATCCCACTGCCCCGCTCTCTCCCCATAGTCCTGTATCAATCCTAAACTAATCCTACTATCCCGCTCTCTTCCCACAGACCGATATAAATCCACAAACTAATCCCACTGCCCCGCTCTCTCCCCATAGTCCTGTATCAATCCCCAAACTAATCCCACTGCCCCACTCTCTCCCCATAGTCCTGTATCAATCCACAAACTAATCCCACTGCCCCGCTCTCTCCCCATAGTCCTGTATCGATCCCCAAACTAATACCACTGTCCCGATCTCTCCCCATCGTCCTGTATCAATCCCCAAACTAATACCACTGCCCCGCTCTCTCCCCATAGTCCTGTATTAATCCCCAAACTCATCCCACTGCCCCGCTCTCTCCCCATAGTCCTGTATCAATCCCCAAACTAATCCCACTGCCCCACTCTCTCCCCATAGTCCTCTATGAATCCCCAAACTAATCCCACTGCCCCGCTCTCTCCCCATAGCCCTGTATCAATTCCTGAATCTATACAGTGAGACAGATAAAGATACACACACTCACACACACACACACTCTCTCTCTCTCTATCTTTCTCTCTGTCCCTTTATCTCTGAGTCTCTCTCTCTAGATCTCTCTCTGCCGATTTCTGTCTCTCTCTATCTCCATCATTCTCATTCTATCTCTCTGTCTCTCTCTCTCAATCTCTCTATAAGTTTGCCTCTCTCAATCTCTCGCTCTCTCTGTCCCTCTGCTCCCCTCTCTCTGAGTCTCTCTCTCTCTCCATCATTCTCTCTCTATCTCTCTGTCTCTCTCTCTATCTCTCTCTAAGTTTGCCTCTCTCTCTCTCTCGCTCTCTCTGTCCCCCTCTCTCTGAGTCTCTCTCTCTCTCTCTCCATCATTCTCACTCTATCTCTCTGTCTCTCTCTCTCTCTCAATCTCTCTATAAGTTTGCCTCTCTCTCTCTCTCGCTCTCTCTGTCCCTCTGTTCCCCTCTCACTGAGTCTCTCTCTCTCTCTCCATCATTCTCTCTCTATCTCTCTGTCTCTCTCTCTCTATCTCTCTATAAGTTTGCCTCTCGCTCTCTCTGTCCCTCTGTTCCCCTCTCTCTGAGTCTCTCACTCTGTCTCTCTCTATCTCTCTGTCTCTCTCTCTCTCGCTCTGTATTTGTTGTGTATCTCTCTCTAACTCTCTCTCACTCCATCTCGCTCTGTATCTCTCTCTGTTTCTCTCTCTCTCTGTCTTTGTCTCTCCCTTTCTCCCTTTGTTTCTCTGTCTATCTGTGTCTCTGTTTTTTCTCTCTCTCTGACTCTCACTCTCAGTCTCTCCCTGTCTTTTATTCTCTCTCTCTCTCGCTCTGTTGTGTCTTCTCTCTGACTCTCACTCTCTCCATCTCGCTCTGTATCTCAATCTCTTTCTCTCTCTCTCTCTCTCTGGCTCTATCTGTCTCTCTCCCTCTGTCTCTTTCTCGATGTCTCTCCCTTCCTCCCTCTCTGTGCCTCTCTCGCTCACTATTTCCGTCACTCTCACTCTCTTGTCTCTCTCTCTCTCTCTCTATCACTGTCTTCTCTCTCTCTTTCTGTCTCTCTCTCCCTTTTTCTCTGCAACACGTGTCCTGGTGTAAAATGGTCACCACACATCTCATATAAAATGGCTGCTCAATCTCACCCAAACTAATGCCACTGCCCCGCTCTCTCCCCATAGTCCTGTATCAATACCCAAACAAATCCCACTGCCCCACTCTCTCCCCATAGTCCTGTAACAATCCCCAAACTAATCCCACTGCCCCGCTCTCTCCCCATAGTCCTGTATCAATTCCTCAAACTAATCCCACTGCCCCACTCTCTCCCCATAGCCCTGTATCAATCCCAAACTAATTCCACTGCCCTGCTCTCTCCCCATAGTCCTGTATCAATTCCCCAAACTAATCCCACTGCCACGCTCTCTCCCCATAGCCCTGTATCAATCCCCAAACTAATCCCACTGCCCCGCTCTCTCCCCATAGCCCTGTATCAATTCCAGAATCTATACAGGGAGACAGATAAAGATACACACACTCACACACACACACTCTCTCTCAGTCTCTCTCTCTCTCTGTCCCTTTATCCCTGAGTCTCTCTCTCTAGAGCTCTCTCTCAGCCGATTTCTGTCTCTCTCTATCTCCATCATTCTCACTCTATCTCTCTGTCTCTCTCTCTCAATCTCTCTATAAGTTTGCCTCTCTCTCTCTCTCGCTCTCTCTGTCCCTCTGCTCCCCTCTCTCTGAGTCTCTCTCTCTCTCTCTCCATCATTCTCTCTCTATCTCTCTGTCTCTCTCTCTATCTCTCTCTAAGTTTGCCTCTCTCTCTCTCTCGCTCTCTCTGTCCCCCTCTCTCTGAGTCTCTCTCTCTCTCTCTCTATCATTCTCACTCTATCTCTCTGTCTCTCTCTCTCTCTCTATCTCTCTATAAGTTTGCCTCTCTCTCTCTCTCGCTCTCTCTGTCCCCCTCTCTCTGAGTCTCTCTCTCTCTCTCCATCATTCTCTCTCTATCTCTCTGTCTCTCTCTCTCTATCTCTCTATAAGTTTGCCTCTCGCTCTCTCTGTCCCTCTGTTCCCCTCTCTCTGAGTCTCTCACACTGTCTCTCTCTATCTCTCTGTCTCTCTCTCTCTCGCTCTGTATTTGTTGTGTATCTCTCTCTAACTCTCTCTCACTCCATCTCGCTCTGTATCTCTCTCTGTTTCTCTCTCTCTCTGTCTTTGTCTCTCCCTTTCTCTCTTTCTTTCTCTGTCTCTCTGTGTCTCTGTTTTTTCTCTCTCTCTGACTCTCACTCTCAGTGTCTCCCTGTCTTTTTTTCTCTATCTCTCTCGCTCTGTTGTGTCTTCTCTCTGATTCTCTCTCTCTCCATCTCGCTCTGTATCTCTCTCTCTTTCTCTCTCTCTCTCTCTCTGGCTCTATCTGTCTCTCTCCGTCTGTCTCTTTCTCTATGTCTTTCTCTTTCTCCATCTCTGTGCCTCTCTCGCTCACTATTTCCGTCACTCTCACTCTCTTGTCTCTCTCTCTCTCTCTCTTTCACTGTCTTCTCTCTCTCTTTCTGTCTCTCTCTCTCTTCTTCTCTGCAACACGTGTCATGGTGTAAAATGGTCACCACACATCTCATGTAAAATGGCTGCTCAATCTCACCCAAACTAATCCCACTGCCCCGCTCTCTCCCCATAGTCCTGTATCAATACCCAAGCAAATCCCACTGCCCCACTCTCTCCCCATAGTCCTGTAACAATCCCCAAATTAATCCCACTGCCCCGCTCTCTCCCCATACTCCTGCATCAATTCCTCAAACTAATCTCACTGCCCCACTCTCTCCCCATAGCCCTGTATCAATCCCAAACTAATTCCACTGCCCTGCTCTCTCCCCATAGTCCTGTATCAATTCCCCAAACTAATCCCACTGCCAAGCTCTCTCCCCATCGCCCTGTATCAATCCCCAAACTAATCCCACTGCCCCGCTCTCTCCCCATAGCCCTGTACCAATCCCCAAACTAATCCCACTGCCCTGCTCTCTCCCCTTAGTCCTGTATCAATCCCCAAACTAATCCCACTGCCCCGCTCTCTCCCCATAGTCCTGTATCAATCCCCAAACTAATCCCACTACTACGCTCTCACCCATAGTCCTGTATCAATCCCCAAGCTAATCCCACTGCCCCGCTCTCTCCCCATAGTCCTGTATCAATCCCCAAACTAATCCCACTGCCCCGCTTACTCCTCATAGTCCTGTACCAATCCCCAAACTAATCCCACTGCCCCGCCCTCTCCCCATAGCCCTGTATCAGTCACGAAACTAATCCCACTGCCCCGCTCTCTCCCCATAGCTCTGTACCAATCTCCGAACTAATCCCACTGCCTCGCTGTCTCCCCATAATCCTGTATCAATTCCAGAATCGATACAGGGAGACTGATAGAGACACACACACTCACACACACACTCTCTCTCTGACGCTCTCTCTCTCCAACTCTCTCTGTCTCCCTTTCTCTCTTTGTTTCTCTGTCTATCTGTGTCTCTGTTTTTTCTCTCTCTCTCTGACTCTCACTCTTTATCTCTGCATGTCTTTCTTTCTCTCTCTCTCTCTCTCTCTGGCTCTATCTGTCTCTCTCCGTCTGTCTCTTTCTCTTTGTCTTTCTCTTTCTCCATCTCTGTGCCTCTCTCGCTCACTATTTCTGTCACTCTCACTCTCTTGTCTCTCTCTCTCTCTCTCTCTCTATTACTGTCTTCTCTCTCTCTCTCTGTCTCAATCTCTCTCTCTTTCTCTGTAACACGTGTCCTGGTGTAAAATGGTCACCACGCATTTCATGTAAAATGGCTTCTCAATCTCACCCAAACTAATACCAATGCCCCGCTCTCTCCCCACAGCCCTGTATCAATCCCCAAACTATTCCCACTGCCCCACTCTCTCCACATAGCCCTGTATCAATCCCAAACTTATCCCACTGCCCCGCTCTCTACCCATAGTCCTGTATGAATCCCAAACTGATCCCAATGCCTCGGTCTCTCCCCATAGTCCTGTATCAATCCCCAAACTAATCCCACTGCCCCGCTCTCTCCCCATAGCCCTGTATCAATCCCCAAACTATTCCTACTGCCCCACTCTCTCCACATAGCCCTGTATCAATCCCAAACTAATCCCACTGCCCCGCTCTATCCCCAAAGACCTGTATCAATTCCCCAAACTAAACCCACTGATCCGCTCTCTCCACATAGCCCTGTATCAATCCCTAAACTAATCCCATTGCCCCGCTCTCTTCCCATAGTCCTGTTTCAATCCCCAAACTAATCCCACTGCCCCGCTCTCTCCCCATAGTCCTGTATAAATCCCAAACTGATCCCACTGCCACGGTGTCTCCCCATAGTCCTGTAAAATCCCCAAACTAATCCCACTGCCCCGCTCTCTCCCCATAGTCCTGTATCAATGCCAAACTAATCTCACTGACCCCCTCTATCCCCATAGTCCTGTATCAATCCCGTACAAATCCCACTGACCCGCTCTCTCCCCATAGTCCTGTATCAATCCCAAACTAATCCCACTGCCTCGCTCTCTCTCCATAGTCTTGAATCAATCCCAAACTAATCCCACTGCCCCGCTATCTCCCCATAATCCTGTATCTGTCCCAAAATAATCCCACTGCCCGACTCTCTCCCCGCAGTCTTGTATCAATCCCCAAACTAATCCCACTACCACGCTCTCTCCCCAACGTCCTGCATCAATCCCCAAACTAATCCCACTGCCCCGCTCTCTCCCCATAGTCTTGTATCAATCCCCAAACTAATCCCACTGCCCCGCTCTCTCCCCATAGTCCTGTATCAATCCCCAAACTAATCCCACTGCCCCGCTCTCACCCAAGAGCCCTGTATCAATCCCAAAGTAATCCCACTGCCCCGCTCTGTTTCCATAGACCTATATCAATCCCCAAACTAATCCCACTGCCCCGCTCTCTCCCCATAGCTCTGTACCAATCCCCAAACTAATCCCACTGCCTCGCTGTCTCCCCATAATCCTGTATCAATTCCAGAATCTATACAGGGAGACCGATAGAGACACACACACTCACACACACACTCTCTCTCTGACTCTCTCTCTCTCCAACTCTCTCTGTCTCCCTTTCTCTCTTTTTTTCTCTGTCTATCTGTGTCTCTGTTTTTTCTCTCTCTCTGACTCTCACTCTCTCCCTGTCTTTTTTTCTCTCTCTCTCTCGCTCAGTTGTGTCTCTCTCTCTGACTCTTTCTCTCTCCAATCGCTCTGTATCTCTCTCTGTTTCTCTCTCTCTCTATCTCTGTCTCTCCCTTTCTCTCTTTGTTTCTTTGTCTATCTGTGTCTCTGTTTATTCTCTCTCTCTGACTCTCACTCTCAGTCTCTCCCTGTCTTTCTCTCTCTCTCTCTCTCTCTCTGGCTCTATCTGTCTCTCTCCGTCTGTCTCTTTCTCTATGTCTTTCTCTTTCTCCATCTCTGTGCCTCTCTCGCTCACTATTTCCGTCACTCTCACTCTCTTGTCTCTCTCTCTCTCTCTCTTTCACTGTCTTCTCTCTCTCTTTCTGTCTCTCTCTCTCTTCTTCTCTGCAACAAGTGTCATGGTGTAAAATGGTCACCACACATCTCATGTAAAATGGCTGCTCAATCTCACCCAAACTAATCCCACTGCCCCGCTCTCTCCCCATAGTCCTGTATCAATACCCAAGCAAATCCCACTGCCCCACTCTCTCCCCATAGTCCTGTAACAATCCCCAAATTAATCCCACTGCCCCGCTCTCTCCCCATACTCCTGCATCAATTCCTCAAACTAATCTCACTGCCCCACTCTCTCCCCATAGCCCTGTATCAATCCCAAACTAATTCCACTGCCCTGCTCTCTCCCCATAGTCCTGTATCAATTCCCCAAACTAATCCCACTGCCACGCTCTCTCCCCATCGCCCTGTATCAATCCCCAAACTAATCCCACTGCCCCGCTCTCTCCCCATAGCCCTGTACCAATCCCCAAACTAATCCCACTGCCCTGCTCTCTCCCCTTAGTCCTGTATCAATCCCCAAACTAATCCCACTGCCCCGCTCTCTCCCCATAGTCCTGTATCAATCCCCAAACTAATCCCACTACTACGCTCTCACCCATAGTCCTGTATCAATCCCCAAGCTAATCCCACTGCCCCGCTCTCTCCCCATAGCTCTGTACCAATCTCCGAACTAATCCCACTGCCTCGCTGTCTCCCCATAATCCTGTATCAATTCCAGAATCGATACAGGGAGACTGATAGAGACACACACACTCACACACACACTCTCTCTCTGACGCTCTCTCTCTCCAACTCTCTCTGTCTCCCTTTCTCTCTTTGTTTCTCTGTCTATCTGTGTCTCTGTTTTTTCTCTCTCTCTCTGACTCTCACTCTTTATCTCTGCATGTCTTTCTTTCTCTCTCTCTCTCTCTCTCTGGCTCTATCTGTCTCTCTCCGTCTGTCTCTTTCTCTTTGTCTTTCTCTTTCTCCATCTCTGTGCCTCTCTCGCTCACTATTTCTGTCACTCTCACTCTCTTGTCTCTCTCTCTCTCTCTCTCTCTATTACTGTCTTCTCTCTCTCTCTCTGTCTCAATCTCTCTCTCTTTCTCTGTAACACGTGTCCTGGTGTAAAATGGTCACCACGCATTTCATGTAAAATGGCTTCTCAATCTCACCCAAACTAATCCCACTGCCCCGCTCTCTCCCCACAGCCCTGTATCAATCCCCAAACTATTCCCACTGCCCCACTCTCTCCACATAGTCCTGTATCAATCCCAAACTTATCCCACTGCCCCGCTCTCTACCCATAGTCCTGTATGAATCCCAAACTGATCCCAATGCCTCGGTCTCTCCCCATAGTCCTGTATCAATTCCCAAACTAATCCCACTGCCCCGCTCTCTCCCCATAGCCCTGTATCAATCCCCAAACTATTCCTACTGCCCCACTCTCTCCACATAGCCCTGTATCAATCCCAAACTAATCCCACTGCCCCGCTCTATCCCCAAAGACCTGTATCAATTCCCCAAACTAAACCCACTGATCCGCTCTCTCCACATAGCCCTGTATCAATCCCTAAACTAATCCCATTGCCCCGCTCTCTTCCCATAGTACTGTTTCAATCCCCAAACTAATCCCACTGCCCCGCTCTCTCCCCATAGTCCTGTATAAATCCCAAACTGATCCCACTGCCACGGTGTCTCCCCATAGTCCTGTAAAATCCCCAAACTAATCCCACTGCCCCGCTCTCTCCCCATAGTCCTGTATCAATGCCAAACTAATCTCACTGACCCCCTCTATCCCCATAGTCCTGTATCAATCCCGTACAAATCCCACTGACCCGCTCTCTCCCCATAGTCCTGTATCAATCCCAAACTAATCCCACTGCCTCGCTCTCTCTCCATAGTCTTGAATCAATCCCAAACTAATCCCACTGCCCCGCTATCTCCCCATAATCCTGTATCTGTCCCAAAATAATCCCACTGCCCGACTCTCTCCCCGCAGTCTTGTATCAATCCCCAAACTAATCCCACTACCACGCTCTCTCCCCAACGTCCTGCATCAATCCCCAAACTAATCCCACTGCCCCGCTCTCTCCCCATAGTCTTGTATCAATCCCCAAACTAATCCCACTGCCCCGCTCTCTCCCCATAGTCCTGTATCAATCCCCAAACTAATCCCACTGCCCCGCTCTCACCCAAGAGCCCTGTATCAATCCCAAAGTAATCCCACTGCCCCGCTCTGTTTCCATAGACCTATATCAATCCCCAAACTAATCCCACTGCCCCGCTCTCTCCCCATAGCTCTGTACCAATCCCCAAACTAATCCCACTGCCTCGCTGTCTCCCCATAATCCTGTATCAATTCCAGAATCTATACAGGGAGACCGATAGAGACACACACACTCACACACACACTCTCTCTCTGACTCTCTCTCTCTCCAACTCTCTCTGTCTCCCTTTCTCTCTTTTTTTCTCTGTCTATCTGCGTCTCTGTTTTTTCTCTCTCTCTGACTCTCACTCTCTCCCTGTCTTTTTTTCTCTCTCTCTCTCGCTCAGTTGTGTCTCTCTCTCTGACTCTTTCTCTCTCCAATCGCTCTGTATCTCTCTCTGTTTCTCTCTCTCTCTATCTCTGTCTCTCCCTTTCTCTCTTTGTTTCTTTGTCTATCTGTGTCTCTGTTTATTCTCTCTCTCTGACTCTCACTCTCAGTCTCTCCCTGTCTTTCTCTCTCTCTCTCTCTCTCTCTCTCTCTGGCTCTATCTGTCTCTCTCCCTCTGTCTCTTTCTCTATGTCTCTCCCTTCCTCCCTCTCTGTGCCTCTCTCGCTCACTATGTCCGTCACTCTCACTCTCTTGTCTCTCTCTCTCTCTCTCTATCTCTGTCTTCACTCTCTCTTTCTGTCTCTCTCTCTCTTTTTCTCTGCAACACGTGTCCTGGTGTAAAATGGTCACCACACATCTCATGTAAAATGGCTGCTCAATCTCACCCAAACTAATGCCACTGCCCCGCTCTCTCCCCATAGTCCTGTATCAATACCCAAACAAATCCCACTGCCCCACTCTCTCCCCATAGTCCTGTAACAATCCCCAAACTAATCCCACTGCCCCGCTCTCTCCCCATAGTCCTGTATCAATTCCTCAAACTAATCCCACTGCCCCACTCTCTCCCCATAGCCCTGTATCAATCCCAAACTAATTCCACTGCCCTGCTCTCTCCCCATATTCCTGTATCAATTCCCCAAACTTATCCCACTGCCACGCTCTCTCCCCATAGCCCTGTATCAATCCCCAAACTAATCCCACTGCCCCGCTCTCTCCCCATAGCCCTGTACCAATCCACAAACTAATCCCACTGCCCTGCTCTCTCCCCACAGTCCTGTATCAATCCCCAAACTATTCCCACTGCCCCACTCTCTCCACATAGCCCTGTATCAATCCCAAACTTATCCCACTGCCCCGCCCTCTACCCATAGTCCTGTATGAATACCAAACTGATCCCAATGCCTCGGTCTCTCCCCATAGCCCTGTATCAATCCCCAAACTATTCCTACTGCCCCACTCTCTCCACATAGCCCTGTATCAATCCCAAACTAATCCCACTGCCCCGCTCTATCTCCAAAGACCTGTATCAATTCCCCAAACGAAACCCACTGATCCGCTCTCTCCCCATAGCCCTGTATCAATCCCTAAACTAATCCCATTGCCCCGCTCTCTTCCCATAGTCCTGTATCAATCCCCAAACTAATCCCACTGCCCCGCTCTCTCCCCATAGTCCTGTATAAATCCCAAACTGATCCCACTGCCCCGGTCTCTCCCCATAGTCCTGTATCAATCCCCAAACTAATCCCACTGCCCCGCTCTCTCCCCATAGTCCTGTATCAATGCCAAACTAATCTCACTGACCCCCTCTATCCCCATATTCCTGTATCAATCCCGTACAAATCCCACTGACCCGCTCTCTCCCCATAGTCCTGTATCAATCCCAAACTAATCCCACTGCCTCGCTCTCTCTCCATAGTCTTGCATCAATCCCAAACTAATCCCACTGCCCCGCTATCTCCCCATAATCCTGTATCTGGCCCAAAATAATCCCACTGCCCGACTCTCTCCCCACAGTCTTGTATCAATCCCCAAACTAATCCCACTACCACGCTCTCTCCCCAACGTCCTGCATCAATCCCCAAACTAATCCCACTGCCCCGCTCTCTCCCCATAGTCTTGTATCAATCCCCAAACTAATCCCACTGCCCCGCTCTCTCCCCATAGTCCTGTATCAATCCCCAAACTAATCCCACTGCCCCGCTCTCTCCCAAGAGCCCTGTATCAATCCCAAACTAATCCCACTGCCCCGCTCTGTTTCCATAGACCTATATCAATCCCCAAACTAATCCCACTGCCCCGCTCTCTCCCCATAGTCCTGTACCAATCCCCAAACTAATCCCACTGCCTCGCTGTCTCCCCATAATCCTGTATCAATTACAGAATCTATACAGGGAGACCGATAGAGACACACACACTCACACACACACTCTCTCTCTGACTCTCTCTCTCTCCAACTCTCTCTGTCTCCCTTTCTCTCTTTTTTTCTCTGTCTATCTGTGTCTCTGTTTTTTCTCTCTCTCTGACTCTCACTCTCTCCCTGTCTTTTTTTCTCTCTCTCTCTCGCTCTGTTGTGTCTCTCTCTCTGACTCTTTCTCTCTCCAATCGCTCTGTATCTCTCTCTGTTTCTCTCTCTCTCTATCTCTGTCTCTCCCTTTCTCTCTTTGTTTCTCTGTCTATCTGTGTCTCTGTTTATTCTCTCTCTCTGACTCTAACCCTCAGTCTCTCCCTGTCTCTCTCTCTCTCTCTCTCTCTCTCTCTCTGGCTCTATCTGTCTCTCTCCCTCTGTCTCTTTCTCTATGTCTCTCCCTTCCTCCCTCTCTGTGCCTCTCTCGCTCACTATTTCCGTCACTCTCACTCTCTTGTCTCTCTCTCTCTCTCTCTATCACTGTCTTCTCTCTCTCTTTCTGTCTCTCTCTCTCTTTTTCTCTGCAACACGTGTCCTGGTGTAAAATGGTCACCACACATCTCATGTAAAATGGCTGCTCAATCTCACCCAAACTAATGCCACTGCCCCGCTCTCTCCCCATAGTCCTGTATCAATACCCAAACAAATCCCACTGCCCCACTCTCTCCCCATTGCCCTGTATCAATCCCCAAACTAATCCCACTGCCCCGCTCTCTTCCCATTGTCCTGTATCAATCCCCAAACTAATCCAACTGCCCCGCTCTCTACCCATAGTCCTGTATCAATCCCAAACTGATCCCAATGCTCCGGTCTCTCCCCATAGTCCTGTATCAATCCCCAAACTAATCCCACTGCCCCGCTCTCTCCCCATAGTCCTGTATCAATGCCAAACTAATATCACTGACCCCCTTTCTCCCCATAGTCCTGTATCAATCCCCAAACTAATGTCACTGCCCTGCTCTCTCCCCATAGTCCTGTATCAACCCCAGAACTAATCCCACTGCCCCGCTCTCTCCCCATAGCCCTGTATCAATCCCCAAACTATTCCTACTGCCCCACTCTCTCCACATAGCCCTGTATCAATCCCAAACTAATCCCACTGCCCCGGTCTCTCCCCATAGTCCTGTATCAATCCATAAACTAATCCCACTGCCACGCTCTCTCCCCATAGTCTTGTATCAATGCCAAACTAATCTCACTGACCCCCTCTCTCCCCATAGACCTGTATCAATCCCCAAACTAATCCCACTGCCCCGCTCTCTTCCCATCGTCCTGTATCAATCCCCAAACAAAACCCACTGACCCGCTCTCTCCCCATAGCCCTGTATCAATCCCCAAACTAATGCCACTGCCCTGCTCTCTCCCCATAGTCCTGTATCAACCCCCAAACTAATCCCACTGCCCCGCTCTCTCCGCATAGCCCTGTATCAATCCCCAAACTAATCCCACTGCCCCGCTCTCACCCCATAGCACTGTACCAATCCCTAAACTAATCCCACTGCCTTCTCTCTCCCCATAGCCCTGTACCAATCCCCAAACTAATCCCACTGCCCCGCTCTCTCCCCACAGTCTTGTATCAATCCCCAAACCAATCCCACTACCACGCTCTCTCCCCATAGTCCTGTATCAATCACCAAGCTAATCCCACTGCCCCGCACTCTCCCCATAGTCCTGTGTCAATCCCCAAACTAATCCCACTGCCCCGCTCTCTCCCCATAGTCCTGTATCAATCCCCAAACTAATCCCACTGCCCCGCTCTCTCTCCATAGTCCTGTATCAATCCCCAAACTAATCCCACTGCCCCGCTCTCTCCCCATAGCTCTGTACCAATCCCCAACCTAATCCCACTGCCTCGCTGTCTCCCCATAATCCTGTATCAATTCCAGAATCTATACAGGGAGACCGATAGAGACACACACACTCACACACACTCTCTCTCTCTGAATCTCTCTCTCTCCAACTCTCTCTGTCTCCCTTTCTCTTTTTTTTTCTCTGTCTATCTGTGTCTCTGTTTTTTCTCTCTCTCTGACTCTCACTCTCAGTCTCTCCCTGTCTTTTTTTCTCTCTCTCTCTCGCTCTGTTGTGTCTCTCTCTCTGACTCTCTCTCTCTCCAATCGCTCTGTATCTCTCTCTGTTTCTCTCTCTCTCTATCTCTGTCTCTCCCTTTCTCTCTTTGTTTCTCTGTCTATCTGTGTCTCTGTTTATTCTCTCTCTCTGACTCTCACTCTCAGTCTCTCCCTGTCTTTCTCTCTCTCTCTCTCTCTCTCTCTCTCTCTCTCTCTGGCTCTATCTGTCTCTCTCCCTCTGTCTCTTTCTCTATGTCTCTCCCTTCCTCCCTCTCTGTGCCTCTCTCGCTCACTATTTCCGTCACTCTCAATCTCTTGTCTCTCTCTCTCTCTCTCTATCTCTGTCTTCACTCTCTCTTTCTGTCTCTCTCTCTCTTTTTCTCTGCAACACGTGTCCTGGTGTAAAATGGTCACCACACATCTCATGTAAAATGGCTGCTCAATCTCAGCCAAACTAATGCCACTGCCCCGCTCTCTCCCCATAGTCCTGTATCAATACCCAAACAAATCCCACTGCCCCACTCTCTCCCCATAGTGCTGTAACAATCCCCAAACTAATCCCACTGCCCCGCTCTCTCCCCATGGTCCTGTATCAATTCCTCAAACTAATCCCACTGCCCCACTCTCTCTCCATAGCCCTGTATCAATCCCCAAACTAATTCCACTGCCCCGCTCTCTCCCCATAGCCCTGTACCAATCCCCAAACTAATCCCACTGCCCTGCTCTCTCCCCACAGTCCTGTATCAATTCCCCAAACTAATCCCACTGCCCCGCTCTCTTCCCATAGCACTGTACCAATCCCCATACTAATCCCACTGCCCTGCTCTCTCCCCATAGCCCTGTATCAATCCCCAAACTAATCCCACTGCCCCGCTCTCTCCCCACAGTCTTGTATCAATCCCCAAACTAATCCCAATGCTCCGGTCTCTCCCCATAGTCCTGTATCAATCCCCAAACTAATCCCACTGCCCCGCTCTCTCCCCATAGTCCTGTATCAATGCCAAACTAATATCACTGACACCCTCTCTCCCCATTGTCCTGTATCAACCCCAGAACTAATTCCACTACCCCGCTCTCTCCCCATAGCCCTGTATCAATCCCCAAACTCTTCCTACTGCCCCACTCTCTCCACATAGCCCTGTATCAATTCCAAACTAATCCCACTGCCCCGGTCTCTCCCCATAGTCCTGTATCAATCCCCAAACTAATCCCACTGCCCTGCTCTCTCGCCATAGTCCAGTATCAATCCCCAAACTAATCCCACTGCCCCGCTCTCTTCCCATCGTCCTTTATCAATCCGCAAACTAATCCCACTGCCCCGCTCTCTCCCCATAGTCCTGTGTCAATCCCCAAACTAATCCCACTGCCCCGCTCTCTCCCCATAGTCCTGTATCAATCCCAAACTGATCCCACTGTCCCGGTCTCTCCCCATAGTCCTGTATCAATCCCCAAACTAAACCCACTGACCCGCTCTCTCCCCATAGCCCTGTATCAATCCCCAAACTAATGCCACTGCCCTGCTCTCTCCCCATAGTCCTGTATCAACCCTCAAACTCATCCCACTGCCCCGCTCTCTCCCCATAGTCCTGTATCAATACCCAAACAAATCCCACTGCCCCACTCTCTCCCCATAGTCCTGTAACAATCCCCAAACTAATCCCAATGCCCCGCTCTCTCCCCATTGTCCTGTATCAATTCCTCAAACTAATCCCACTGCCCCACTCTCTCCCCATAGCCCTGTATCAATCCCAAATTAATTCCACTGCCCTGCTCTCTCCCCATAGTCCTGTATCAATTCCCCAAACTAATCCCACTGCCACGCTCTCTCCCCATAGCCCTGTATCAATCCCCAAACTAATCCCACTGCCCCGCTCTCTCCCCATAGCCCTGTACCAATCCCCAAACTAATCCCACTGCCCTGCTCTCTCCCCACAGTCCTGTATCAATTCCCCAAACTAATCCCACTGCCCCGCTCTCTCCCCATAGAACTGTACCAATCTACAAACTAATCCCACTGCCCTGCTCTCTCCCCTGAGCCCTGTACCAATCCGCAAACTAATCCCACTGCCCCGCTCTCTCCCCACAGTCTTGTATCAATCCCCAAAATAATCCCACTACCACGCTCTCTCCCCACAGTCCTGTATCAATCCCCAAGCTAATCCCACTGCCCCGCTCTCTCCCCATAGTCCTGTATCAATCCCCAAACTAATCCCACTGCCCCGCTCTCTCCCCATAGTCCTGTATCAATCCCCAAACTAATCCCACTGCCCCGCTCTCTCTCCATAGTCCTGTATCAATCCCCAAACTAATCCCACTGCCCCGCTCTCTCCCCATAGCTCTGTACCAATCTCCAAACTAATCCTACTGCCTCGCTGTCTCCCCATAATCCTGTATCAATTCCAGAATATATACAGGGTGACCGATAGAGACACACACACTCACACACACACTCTCTCTCTGACTCTCTCTCTCTCCAACTCTCTCTGTCTCCCTTTCTCTCTTTTTTTCTCTGTCTATCTGTGTCTCTGTTTTTTCTCTCTCTCTGACTCTCACTCTCAGTCTCTGCATGTAATTCTTTCTCTCTCTCTCTCTCTCTCTGGCTCTATCTGTCTCTCTCCGTCTGTCTGTTTCTCTATGTCTTTCTCTTTCTCCATCTCTGTGCCTCTCTCGCTCACTATTTCTGTCACTCTCACTCTCTTGTCTCTCTCTCTCTCTCTATTACTGTCTTCTCTCTCTCTCTCAGTCTCAATCTCTTTCTCTTTCTCTGTAACACGTGTCCTGGTGTAAAATGGTCACCACGCATTTCATGTAAGATGGCTTCTCAATCTCACCCAAACTAATCCCACTGCCCCGCTCTCTCCCCATTGCCCTGTATCAATCCCCCAACTAATCACACTGCCCCGCTCTCTTCCCATAGTCCTGTATCAATCCCCAAACTAATCCCACTGCCCCGCTCTCTACCCATAGTCCTGTATCAATCCCAAACTGATCCCAATGCTCCGGTCTCTCCCCATAGTCCTGTATCAATCCCCAAACTAATCCCACTGCCCCGCTCTCTCCCCATAGTCCTGTATCAATGACAAACTAATATCACTGACCCCCTCTCTCCCCATAGTCCTGTATCAATCCCCAAACTAATGCCACTGCCCTGCTCTCTCCCCATAGTCCTGTATCAACCCCAGAACTAATCCCACTGCCCCGCTCTCTCCCCATAGCCCTGAATCAATCCCCAAACTATTCCTACTGCCCCACTCTCTCCACATAGCCCTGTATCAATCCCAAACTAATCCCACTGCCACGCTCTCTCCCCATAGATCTGTATCAATGCCAAACTAATCTCACTGACCCCCTCTCTCCCCATAGCCCTGTATCAATCCCCAAACTAATCCCACTGCCCCGCTCTCTCCCCATAGTCCTGTATCAATCCCAAACTGATCCCACTGCCCCGGTCTCTCCCCATAGTCCTGTATCAATCCCCAAACTAAACCCACTGACCCGCTCTCTCCCCATAGCCCTGTATCAATCCCCAAACTAATGCCACTGCCCTGCTCTCTCCCCATAGTCCTGTATCAACCCCCAAACTAATCCCACTGCCCCGCTCTCTCCGCATAGCCCTGTATCAATCCCCAAACTAATCCCACTGCCCCGCTCCCTCACCATAGTCCTGTATCAATCCCCAAACGAATCCCTCTTCCCCGATCTCTCTCCATAGTCCTGTATATATTTCCAAACTATTCCCACTTTCACGCTCTCTCCCCAAAGTCCTGTATCAATCCCCAAACTAATCCCACTGCCCCGCTCTCTCCCCATAGTCCTGTATCAATCCCAAACTAATCCCACGACCCCGCTCTCTTCCCATAGACCGATATAAATCCACAAACTAATCCCACTGCCTCGCTCTCTCCCCATAGTCCTGTATCAATCCGCAAACTAATCCCACTGCCCCACTCTCTCCCCATAGTCCTGTACCAATCCCCAAACTAATCCCACTGGCCTGCTCTCTCCCCATAGCCCTGTACCAATCCCCAAACTAATCCCACTGCCCCGCTCTCTCCCCACAGTCTTGTATCAATCCCCAAACTAATCCCACTACCACGCTCTCTCCCCATAGTCCTGTATCAATCCCCAAGCTAATCCCACTGCCCCGCTCTCTCCCCATAGTCCTGTATCAATCCCCAAACTAATCCCACTGCCCCGCTCTCTCCCCAAAGTCCTGTATCAATCCCCAAACTAATCCCACTGCCCCGCTCTCTCTCCATAGTCCTGTATCAATTCCCAAACTAATCCCACTGCCCCGCTCTCTTCCCATAGCTCTGTACCAATCCCCAAACTAATCCCACTGCCTCGCTGTCTCCCCATAATCCTGTAACAATTCCAGAATCTATACAGGTAGACCGATAGAGACACACACACTCGCACACACACTCTCTCTCTGACTCTCTCTCTCTCCAACTCTCTCTTTCTCCCTTTCTCTCTTTTTTTCTCTGTCTATCTGTGTCTCTGTTTTTTCTCTCTCTCTGACTCTCACTCTCAGTCTCTGCATGTAATTCTTTCTCTCTCTCTCTCTCTCTCTGGCTCTATCTGTCTCTCTCCGTCTGTCTCTTTCTCTATGTCTTTCTCTTTCTCCATCTCTGAGCCTCTCTCGCTCACTATTTCTGTCACTCTCACTCTCTTGTCTCTCTCTCTCTATCTATTACTGTCTTCTCTCTCTCTCTCAGTCTCAGTCTCTCTCTCTTTCTCTGTAACACGTGTCCTGGTGTAAAATGGTCACCACGCATTTCATGTAAAATGGCTTCTCAATCTCACCCAAACTAATCCCACTGCCCCGCTCTCTCCCCATTGCCCTGTATCAATCCCCAAACTAATCCCACTGCCCCGCTCTCTTCCATAGTCCTGTATCCATCCCCAAACTAATCCCACTGCCCCGCTCTCTACCCATAGTCCTGTATCAATCCCAAACTGATCCCAATGCTCCGGTCTCTCCCCATAGTCCTGTATCAATCCCCAAACTAATCCCACTGCCCCGCTCTCTCCCCATAGTCCTTTATCAATGCCAAACTAATATCACTGACCCCCTCTCTCCCCATAGTCCTGTATCAATCCCCAAACTAATGCCACTGCCCTGCTCTCTCCCCATAGTCCTGTATCAACCCCAGAACTAATCCCACTGCCCCGCTCTCTCCCCATAGCCCTGTATCAATCCCCAAATTATTGCTACTGCCCCACTCTCTCCACATAGCCCTGTATGAATCCCAAACTAATCCCACTGCCCCGGACTCTCCCCATAGTCCTGTCTCAATCCCCAAACTAATCCCACTGCCCCGCTCTCTACCCATAGTCCTATATCAATCCCAAACTGATCACAATGACCGGTCGCTCCCCATAGTCCTGCATCAATCCCCAAACTAATCCCACTGCCCCGCTCTCTCCCCATAGTCCTGTATCAATGCCAAACTAATATCACTGACCCCCTCTCTCCCCATAGTCCTGTATCAATCCCCAAACTAATGCCACTGCCCTGCTGTCTCCCCATCGTCCTGTATCAACCCCAGAACTAATCCCACTGCCCCGCTCTCTCCCCATAGCCCTGTATCAATCCCCAAACTATTCCTACTGCCCCACTCTCTCCACATAGCCCTGTATCAATCCCAAACTTATCCCACTGCCCCGGTCTCTCCCCATAGTCCTGTATCAATCCCCAAACTAATCCCACTGCCACGCTCTCTCCCCATAGTCCTGTATCAATGCCAAACTAATCTCACTGACCCCCTCTCTCCCCATAGCCCTGTATCAATCCCCAAACTAATCCCACTGCCCCGCTCTCTTCCCATAGTCCTGTATCAATCCCCAAACTAATCCCACTGCCCCGCTCTCTCCCCATAGTCCTGTATCAATCCCAAACTGATCGCACTGCCCCGGTCTCTCCCCATAGTCCTGTGTCAATCCCCAAACTAAACCCACTGACCCGCTCTCTCCCCATAGCCCTGTATCAATCCCCAAAAAATGCCACTGCCCTGCTCTCTCCCCATAATCCTGTATCAACCCCCAAACTAATCCCACTGCCCCGCTTTCTCCGCATAGCCCTGTATCAATCCCCAAATTATTCCTACTGCCCCACTCTCTCCACATAGCCCTGTATCAATCCCAAACTAATCCCACTGCCCCGCTCTCTCCCCAAAGTCCTGTATCAATTCCCCAAACTAAACCAACTGACCCGCTCTCTCCCCATAGTCCTGTATCAATCCCCAAACTAATCCCACTGCACCGCTCTCTTCCCATAGTCCTGTATCAATCCCCAAACTAATCCCACTGCCCCGCTCTCTCCCCATAGTCCTGTATCAATCCCAAACTGATCCCACTGCCCCGGTCTCTCCCCATAGTCCTGTATCAATGCCAAACTAATCTCACTGACCCCCTCTCTCCCCATAGTCCTGTATCAATCCCGAACTTATCCCACTGCCCCGCTCTCTCCCCGTAGTCCTGTATCAATCCCAAACTAATCCCACTGCCTCGCTCTCTCTCCATAGTCTTGTATCAATCCCAAACTAATCCCACTGCCGCGTTTTCTCCCCATAATCCTGTATCTGTCCCAAACTAATCTGACTGCATCGCTCTCTCCCCATAGTCCGGTATCAATCACCAAACTAATCCCACTGCCCCGCTCTCCCCCCATAGTCCTGTATCAATCCCCAAACTAATCCCACTGCCCCGCTCTCTCCCCATAGTCCTGTATCAATCCCCAAACTAATCCCACTGCCGCGCTCTGTCCCCATCGTCCTGTATCAATGCCAAACTAATCTCACTGACCCCATCTCTCCCCATAGTCCTGTATCAATCCCCAAACTAATCCCACTGCCCCGCTCTCTCCCCATAGTTCTGTATCAATCCCAAACTAATCCCACTGCCTCGGTCTCTCTCCATAGTCCTGTATCAATCCCAAACTAATCCCACTGCCCCGCTATCTCCCCATAATCCTGTATCTGTCCCAAAATAATCCCACTGCCCCACTCTCTCCCCACAGTCCTGTATCAATCACCAAACTAATCCCACTGCCCCGCTCTCTCCCCACAGTCCTGTGTCAATCCCCAAACTAATCCCACTGCCCCGCTATCTCCCCATAGTCCTGTTTCAATCCCCAAAATAATCCCACTGCCCGCTCTCTCCCCATAGCCCTGTATCAATCCCCAAACTAATCGCACTGCCCCGCTCTCTCCCCATAGTCCTGTATCAATCCCCAAACTAATCCCACTACCACGCTCTCTACCCATAGTCCTCTATCAATCCCCAAACTAATCGCACTGCCTTGCTCTCTCCCCATAGTCCTGTATCAATCCCCAAACTAATCCCACTGCCCCGATCTCTCCCCATTGTCCTGTATCAATGCCAAACTAAACCCACTGACCCGCTCTCTCCCCATAGCCCTGTATCAATCCCCAAACTAATGCCACTGCCCTGCTCTCTCCCCATAGTCCTGTAGCAACCCCCAAACTAATCCCACTGCCCCGCTCTCTCCGCATAGCCCTGTATCAATCCCCAAACTATTCCTACTGCCCCACTCTCTCCACATAGCCCTGTATCAATCCCAAACTAATCCCACTGCCCCGCTCTCTCCCAAAAGTCCTGTATCAATTCCCCAAACTAATCTCACTGACCCCCTCTGTCCCCATAGTCCTGTATCAATCCCCAAACTAATCCCACTGCCCCACTCTCTCCCCATAGTCCTCTATCAATCCCCAAACTAATCCCACTGCCCCGCTCTCTCCCCATAGCCCTGTATGAATTCCAGAATCTATACAGGGAGACAGATAAAGATACACACACTCACACACACACACTCTCTCTCAGTCTCTCTCTCTCTCTCTGTCCCTTTATCTCTGAGTCTCTCTCTCTAGATCTCTCTCTCTGCCGATTTCTGTCTCTCTCTCTCTCTCCATCATTCTCACTCTATCTCTCTATCTCTTTCTCTCAATCTCTCTATAAGTTTGCCTCTCTCTCTCTCTCGCTCTCTCTGTCCCTCTGTTCCCCTCTCTGAGTCTCTCTCTCTCTCTCTCTCTCCATCATTCTCTCTTTATCACTCTGTCTCTCTCTCTCTCTATCTCTCTATAATTTTGCCTCTCGCTCTCTCTGTCCCTCTGTTCCCCTCTCTCTGAGTCTCTCACTCTGTCTCTCTCTATCTCTCTGTCTCTCTCTCTCTCTCGCTCTGTATTTGTTGTGTATTTCTCTCTAACTCTCTCTCACTCCATCTCGCTCTGTATCTCTCTCTGTTTCTCTCTCTCTCTGTCTTTGTCTCTCCCTTTCTCTCTTTGTTTCTCTGTCTATCTGTGTCTCTGTTTTTTCTCTCTCTCTGACTCTCACTCTCAGTCTCTCCCTGTCTCTCTCTCTCTCTCTCTCTCTGGCTCTATCTGTCTCTCTCCCTCTGTCTCTTTCTCTATTTCTCTCCCTTCCTCCCTCTCTGTGCCTCTCTCGCTCACTATTTCCGTCACTCTCACTCTCTTGTCTCTCTCTCTCTCTATCACTGTCTTCTCTCTCTCTTTCTGTCTCTCTCTCTCTTTTTCTCTGCAACACGTGTCCTGGTGTAAAATGGTCACCACACATCTCATGTAAAATGGCTGCTCAATCTCACCCAAACTAATGCCACTGCCCCGCTCTCTCCCCATAGTCCTGTATCAATACCCAAACAAATCCCACTGCCCCACTCTCTCCCCATAGTCCTGTAACAATCCCCAAACTAATCCCACTGCCCCGCTCTCTCCCCATTGTCCTGTATCAATTCCTCAAACTAATCCCACTGCCCCACTCTCTCCCCATAGCCCTGTATCAATCCCAAATTAATTCCACTGCCCTGCTCTCTCCCCACAGTCCTGTATCAATTCCCCAAACTAATCCCACTGCCACGCTCTCTCCCCATAGCCCTGTATCAATCCCCAAACTAATCCCACTGCCCCGCTCTCTCCCCATAGCCCTGTACCAATCCCCAAACTAATCCCACTGCCCTGCTCTCTCCCCACAGTCCTGTATCAATTCCCCAAACTAATCCCACTGCCCCGCTCTCTCCCCATAGAACTGTACCAATCTCCAAACTAATCCCACTGCCCTGCTCTCTCCCCTGAGCCCTGTACCAATCCGCAAACTAATCCCACTGCCCCGCTCTCTCCCCACAGTCTTGTATCAATCCCCAAACTAATCCCACTACCACGCTCTCTCCCCACAGTCCTATATCAATCCCCAAGCTAATCCCACTGCCCCGCTCTCTCCCCATAGTCCTGTATCAATCCCCAAACTAATCCCACTGCCCCGCTCTCTCCCCATAGTCCTGTATCAATCCCCAAACTAATCCCACTGCCCCGCTCTCTCTCCATAGTCCTGTATCAATCCCCAAACTAATCCCACTGCCCCGCTCTCTCCCCACAGTCTTGTATCAATCCCCAAACTAATCCCACTACCACGCTCTCTCCCCATAGTCCTGTATCAATCCCCAAGCTAATCCCACTGCCCCGCTCTCTCCCCATTGTCCTGTATCAATCCCCAAACTAATCCCACTGCCCCGCTCTCTCCCCAAAGTCCTGTATTAATCCCCAAACAAATCCCACTGCCCCGCTCTCTCTCCATAGTCCTGTATCAATTCCCAAACTTATCCCACTGCCCCGCTCTCTCCCCATAGCTCTGTACCAATCCCCAAACTAATCCCACTGCCTCGCTGTCTCTCCATAATCCTGTAACAATTCCAGAATCTTTACAGGTAGACCGATAGAGACACACACACTCGCACACACACTCTCTCTCTGACTCTCTCTCTCTCCAACTCTCTCTTTCTCCCTTTCTCTCTTTTTTTCTCTGTCTATCTGTGTCTCTGTTTTTTCTCTCTCTCTGACTCTCACTCTCAGTCTCTGCATGTAATTCTTTCTCTCTCTCTCTCTCTCTGGCTCTATCTGTCTCTCTCCGTCTGTCTCTTTCTCTATGTCTTTCTCTTTCTCCATCTCTGAGCCTCTCTCGCTCACTATTTCTGTCACTATCACTCTCTTCTCTCTCTCTCTATCTATTACTGTCTTCTCTCTCTCTCTCAGTCTCAATCTCTCTCTCTTTCTCTGTAACACGTGTCCTGGTGTAAAATGGTCACCACGCATTTCATGTAAAATGGCTTCTCAATCTCACCCAAACTAATCCCACTGCCCCGCTCTCTCCCCATTGCCCTGTATCAATCCCCAAACTAATCCCACTGCCCCGCTCTCTTCCATAGTCCTGTATCCATCCCCAAACTAATCCCACTGCCCCGCTCTCTACCCATAGTCCTGTATCAATCCCAAACTGATCCCAATGCTCCGGTCTCTCCCCATAGTCCTGTATCAATCCCCAAACTAATCCCACTGCCCCGCTCTCTCCCCATAGTCCTGTATCAATGCCAAACTAATATCACTGACCCCCTCTCTCCCCATAGTCCTGTATCAATCCGCAAACTAATGCCACTGCCCTGCTCTCTCCCCATAGTCCTGTATCAACCCCAGAACTAATCCCACTGCCCCGCTCTCTCCCCATAGCCCTGTATCAATCCCCAAATTATTCCTACTGCCCCACTCTCTCCACATAGCCCTGTATCAATCCCAAACTAATCCCACTGCCCCGGACTCTCCCCATAGTCCTGTATCAATCCCCAAACTAATCCCACTGCCCCGCTCTCTACCCATAGTCCTATATCAATCCCAAACTGATCCCAATGACCGGTCGCTCCCCATAGTCCTGCATCAATTCCCAAACTAATCCCACTGCCCCGCTCTCTCCCCATAGTCCTGAATCAATGCCAAACTAATATCACTGACCCCCTCTCTCCCCATAGTCCTGTATCAATCCCCAAACTAATGCCACTGCCCTGCTCTCTCCCCATCGTCCTGTATCAACCCCAGAACTAATCCCACTGCCCCGCTCTCTCCCCATAGCCCTGTATCAATCCCCAAACTATTCCTACTGCCCCACTCTCTCCACATAGCCCTGTATCAATCCCAAACTAATCCCACTGCCCCGGTCTCTCCCCATAGTCCTGTATCAATCCCCAAACTAATCCCACTGCCACGCTCTCTCCCCATAGTCCTGTATCAATGCCAAACTAATCTCACTGACCCCCTCTCTCCCCATAGCCCTGTATCAATCCCCAAACTAATCCCACTGCCCCGCTCTCTTCCCATAGTCCTGTATCAATCCCCAAACTAATCCCACTGCCCCGCTCTCTCCCCATAGTCCTGTATCAATCCCAAACTGATCGCACTGCCCCGGTCTCTCCCCATAGTCCTGTATCAATCCCCAAACTAAACCCACTGACCCGCTCTCTCCCCATAGCCCTGTATCAATCCCCAAACTAATGCCACTGCCCTGCTCTCACCCCATAATCCTGTATCAACCCCCAAACTAATCCCACTGCCCCACTCTCTCCACATAGCCCTGTATCAATCCCAAACTAATCCCACTGCCCCGCTCTCTCCCCAAAGTCCTGTATCAATTCCCCAAACTAAACCAACTGACCCGCTCTCTCCCCATAGTCCTGTATCAATCCCCAAACTAATCCAACTGCCCCGCTCTCTTCCCATAGTCCTGTATCAATCCCCAAACTAATCCCACTGCCCCGCTCTCTCCCCATAGTCCTGTATCAATCCCAAACTGATCCCACTGCCCCGGTCTCTCCCCATAGTCCTGTACAATCACCAAACTAATCCCACTGCCAAGCTCTCTCCCCATAGTCCTGTATCAATGCCAAACTAATCTCACTGACCCCCTCTCTCCCCATAGTCCTGTATCAATCCCGAACTTATCCCACTGCCCCGCTCTCTCCCCGTAGTCCTGTATCAATCCCAAACTAATCCCACTGCCTCGCTCTCTCTCCATAGTCTTGTATCAATCCCAAACTAATCCCACTGCCGCGTTATCTCCCCATAATCCTGTATCTTTCCCAAACTAATCTGACTGCATCGCTCTCTCCCCATAGTCCGGTATCAATCACCAAACTAATCCCACTGCCCCGCTCTCCGCCCATAGTCCTGTATCAATCCCCAAACTAATCCCACTGCCCCGCTCTCTCCCCATAGTCCTGTATCAATCCCCAAACTAATCCCACTGCCGCGCTCTGTCCCCATCGTCCTGTATCAATGCCAAACTAATCTCACTGACCCCATCTCTCCCCATTGTCCTGTATCAATTCCCAAACTAATCCCACTGCCCCGCTCTCTCCCCATAGTTCTGTATCAATCCCAAACTAATCCCACTGCCTCGGTCTCTCTCCATAGTCCTGTATCAATCCCAAACTAATCCCACTGCCCCGCTATCTCCCCATAATCCTGTATCTGTCCCAAAATAATCCCACTGCCCCACTCTCTCCCCATAGTCCTGTATCAATCACCAAACTAATCCCACTGCCCCGCTCTCTCCCCACAGTCCTGTGTCAATCCCCAAACTAATCCCACTGCCCCGCTATCTCCCCATAGTCCTGTTTCAATCCCCAAAATAATCCCACTGCCCGCTCTCTCCCCATAGCCCTGTATCAATCCCCAAACTAATCGCACTGCCCCGCTCTCTCCCCATAGTCCTGTATCAATCCCCAAACTAATCCCACTACCACGCTCTCTACCCATAGTCCTCTATCAATCCCCAAACTAATCCCACTGCCTTGCTCTCTCCCCATAGTCCTGTATCAATCCCCAAACTAATCCCACTGCCCCGATCTCTCCCCATTGTCCTGTATCAATGCCAAACTAATCTCACTGACCCCCTCTCTCCCCATAGTCCTGTATCAATCCCGAACTAATCCCACTTCCCCGCTCTCTCCCCATAGTCCTGTTTCAATCTCCAACCTAATCCCACTGCCCCGCTCTCTCCCCATAGTTCTGTATCAATCCCAAACTAATCCCACTGCCTCGGTCTCTCTCCATAGTCCTGTATCAATCCCAAACTAATCCCACTGCCCCGCGCTCTCCCCATAGTCCTGTATCAATCCCCAATTTAATCCCACTGCCCCGCTCTCTCCCCATCGTCCTGTATCAATCCCCAAACTAATCCCACTGCTCCGCTCTCTCCCCATAGTCCTGTATCAATGCCAAACTAATCTCACTGACCCCATCTCTCCCCATAGTCCTGTATCAATGCCAAACTAATCTCACTGCCCCTCTCTCTCCTCATAGTCCTGTGTCCATCTCCAAACTAATCCCACTGCCCCGCTCTCTCCCCATAGTCCTGTATCAAGCCGAAACTAATCCCACTGCCTCGCTCTCTCTCCATAGTCCTGTATCAATCCCAAACTAATCCCACTGCCCCGCTATCTCCCCATAATCCTGTATCTGTCCCAAAATAATCCCACTGCCCCACTCTCTCCCCATAGTCCTGTATCAACCCCCAAACTAATCCCAGTGCTCCGCTCTCTCCCCGTAGTCCTGTATCAATCCCCAAACTAATCCCACTGCCCCGCTCTCTCCCCATAGTCCTGTATCAATCACCAAACTAATCCCACTGCCCCGCTCTCTCCCCACAGTCCTGTGTCAATCCCCAAACTAATCCCACTGCCCCGCTCTCTCCCCATAGTCCTGTTTCAATCCCCAAAATAATCCCACTGCCCGCTCTCTCCCCATAGCCCTGTATCAATCCCCAAACGAATCGCACTGCCCCGCTCTCTCCCCATAGTCTTGTATCAATCCCCAAACTAATCCCACTACCACGCTCTCTACCCATAGTCCTCTATCAATCCCCAAACTAATCCCACTGACTTGCTCTCTACCCATAGTCCTGTATCAATCCCCAAACTAATCCCACTGCCCCGATCTCTCCCCATTGTCCTGTATCAATGCCAAACTAATCTCACTGACCCCCTCTCTCCCCATAGTCCTGTATCAATCCCGAACTAATCCCACTTTCCCGCTCTCTCCCCATAGTCCTGTATCAATCTCCAACCTAATCCCACTGCCCCGCTCTCTCCCCATAGTCCTGTATCAATCCCAAACTAATCCCATTGCCTCGCCCTCTCTCCATAGTCCTGTATCAATCCCAAACTAATCTCACTGCCCCGCTCTCTCCGCATAATCCGGTATCTGTCCCAAAATAATCTCACTTCCCCACTCTCTCCCCATCGTCCTGTATCAACCCCCAAACTAATCCCACTGCCTCGCTCTCTCCCCATAGTCCTGTATCTTCCCCAAACTAATCCCACTGCCACGCTCTCTCCCCATAGTCCTGTATCAATCCCCAAACTAATCCCACTGCCCCGCTCTCTCCCCACAGTCCTGTATCAATCCGCAAACTAATCCCACTGCCCCGCTCTCTCCCCATAGTCCTGTATCAATTCCCCAAACTAATCCCACTGCCCCGCTATCTCCCGATAATCCTGTATCTGTCCCAAAATAATCTCACTGCCCCACTCTCTCCCCATCGTCCTGTATCAACCCCCAAACTAATCCCACTGCCTCGCTCTCTCCCCATAGTTCGGTATCAATCCCCAAACTAATCCCACTGCCCCGCTCTCTCCCCAGAGTCCTGTATCAATCCCCAAACTAATCCCACTGCCCCGCTCTCTCTCCACATTCCTGTATCAATCCCCAAACTAATCCCACTGACACGCTCTCTCCCCATAGCCCTGTATCAATCCCCAAACTAATCCCACTGCGCCGTTCTCTTCCCATAGTCCTGTATCAATCCCCAAACTAATCCCACTGCCCCGCTCTCTCCCCATAGTCCTGTATCAATGCCAAACTAATCTCACTGACCCAATCTCTCCCCACATTCCTGTATAAATGCCCAAACTAATCCCACTGCCCCGATCTCTCCCAATAGTCCTGTATCAATTCCCCAAACTAATCCCACTGCCCCGCTATCTCCCGATAATCCTCTATCTTTCCCAAAATAACCTCACTGCCCCACTCTCTCCCCATCGTCCTGTATCAACACCCAAACTAATCCCACTGCCTCGTTCTCTCCCCATAGTCCTGTATCAATCCCCAAACTAATCCCACTTCCCCGTTCTCTCCCCATAGTCCTGTATCAATCCCCAAACGAATCCCTCTTCCCCGATCTCTCTCCAACGTCCTGTATATATTCCCAAACTATTCCCACTTTCCCTCTCTCTCCCCAAAGTCCTGTATCAATCCCCAAACTAATCCCACTGCCCCCCTGTCTCCCCATAGTCCTGTTTCAATCCCAAACTAATCCTACTATCCCGCTCTCTTCCCACAGACCGATATAAATCCACAAACTAATCCCACTGCCCCGCTCTCTCCCCATAGTCCTGTATAAATCCCCAAGCTAATCCCACTGCCCCGCTCTCTCCCCATATTACGGTATCAATCCCCAAACTAATCCCACTGCCCCGCTCTCTCCCCATAGTCCTGTATCAATCCCCAAACTAAGCCCACTGCCCCGCTCTCTCTCCATAGTCCTGTATCAATCCCCAAACTAATCCCACTGCCCCGCTCTCTCCCCATAGCTCTGTACCAATCGCCAAACTAATCCCACTGCCTCGCTGTCTCCCGATAATCCTGCATCAATTCCAGAATCTATACAGGGAGACCGATAGAGACACACACACACACACACTCTCTCTCTCTCTGACTCTCTCTCTCTCTCCAACTATCTCTGTCTCCCTTTCTCTCTTTTTTTCTCTGTCTATCTGTGTCTCTGTTTTTTCTCTCTCTCTGACTCTCTCTCTCAGTCTCTGCATGTAATTCTTTCTCTCTCTCTCTCTCTCTGTCTCTATCTGTCTCTCTCCGTCTGTCTCTTTCTCAATGTCTTTCTCTTTCTCCATCTCTGTGCCTCTCTCGCTCACTATTTCTGTCACTCTCACTCTCTTGTCTCTCTCTCTCTCTCTCTATTACTGTCTTCTCTCTCTCTCTCTGTCTCAATCTCTCTCTCTTTCTCTGTAACACGTGTCCTGGTGTAAAATGGTCAGCAAGCATTTCATGTAAAATGGCTTCTGAATCTCACCCAAACTAATCCCACTGCCCCGCTCTCTCCCCATTGCCCTGTATCAATCCCCAAACTAATCCCACTGACCCGCTCTCTTCCCAAACTAATCCCACTGCCCCGCTCTCTACTCATAGTCCTGTATCAATCCCAAACTGATCCCAATGCTCCGGTCTCTCCCCATAGTCCTGTATCAATCCCCAAACTAATCCCACTGCCCCGCTCTCTCCCCATAGTCCTGTATAAATGCCAAACTAATATCACTGACCCCCTCTCTCCCCATAGTCCTGTATCAATCCCCAAACTAATGCCACTGCCCTGCTCTCTCCCCATAGTCCTGTATCAACCCCCAAACTAATCCCACTGCCCCGCTCTCTCCCCATAGCCCTGTATCAATCCCCAAACTATTCCTACTGCCCCACTCTCTCCACATAGCCCTGTATCAATCCCAAACTAATCCCACTGCCCCGGTCTCTCCCCATAGTCCTGTATCAATCCCCAAACTAATCCCACTGGCACGCTCTCTCCCCATAGTCCTGTATCAATGCCAAACTAATCTCACTGACCCCCTCTCTCCCCATAGCCCTGTATCAATCCCCAAACTAATCCCACTGCCCCGCTCTCTTCCCATAGTCCTGTATCAATCCCCAAACTAATCCCACTGCCCCGCTCTCTCCCCATAGTCTTGTATCAATCCCAAACTGATCCCACTGCCCCGGTCTCTCCCCATAGTCCTGTATCAATCCCCAAACTAAATCCACTGACCCGCTCTCTCCCCATAGCCCTGTACCAATCCCCAAACTAATGCCACTGCCCTGCTCTCTCCCCATAGTCCTGTATCAACCCCCAAACTAATCCCACAGCCCCGCTCTCTCCCCATAGCCTTGTATCAATCCCCAAACTATTCCTACTGCCCCACTCTCTCCACATAGCCCTGTATCAATCGCAAACTAATCCCACTGCCCCGCTCTCTCCCCAAAGTCCTGTATCAATTCCCCAAACTAAACCCACTGACCCGCTCTCTCCCCATTGCCCTGTATCAATCCCCAAACTAATCCCACTGCCCCGCTCTCTTCCCATAGTCCTGTAACATTCCCCAAACTAATCCCGCTGCCCCGCTCTCTCCCCATAGCCCTGTATCAATCCCCAAACTATTCCTACTGCCCCACTCTCTCCACATAGTCCTGTATCAATCCCAAACTGATCCCACTGCCCCGGTCTCTTCCCATAGTCCTGTATCAATCCCCAAACTAATCCCACTGCCAAGCTCTCTCCCCATAGTCCTGTATCAATGCCAAACTAATCTCACTGACCCGCTCTCTCCCCATAGTCCTGTATCAATCCCGAACTTATCCCACTGCCCCGCTCTCTCCCCATAGTCCTGTATCAATCCCAAACTAATCCCACTGCCTCGCTCTCTCTACATAGTCTTGTATCAATCCCAAACTAATCCCAATGCCACGCTAATTCCCCATAATCCTGTATCTGTACCAAAATAATCCCACTGCCCCACTCTCTCCCCATAGTCCTGTATCAACCCCCAAACTAATCTGACTGCATCGCAGTCTCCCCATAGTCCGGTATCAATCACCAAACTAATCCCACTGCCCCGCTCTCCCCCCATAGTCCTGTATCAATCCCCAAACTAATCCCACTGCCCCGCTCTCTTCCCACATTCCTGTATCAATCACCAAACTAATCCTGCTGCCCCGCTCTATCCCCTTAGTCCTGTATCAATGCCAAACTAATCTCACTGACCCCATCTCTCCCCATCGTCCTGTATCAATCCAGAACTAATCCCACTGCCCCGCTCTCTCCCCATAGTCCTGTATCAATCTCCAAACTAATCCCACTGCCCCGCTCTCTCCCCATAGTTCTGTATCAATCCCAAACTAATCCCACTGCCTCGGTCTCTCTCCATAGTCCTGTATAAATCCCAAACTAATCCCACTGCCCCGCTATCTCCCCATAATTCTGTATCTGTCCCAAAATAATCCCACTGCCCCACTCTCTCCCCATAGTCCTGTATCAACCCCCAAACTAATCCCACTGCCTCGCTCTCTCAACACAGTCCTGTATCAATCCCCAAACTAATCCCACTGCCCCGCTCTCTCCCCACAGTCCTGTATCAATCCCCAAACTAATCCCACTGCCCCGCTCTCTCCCCATAGTCCTGTATCAATCCCCAAACTAATCCCACTGCCCCGCTCTCTCCCCATCGTCCTTTATCAATCCACAAACTAATCCCACTGCCCCGCTCTCTCCCCATAGTTCTGTATCAATCCCAAACTAATCCCACTGCCTCGGTCTCTCGCCATAGTCCTGTATGAATCCCAAACTAATCCCACTGCCCCGCTATCTCCCCATAATCCTGTATCTGTCCCAAAATAATCCCACTACCCCACTCTCTCCCCATAGTCCTGTATCAACCCCCAAACTAATCCCACTGCCCCGCTCTCTCCACATAGTCCTGTATCAATCCCCAAACTAATCCCACTGCCCCGCTCTCTCCCCACAGTCCTGTATCAATCCCCAAACTAATCCCACTTCCTCGCTCTCTCCCCATTGTTCGGTATCAATCACCAAACTAATCCCACTGACCCGCTCTCTCCCCAGAGTCCTGTATCAATCCCCAAACTAATCCCACTGCCCCGCTCTCTCTCCACATTCCTGTATCAATCCCCAAACTAATCCCACTGACCCGCTCTCTCCTCATAGCCCTGTATCAATCCCCAAACTAATCCCACTGCGCCGTTCTCTTCCCATAGTCCTGTATCAATCCCCAAACTAATCCCACTGCCCCGCTCTCTCCCCATAGTCCTGTATCAATGCCAAACTAATCTCACTGACCCGATCTCTCCCCACATTCCTGTATAAATGCCCAAATTAATCCCACTGCCCCGCTCTCTCCCAATAGTCCTGTATCAATTCCCCAAACTAATCCCACTGCCCCGCTAACTCCCGATAATCCTCTATCTTTCCCAAAATAATCTCACTGCCCCACTCTCTCCCCATCGTCCTGTATCAACACCCAAACTAATCCCACTGCCTCGTTCTCTCCCCATAGTCCTGTATCAATCCCCAAACTAATCCCACTGCCCCGTTCTCTCCCCATAGTCCTGTATCAATCCCCAAACGAATCCCTCTTCCCCGATCTCTCTCCATAGTCCTGTATATATTCCCAAACTATTCCCACTTTCCCTCTCTCTCCCCAAAGTCCTGTATCAATCCCCAAACTAATCCCACTGCCCCGTTCTCTCCCCATAGTCCTGTATCAATCCCAAACTAATCCTACTATCCAGCTCTCTTCCCACAGACCGATATAAATCCACAAACTAATCCCACTGCCCCGCTCTCTCCCCATAGTCCTGTATCAATCCCCAAGCTAATCCCACTGCCCCGCTCTCTCCCCATAGTCCTGTATCAATCCCCAAACTAATCCCACTGCCCCGCTCTCTCCCCATAGTCCTGTATCAATCCCCAAACTAATCCCACTGCCCCGCTCTCTCTCCATAGTCCTGTATCAATCCCCAAACTAATCCCACTGCCCCGCTCTCTCCGCATAGCTCTGTACCAATCCCCAAACTAATCCCACTGCCTCGCTGTCTCCCCATAATCCTGTATCAATTCCAGAATCTATACAGGGAGACCGATAGAGACACACACACACACACACACACTCTCTCTCTCTGACTCTCTCTCTCTCTCTCTCCAACTCTCTCTGTCTCCCTTTCTCTCTTTTTTTCTCTGTCTATCTGTGTCTCTGTTTTTTCTCTCTCTCTGACTATCACTCTCAGTCTCTGCATGTAATTCTTTCTCTCTCTCTCTCTCTCTGGCTCTATCTGTCTCTCTCCGTCTGTCTCTTTCTCTATGTCTTTCTCTTTCTCCATCTCTGCGCCTCTCTCGCTCACTATTTCTGTCACTCTCACTCTCTTCTCTCTCTCTCTCTCTCTCTATTACTGTCTTCTCTCTCTCTCTCTGTCTCAATCTCTCTCTCTTTCTCTGTAACACGTGTCCTGGTGTAAAATGGTCACCACGCATTTCATGTAAAATGGCTTTTCAATCTCACCCAAACTAATCCCACTGCCCCGCTCTCTCCCCATTGCCCTGTATCAATCCCCAAACTAATCCCACTGCCGTGCTCTCTTCCCATAGTCCTGTATCAATCCCCAGACTAATCCCACTTCCCCGCTCTCTCCCCATTGCCCTGTATCAATCCCCAAACCAATGCCACTGCCCTGCTCTCTCCCCATAGTCCTGTATCAACCCCCAAACTAATCCCACTGCCCCGCTCTCTCCCCATAGTCCTGTATCAATCCCAAACTGATCCCACTGCCCCGGTCTCTCCCCATAGTCCTGTATCAATCCCCAAACTAAACCCACTAACCCGCTCTCTCCCCATAGCCCTGTACCAATCCCCAAACTAATGCCACTGCCCTGCTCTCTGCCCATAGTACTGTATCAACCCCCAAACTAATCCCACTGCCCCGCTCTCTCCCCATTGCCCTGTATCAATCCCCAAACTATTCCTACTGCCCCACTCTCTCCACATAGCCCTGTATCAATCCCAAACTAATCCCACTGCCCCGCTCTCTCCCCAAAGTCCTGTATCAATTCCCCAAACTAAACCCACTGACCCGCTCTCTCCCCATAGCCCTGTATCAATCCCCAAACTAATCTCACTGCCCCGCTCTCTCCCCATAGTCCTGTATCAATGCCAAACTAATCTCACTGACCCCCTCTCTCCCCATAGTTCTGTACAATCCCCAAACTAATCCCACTGCCAAGCTCTCTCCCCATAGTCCTGTATCAATCCCCAGACTAATCCCACTGCCCCGCTCTCACCATAGACCTGTATCAATCCACAAACTGATCCCACTGCCCCGTTCTCTCCCCATAGCCCTGTATCAATCCCCAAACTAATCCTACTGCTCCACTCTCTACCCATAGTCCTGTATCAATGCCAAACTAATCTTACTGACCCCATCTCTCCCCATAGTCCTGTATCAATCCCGAACTAATCGCACTGCCCCTCTCTCTCGCCATAGTCCTTTGTCCATCTCCAAACTAATTTCACTGCCCCGCTCTCTCTCCACATTCCTGTATCAATCCCCAAAATAATCCCACTGACCCGCTCTCTCCCCATAGCCCTGTATCAATCCCCAAACTAATCCCAATGCGCCGTTCTCTTCCCATAGTCCTGTATCAATCCCCAAACTAATCCCACTGCCCCGCTCTCTCCCCATAGTCCTGTTTCAATGCCAAACTAATCTCACTGACTCCATCTCTCCCCACAGTCCTGTATAAATGCCCAAACTAATCCCACTGCCCCCCTCTCTCCCAATAGTCCTGTATCAATTCCCCAAACTAATCCCACTGCCCCGCTATCTCCCGATAATCCTCTATCTGTCCCAAAATAATCTCACTGCCCCACTCTCTCCCCATCGTCCTGTATCAACTCACAAACTAATCCCACTGCCTCGTTCTCTCCCCATAGTCCTGTATCAATCCCCAAACTAATCCCAACTGCCCCGCTCTCTTTCCACATTCCTGTATCAATTCCCCAAACTAATCCCACCGCCCCGCTATCTCCCGATAATCCTCTATCTGTCCCAAACCAATTCCCCAAACTAATCTCCCTGCCCCGCTATCTCGCGATAATCCTCTATCTGTCCCAAAATAACCTCACTGCCCCACTCTCTCCCCATCGTCCTGTATCAACCCCCAAACTAATCCCACTGCCTCTCTCTCTCAACACAGTCCTGTTTCAAACCCCAAACTAATCCCACTGCCCCGCTCTCTCCCCATAGTCCTGTATCAATCCCCAAACTAATCCGACTGCCCCGCTCTCTCCCCACAGTCCTGTATCAATCCCCAAACTATAGCCGCTGCCCCGCTCTCTCCCCATAGTCCTGTATCAATCCCCAAACTAATCCCACTGTCCCGCTCTCTCCCCATAGTCCTGTATCAATCCCCAAACTAATCCCACTGCCCCGATCTCTCCCCACATTCCTGTATCAATCCCCAAACTAATCCTACTGCCCCGCTCTCTCCCCATAGTCCTGTATCAATACCAAACTAATCTCACTGACGCCATCTCGCCCCATAGTCCTGTATCAATCCCGAACTAATCCCACTGCCCCGCTCTCTCCCCATAGTCCTGTGTCCATCTCCAATCTAATCCCACTGCCCCGCTCTCTCCCCATAATCCTGTATCAATCCCAAACTAATCCCACTGCCTCGCTCTCTCTCCATAGTCCTGTATCAATCCCAAACTAATCCCACTGCCCCGCTATCTCCCCATAAACCTGTATCTGTCCCAAAATATTCCCACTGCCCCACTCTCTCCCCATAGTCCTGTATCAACCCGCAAACTAATCCCACTGCCTCGCTCTCTCCCCATAGTCCTGTATCAATCCCCAAACTAATCCCACTGCCCCGCTCTCTCCCCATAGTCCTGTATCAATCCCCAAACTAATCCCACTGCCCCGCTCTCTCCCCACAGTCCTGTGTTAATCCCCAAACTAATCCCACTGCCCCGCTCTCTCCCCATAGTCCTGTATCAATCCCCAAACTAATCCCACTGCCCGCTCTCTCCCCATAGCCCTGTATCAATCCCCAAACTAATCGCACTGCCCCGCTCTCTCCCCATAGTCCTGTATCAATCCCCAAACTAATCCCACCACCACGCTCACTCCCCATAGTCCTGTATCAATCTCCAACCTATTCCCACTGCCCCGCTCTCTCCCCATAGTCCTGTATCAATCCCAAACTAATCCCACTGCCTCGCTCTCTCTCCATAGTCCTGTATAAATCCCAAACTAATCCCACTGCCCCGCTATCTCCCATTAATCCTGTATTTGTCCCAAAATAATCTCACTGCCCCACTCTCTCCCCATCGTCCTGTATCAAACCTCAAACTAATCCCACTGCCTCGCTCTCTCCCCCATAGTCCTGTATCAATCCCCAAACAAATCCCACTGCCCCGCTCTCTCCCCATAGTCCTGTATCAATTCCCCAAACTAATCCCACTGCCCCGCTATCTCCCGATAATCCTGTATCTGTCCCAAAATTATCTCACTGCCCCACTCTCTCCCCATGTCCTGTATCAACCCCCAAACTAATCCCATTGCCTCGCTCTCTCCCCATAGTTCTGTATCAATCCCCAAACGAATCCCTCTTCCCCGATCTCTCTCCATAGTCCTGTATATATTCCCAAACTATTCCCACTGTCCCTCTCTCTCCCCAAAGTCCTGTATCAATCCCCAAACTAATCCCACTGCCCCGCTCTGTCCCCATAGTCCTGTATCAATCCCAAACTAATCCTACTATCCCGCTCTCTTCCCACAGACCGATATAAATCCACAAACTGATCCCACTGCCCCGCTCTCTCCCCATAGTCCTGTATCAATCCCCAAACTAATCCCACTGCCCCGCTCTCTGCCCATCGCCCTGTATCAATCCCCAAACTAATCCCACTGCCCCGCCATCTCCCCATAGTCCTGTATCAATGCCAAACTAATCTCACTGACCCCATCTCTCCCCATAGTCCTGTATCAATCCCGAACTAATCGCACTGCCCCTCTCTCTCCCCATAGTCCTGTATCCATCTCCAAACTAATCCCACTGCCCCGCTCTTTCCCCATAGTCCTGTATCTATCCCAAACTAATCCCACTGCTTCGCTCTCTCTCCATAGTCCTGTATCAATCCCAAACTCATCCCACTGCCCCGCTATCTCCCCATAATCCTGTATCTGTCCCAAAATAATACCACTGCCCCACTCTCTCCCCATAGTCCTGTATCAACCCCCAAACTAATCCCACTGCGCCGCTCTCTCCCCATAGTCCTGTATCAATCCCCAAACTAATCCCACTGCCCCGCTCTCTCCCCATAGTCCTGTATCAATCCCCAAACGAATCCCTCTTCCCCGATCTCTCTCCATATTCCTGTATATATTCCCAAACTATTCCCACTTTCCCTCTCTCTCCCCATAGTCCTGTATCAATGCCAAACTAATCTCACTGACCCCATTGTCCCCATAGTCCTGCATCAATACCGAACTAATCGCACTGCCCCTCTCTCTCCCCATAGTCCTGTGTCCATCTCCAAACTAATCCCACTGCCCCGCTCTCTCCCCATAGTCCTGTATCAATCCCCAAACTAATCCCACTGCTCCGCTCTCTCCCCATAGTCCTGTATCATTCTCCAAACTAATCCCACTGCCCCGCTCTCTCCCATAGTCCTGTATCAATCCCCAAACTAATCCCACTGCCCCGCTCTCTCCCCACAGTCCTGTGTCAATCCCCAAACTAATCCCACTGCCCAGCTCTCTCCCCATAGTCCTGTTTCAATCCCCAAACTAATCCCACTGCCCGCTCTCTCCCCATAGCCCTTTATCAATCCCCAAACTAATCGCCCTGCCCCGCTCTCTCCCCATAGTCCTGTATCAATCCCCAAACTAATCCCACTACCACGCTCTCTACCCATAGTCCTGTTTCAATCCCCAAACTAATCCCACTGCCTTGCTCTCTCCCCATAGTCCTGTATCAATCCCGAACTAATCCCACTTCCCCGCTCTCTCCCCATAGTCCTGTATCAATCTCCAACCTAATCCCACTGCCCCGCTCTCTCCCCATAGTCCTGTATCAATCCCAAATTAATCCCACTGCCCCGCTATCTCCCCATAATCCTGTCTCTGTCCCAAAATCATCTCACTTCCCCACTCTCTCCCCATCGTCCTGTATCAACCCCCAAACTAATCCCACTGCCTCGCTCTCTCCCCATAGTCCTGTATCAGTCCCCAAACTAATCCCACTGCCACGCTCTCTCCCCATAGTCCTGTATCAATCCCCAAACGAATCCCACTGCCCCGCTCTCTCCCCATAGTCCTGTATCAATTCCCCAAACTAATCCCACTGCCCTGCCATCTCCCGATAATCCTGTATCTGTCCCAAAATAATCTCACTGCCCCACTCTCTCCCCATCGTCCTGTATCAACCCCCAAACTAATCCCACTGCCTCGCTCTCTCCCCATAGTTCGGTATCAATCCCCAAACTAATCCCACTGCCCCGCTCTCTCCCCAGAGTCCTGTATCAATCCCCAAACTAATCCCACTGCCCCGCTCTCTTTCCACATTCCTGTATCAATTCCCCAAACTAATCCCACTGCCCCGCTATCTTCTGATAATCCTCTATCTGTCCCAAACCAATTCCCCAAACTAATCCCCCTGCCCCGCTATCTCGCGATAATCCTCTATCTGTCCCAAAATAACCTCACTGCCCCACTCTCTCCCCATCGTCCTGTATCAACCCCCAAACTAATCCCACTGCCTCTCTCTCTCAACACAGTCCTGTTTCAAACCCCAAACTAATCCCACTGCCCCGCTCTCTCCCCATAGTCCTGTATCAATCCCCAAACTAATCCGACTGCCCCGCTCTCTCCCCACAGTCCTGTATCAATCCCCAAACTAATCCCGCTGCCCCGCTCTCTCCCCATAGTCCTGTATCAATCCCCAAACTAATCCCACTGTCCCGCTCTCTCCCCATAGTCCTGTATCAATCCCCAAACTAATCCCACTGCCCCGATCTCTCCCCACATTCCTGTATCAATCCCCAAACTAATCCTACTGCCCCGCTCTCTCCCCATAGTCCTGTATCAATACGAAACTAATCTCACTGACGCCATCTCTCCCCATAGTCCTGTATCAATCCCGAACTAATCCCACTGCCCCGCTCTCTCCCCATAGTCCTGTGTCCATCTCCAAACGAATCCCACTGCCCCGCTCTCTCCCCATAATCCTGTATCAATCCCAAACTAATCCCACTGCCTCGCTCTCTCTCCATAGTCCTGTATCAATCCCAAACTAATCCCACTGCCCCGCTATCTCCCCATAAACCTGTATCTGTCCCAAAATATTCCCACTGCCCCACTCTCTCCCCATAGTCCTGTATCAACCCCCAAACTAATCCCACTGCCTCGCTCTCTCCCCATAGTCCTGTATCAATCCCCAAACTAATCCCACTGCCCCGCTCTCTCCCCATAGTCCTGTATCAATCCCCAAACTAATCCCACTGCCCCGCTCTCTCCCCACAGTCCTGTGTTAATCCCCAAACTAATCCCACTGCCCCGCTCTCTCCCCATAGTCCTGTATCAATCCCCAAACTAATCCCACTGCCCGCTCTCTCCCCATAGCCCTGTATCAATCCCAAAACTAATCGCACTGCCCCGCTCTCTCCCCATAGTCCTGTATCAATCCCCAAACTAATCCCACCACCACGCTCACTCCCCATAGTCCTGTATCAATCTCCAACCTATTCCCACTGCCCCGCTCTCTCCCCATAGTCCTGTATCAATCCCAAACTAATCCCACTGCCTCGCTCTCTCTCCATAGTCCTCTATAAATCCCAAACTAATCCCACTGCCCCGCTATCTCCCATTAATCCTGTATTTGTCCCAAAATAATCTCACTGCCCCACTCTCTCCCCATCGTCCTGTATCAACCCTCAAACTAATCCCACTGCCTCGCTCTCTCCCCATAGACCTGTATCAATCCCCAAACAAATCCCACTGCCCCGCTCTCTCCCCATAGTCCTGTATCAATTCCCCAAACTAATCCCACTGCCCCGCTATCTCCCGATAATCCTGTATCTGTCCCAAAATGATCTCACTGCCCCACTCTCTCCCATGTCCTGTATCAACCCCCAAACAAATCCCATTGCCTCGCTCTCTCGCCATAGTTCGGTATCAATCCCCAAACTAATCCCACTGCCTCGCTCTCTCCACATAGTCCTGTATCAATGCCAAAATAATCTCACTGACCCCCTCTATACCCATAGTCCTGTATCAATCCCGAACTAATCCCACTGCCTCGCTCTCTCTCCATAGTCTTGTATCAATCCCAAACTAATCCCACTGCCCTGCTATCTCCCCATAATCCTGTATCTGTCCCAAAATAATCCCACTGCCCCACTCTCTCCGCATAGTCCTGTGTCATCCCTCAAACTAATCTGACTGCCTCGTTCTCTCCCTATAGTCCTGTATCAATCCCCAAACTAATCCCACTGCCCCGCTCTCTCCCCATAGTCCTGTATCAATCCCCAAACTAATCCCACTGCCCCGCTCTCTCCCAACATTCCTGTTTAAATCCCCAAACTAATCCTACTGCCCCGCCCTCTCCCCATAGTCCTGTATCAATGCCAAACTAATCTCACTTACGCCAACTCTCTCCATAGTCCTGTATCAATCCCGAACTAATCCCACTGCCCCGCTCTCTCCCCATAGTCCTGTTTCAATCTCCAAACTAATCCCACTGCCCCGCTCTCTCCCCATAGTTCTGTATCAATCCCAAACTAATCCCACTGCCTCGGTCTCTCTCCATAGTACTGTATCAATCCCAAACTAATCCCACTGCCCCGCTATCTCCCCATAATCCTGTATCTGTCCCAAAATAATCCCACTGCACCACTCTCTCCCCATAGTCCTGTATCAACCCCCAAACTAATCCCACTGCCTTGCTCTCTCAACACAGTCCTGTTTCAATCCCCAAACTAATCCCACTGCCCCGCTCTCTCCCCATAGTCCTGTATCAATCCCCAAACTAATCCCACTGCCCCGCGCTCTCCCCATAGTCCTGTATCAGTCCCCAACCTAAACACACAGCCCCGCTCTCTCCCCACATTCCTATATCAATCCCCATACTAATCCTAATGCCCCGCTCTCTCCCCATAGTCCTGTCTCACTGCCAAACTAATCTCACTGACGCGATCTCTCCCCATAGTCCTGTATCAATCCCGAACTAATCCCACTGCCCCGCTCTCTCCCCATAGTCCTGTGTCCATCCACAAACTAATCCCACTTCCCCGATCTCTCCCCTTTGTCCTGTATCAATGCCAAACTAATCTCACTGACCCCCTCTCTCCACATAGTCCTGTATCAATCCCGAACTAATCCCACTTCCCCGCTCTCTCTCCATAGTCCTATATCAATCCCCAAACTAATCCCACTGCCCCGCTCTCTCCGCATAGTCCTCTATTAGTGCCAAACTAATCTCACTGACCCCCTCTATCCCCATAGTCTTGTATCAATCCCGAACTAATCCCACTGCCTCGCTCTCTCTCCATAGTCTTGCATCAATCCCAAACTAATCCCACTGCCCCGCTATCTCCCCATAATCCTGTATCTGTCCCAAAATAATCCCACTGCCCCACTCTCTCCCCATAGTCCTGTATCAACCCCCAAACTAATCTGAATGCCTTGCTCTCTCCCCATAGTCCGGTATCAAACCCAAACTAATCCCAACGCCCCGCTCTCTCCCCATAGTCCTGTATCAATCTCCAAACTAATCCCACTGCCCCGCTCTCTCCCCATAGTCCTGTATCAATCCCCAAACGAATCCTATTGCCCCGCTCTCTCCCTATAGTCCTGTATCAATTCCCCAAACTAATCCCACTGACCCGCTCTCTCCCCGTAGCCCTGTATCAATCCCCAAACTAATCCCACTGCCCCGCTCTCTTCCCATAGTCCTGTATCAATCCCGAACTAATCCCACTGCCCCGCTCTCTCCACATAGTCCTGTATCAATCTCCAAACTAATCCCACTGCCCCGCTCTCTCCCCATAGTCCTGTATCAATCCCAAACTAATCCCACTGCCTCGCTCTCTCTCCATAGTTCTTTACCAATGCCAAACTAATCCCACTGCCCCGCGATCTCCCCATAATCCTGTATCTGTCCCAAAATAATCCCACTGCCCCACTCTCTCCCCATAGTCCTGTATCAACACGCAAACTAATCTGACTGCCTCGATCTCTCCCCATAGTCCGGTATCAATCCCCAAACTAATCCCACTGCCCCGCTCTCTCCCCATAGTCCTGTATCAATCCCAAACTATTCCCACTGCCCCGCTATCTCCCCATAATCCTGTATCTGTCCTAAAATAATCTCACTGCCCCACTCTCTCCAAATCGTCCTGTATCAACCCCCAAACTAATCGCACTGCCCCGCTCGCTCCCCATAGTCCTGTATCAATCCCCAAACTAATCCCACTGCCTTGCTCTCTCCCCATAGTCCTGTATCAATCCCCAAACTAATGCCACTGTTCCGATCTCTCCCCATTGTCCTGTATCAATGCCAAACTAATCTCACTGACCCCCTCTCTCCCCATAGTCCTGTATCAATCTCGAACTAATCCCACTGCCCCGCTCTCTCACCATAGTCCTGTATCAATCTCCAACCTAATCCCACTGCCCCGCTCTCTCCCCATAGTCCTGTATCAATCCCAAACTAATCCTACTGCCTCGCTCTCTCTCCATAGTCCTGTATCAATCCCAAATTAATCCCACTGCCCCGCTATCTCCCCATAATCCTGTATCTGTCCCAAAATAATCTCACTGCCCCACTCTCTCCCCATCATCGTGTATCAATCCCCAAACTAATCCCACTGCCCCGCTCTCTCCACATAGTCCGGTATCAATCCCCAAACTAATCCCACTGCCCCGCTCTCTCCTTATAGTCCTGCATCAATGCCCCAAACTAATCCCACTGACCCGCTTCTCCCCATAATCCTGTATCTGACCCAAAATAATCTCACTGCCCCACTCTCTCCCCATCGTCCTGTATCAACCCCCAAACTAATCCCACTGCCTCGCTCTCTCCCCATAGTCCTGTATCAATCCCCAGCTAATCCCACTGCCACGCTCTCTCCCCATAGTCCTGTATCAATCCCCAAACTAACCCTACTGCCCCGCTCTCTCCCCACAGTCCTGTATCAATCCCCAAACTAATCCCACTGCCCCGCTCTCTCCCCATAGTCCTGTATCAATTCCCCAAACTAATCCCACTGCCCCGCTATCTCCCGATAATCCTCTATCTGTCCAAAAATAATCTCACTGCCCCACTCTGTCCCCATCGTCCTGTATCAACACCCAAACTAATCCCACTGCCTCGCTCTCTCCCCATAGTCCTGTATCAATCCCCAAACTAATCCCACTGACACGCTCTCTACCCATAGTCCTGTATCAATCCCAAACTAATCCCACTGCCCCGCTCTCTTCCCATAGTCCTGTATCAATCCCCAAACTAATCCCACTGCCTCGCTCTCTCCCCATAGTCCTGTATCAATGCCAAACTAATCTCACTGACCCCCTCTCTCCCCGTAGTCCTGTATCAATCGCCAAACTAATGCCACTGCCCTGCTCTCTCCCCATAGTCCTGTATCAATCCCCAAACTAATCCCACTGCCTCGCTCTCTCCCCATAGCCCTGTATCAATCCCCAAACTATTCTTACTGCCCCACTCTCTCCACATAGTCCTGTATCAATCCCAAACTAATCCCACCGCCCCGCTCTCTCCCCATAGTCCTGTATCAATTCCTCAAACTAATCCCACTGACCCGCTCTCTCCCCATAGCCCTGTATAAATCCCCAAACTAATCCCACTGCCCCGCTCTCTTCCCATAGTCCTCTATCAATTCCCAAACTAATCCCACTGCCCAGCTATCTCCCCATAGTCCTGTATCAATCCCAAACTGATCCCACTGCCCCGCTCTCTCCCCATAGTCCTGTATCAATGCCAAACTAATCTCACTGACCCCTCTCTCCCCATAGTCCTGTATCAATCCCGAACTAATCCCACTGCCCCGCTCTCTGCCCATAGTCCTGTATCAATCTCCAAACTAATCCCACTGCCCCGCTCTCTCCCCATAGTCCTGTATCAATCCCAAACTAATCCCACTGCCTCGCTCTCTCTCCATAGTCCTTTATCAATCCCAAACTAATCCCACTGCCCCGCTATCTCCCCATAATCCTCTATCTGTCCCAAAATAATCTCACTGCCCCACTCTGTCCCCATCGTCCTGTATCAACACCCAAACTAATCCCACTGCCTCGCTCTCTCCCCATAGTCCTGTATCAATCCCCAAACTAATCCCACTGACACGCTCTCTACCTATAGTCCTGTATCAATCCCAAACTAATCCCACTGCCCCGCTCTCTTCCCATAGTCCTGTATCAATCCCCAAACTAATCCCACTGCCTCGCTCTCTCCCCATAGTCCTGTATCAATGCCAAACTAATCTCACTGACCCCCTCTCTCCCCGTAGTCCTGTATCAATCCCCAAACTAATGCCACTGCCGTGCTCTCTCCCCATAGTCCTGTATCAATCCCCAAACTAATCCCACTGCCTCGCTCTCTCCCCATAGCCCTGTATCAATCCCCAAACTATTCTTACTGCCCCACTCTCTCCACATAGTCCTGTATCAATCCCAAACTAATCCCACTGCCCCGCTCTCTCCCCATAGTCCTGTATCAATTCCTCAAACTAATCCCACTGACCCGCTCTCTCCCCATAGCCCTGTATAAATCCCCAAACTAATCCCACTGCCCCGCTCTCTTCCCATAGTCCTCTATCAATCCCCAAACTAATCCCACTGCCCAGCTATCTCACCATAGTCCTGTATCAATCCCAAACTGATCCCACTGCCCCGCTGTCTCCATATAGTCCTGTATCAATGCCAAACTAATCTCACTGACCCCTCTCTCCCCATAGTCCTGTATCAATCCCGAACTAATCCCACTGCCCCGCTCTCTGCCCATAGTCCTGTATCAATCTCCAAACTAATCCCACTGCCCCGCTCTCTCCCCATAGTCCTGTATCAATCCCAAACTAATCCCACTGCCTCGCTCTCTCTCCATAGTCCTTTATCAATCCCAAACTAATCCCACTGCCCCGATATCTCCCCATAATCCTGTATCTGTCCCAAAATAATCCCACTGCCCCACTCACTCCCCATAGTCCTGTAACAACACCCAAACTAATCTGACTGCCTCGCTCTCTCCCCTCATTCCTGTATCAATCCCCAAACTAATCCCAATGCCCCGCTCTCTCCCCATAGTACTGTATCAATCCCAAACTGATCCCACTGCCCCGGCCTCTCCCCATAGTCATGTATTAATCCCCAAACTAATCGCACTGCCCCGCTCTCTCCCCATAGCCCTCTATCAATCCCCAAACTAATCCCACTGTCCCGCTCTCTTCCCACAGTCCTGTATCAATCCCCAAACTAATCCCACTGCACCGCTCTCTACCCATAGTCGTGTATCAATCCCAAACTGATCCCAAAGCCCCGGTCTCTCCCCATATTCCTGTATCAATCCCCAAACTAATCCCACTGCCCCGCTCTCTCCCCATAGTCCTGTAAAATGCCAAACTAATCACACTGACCCCCTCTCTCCCCATAGTCCTGTATCAATGCCGAACTAATCCCACTGCCCCGCGCTCTCCCCATAGTCTTATATCAATCTCCAAACTAATCCCACTGCCCCACTCTCTCCCCATAGTCCTGTATCAATCCCAAACTAATCCCACTGCCTCGCTCTCTCTCCATAGTCCTGTATCAATCCCAAACTAATCCCACTGCCCCGCTATCTCCCCATAATCCTGTATCTGTCCGAAAATAATCCCACTGCCCCACTCTCTCCCCATTGTCCTGTATCAACCCCCAAACTAATCTGACTGCCTCGCTCTCTCCCCATAGTCCGGTATCAATCCCCAATATAATCCCACTTCCCCGCTCTCTTTCCAATAGTCCTGTATCAATCCCCAAACAAATCCCACTGCCCCGCTCTCTCCCCACATTCCTGTATCAATCCCCAAACTAATCCCACTGACCCGCTCTCTCCCCACAGCCCTGTATCAATCACAAGCTAATCCCACTGCCCCGCTCTCTCTCCATAGTCCTGTATCAATCCCAAACTAATCCCACTTCCCCGCTATCTCCCCATAATCCTGTATCTGTCCCAAAATAATCCCACTGCACCACTCTCTCCCCATAGTCCTGTATCAACCCCCAAACTAATCTGACTGCCTCGCTCTCTCCCCACAGTCGAGTATCAATCCCCAAACTAATCCCACTTTCCCGCTCTCTCCCCATAGTCCTGTATCAATCCCCAAACTAATCCCACTGCCCCGCTCTCTCGCCACATTCCTGTATCAATCCCCAAACTAATCCTACTGCCCCGCTCTCTCCCCATAGTCCTGCATCAATGCCAAACTAATCTCACTGACCCCATCTCTCCCCATAGTCCTGTATCAATCCCGAACGAATCCCACTGCCCCGCTCTCTCCCCATAGTCCTTTATCAATCTCCAAACTAATACCACTGCCGCGCTCTCTCCCCATAATCCTGTATCAATCCCAAACTAATCCCACTACCTCGCTCCCTCCCCATAGTCCTGCATCAATGCCAAACTAATCTCACTGACCCCATCTCTCCCCATAGTCCTGCATCAATCCCCAAACTAATCCCACTGCCCCGCTCTCTCCCCATAGTCCTGTATCAATCCCCAAACTAATCCCACTGCCCCGCTGTCTCCCCACAGTCCTGTATCAATCCCCAAACTAATCCCACTGCCCCGCTCTCTCCCCATAGTCCTGTATCAATCCGCAAACTAATCCAACTGCCCGCTCTCTCCCCAAACTAATCGCACTGCTCCGCTCTCTCCCCATATTCCTTTATCAATCTCCAAACTAATCCCACTGCCCCGCTCTCTCCCCATAATCCTGTATCAATCCCAAACTGATCCCTCTGCCTCGCTCTCTCTCCATAGTCCTGTATCAATCCCAAACTAATCCCACTGCCCCGCTATCTCACCATAATCCTGTATCTGTCCCAAAATAATCTCACTGCCCCACTCTCTCCCCATAGTCCTGTATCAACCCCCAAACTAATCCCACTGCCTCGCTCTCTCCCCATAGTCCTTTATCAATCCCCAAACTAATCCAACTGCCCGCTCTCCCCCCATTGCCCTGTATCATTCCCCAAACTAATCGCACTGCCCCGCTCTCTCCCCATAGTCCTGTATCGATCCCCAAACTAATCCCACTACCACGCTCTCTCCCCATAGTCCTGTATCAATCCCCAAACTAATCCCACTGCCCAGCTATCTCCCCATAGTCCTGTATCAATCCCAAACTGATCCCACTGCCCCGGTCTCTCCCCATAGTCCTGTATCAAACCCAAACTAATCCCACTGCCTCGCTCTCTCTCCATGGTCCTTTATCAATCCCAAACTAATCCCACTGCCCCGCTTTCTCCCCATAATCCTGTATCTGTCCCAAAATAATCCCACTGCCCCACTCTCTCCCCATAGTCCTGTATCAACCCCCAAACTAATCCCACTGCCCCGCTCTCTCCACATAGTCCTGTATCAATCCCCAAACTAATCCCACTGCCCCGCTCTCTCCCCACAGTCATGTATCAATCCCCAAACTAATCCCACTGCCCCGCTCTCTCCCCATAGTCCTGTATCAATCCCCAAACTAATCGCACTGCCCGCTCTCTCCCCATCGCCTGTATCAATCCCCAAACTATTCGCTCTGCCCCGCTCTCTCCCCATAGTCCTGTATCAATCCCCAAACTAATCCCACTACCACGCTCTCTCCCCATAGTCCTGCATCAATCCCCAAACTAATCCCACTGCCTTGCTCTCTCCCCATAGTCCTGTATCAATACCCAAACTAATCCCACTGCCCCGATCTCTCCCCATTGTCCTGTATCAATGGCAAACTAATCTCACTGACCCCCCTCTCTCCCCATAATCCTGTATCAATCCCGAACTAATCCCACTGCCCCACTCTCTCCCTATAGTCCTGTATCAATCTCCAACCTAATCCCACTGCCCCGCTCTCTCCCCATAGTCCTGTATCAATCTCCAACCAAATCCCACTGCCCCGCTCTCTCCCCATAGTCCTGTATCAATCTCCAACCTAATCCCACTGCCCCGCTCTCTCCCGATAGTCCTCTATCAATCCCCAAACTAATCCCAATGCCCCGCTCTCTCCCCATAGTACTGTATCAATCCCAAACTGATCCCACTGCCTCGGCCTCTCCCCATAGACCTGTATCAATCCCCAAACTAATCGCACTGCCCCGCTCTCTCCCCATAGCCCTGTATCAATCCCCAAACTAATCCCACTGTCCCGCTCTATTCCCACAGTCCTGTATCAATCCCCAAAACTAATCACACTCCACCGCTCTCTACCCATAGTCCTGTATCAATCACAAACTGATCCCAATGCCCCGGTCTCTCCCCATAGTCCTGTATCAATCCCCAAACTAATCCCACTGCCCCGCTCTCTCGCCATAGTCCTGTATCAATGCAAAACTAATCTCACTGACCCCATCTCTCCCCATAGTCCTGTATCAATCCCCAAACTAATGCCACTGCCCTGCTCTCTCCCCATAGACCTGTATCAATCCCCAAACTAATCCCACTGCCCCGCTCTCTCCACATAGCCCTGTATCAATCCCCAAACTATTCCTACTGCCCCACTCTCTCCACAAAGCCCTGTATCAATCCCAAACTAATTCAACTGCCCCGCTCTCTCCCCATAGTCCTGTATCAATTCCCCAAACTAATCCCATTGACCCGCTCTCTCTCCATAGCCCTGTATCAATCCCCAAACAAATCTCACTGCCCCGCTCTCTTCCCATAGTCCTGTATCAATCCCCAAACTAATCCCACTGCCCCGCTCTCTCCCTACAGTCCTGTATCAATCCCAAACTAATCTCACTGCCCCGCTCTCTCCACATAGTCCTGTATCAATGCCAAACTAATCTCACAGACCCCCTCTCTCCCCATAGTCCTGTATCAATTCGCAAACTAATGCCACTGCCCTGCTCTCTCCACATAGTCCTGTTTCAATCCCAAACTAATCCCACTGCCCCGCTCTCTCCCCATAGTCCTGTATCAATTCCCCAAACTAATCCCACTGACCCGCTCTCTCCCCATAGCACTGTATCAATCCCCAAACTAATCCCACTGCCCTGCTCTCTTCCCATAGTCCTCTATCAATCCCCAAACTAATCCCACTGCCCAGCTGTCTCCCCATAGTCCTGTATTAATCCCAAACTGATCCCACTGCCCCGGTCTCTCCCAGTAGTCCTGTATCAATCCCCAAACTAATCGCACTGCCCCGCTCTCTCCCCATCGTCCTGTATCAATGCCAAACTAATCTCACTGACCCCCTCTCTCCCCATAGTCCTGTATCAATCTCCAAACTAATGCCACTGCCCCGCTCTCTCCCCATAGTCCTGTATCAATCCCAAACTAATCCCACTGCCTCGCTCTCTCTCCATAGTCATTTATCAATCCCAAACTAATCCCACTGCGTCGCTCTCTCTCCATAGTCCTTTATCAATCCCAAACTAATCCCACTGCCCCGCTATCTCCCCATAATCCTGTATCTGTCCCAAAATAATCCCACTGCCCCACTCTCTCCCCATAGTCCTGTATCAACCCCAAACTAATCTGACTGCCTCGCTCTCTCCCCACATTCCTGTATCAATCCCCAAACTAATGCCACTGCCCTGCTCTCTCCCCATAGTCCTGTATCAATCCCCAAACTAATCCCACTGCCCGGCTCTCTCCACATAGCCCTGTATCAATCCCCAAACTATTCCGACTGCCCCACTCTCTCCACATAGCCCTGTATCAATCCCAAACTAATTCAACTGCCCCGCTCTCTCCCCATAGTCCTGTATCAATTCCCCAAACTAATCCCACTGACCCGCTCTCTCCCCATAGCCCTGTATCAATCACCAAACTAATCCCACTGCCCCGCTCTCTTCCCATAGACCTGTATCAATCCCCAAACTAATCCCACTGCCCCGCTCTCTCCCCATAGTCCTGTATGAATCCCAAACTGATCCCACTGCCCCGGTCTCTCCCCATAGTCCTGTATCAATCCCCAAACTAAACGCACTGCCCCGCTCTCTCCCCATAGTCCTGTATTAATGCCAAACTAATCTCACTGACCCCCTATCTCCCCATAGTCCTGTATCAATCCCGAACTAATCCCACAGCCCCGCGCTCTCCCCATCGTCCTGTATCAATCTCCAAACTAATCCCACTGCCCCGCTCTCTCCCCATTGTCCTGTATCAATCCCAAACTAATCCCACTGCCTCGCTCTCTCTCCATAGTCCTTTATCAATCCCAAACTAATCCCACTGCCCCGCTATCTCCCCATAATCCTGTATCTCTCCCAAAATAATCCCACTGCCCCACTCTCTTCCCAAAGTCCTGTATCAACCCCCAAACTAATACTACTGCCCCGCTCTCTCCCCATAGTCCTGTATCAATACCCAAACAAAATCCCACTGCCCCACTCTCTCCCCATAGTCCTGTAACAATCCCCAAACTAATCCCACTGCCCTGTTCTCTCCCCATACTCCTGTATCAATTCCTCAAACTCATCTCACTGCCCCACTCTCTCCCCATAGTCCTGTATCAATCCCAAACTAATTCCACTGCCCTGCTCTCTCCCCATAGTCCTGTATCAACTTTCCAAACTAATCCCACTGCCACGCTCTCTCCCCATCGCCCTGTATCAATCCCCAAACTAATCCCACTGCCCCGCTCTCTCCCCATAGCCCTGTACCAATCCCCAAACTAATCCCACTGCCCTGCTCTCTCCCCATAGTCCTGTATCAATTCCCCAAACTAATCCCACTGCCCCGCTCTCTCCCCATAGCCCTGTACCAATCCCCAAACTAATCCCACTGCCCTGCTCTCTCCCCATAGTCCTGTATCAGTCCCAAAACTAATGCCACTGCCCCGCTCTCTCCCCATAGTCCTGTATCAATCCCCAAACTAATCCAACTACCACGCTCTCTCCCCATAGTCCTGTATCAATCCCCAAGCTAATCCCACTGCCCCGCTCTCTCCCCATAGTCCTGTATCAATCCCCAAACTAATCCCACTGCCCCGCTCTCTCCTCATAGTCCTGTACCAATCCCCAAACTAATCCCACTGCCCCGCCCTCTCCCCATAGTCCTGTATCAGTCCCGAAACTAATCCCACAGCCCCGCTCTCACCCCATAGCTCTGTACCAATCCCCGAACTAATCCCACTGCCTCGCTGTCTCCCCATAATCCTGTATCAATTCCAGAATCGATACAGGGAGACCGATAGAAACACACACACACTCACACACACACTCTCTCTCTGACGCTCTCTCTCTCCAACTCTCTCTGTCTCCCTTTCTCTCTTTGTTTCTCTGTCTATCTGTGTCTCAGTTTTTTCTCTCTCTCTGACTCTCACTCTTTATCTCTGCATGTCTTTCTTTCTCTCTCTTTCTCTCTCTCTCTGGCTCTATCTGTCTCTCTCCGTCTGTCTCTTTCTCTATGTCTTTCTCTTTCTCCATCTCTGTGCCTCTCTCGCTCACTATTTCTGTCACTCTCACTCTCTTCTCTCTCTCTCTCTCTCTCTCTCTCTCTATTACTGTCTTCTCTCTCTCTCTCTGTCTCAATCTCTCTCTCTTTCTCTGTAACACGTGTCCTGGTGTAAAATCGTCACCACGCATTTCATGTAAAATGGCTGCTCAATCTCACCCAAACTAATCCCACTGCCCCACTCTCTCCCCATAGCCCTGTATCAATCCCCAAACTATTCCCACTGCCCCACTCTCTCCACATAGCCCTGTATCAATCCCAAACTAATCCCACTGCCCCGCTCTCTACCCATAGTCCTGTATCAATCCCAAACTGATCCCAATGCCTCGGTCTCTCCCCACAGTCCTGTATCAATCCCCAAACTAATCCCACTGCCCGCTCTCTCCCCATAGTCCTGTATCAATGCCAAACTAATATCACTGACCCCCTCTCTCCCCATAGTCCTGTATCAATCCCCAAACTAATGCCACTGTCCTGCTCTCTCCCCATAGTCCTGTATCAATCCTCAAACTAATCCCACTGCCCCACTCTCTCCCCATAGCCCTATATCAATTCCCCAACCTATTCCTACTGCCCCACTCTCTCCACATAGCCCTGTATCAATCCCAAACTAATCCCACTGCCCCGCTCTCTCCCCAAAGTCCTGTATCAATTCCCCAAACTAAACCCACTGACCCGCTCTCTCCCCATAGCCCTGTATCAATCCCCAAACTAATCCCACTGCCCCGCTCTCTTCCCATAGTCCTGTATCAATCCCTAAACTAATCCCACTGATCCGCTCTCTCCCCATAGTCCTGCACCAATCCCAAACTCATCCCACTGCCCCGGTCTCTCCCCATAGTCCTTTATCAATCCCCAAACTAATCCCACTGCCCCGCTCTCTCCCCATAGCCCTGTATCAATCCCCAAACTAATCCCACTGACCCGCTCTCTCCCCATAGCCCTGTATCAATCCCCAAACTAATCCCACTGCCCCGCTCTCTTCCCATACTCCTCTATCAATCCCCAAACTAATCCCACTGCCCAGCTTTCTCCCCATAGTCCTGTATCAATCCCAAACTGATCCCACTGCCCCGGTCTCTCCCCATAGTCCTGTATCAAACCCAAACTAATCCCACTGCCTCGCTATCTCTCCATAGTCCTTTATCAATCCCAAACTAATCCCACTGCCCCGCTTTCTCCCCATAATCCTGTATCTGTCCCAAAATAATCCCACTGCCCCACTCTCTCCCCATAGTCCTGTATCAACCCCCAAACTAATCCCACTGCCCCGCTCTCTCCCCACAGTCATGTATCAATCCCCAAACTAATCCCACTGCCCCGCTCTCTCCCCATAGTCCTGTATCAATCCCCAAACTAATCGCACAGCCTGCTCTCTCCCCATCGCCTGTATCAATCCCCAAACTATTCGCACTGCCCCGCTCTCTCCCCATAGTCCTGTATCAATCCCCAAACTAATCCCACTACCACGCTCTCTCCCCATAGTCCTGCATCAATCCCCAAACTAATCCCACTGCCTTGCTCTCTCCCCATAGTCCTGTATCAATCCCCAAACTAATCCCACTGCCCCGATCTCTCCCCATTGTCCTGTATCAATGCCAAACTAATCTCACTGACCCCCCTCTCTCCCCATAGTCCTGTACCAATCCCCAAACTAATCCCACTGCCCCGCCCTCTCCCCATAGTCCTGTATCAGTCCCGAAACTAATCCCACAGCCCCGCTCTCACCCCATAGCTCTGTACCAATCCCCGAACTAATCCCACTGCCTCGCTGTCTCCCCATAATCCTGTATCAATTCCAGAATCGATACAAGGAGACCGATAGAAACACACACACTCACACACACACTCTCTCTCTGACGCTCTCTCTCTCCAACTCTCTCTGTCTCCCTTTCTCTCTTTGTTTCTCTGTCTATCTGTGTCTCAGTTTTTTCTCTCTCTCTGACTCTCACTCTTTATCTCTGCATGTCTTTCTTTCTCACTCTTTCTCTCTCTCTCTGGCTCTATCTGTCTCTCTCCGTCTGTCTCTTTCTCCATGTCTTTCTCTTTCTCCATCTCTGTGCCTCTCTCGCTCACTATTTCTGTCACTCTCACTCTCTTGTCTCTCTCTCTCTCTCTCTCTCTCTATTACTGTCTTCTCTCTCTCTCTCTGTCTCAATCTCTCTCTCTTTCTCTGTAGCACGTGTCCTGGTGTAAAATCGTCACCACGCATTTCATGTAAAATGGCTGCTCAATCTCACCCAAACTAATCCCACTGCCCCGCTCTCTCCCCATAGCCCTGTATCAATCCCCAAACTATTCCCACTGCCCCACTCTCTCCACATAGCCCTGTATCAATCCCAAACTAATCCCACTGCCCCGCTCTCTACCCATAGTCCTGTATCAATCCCAAACTGATCCCAATGCCTCGGTCTCTCCCCACAGTCCTGTATCAATCCCCAAACTAATCCCACTGCCCGCTCTCTCCCCATAGTCCTGTATCAATGCCAAACTAATATCACTGACCCCCTCTCTCCCCATAATCCTGTATCAATCCCCAAACTAATGCCACTGTCCTGCTCTCTCCCCATAGTCCTGTATCAATCCCCAAACTAATCCCACTGCCCCACTCTCTCCCCATAGCCCTATATCATTCCCCAAACTATTCCTACTGCCCCACTCTCTCCACATAGCCCTGTATCAATCCCAAACTAATCCCACTGCCCCGCTCTCTCCCCAAAGTCCTGTATCAATTCCCCAAACTAAACCCACTGACCCGCTCTCTCCCCATAGCCCTGTATCAATCCCCAAACTAATCCCACTGCCCCGCTCTCTTCCCATAGTCCTGTATCAATCCCTAAACTAATCCCACTGATCCGCTCTCTCCCCATAGTCCTGCACCAATCCCAAACTGATCCCACTGCCCCGGTCTCTCCCCATAGTCCTTTGTCAATCCCCAAACTAATCCCACTGCCCCGCTCTCTCCCCATAGCCCTGTATCAATCCCCAAACTAATCCCACTGACCCGCTCTCTCCCCATCGCCCTGTATCAATCCCCAAACTAATCCCACTGCCCCGCTCTCTTCCCATACTCCTCTATCAATCCCCAAACTAATCCCACTGCCCAGCTTTCTCCTCATAGTCCTGTATCAATCCCAAACTGATCCCACTGCCCCGGTCTCTCCCCATAGTCCTGTATCAAACCCAAACTAATCCCACTGCCTCGCTATCTCTCCATGGTCCTTTATCAATCCCAAACTAATCCCACTGCCCCGCTTTCTCCCCATAATCCTGTATCTGTCCCAAAATAATCCCACTGCCCCGCTCTCTCCCCACAGTCATGTATCAATCCCCAAACTAATCCCACTGCCCCGCTCTCTCCCCATAGTCCTGTATCAATCCCCAAACTAATCGCACTGCCCGCTCTCTCCCCATCGCCTGTATCAATCCCCAAACTATTCGCACTGCCCCGCTCTCTCCCCATAGTCCTGTATCAATCCCCAAACTAATCCCACTGCCCCACTCTCTCCACATAGCCCTGTATCAATCCCAAACTAATCCCACTGCCCCGCTCTCTACCCATAGTCCTGTATCAACCCCCAAACTAATCCCACTGCCCCGCTCTCTCCCCACAGTCATGTATCAATCCCCAAACTAATCCCACTGCCCCGCTCTCTCCCCATAGTCCTGTATCAATCCCCAAACTAATCGCACTGCCCGCTCTCTCCCCATCGCCTGTATCAATCCCCAAACTATTCGCACTGCCCCGCTCTCTCCCCATAGTCCTGTATCAATCCCCAAACTAATCCCACTACCACGCTCTCTCCCCATAGTCCTGCATCAATCCCCAAACTAATCCCACTGCCTTGCTCTCTCCCCATAGTCCTGTATCAATCCCAAACTGATCCCACTGCCCCGGCCTCTCCCCATAGTCCTGTACCAATCCCCAAACTAATCCCAGTGCCCCGCCCTCTCCCCATAGTCCTGTATCAGTCCCGAAACTAATCCCACTGCCCCGCTCTCTCCCCATAGTCCTGTATCAATCTCCAACCTAATCCCACTGCCCCGCTCTCTCCCCATAGTCCTGTATCAATCTCCAACCTAATCCCACTGCCCCGCTCTCTCCCCATAGTCCTCTATCAATCCCCAAACTAATCCCAATGCCCCGCTCTCTCCCCATAGTACTGTATCAATCCCAAACTGTTCCCACTGCCCCGGCCTCTCCCCATAGACCTGTATCAATCCCCAAACTAATCGCACTGCCCCGCACTCTCCCCATAGCCCTGTATCAATCCCCAAACTAATCCCACTGTCCCGCTCTCTCCCCATAGTCCTCTATCAATCCCAAACTGATCCCAATGCCCCGGTCTCTCCCCATAGTCCTGTATCAAACACCAAACTAATCCCACTGCCCCGCTCTCTCGCCATAGTCTTGTATCAATGCAAAACTAATCTCACTGACCCCATCTCTCCCCATAGTCCTGTCTCAATCCCCAAACTAATGCCACTGCCCTGCTCTCTCCCCATAGTCCTGTATCAATCCCCAAACTAATCCCACTGCCCCGCTCTCTCCACATAGCCCTCTATCAATCCCCAAACTATTCCTACTGCCCCACTCTCTCCACATAGCCCTGTATCAATCCCAAACTAATTCAACTGCCCCGCTCTCTCCCCATAGTCCTGTATCAATTCCCCAAACTAATCCCATTGACCCGCTCTCTCTCCATAGCCCTGTATCAATCCCCAAACAAATCTCACTGCCCCGCTCTCTTCCCATAGTCCTGTATCAATCCCCAAACTAATCCCACTGCCCCGCTCTCTCCCTATAGTCCTGTATCAATCCCAATCTAATCTCTCTGCCCCGCGCTCTCCACATAGTCCTGTATCAATGCCAAACTAATCTCACAGACCCCCTCTCTCCCCATAGTCCTGTATCAATCCGCAAACTAATGCCACTGCCCTGCTCTCTCCACATAGTCCTGTTTCAATCCCAAACTAATCCCACTGCCCCGCTCTCTCCCCATAGTCCTGTATCAATTCCCCAAACTAATCCCACTGACCCGCTCTCTCCCCATAGCCCTGTATCAATCGCCAAACTAATCCCACTGCCCTGCTCTCTTCCCATAGTCCTCTATCAATCCCCAAACTAATCCCACTGCCCAGCTGTCTCCCCATAGTCCTGTATTAATCCCAAACTGATCCCACTGCCCCGGTCTCTCCCAGTAGTCCTGTATCAATCCCCAAACTAATCGCACTGCCCCGCTCTCTCCCCATCGTCGTGTATCAATGCCAAACTAATCTCACTGACCCCCTCTCTCCCCATAGTCCTGTATCAATCTCCAAACTAATCCCACTGCCCCGCTCTCTCCCCATAGTCCTGTATCAATCCCAAACTAATCCCACTGCCTCGCTCTCTCTCCATAGTCATTTATCAATCCCAAACTAATCCCACTGCGTCGCTCTCTCTCCATAGTGCTTTATCAATCCCAAACTAATCCCTCTGCCCCGCTATCTCCCCATAATCCTGTATCTGTCCCAAAATAATCCCACTGCCCCACTCTCTCCCCATAGTCCTGTGTCAACCCCCAAACTAATCTGACTGCCTCGTTCTCTCCCCACATTCCTCTATCAATCCCCAAACTAATGCCACTGCCTTGCTCTCTCCCCATAGTCCTGTATCAATCCCCAAACTAATCCCACTGCCCGGCTCTCTCCACATAGCCCTGTATCAATCCCCAAACTATTCCGACTGCCCCACTCTCTCCACATAGCCCTGTGTCAATCCCAAACTAATTCAACTGCCCCGCTCTCTCACCATAGTCCTGTATCAATTCCCCAAACTAATCCCACTGACCCGCTCTCTCCCCATAGCCCATATCAATCCCCAAACTAATCCCACTGCCCCGCTCTCTTCCCATAGACCTGTATCAATCCCCAAACTAATCCCACTGCCCCGCTCTCTCCCCATAGTCCTGTATCAATCCCAAACTGATCCCACTGCCCCGGTCTCTCCCCATAGTCCTGTATCAATCCCCAAACTAAACGCACTGCCCCGCTCTCTCCCCATAGACCTGTATCAATGCCAAACTAATGACACTGACCCCCTATCTCCCCATAGTCCTGTATCAATCCCGAACTAATCTCACAGCCCCGCGCTCTCCCCATCGTCCTGTATCAATCTCCAAAATAATCCCACTGCCCCGCTCTCTCCCCATAGTCCTGTATCAATCCCAAACTAATCCCACTGCCCCGCTCTCTCTCCATAGTCCTTTATCAATCCCAAACTAATCCCACTGCCCCGCTATCTCCCCATAATCCTGTATCTGTCCCAAAATAATCCCACTGCCCCACTCTCTCCCCAAAGTCCTGTATCAACCCCCAAACTAATCCTACTGCCCGCTCTCTCCCCATAGTCCTGTATCAATACCCAAACAAAATCCCACTGCCCCACTCTCTCCCCATAGTCCTGTAACAATCCCCAAACTAATCCCACTGCCCCGCTCTCTCCCCATACTCCTGTATCAATTCCTCAAACTAATCTCACTGCCCCACTCTCTCACCATAGTCCTTTATCAATCCCAAACTAATTCCACTGCCCTGCTCTCTCCCCATAGTCCTGTATCAACTTTCCAAACTAATCCCACTGCCACGCTCTCTCCCCATCGCCCTGTATCAATCCCCAAACTAATCCCACTGCCCCGCTCTCTCCCCATAGCCCTGTACCAATCCCCAAACTAATCCCACTGCCCTGCTCTCTCCCCATAGTCCTGTATCAATTCCCCAAACTAATCCCACTGCCCCGCTCTCTCCCCATAGCCCTGTACCAATCCCAAAACTAATCCCACTGCCCTGCTCTCTCCCCATAGTCCTGTATCAGTCCCAAAACTAATGCCACTGCTCCGCTCTCTCCCCATAGTCCTGTATCAATCCCCAAACTAATCCCACTACCACGCTCTCTCCCCATAGTCCTGTATCAATCCCCAAGCTAATCCCACTGCCCCGCTCTCTCCCCATAGTCCTGTATCAATCCCCAAACTAATCCCACTGCCCCGCTCTCTCCTCATAGTCCTGTACCAATCCCCAAACTAATCCCACTGCCCCGCCCTCTCCCCATAGTCCTGTATCAGTCCCGAAACTAATCCCACAGCCCCGCTCTCTCCCCATAGCTCTGTACCAATCCCCGAACTAATCCCACTGCCTCGCTGTCTCCCCATAATCCTGTATCAATTCCAGAATCGATACAGGGAGACCGATAGAGACACACACACTCACACACACACTCTCTCTCTGACGCTCTCTCTCTCCAACTCTCTCTGTCTCCCTTTCTCTCTTTTTTTCTCTGTCTATCTGTGTCTCAGTTTTTTCTCTCTCTCTGACTCTCACTCTTTATCTCTGCATGTCTTTCTTTCTCTCTCTCTCTCTCTCTCTCTGGCTCTATCTGTCTCTCTCCGTCTGTCTCTTTCTCTATGTCTTTCTCTTTCTCCATCTCTGTGCCTCTCTCGCTCACTATTTCTGTCACTCTCACTCTCTTGTCTCTCTCTCTCTCTCTCTCTATTACTGTCTTCTCTCTCTCTCTCTGTCTCAATCTCTCTCTCTTTCTCTGTAACACGTGTCCTGGTGTAAAATCGTCACCACGCATTTCATGTAAAATGGCTGCTCAATCTCACCCAAACTAATCCCACTGCCCCGCTCTCTCCCCATAGCCCTGTATCAATCCCCAAACTATTCCCACTGCCCCACTCTCTCCACATAGCCCTGTATCAATCCCAAACTAATCCCACTGCCCCGCTCTCTACCCATAGTCCTGTATCAATCCCAAACTGATCCCAATGCCTCGGTCTCTCCCCATAGACCTGTATCAATGCCAAACTAATGACACTGACCCCCTATCTCCCCATAGTCCTGTATCAATCCCGAACTAATCTCACAGCCCCGCGCTCTCCCCATCGTCCTGTATCAATCTCCAAAATAATCCCACTGCCCCGCTCTCTCCCCATAGTCCTGTATCAATCCCAAACTAATCCCACTGCCCCGCTCTCTCTCCATAGTCCTTTATCAATCCCAAACTAATCCCACTGCCCCGCTATCTCCCCATAATCCTGTATCTGTCCCAAAATAATCCCACTGCCCCACTCTCTCCCCAAAGTCCTGTATCAACCCCCAAACTAATCCTACTGCCCCGCTCTCTCCCCATAGTCCTGTATCAATACCCAAACAAAATCCCACTGCCCCACTCTCTCCCCATAGTCCTGTAACAATCCCCAAACTAATCCCACTGCCCCGCTCTCTCCCCATACTCCTGTATCAATTCCTCAAACTAATCTCACTGCCCCACTCTCTCACCATAGTCCTGTATCAATCCCAAACTAATTCCACTGCCCTGCTCTCTCCCCATAGTCCTGTATCAACTTTCCAAACTAATCCCACTGCCACGCTCTCTCCCCATCGCCCTGTATCAATCCCCAAACTAATCCCACTGCCCCGCTCTCTCCCCATAGCCCTGTACCAATCCCCAAACTAATCCCACTGCCCTGCTCTCTCCCCATAGTCCTGTATCAATTCCCCAAACTAATCCCACTGCCCCGCTCTCTCCCCATAGCCCTGTACCAATCCCAAAACTAATCCCACTGCCCTGCTCTCTCCCCATAGTCCTGTATCAGTCCCAAAACTAATGCCACTGCTCCGCTCTCTCCCCATAGTCCTGTATCAATCCCCAAACTAATCCCACTACCACGCTCTCTCCCCATAGTCCTGTATCAATCCCCAAGCTAATCCCACTGCCCCGCTCTCTCCCCATAGTCCTGTATCAATCCCCAAACTAATCCCACTGCCCCGCTCTCTCCTCATAGTCCTGTACCAATCCCCAAACTAATCCCACTGCCCCGCCCTCTCCCCATAGTCCTGTATCAGTCCCGAAACTAATCCCACAGCCCCGCTCTCTCCCCATAGCTCTGTACCAATCCCCGAACTAATCCCACTGCCTCGCTGTCTCCCCATAATCCTGTATCAATTCCAGAATCGATACAGGGAGACCGATAGAGACACACACACTCACACACACTCTCTCTGACGCTCTCTCTCTCCAACTCTCTCTGTCTCCCTTTCTCTCTTTTTTTCTCTGTCTATCTGTGTCTCAGTTTTTTCTCTCTCTCTGACTCTCACTCTTTATCTCTGCATGTCTTTCTTTCTCTCTCTCTCTCTCTCTCTCTGGCTCTATCTGTCTCTCTCCGTCTGTCTCTTTCTCTATGTCTTTCTCTTTCTCCATCTCTGTGCCTCTCTCGCTCACTATTTCTGTCACTCTCACTCTCTTGTCTCTCTCTCTCTCTCTCTCTATTACTGTCTTCTCTCTCTCTCTCTGTCTCAATCTCTCTCTCTTTCTCTGTAACACGTGTCCTGGTGTAAAATCGTCACCACGCATTTCATGTAAAATGGCTGCTCAATCTCACCCAAACTAATCCCACTGCCCCGCTCTCTCCCCATAGCCCTGTATCAATCCCCAAACTATTCCCACTGCCCCACTCTCTCCACATAGCCCTGTATCAATCCCAAACTAATCCCACTGCCCCGCTCTCTACCCATAGTCCTGTATCAATCCCAAACTGATCCCAATGCCTCGGTCTCTCCCCACAGTCCTGTATCAATCCCCAAACTAATCCCACTGCCCGCTCTCTCCCCATAGTCCTGTATCAATGCCAAACTAATATCACTGACACCCTCTCTCCCCATAGTCCTGTATCAATCCGCAAACTAATGCCACTGTCCTGCTCTCTCCCCATAGTCCTGTATCAATCCCCAAACTAATCCCACTGCCCCGCTCTCTCCCCATAGCCCTATATCAATCCCCAAACTATTCCTACTGCCCCACTCTCTCCACATAGCCCTGTATCAAACCCAAACTAATCCCACTGCCCCGCTCTCTCCCCAAAGTCCTGTATCAATTCCCCAAACTAAACCCACTGACCCGCTCTCTCCCCATAGCCCTGTCTCAATCCCCAAACTAATCCCACTGCCCCGCTCTCTTCCCATAGTCCTGTATCAATCCCTAAACTAATCCCACTGCCCCGCTCTCTCCCCATAGTCCTGTACCAATCCCAAACTGATCCCACAGCCCCGGTCTCTCCCCATAGTCCTTTATCAATCCCCAAACTTATTCCACTGCCCCACTCTCTCACCATAGTCCTGTATCAATGCCAAACTAATCTCACTGACCCCCTCTATCCCCATAGTCCTGTATCAATCCCGAACTAATCCCACTGACCCGCTCTCTCGCCATAGTCCTGTATCAATCCCAAACAAATCCCACTGCCTCGCTCTTTCTCATAAATCTTGTATCAATCCCAATCTAATCCCACTGCCCCGCTATCTCCCCATAATACTGTATCTGTCCCAAAATAATCCCACTGCCCGACTCTGTCCCCATAGTCCTTTATCAACCCCCAAATTAATCTGACTGCCTCGCTCTCTCCCCATAGTCCGCTATCAATCCCCAAACTAATCCCACTGCCCCGCTCTCTCCCTATATTCCTGTATCAATCCCCAAACTAATCCCACTGCCCCGCTCTCTCCCCATAGTCCTGTATCAATGCCAAAATAATCTCACTGACCCCATCTCTCCCAATAGTCCTGTATCAATCCCGAACTAATCCCACTGCCCCGCTCTCTCCCCATAGTCCTGTATCAATCTCCAAACTAATCCCACTGCCCCGCTCTCTCCCCATAGTTCTGTATCAATCCCAAACTAATCCCACTGCCTCGGTCTCTCTCCATAATCCTGTATCTGTACCGAAATAATCCCACTGCCCCACTCTCTCCCCATAGTCCTGTATCAACCCCCAAACTAATCCCACTGCCTCGCTCTCTCAACACAGTCCTGTTTCAATCCCCAAACTAATCCCACTGCCCCGCTCTCTCCCCATAGTCCTGTATCAATCCCCAAACTAATCCCACTGCCCCGCTCTCTCCCCACAATCCTGTATCAATCCCCAAACTAATCCCACTGCCCCGCTCTCTCCCCATAGTCCTGTATCAATCCCCAAACTAATCCCACTGTCCCGCTGTCTCCCCATAGTCCTGTATCAATCCCCAAACTGATCCCACTGCCCCGCTCTCTCCCCACATTCCTGTATCAATCCCCAAACTAATCCTACTGCCCCGCTCTCACCCCATAGTCCTGTATCAATACCAAACTAATCTCACTGACGCCATATCTCCCCAAAGTCCTGTATCAATCCCGAACTAATCCCACTGCCCCGCTCTCTCCCCATAGTCCTGTTTCCATCTCCAAACTAATCCCACTGCCCCGCTCTCTCCTCATAGTCCTGTACCAATCCCCAAACTAATCCCACTGCCCCGCCCTCTCCCCATAGTCCTGTATCAGTCCCGAAACTAATCCCACAGCCCCGCTCTCTCCCCATAGCTCTGTACCAATCCCCGAACTAATCCCACTGCCTCGCTGTCTCCCCATAATCCTGTATCAATTCCAGAATCGATACAGGGAGACCGATAGAGACACACACACTCACACACACACTCTCTCTCTGACGCTCTCTCTCTCCAACTCTCTCTGTCTCCCTTTCTCTCTTTGTTTCTCTGTCTATCTGTGTCAGTATTTTCTCTCTCTCTGACTCTCACTCTTTATCTCTGCATGTCTTTCTTTCTCTCTCTCTCTCTCTCTCTGGCTCTATCTGTCTCTCTCCGTCTGTCTCTTTCTCTATGTCTTTCTCTTTCTCCATCTCTGTGCCTCTCTCGCTCACTATTTCTGTCACTCTCACTCTCTTGTCTCTCTCTCTCTCTCTCTCTCTCTCTATTACTGTCTTCTCTCTCTCTCTGTCTCAATCTCTCTCTCTTTCTCTGTAACACGTGTCCTGGTGTAAAATCGTCACCACGCATTTCATGTAAAATGGCTGCTCAATCTCACCCAAACTAATCCCACTGCCCCGCTCTCTCCCCAGAGCCCTATATCAATCTCCAAACTATTCCTACTGCCCCACTCTCTCCACATAGCCCTGTATCAAACCCAAACTAATCCCACTGCCCCGCTCTCTCCCCAAAGTCCTGTATCAATTCCCCAAACGAAACCCACTGACCCGCTCTCTCCCCATAGCCCTGTATCAATCCCCAAACTAATCCCACTGCCCCGCTCTCTTCCCATAGTCCTGTATCAATCCCTAAACTAATCCCACTGCCCCGCTCTCTCCCCATAGTCCTGTACCAATCCCAAACTGATCCCACTGCCCCGGTCTCTCCCCATAGTCCTTTATCAATCCCCAAACTAATTCCACTGCCCCACTCTCTCCCCATAGTCCTGTATAAATGCCAAACTAATCTCACTGACCCCCTCTATCCCCATAGTCCTGTATCAATCCCGAACTAATCCCACTGACCCGCTCTCTCCCCATAGTCCTGTATCAATCCCAAACAAATCCCACTGCCTCGCTCTCTCTCCTTAGTCTTGTATCAATCCCAAACTAATCCCACTGCCCCGCTATCTCCCCATAATACTGTATCTGTCCCAAAATAATCCCACTGCCCGACTCTGTCCCCATAGTCCTGTATCAACCCCCAAATTAATCTGACTGCCTCGCTCTCTCCCCATAGTCCGCTATCAATCCCCAAACTAATCCCACTGCCCCGCTCTCTCCCTACATTCCTGTATCAATCCCCAAACTAATCCCACTGCCCCGCTCTCTCCCCATAGTCCTGTATCAATGCCAAACTAATCTCACTGACGCCATCTCTCCCAATAGTCCTGTATCAATCCCGAACTAATCCCACTGCCCCGCTCTCTCCCCATAGTCCTGTATCAATCTCCAAACTAATCCCACTGCCCCGCTCTCTCCCCATAGTTCTGTATCAATCCCAAACTAATCCCACTGCCTCGGTCTCTCTCCATAGTCCTGTATCAATCCCAAACTAATCCCTCTGCCTCGCTATCTCCCCATAATCCTGTATCTGTACCGAAATAATCCCACTGCCCCACTCTCTCCCCATATTCCTGTATCAACCCCCAAACTAATCCCACTGCCTCGCTCTCTCAACACAGTCCTGTTTCAATCCCCAAACTAATCCCACTGCCCCGCTCTCTCCCCATAGTCCTGTATCAATCCCCAAACTAATCCCACTGCCCCGCTCTCTCCCCACAATCCTGTATCAATCCCCAAACTAATCCAACTGCCCCGCTCTCTCCCCATAGTCCTGTATCAATCCCCAAACTAATCCCACAGTCCCGCTGTCTCCCCATAGTCCTGTATCAATCCCCAAACTGATCCCACTGCCCCGCTCTCTCCCCACATTCCTGTATCAATCCCCAAACTAATCCTACTGCCCCGCTCTCACCCCATAGTCCTGTATCAATACCAAACTAATCTCACTGACGCCATCTCTCCCCAAAGTCCTGTATCAATCCCGAACTAATCCCACTGCCCCGCTCTCTCCCCATAGTTCTGTGTCCATCTCCAAACTAATCCCACTGCCCCGCTCTCTCCCCATAGTCCTGTATCAATCCCAAACTAATCCCACTGCCTCGCTCTCTCTCCATAGACCTGTATCAATCCCAAACTAATCCCACTGCCCCGCTATCTCCCCATAATCCTGTATCTGTCCCAAAATAATCCCACTGCCCCGCTCTCTCCTCATAGTCCTGTCCCAATCCCCAAACTAATCCCACTGCCCCGCCCTCTCCCCATAGTCCTGTATCAGTCCCGAAACTAATCCCACAGCCCCGCTCTCTCCCCATAGCTCTGTACCAATCCCCGAACTAATCCCACTGCCTCGCTGTCTCCCCATAATCCTGTATCAATTCCAGAATCGATACAGGGAGACCGATAGAGACACACACACTCACACACACACTCTCTCTCTGACGCTCTCTCTCTCCAACTCTCTCTGTCTCCCTTTCTCTCTTTGTTTCTCTGTCTATCTGTGTCTCAGTTTTTTCTCTCTCTCTGACTCTCACTCTTTATCTCTGCATGTCTTTCTTTCTCTCTCTCTCTCTATCTGGCTCTATCTGTCTCTCTCCGTCCGTCTCTTTCTCTATGTCTTTCTCTTTCTCCATCTCTGTGCCTCTCTCGCTCACTATTTCTGTCACTCTCACTCTCTTGTCTCTCTCTCTCTCTCTCTCTCTCTATTACTGTCTTCTCTCTCTCTCTCTGTCTCAATCTCTCTCTCTTTCTCTGTAACACGTGTCCTGGTGTAAAATCGTCACCACGCATTTCATGTAAAATGGCTGCTCAATCTCACCCAAACTAATCCCACTGCCCCGCTCTCTCCCCATAGCCCTGTATCAATCCCCAAACTATTCCCACTGCCCCACTCTCTCCACATAGCCCTGTATCAATCCCAAACTAATCCCACTGCCCCGCTCTCTACCCAAGTCCTGTATCAATCCCAAACTGATCCCAATGCCTCGGTCTCTCCCCACAGTCCTGTATCAATCCCCAAAAGGGAAGGTGGCTCAACCGTGGCTATCAAGGGAAATCAGGGATAGTATTAAAGCCAAGGAAGTGGCATACAAATTGGCCAGAAATAGCAGCGAACCTGGGGACTGGGAGAAATTTAGAACTCAGCAGAGGAGGACAAAGGGTTTGATTAGGGCAGGGAAAATGGAGTATGAGAAGAAGCTTGCAGGGAACATTAAGACGGATTGCAAAAGTTTCTATAGATATGTAAAGAGAAAAAGGTTAGTAAAGACAAATGTAGGTCCCCTGCAGTCAGAATCAGGGGAAGTCATAACGGGGAACAAAGAAATGGCGGACCAATTGAACAAGTACTTTGGTTCGGTATTCACGAAGGAGGACACTAACAACCTTCCGGTTATAAAAGGGGTCGGGTGGTCTAGTAAGGAGGAGGAACTGAGGGAAATCCTTATTAGCCGGGAAATTGTGTTGGGGAAATTGATGGGATTGAAGGCCGATAAATCCCCAGGGCCTGATGGACTGCATCCCAGAGTACTTAAGGAGGTGGCCTTGGAAATAGTGGATGCGTTGACAGTCATTTTCCAACATTCCATTGACTCTGGATCAGTTCCTATGGAGTGGAGGGTAGCCAATGTAACCCCACTTTTTAAAAAAGGAGGGAGAGAGAAAACAGGGAATTATAGACCGGTCAGCCTGACATCGGTAGTGGGTAAAATGATGGAATCAATTATTAAGGATGTCATAGCAGTGCATTTGGAAAGAGGTGACATGATAGGTCCAAGTCAGCATGGATTTGTGAAAGGGAAATCATGCTTGACAAATCTTCTGGAATTTTTTGAGGATGTTTCCAGTAGAGTGGACAAGGAAGAACCAGTTGATGTGGTATATTTGGACTTTCAGAAGGCGTTCGACAAGGTCCCACACAAGAGATTGATGTGCAAAGTTAGAGCACATGGGATTGGGGGTAGTGTACTGACATGGATTGAGAACTGGTTGTCAGACAGGAAGCAAAGAGTAGGAGTAAATGGGTACTTTTCAGAATGGCAGGCAGTGACTAGTGGGGTACCGCAAGGTTCTGTGCTGGGGCCCCAGCTGTTTACACTGTACATTAATGATTTAGATGAGGGGATTAAATGTAGTATCTCCAAATTTGCGGATGACACTAAGTTGGGTGGCAGTGTGAGCTGCGAGGAGGATGCTGTGAGGCTGCAGAGCGACTTGGATAGGTTAGGTGAGTGGGCAAATGCATGGCAGATGAAGTATAATGTGGATAAATGTGAGGTTATCCACTTTGGTGGTAAAAACAGAGAGACAGACTATTATCTGAATGGTGACAGATTAGGAAAAGGGGAGGTGCAAAGAGACCTGGGTGTCATGGTACATCAGTCATTGAAGGTTGGCATGCAGGTGCAGCAGGCGGTTAAGAAAGCAAATGGCATGTTGGCCTTCATAGCAAGGGGATTTGAGTACAGGGGCAGGGAGGTGTTGCTACAGTTGTACAGGGCATTGGTGAGGCCACACCTGGAGTATTGTGTACAGTTTTGGTCTCCTAACCTGAGGAAGGACATTCTTGCTATTGAGGGAGTGCAGCGAATGTTCACCAGACTGATTCCCGGGATGGCGGGACTGACCTATCAAGAAAGACTGGATCAACTGGGCTTGTATTCACTGGAGTTCAGAAGAATGAGAGGGGACCTCATAGAAACATATAAAATTCTGACGGGGTTAGACAGGTTAGATGCAGGAAGAATGTTCCCAATGTTGGGGAAGTCCAGAACCAGGGGTCACAGTCTAAGGATAAGGGGTAAGCCATTTAGGACCGAGATGCGGAGGAATTTCTTCACCCAGAGAGTGGTGAACCTGTGGAATTCTCTACCACAGAAAGTTGTTGAGGCCAATTCACTAAATATATTCAAAAAGGAGTTAGATGAGGTCCTTACTGCTAGGGGGATCAAGGGGTATGGCGAGAAAGCAGGAATGGGGTACTGAAGTTGAATGTTCAGCCATGAACTCATTGAATGGCGGTGCAGGCTAGAAGGGCCGAATGGCCTACTCCTGCACCTATTTTCTATGTCTATGTTTAATCCCACTGCCCGCTCTCTCCCCATAGCCCTGTATCAATCCCCAAACTAATCCCACTGCCCCGCTCTCTCTCCATAGTCCTGTATCAATCCCCAAACTAATCCCACTGCCCCGCTCTCTCCCCATAGCCCTGTATCAATCCCCAAACTAATCGCACTGCCCCGCTCTCTCCCCATAGTCCTGTATCAATCCCCAAACTAATCCCACTACCACGCTCTCTACCCATAGTCCTCTATCAATCCCCAAACTAATCCCACTGCCTTGCTCTCTCCCCATAGTCCTGTATCAATCCCCAAACTAATCCCACTGCCCCGATCTCTCCCCATTGTCCTGGATCAATGCCAAACTAATCTCACTGACCCCCTCTCTCCCCATAGTCCTGTATCAATCCCGAACTAATCCCACTTCCCCGCTCTCTCCCCATAGTCCTGTATCAATCTCCAACCTAATCCCACTGCCCCGCTCTCTCCCCACAGTCCTGTATCAATCCCAAACTAATCCCATTGCCTCGCTCTCTCTCCATAGCCCTGTATCAATCCCAAACTAATCCCACTGCCCCGCTATCTCCCCATAATCCGGTATCTGTCCCAAAATAATCTCACTTCCCCACTCTCTCCCCATCGTCCTGTATCAACCCCCAAACTAATCCCACTGCCTCGCTCTCTCCCCATAGTCCTGTATCAGTCCCCAAACTAATCCCACTGCCACGCTCTCTCCCCATAGTCCTGTATCAATCCCCAAACTAATCCCACTGCCCCGCTCTCTCCCCACAGTCCTGTATCAATTCCCCAAACTAATCCCACTGCCCCGCTGTCTCCCGATAATCCTGTATCTGTCCCAAAATAATCTCACTGCCCCACTCTCTCCCCATCGTCCTGTATCAACCCCCAAACTAATCCCACTGCCTCGCTCTCTCCCCATAGTTCGGTATCAATCCCCAAACTAATCCCACTGCCCCGCTCTCTCCCCAGAGTCCTGTATCAATCCCCAAACTAATCCCACTGCCCCGCTCTCTCTCCGCATTCCTGTATCAATCCCCAAACTAATCCCAGTGACCCGCTCTCTCCCCATAGCCCTGTATCAATCCCCAAACTAATCCCACTGCGCCGTTCTCTTCCCATAATCCTGTATCAATCCCCAAACTAATCCCACTGCCCGGTTCTCTCCCCATAGTCCTGTATCAATCCCCAAACGAATCCCTCTTCCCCGATCTCTCTCCATAGTCCTGTATATATTCCGAAACTATTCCCACTTTCGCTCTCTCTCCCCAAAGTCCTGTATCAATCCCCAAACTAATCCCACTGCCCCGCTCTCTCCCCATAGTCCTGTATCAATCCCAAACTAATCCTACTATCCCGCTCTCTTCCCACAGACCGATATAAATCCACAAACTAAACCCACTGCCCCGCTCTCTCCCCATAGTCCTGTATCAATTCCCAAGCTAATCCCACTGCCCCGCTCTCTCCCCATAGTCCTGTATCAATCCCCAAACTAATCCCACTGCCCCGCTCTCTCCCCATAGTCCTGTATCAATCCCCAAACTAATCCCACTGCCCCGCTCTCTCTCCATAGTCCTGTATCAATCCCCAAACTAATCCCACTGCCCCGCTCTCTCCCCATAGCTCTGTACCAATCCCCAAACTAATCCCACTGCCTCGCTGTCTACCCATAATCCTGTATCAGTTCCAGAATCTATACAGGGAGACCGATAGAGACACACACACACACACACTCTCTCTCTCTCTGACTCTCTCTCTCTCTCCAACTCTCTCTGTCTCCCTTTCTCTCTTTTTTTCTCTGTCTATCTGTGTCTCTGTTTTTTCTCTCGCTCTGACTCTCACTCTCAGTATCTGCATGTAATTCTTTCTCTCTCTCTCTCTCTCTCTGGCTCTATCTGTCTCTCTCTGTCTGTCTCTTTCTCTATGTCTTTCTCTTTCTCCATCTCTGTGCCTCTCTCGCTCACTATTTCTGTCACTCTCACTCTCTTGTCTCTCTCTCTCTCTCTATTACTGTCTTCTCTCTCTCTCTCTGTCTCAATATCTCTCTCTTTCTCTGTAACACGTGTCCTGGTGTAAAATGGTCACCACGCATTTCATGTAAAATGGCTTCCCAATCTCACCCAAACTAATCCCACTGCCCCGCTCTCTCCCCATTGCCCTGTATCAATCCCCAAACTAATCCCACTGCCCCGCTCTCTTCCCATAGTCCTGTATCAATCCCCAAACTAATCCCACTGCCCCGCTCTCTACCCATAGTCCTGTATCAACCCCCAAACTAATCCCACTGCCCCGCTCTCTCCCCATAGCCCTGTATCAATCCGCAAACTATTCCTACTGCCCCACTCTCTCCACATAGCCCTGTATCATTCCCAAACTAATCCCACTGCCCCGGTCTCTCCCCATAGTCCTGTATCAATCCCCAAACTAATCCCACTGCCAAGCTCTCTCCCCATAGTCATGTATCAATGCCAAACTAATCTCACTGACCCCCTCTCTCCCCATCGCCCTGTATCAATCCCCAAACTAATCCCACTGTCCCGCTCTCTTCCCATAGTACTGTATCAATCCCCAAACTAATCCCACTGCCCCGCTCTCTCCCCATAGTCCTGTATCAATCCCAAACTGATCCCACTGCCCCGGTCTCTCCCCATAGTCCTGTATCAATCCCCAAACTAAACCCACTGACCCGCTCTCTCCCAATAGCCCTGTACCAATCCGCAAACTAATGCCACTGCCCTGCTCTCTCCCCATAGTCCTGTATCAACACCCAAACTAATCCCACTGCCCCGGTCTCTCCCCATAGTCCTGTATCAATCCCAAACTGATCCCACTGCCCCGGTCTCTCCCCATAGTCCTGTATCAATCCGCAAACTAATCCCACTGCCAAGCTCTCTCCCCATAGTCGTGTATCAATGCCAAACTAATCTCACTGACCCCCTCTCTCCCCATAGTCCTGTATCAATCCCGAACTTATCCCACTGCCCCGCTCTCTCCCCATAGTCCTGTATCAATCCCAAACTAATCCCACTGCCTCGCTCTCTCTCCATAGTCTTGTATCAATCCCAAACTAATCCCACTGCCACGCTATCTCCCCATAATCCTGTATCTGTACCAAAATAATCCCACTACCCCACTCACTCCCCATAGTCCTGTATCAACCCCCAAACTAATCTGACTGCATCGCAGTCTCCCCATAGTCCGGTATCAAACACCAAACTAATCCCACTGCCCCGCTCTCCCCCCATAGTCCTGTATCAATCCCCAAACTAATCCCACTGCCCCGCTCTCTCCCCACATTCCTGTATCAATCCCCAAACTAATCCTACTGCCCCGCTCTATCCCCATAGTCCTGTATCAATGCCAAACTAATCTCACTGACCCCATCTCTCCCCATCCTCCTGTATCAATCCAGAACTAATCCCACTGCCCCGCTCTCTCCCCATAGTCCTGTATCAATCTCCAAACTAATCCCACTGCCCCGCTCTCTCCCAATAGTTCTGTATCAATCCCAAACTAATCCCACTGCCTCGGTCTCTCAACACAGTCCTGTATCAATCCCCAAACTAATCCCACTGCCCCGCTATCTCCCCACAGTCCTGTATCAATCCCCAAACTAATCCCACTGCCCCGCTCTCTCCCCATCGTCCTGTATCAATCCACAAACTAATCCCACTGCCCCGCTCTCTCCCCATAGTTCTGTATCAATCCCAAACTAATCCCACTGCCTCGGTCTCTCTCCATAGTCCTGTATCAATCCCAAACTAATCCCACTGCCCCACTATCTCCCCATAATCCTGTATCTGTCCCAAAATAATCCCACTGCCCCACTCTCTCCCCATATTCCTGTATCAACCCCCAAACTAATCCCACTGCCCCGCTCTCTCCCCATAGTCCTGTATCAATCCCCAAACTAATCCCACTGCCCCGCTCTCTCCCCATAGTCCTGTATCAATTCCCCAAACTAATCCCACTGCCCCGCTATCTCCCGATAATCCTGTATCTGTCCCAAAATAATCCCACTGCCCCACTCTCTCCCCATAGTCCTGTATCAATCCCGAACTAATCCCACTGCCCCACTCTCTCCCCATCGTCCTGTATCAATCCCAAACTAATCCCACTGCCCCGCTTTCTCGCCATAATCCTGTATCTGTCCCAAAATAATCTCACCTCCCCACTCTCTCCCCATCGTCCTGTATCAACCCCCAAACTAATCCCACTGCCTCGCTCTCTCCCCATAGTCCTGTATCAGTCCCCAAACTAATCCCACTGCCACGCTCTCTCCCCATAGTCCTGTATCAATCCCCAAACTAATCCCACTGCCCCGCACTCTCCCCACAGTCCTGTATCAATCACCAAACTAATCCCACTGCCCCGCTCTCTCCCCATAGTCCTGCACCAATTCCCCAAATTAATCCCACTGCCCCGCTATCTCCCGATAATCCTGTATCTGTCCCAAAATAATCTCACTGCCCCACTCTTTCCCCAACGTCCTGTATCAACCCCCAAACTAATCCCACTGCCTCGCTCTCTCCCCATAGTTCGGTATCAATCCCCAAACTAATCCCACTGCCCCGCTCTCTCTCCACATTCCTGTATCAATCCCCAAACTAATCCCACTGACCCGCTCTCTCCCCATAGCCCTGTATCAATCCCCAAACTAATCCCACTGCGCCGTTCTCTTCCCATAGTCCTGTATCAATCCCCAAACTAATCCCACTGCCCCGCTCTCTCCCCATAGTCCTGTTTCAATGCCAAACTAATCTCACTGACCCCATCTCTCCCCACAGTCCTGTATAAATGCCCAAACTAATCTCACTGCCCCGCTCTCTCCCAATAGTCCTGTGTCAATTCCCCAAACTAATCCCACTGCCCCGCTATCTCCTGATAATCCTCTATCTGTCCCAAAATATTCTCACTGCCCCACTCTCTCCCCATCGTCCTGTATCAACCCACAAACTAATCCCACTGCTTCGTTCTCTCCCCATAGTCCTGTATCAATCCCCAAACTAATCCCACTGCCCTGCTCTCTCCCCATAGTCCTGTATCAATCCCCAAACGAATCCCTCTTCCCCGATCTCTCTCCATAGTCCTGTATATATTCCCAAACTATTCCCACTTTCCCTCTCTCTCCCCAAAGTCCTGTATCAATCCCCAAACTAATCCCACTGACCCGCTCTCTCCCCATAGTCCTGTATCAATCCCAAACTAATCCTACTATCCCGCTCTCTTCCCACAGACCGATTTAAATCCACAAACTGATCCCACTGCCCCGCTCTCTCCCCATAGTCCTGCATCAATCCCCAAACTAATCCCACTGCCCCGCTCTCTCCCCATCGTCCTGTATCAATCCCCAAACTAATCCCACTGCCCCGCTCTCTCCCCATAGTCCTGTATCAATGCCAAACTAAACTCACTGAACCCATCTCTCCCCATAGTCCTGTATCAATCCCGAACTAATCGCACTGCTTCGATCTCTCTCCATAGTCCTGTATCAATCCCAAACTAATCCCACTGCCCCGCTATCTCCCCATAATCCTGTATCTGTCCCAAAATAATCCCACTGCCCCACTCTCTCCCCAAAGTCCTGTATCAACCCCCAAACTAATCCCACTGCTCCGCTCTCTCCCCATAGTCCTGTATCAATCCCCAAACTAATCCCACTGCCCCGCTCTCTCTCCCCATTGTCCTGTATCAATCCCCAAACTAATCCCACTGCCCCGCTCTCTCCCCTAAGTCCTGTGTCAATGCCAAACTAATCTCACTGACCCCATCTCTCCCCACACTCCTGCATAAATGCCCACACTAATCCCACTGACACGCTCTCTCCCAATAGTCCTGTATCAATTCCCCAAGCTAATCCCACTGCCCCGCTATCTCCCGATAATCCTCTATCTGTCCCAAAATAATCTCAATGCCCCACTCTCTCCCCATAGTCCTGTATCAATCCCAAATTAATCCCACTGCCCCGCTATCTCCCCATAATCCTGTATCTGTCCCAAAATAATCTCACTTCCCCACTCTCTCCCCATCGTCCTGTATCAACCCCCAAACTAATCCCACTGCCTCGCTCTCTCCCCATAGTTCAGTATCAATCCCCAAACTAATCCCACTGCCCCGCTCTCTCCCCAGAGTCCTGTATCAATCCCCAAACTAATCCCACTGCCCCGCTCTCTCTCCACATTCCTGTATCAATCCCCAAACTAATCCCACTGACCCCATCTTTCCCCACAGTCCTGTATAAATGCCCAAACTAATCCCACTGCCCCGCTCTCTCCCAATAGTCCTGTATCAATTCCCCAAACTAATCCCACTGCCCCGCTATCTCCCGATAATCTTCTATCTGTCCCAAAATAATGTCACTGCTCCACTCTATCCCCATCGTCCTGTATCAACCCACAAACTAATCCCACTGCCTCGTTCTCTCCCCATAGTCCTGTATCAATCCCCAAACTAATCCCACTGCCCCGCTCTCTCCCCATAGTCCTGTATCAATCCCCAAACCAATCCCTCTTCCCCGATCTCTCTCCATAGTCCTGTATATATTCCCAAACTATTCCCACTTTCCCTCTCTCTTCCCAAAGTCCTGTATCAATCCCAAACTAATCCTACTATCCCGCTCTCTTCCCACAGACCGATATAAATCCACAAACTGATCCCGCTGCCCCGCTCTCTCCCCATAGTCCTGTATCAATCCAAAAACTAATCCCACTGCCCCGCTCTCTCCCCATCGTCCTGTATCAATCCCCAAAATAATCCCACTGCCCCGCTCTCTCCCCATAGTCCTGTATCAATGCCAAACTAATCTCACTGACCCCATTCTCCCCATAGTCCTGTATCAATCCCGAACTAATCGCACTGCCCCTCTCTCTCCCCATAGTCCTGTGTCCATCTCCAAACTAATCCCATTGCCCCGCTCTCTCCCCATAGTCCTGTATCAATCCCAAACTAATCCCACTGCCTCGCTCTCTCTCCATAGTCCTGTATCAATCCCAAACTAATCCCACTGCCCCGCTATCTCCCCATAATCCTGTATCTGTCCCAAAATAATCCCACTGCCCCACTCTCTCCCCATAGTCCTGTATCAATCCCCAAACTAATCCCACTGCTCCGCTCTCTCCCCATAGTCCCGTATCAATCCCCAAACTAATCCCACTGCCCCGCTCTCTCGCCATAGTCCTCTCTCAATCCCCAAATTAATCCCACTGCCCCGCTCTCTCCCCACAGTCCTGTGTCAATCCCTAAACTAATCCCACTGCCCCGCTCTCTCCCCATAGTCCTGTTTCAATCCCCAAACTAATCCCACTGCCCGCTCTCTCCCCATAGCCCTGTATCAATCCCCAAACCAATCGCACTGCCCCGCTCTCTCCCCATAGTCCTGTATCAATCCCCAAACTAATCCCACTACCACGCTCTCTACCCATAGTCCTGTATCAATCCCCAAACTAATCCCACTGCCTTGCTCTCTCCCCATAGTCCTGTATCAATCCCCAAACTAATCCCACTGCCCCGATCTCTCCCCATTGTCCTGTATCAATGCCAAACTAATCCCACTGACCCCCTCTCTCCCCATAGTCCTGTATCAATCCCGAACTAATCCCACTTCCCCGCTCTCTCCCCATAGTCCTGTATCAATCTCCAACCTAATCCCACTGCCCCGCTCTCTCCCCATAGTCCTGTATCAATCCCAAATTAATCCCACTGCCCCGCTATCTCCCCATAATCCTGTATCTGTCCCAAAATAATCTCACTTCTTCACTCTCTCCCCATAGTCCTGTATCAGTCCCCAAACTAATCCCACTGCCACGCTCTCTCCCCATAGTCCTGTATCAATCCCCAAACTAATCCCACTGCCCCGCTCTCTCCCCACAGTCCTGTATCAATCCCCAAACTAATCCCACTGCCCCGCTCTCTCCCCATGGTCCTGTATCAATTCCCCAAACTAATCCCACTGCCCTGCCATCTCCCGATAATCCTGTATCTGTCCCAAAATAATCTCACAGCCCCACTCTCTCCCCATCGTCCTGTATCAACCTCCAAACTAATCCCACTGCCTCGCTCTCTCCCCATAGTTCAGTATCAATCCCCAAACTAATCCCACTGCCCCGCTCTCTCCCCAGAGTCCTGTATCAATCCCCAAACTAATCCCACTGCCCCGCTCTCTCTCCACATTCCTGTATCAATCCCCAAACTAATCCCACTGACCCGCTCTCTCCCCATAGCCCTGTATCAATACCCAAACTAATCGCACTGCGCCGTTCTCTTCCCATAGTCCTGTATCAATCCCCAAACTAATCCCATTGCCCCGCTCGCTCCCCATAGTTCTCTATCAATGCCAAACTAATCTCACTGACCCCATCTCTCCCCACAGTCCTGTATAAAAGCCCAAACTAATCCCACTGCCCCGCTCTCTCCCCACAGTCCTGTATCAATTCCCCAAACTAATCCCACTGCCCCGCTATCTCCCGATAATCCTCTATCTGTCCCAAAATAACCTCACTGCCCCACTCTCTCCCCATCGTCCTGTGTCAACCCCCAAACTAATCCCACTGCCTCGTTCTCTCCCCATAGTCCTGTATCAATCCCCAAACTAATCCCACTGCCTCGCTCTCTCCCCATAGTCCTGTATCAATCCCCAAACGAATCCCTCTTCCCCGATCTCTCTCCATAGTCCTGTATATATTCCCAAACTATTCCCACTTTCCCTCTCTCTCCCCAACGTCCTGTATCAATCCCCAAACTAATCCCACTGCCCCGCTCTCTCCCCATAGTCCTGTATCAATCCTAAACTAATCCTACTATCCCGCTCTCTTCCCACAGACCGATATAAATCAAGAAACTAATCCCACTGCCCCGCTCTCTCCCCATAGTCCTGTATCAATCCCCAAACTAATCCCACTGCCCCACTCTCTCCCCATAGTCCTGTATCAATCCCCAAACTAATCCCACTGCCCCGCTCTCTCCCGATAGTCCTGTATCGATCCCCAAACTAATACCACTGTCCCGATCTCTCCCCATAGTCCTGTATCAATCCCCAAACTAATACCACTGCCCCGCTCTCTCCCCATAGTCCTGTATTAATCCCCAAACTCATCCCACTGCCCCGCTCTCTCCCCATAGTCCTGTATCAATCCCCAAACTAATCCCACTGCCCCACTCTCTCCCCATAGTCCTCTATGAATCCCCAAACTAATCCCACTGCCCCGCTCTCTCCCCATAGCCCTGTATCAATTCCTGAATCTATACAGTGAGACAGATAAAGATACACACACTCACACACACACACTCTCTCTCTCTCTCTATCTTTCTCTCTGTCCCTTTATCTCTGAGTCTCTCTCTCTAGATCTCTCTCTGCCGATTTCTGTCTCTCTCTATCTCCATCATTCTCATTCTATCTCTCTGTCTCTCTCTCTCAATCTCTCTATAAGTTTGCCTCTCTCTCTCTCTCGCTCTCTCTGTCCCTCTGCTCCCCTCTCTCTGAGTCTCTCTCTCTCTCCATCATTCTCTCTCTATCTCTCTGTCTCTCTCTCTGTCTCTCTCTAAGTTTGCCTCTCTCTCTCTCTCGCTCTCTCTGTCCCCCTCTCTCTGAGTCTCTCTCTCTCTCTCTCCATCATTCTCACTCTATCTCTCTGTCTCTCTCTCTCTCTCTATCTCTCTATAAGTTTGCCTCTCTCTCTCTCTCGCTCTCTCTGTCCCTCTGTTCCCCTCTCACTGAGTCTCTCTCTCTCTCTCCATCATTCTCTCTCTATCTCTCTGTCTCTCTCTCTCTATCTCTCTATAAGTTTGCCTCTCGCTCTCTCTGTCCCTCTGTTCCCCTCTCTCTGAGTCTCTCACTTTATCTCTCTCTATCTCTCTGTCTCTCTCTCTCTCGCTCTGTATTTGTTGTGTATCTCTCTCTAACTCTCTCTCACTCCATCTCGCTCTGTATCTCTCTCTGTTTCTCTCTCTCTCTGTCTTTGTCTCTCCCTTTCTCCCTTTGTTTCTCTGTCTATCTGTGTCTCTGTTTTTTCTCTCTCTCTGACTCTCACTCTCAGTCTCTCCCTGTCTTTTATTCTCTCTCTCTCTCGCTCTGTTGTGTCTTCTCTCTGACTCTCACTCTCTCCATCTCGCTCTGTATCTCAATCTCTTTCTCTCTCTCTCTCTCTCTGGCTCTATCTGTCTCTCTCCCTCTGTCTCTTTCTCGATGTCTCTCCCTTCCTCCCTCTCTGTGCCTCTCTCGCTCACTATTTCCGTCACTCTCACTCTCTTGTCTCTCTCTCTCTCTCTCTATCACTGTCTTCTCTCTCTCTTTCTGTCTCTCTCTCCCTTTTTCTCTGCAACACGTGTCCTGGTGTAAAATGGTCACCACACATCTCATGTAAAATGGCTGCTCAATCTCACCCAAACTAATGCCACTGCCCCGCTCTCTCCCCATAGTCCTGTATCAATACCCAAACAAATCCCACTGCCCCACTCTCTCCCCATAGTCCTGTAACAATCCCCAAACTAATCCCACTGCCCCGCTCTCTCCCCATAGTCCTGTATCAATTCCTCAAACTAATCCCACTGCCCCACTCTCTCCCCATAGCCCTGTATCAATCCCAAACTAATTCCACTGCCCTGCTCTCTCCCCATAGTCCTGTATCAATTCCCCAAACTAATCCCACTGCCACGCTCTCTCCCCATAGCCCTGTATCAATCCCCAAACTAATCCCACTGCCCCGCTCTCTCCCCATAGCCCTGTATCAATTCCAGAATCTATACAGGGAGACAGATAAAGATACACACACTCACACACACACACTCTCTCTCAGTCTCTCTCTCTCTCTGTCCCTTTATCCCTGAGTCTCTCTCTCTAGAGCTCTCTCTCAGCCGATTTCTGTCTCTCTCTATCTCCATCATTCTCACTCTATCTCTCTGTCTCTCTCTCTCAATCTCTCTATAAGTTTGCCTCTCTCTCTCTCTCGCTCTCTCTGTCCCTCTGCTCCCCTCTCTCTGAGTCTCTCTCTCTCTCTCTCCATCATTCTCTCTCTATCTCTCTGTCTCTCTCTCTATCTCTCTCTAAGTTTGCCTCTCTCTCTCTCTCGCTCTCTCTGTCCCCCTCTCTCTGAGTCTCTCTCTCTCTCTCTCTCTCTATCATTCTCACTCTATCTCTCTGTCTCTCTCTCTCTCTCTATCTCTCTATAAGTTTGCCTCTCTCTCTCTCTCGCTCTCTCTGTCCCCCTCTCTCTGAGTCTCTCTCTCTCTCTCCATCATTCTCTCTCTATCTCTCTGTCTCTCTCTCTCTATCTCTCTATAAGTTTGCCTCTCGCTCTCTCTGTCCCTCTGTTCCCCTCTCTCTGAGTCTCTCACACTGTCTCTCTCTATCTCTCTGTCTCTCTCTCTCTCGCTCTGTATTTGTTGTGTATCTCTCTCTAACTCTCTCTCACTCCATCTCGCTCTGTATCTCTCTCTGTTTCTCTCTCTCTCTGTCTTTGTCTCTCCCTTTCTCTCTTTCTTTCTCTGTCTATCTGTGTCTCTGTTTTTTCTCTCTCTCTGACTCTCACTCTCAGTGTCTCCCTGTCTTTTTTTCTCTATCTCTCTCGCTCTGTTGTGTCTTCTCTCTGACTCTCTCTCCCTCCATCTCGCTCTGTATCTCTCTCTCTTTCTCTCTCTCTCTCTCTCTGGCTCTATCTGTCTCTCTCCGTCTGTCTCTTTCTCTATGTATTTCTCTTTCTCCATCTCTGTGCCTCTCTCGCTCACTATTTCCGTCACTCTCACTCTCTTGTCTCTCTCTCTCTCTCTCTTTCACTGTCTTCTCTCTCTCTTTCTGTCTCTCTCTCTCTTTTTCCCTGCAACACGTGTCATGGTGTAAAATGGTCACCACACATCTCATGTAAAATGGCTGCTCAATCTCACCCAAACTAATCCCACTGCCCCGCTCTCTCCCCATAGTCCTGTATCAATACCCAAGCAAATCCCACTGCCCCACTCTCTCCCCATAGTCCTGTAACAATCCCCAAATTAATCCCACTGCCCCGCTCTCTCCCCATACTCCTGCATCAATTCCTCAAACTAATCTCACTGCCCCACTCTCTCCCCATAGCCCTGTATCAATCCCAAACTAATTCCACTGCCCTGCTCTCTCCCCATAGTCCTGTATCAATTCCCCAAACTAATCCCACTGCCACGCTCTCTCCCCATCGCCCTGTATCAATCCCCAAACTAATCCCACTGCCCCGCTCTCTCCCCATAGCCCTGTACCAATCCCCAAACTAATCCCACTGCCCTGCTCTCTCCCCTTAGTCCTGTATCAATCCCCAAACTAATCCCACTGCCCCGCTCTCTCCCCATAGTCCTGTATCAATCCCCAAACTAATCCCACTACTACGCTCTCACCCATAGTCCTGTATCAATCCCCAAGCTAATCCCACTGCCCCGCTCTCTCCCCATAGTCCTGTATCAATCCCCAAACTAATCCCACTGCCCCGCTTCCTCTTCATAGTCCTGTACCAATCCCCAAACTAATCCCACTGCCCCGCCCTCTCCCCATAGCCCTGTATCAGTCACGAAACTAATCCCACTGCCCCGCTCTCTCCCCATAGCTCTGTACCAATCTCCGAACTAATCCCACTGCCCCGCTCTCTCCCCATAATCCTGTATCAATTCCAGAATCGATACAGGGAGACCGATAGAGACACACACACTCACACACACACTCTCTCTCTGACGCTCTCTCTCTCCAACTCTCTCTGTCTCCCTTTCTCTCTTTGTTTCTCTGTCTATCTGTGTCTCTGTTTTTTCTCTCTCTCTCTGACTCTCACTCTTTATCTCTGCATGTCTTTCTTTCTCTCTCTCTCTCTCTCTCTGGCTCTATCTGTCTCTCTCCGTCTGTCTCTTTCTCTTTGTCTTTCTCTTTCTCCATCTCTGTGCCTCTCTCGCTCACTATTTCTGTCACTCTCACTCTCTTGTCTCTCTCTCTCTCTCTCTCTCTATTACTGTCTTCTCTCTCTCTCTCTGTCTCAATCTCTCTCTCTTTCTCTGTAACACGTGTCCTGGTGTAAAATGGTCACCACGCATTTCATGTAAAATGGCTTCTCAATCTCACCCAAACTAATCCCACTGCCCCGCTCTCTCCCCACAGGCCTGTATCAATCCCCAAACTATTCCCACTGCCCCACTCTCTCCACATAGCCCTGTATCAATCCCAAACTTATCCCACTGCCCCGCTCTCTACCCATAGTCCTGTATGAATCCCAAACTGATCCCAATGCCTCGGTCTCTCCCCACAGTCCTGTATCAATCCCCAAACTAATCCCACTGCCCCGCTCTCTCCCCATAGCCCTGTATCAATCCCCAAACTATTCCTACTGCCCCACTCTCTCCACATAGCCCTGTATCAATCCCAAACTAATCCCACTGCCCCGCTCTATCCCCAAAGACCTGTATCAATTCCCCAAACTAAACCCACTGATCCGCTCTCTCCACATAGCCCTGTATCAATCCCTAAACTAATCCCATTGCCCCGCTCTCTCCACATAGCCCTGTATCAATCCCTAAACTAATCCCATTGCCCCGCTCTCTCCCCATAGTCCTGTAAAATCCCCAAACTAATCCCACTGCCACGCTCTCTCCCCATAGTCCTGTATCAATGCCAACCTAATCTCACTGACCCCCTCTATCCCCATAGTCCTGTATCAATCCCGTACAAATCCCACTGACCCGCTCTCTCCCCATAGTCCTGTATCAATCCCAAACTAATCCCACTTCCTCGCTCTCTCTCCATAGTCTTGAATCAATCCCAAACTAATCCCACTGCCCCGCTATCTCCCCATAATCCTGTATCTGTCCCAAAATAATCCCACTGCCCGACTCTCTCCCCGCAGTCTTGTATCAATCCCCAAACTAATCCCACTACCACGCTCTCTCCCCAACGTCCTGCATCAATCCCCAAACTAATCCCACTGCCCCGCTCTCTCCCCATAGTCTTGTATCAATCCCCAAACTAATCCCACTGCCCCGCTCTCTCCCCATAGTCCTGTATCAATCCCCAAACTAATCCCACTGCCCCGCTCTCTCCCAAGAGCCCTGTATCAATCCCAAAGTAATCCCACTGCCCCGCTCTGTTTCCATAGACCTATATCAGTCCCCAAACTAATCCCACTGCCCCGCTCTCTCCCCATAGCTCTGTACCAATCCCCAAACTAATCCCACTGCCTCGCTGTCTCCCCATAATCCTGTATCAATTCCAGAATCTATACAGGGAGACCGATAGAGACACACACACTCACACACACACTCTCTCTCTGACTCTCTCTCTCTCCAACTCTCTCTGTCTCCCTTTCTCTCTTTTTTTCTCTGTCTATCTGTGTCTCTGTTTTTTCTCTCTCTCTGACTCTCACTCTCTCCCTGTCTTTTTTTCTCTCTCTCTCTCGCTCAGTTGTGTCTCTCTCTCTGACTCTTTCTCTCTCCAATCGCTCTGTATCTCTCTCTGTTTCTCTCTCTCTCTATGTCTGTCTCTCCCTTTCTCTCTTTGTTTCTCTGTCTATCTGTGTCTCTGTTTATTCTCTCTCTCTGACTCTCACTCTCAGTCTCTCCCTGTCTTTCTCTCTCTCTCTCTCTCTCTCTCTCTCTCTGGCTCTATCTGTCTCTCTCCCTCTGTCTCTTTCTCTATTTCTCTCCCTTCCTCCCTCTCTGTGCCTCTCTCGCTCACTATGTCCGTCACTCTCACTCTCTTGTCTCTGTCTCTCTCTCTCTATCTCTGTCTTCACTCTCTCTTTCTGTCTCTCTCTCTCTTTTTCTCTGCAACACGTGTCCTGGTGTAAAATGGTCACCACACATCTCATGTAAAATGGCTGCTCAATCTCACCCAAACTAATGCCACTGCCCCGCTCTCCCCCCATAGTCCTGTATCAATACCCAAACAAATCCCACTGCCCCACTCTCTCCCCATAGTCCTGTAACAATCCCCAAACTAATCCCACTGCCCCGCTCTCTCCCCATAGTCCTGTATCAATTCCTCAAACTAATCCCACTGCCCCACTCTCTCCCCATAGCCCTGTATCAATCCCAAACTAATTCCACTGCCCTGCTCTCTCCCCATATTCCTGTATCAATTCCCCAAACTTATCCCACTGCCACGCTCTCTCCCCATAGCCCTGTATCAATCCCCAAACTAATCCCACTGCCCCGCTCTCTCCCCATAGCCCTGTACCAATCCCCAAACTAATCCCACTGCCCTGCTCTCTCCCCACAGTCCTGTATCAATCCCCAAACTATTCCCACTGCCCCACTCTCTCCACATAGCCCTGTATCAATCCCAAACTTATCCCACTGCCCCGCCCTCTACCCATAGTCCTGTATGAATACCAAACTGATCCCAATGCCTCGGTCTCTCCCCATAGCCCTGTATCAATCCCCAAACTATTCCTACTGCCCCACTCTCTCCACATAGCCCTGTATCAATCCCAAACTAATCCCACTGCCCCGCTCTATCTCCAAAGACCTGTATCAATTCCCCAAACTAAACCCACTGATCCGCTCTCTCCCCATAGCCCTGTATCAATCCCTAAACTAATCCCATTGCCCTGCTCTCTTCCCATAGTCCTGTATCAATCCCCAAACTAATCCCACTGCCCCGCTCTCTCCCCATAGTCCTGTATAAATCCCAAACTGATCCCACTGCCCCGGTCTCTCCCCATAGTCCTGTATCAATCCCCAAACTAATCCCACTGCCCCGCTCTCTCCCCATAGTCCTGTATCAATGCCAAACTAATCTCACTGACCCCCTCTATCCCCATAGTCCTGTATCAATCCCGTACTAATCCCACTGACCCGCTCTCTCCCCATAGTCCTGTATCAATCCCAAACTAATCCCACTGCCTCGCTCTCTCTCCATAGTCTTGCATCAATCCCAAACTAATCCCACTGCCCCGCTATCTCCCCATAATCCTGTATCTGGCCCAAAATAATCCCACTGCCCGACTCTCTCCCCACAGTCTTGTATCAATCCCCAAACTAATCCCACTACCACGCTCTCTCCCCAACGTCCTGCATCAATCCCCAAACTAATCCCACTGCCCCGCTCTCTCCCCATAGTCTTGTATCAATCCCCAAACTAATCCCACTGCCCCGCTCTCTCCCCATAGTCCTGTATCAATCCCCAAACTAATCCCACTGCCCCGCTCTCTCCCAAGAGCCCTGTATCAATCCCAAACTAATCCCACTGCCCCGCTCTGTTTCCATAGACCTATATCAATCCCCAAACTAATCCCACTGCCCCGCTCTCTCCCCATAGTCCTGTACCAATCCCCAAACTAATCCCACTGCCTCGCTGTCTCCCCATAATCCTGTATCAATTACAGAATCTATACAGGGAGACCCATAGAGACACACACACTCACACACACTCTCTCTCTCTGAATCTCTCTCTCTCCAACTCTCTCTGTCTCCCTTTCTCTCTTTTTTTCTCTGTCTATCTGTGTCTCTGTTTTTTCTCTCTCTCTGACTCTCACTCTCTCCCTGTCTTTTTTTCTCTCTCTCTCTCGCTCTGTTGTGTCTCTCTCTCTGACTCTTTCTCTCTCCAATCGCTCTGTATCTCTCTCTGTTTCTCTCTCTCTCTATCTCTGTCTCTCCCTTTCTCTCTTTGTTTCTCTGTCTATCTGTGTCTCTGTTTATTCTCTCTCTCTGACTCTCACCCTCAGTCTCTCCCTGTCTCTCTCTCTCTCTCTCTCTCTCTCTCTCTCTCTCTGGCTCTATCTGTCTCTCTCCCTCTGTCTCTTTCTCTATGTCTCTCCCTTCCTCCCTCTCTGTGCCTCTCTCGCTCACTATTTCCGTCACTCTCACTCTCTTGTCTCTCTCTCTCTCTCTCTATCACTGTCTTCTCTCTCTCTTTCTGTCTCTCTCTCTCTTTTTCTCTGCAACACGTGTCCTGGTGTAAAATGGTCACCACACATCTCATGTAAAATGGCTGCTCAATCTCACCCAAACTAATGCCACTGCCCCGCTCTCTCCCCATAGTCCTGTATCAATACCCAAACAAATCCCACTGCCCCACTCTCTCCCCATTGCCCTGTATCAATCCCCAAACTAATCCCACTGCCCCGCTCTCTTCCCATAGTCCTGTATCAATCCCCAAACTAATCCCACTGCCCCGCTCTCTACCCATAGTCCTGTATCAATCCCAAACTGATCCCAATGCTCCGGTCTCTCCCCATAGTCCTGTATCAATCCCCAAACTAATCCCACTGCCCCGCTCTCTCCCCATAGTCCTGTATCAATGCCAAACTAATATCACTGACCCCCTTTCTCCCCATAGTCCTGTATCAGTCCCCAAACTAATGCCACTGCCCTGCTCTCTCCCCATAGTCCTGTATCAACCCCAGAACTAATCCCACTGCCCCGCTCTCTCCCCATAGCCCTGTATCAATCCCCAAACTATTCCTACTGCCCCACTCTCTCCACATAGCCCTGTATCAATCCCAAACTAATCCCACTGCCCCGGTCTCTCCCCATAGTCCTGTATCAATCCATAAACTAATCCCACTGCCACGCTCTCTCCCCATAGTCTTGTATCAATGCCAAACTAATCTCACTGACCTCCTCTCTCCCCATAGACCTGTATCAATCCCCAAACTAATCCCACTGCCCCGCTCTCTTCCCATAGTCCTGTATCAATCCCCAAACAAAACCCACTGACCCGCTCTCTCCCCATAGCCCTGTATCAATCCCCAAACTAATGCCACTGCCCTGCTCTCTCCCCATAGTCCTGTATCAACCCCCAAACTAATCCCACTGCCCCGCTCTCTCCGCATAGCCCTGTATCAATCCCCAAACTAATCCCACTGCCCCGCTCTCACCCCATAGCACTGTACCAATCCCTAAACTAATCCCACTGCCTTCTCTCTCCCCATAGCCCTGTACCAATCCCCAAACTAATCCCACTGCCCCGCTCTCTCCCCACAGTCTTGTATCAATCCCCAAACTAATCCCACTACCACGCTCTCTCCCCATAGTCCTGTATCAATCACCAAGCTAATCCCACTGCCCCGCACTCTCCCCATAGTCCTGTGTCAATCCCCAAACTAATCCCACTGCCCCGCTCTCTCCCCATAGTCCTGTATCAATCCCCAAACTAATCCCACTGCCCCGCTCTCTCTCCATAGTCCTGTATCAATCCCCAAACTAATCCCACTGCCCCGCTCTCTCCCCATAGCTCTGTACCAATCCCCAACCTAATCCCACTGCCTCGCTGTCTCCCCATAATCCTGTATCAATTCCAGAATCTATACAGGGAGACCGATAGAGACACACACACTCACACACACTCTCTCTCTCTGAATCTCTCTCTCTCCAACTCTCTCTGTCTCCCTTTCTCTTTTTTTTTCTCTGTCTATCTGTGTCTCTGTTTTTTCTCTCTCTCTGACTCTCACTCTCAGTCTCTCCCTGTCTTTTTTTCTCTCTCTCTCTCGCTCTGTTGTGTCTCTCTCTCTGACTCTCTCTCTCTCCAATCGCTCTGTATCTCTCTCTGTTTCTCTCTCTCTCTATCTCTGTCTCTCCCTTTCTCTCTTTGTTTCTCTGTCTATCTGTGTCTCTGTTTATTCTCTCTCTCTGACTCTCACTCTCAGTCTCTCCCTGTCTTTCTCTCTCTCTCTCTCTCTCTCTCTCTCTCTGGCTCTATCTGTCTCTCTCCCTCTGTCTCTTTCTCTATGTCTCTCCCTTCCTCCCTCTCTGTGCCTCTCTCGCTCACTATTTCCGTCACTCTCACTCTCTTGTCTCTCTCTCTCTCTCTCTATCTCTGTCTTCACTCTCTCTTTCTGTCTCTCTCTCTATTTTTCTCTGCAACACGTGTCCTGGTGTAAAATGGTCACCACACATCTCATGTAAAATGGCTGCTCAATCTCAGCCAAACTAATGCCACTGCCCCGCTCTCTCCCCATAGTCCTGTATCAATACCCAAACAAATCCCACTGCCCCACTCTCTCCCCATAGTCCTGTAACAATCCCCAAACTAATCCCACTGCCCCGCTCTCTCCCCATGGTCCTGTATCAATTCCTCAAACTAATCCCACTGCCCCACTCTCTCTCCATAGCCCTGTATCAATCCCCAAACTAATTCCACTGCCCCGCTCTCTCCCCATAGCCCTGTACCAATCCCCAAACTAATCCCACTGCCCTGTTCTCTCCCCACAGTCCTGTATCAATTCCCCAAACTAATCCCACTGCCCCGCTCTCTTCCCATAGCACTGTACCAATCCCCATACTAATCCCACTGCCCTGCTCTCTCCCCATAGCCCTGTATCAATCCCCAAACTAATCCCACTGCCCCGCTCTCTCCCCACAGTCTTGTATCAATCCCCAAACTAATCCCAATGCTCCGGTCTCTCCCCATAGTCCTGTATCAATCCCCAAACTAATCCCACTGCCCCGCTCTCTCCCCATAGTCCTGTATCAATGCCAAACTAATATCACTGACACCCTCTCTCCCCATTGTCCTGTATCAACCCCAGAACTAATTCCACTACCCCGCTCTCTCCCCATAGCCCTGTATCAATCCCCAAACTCTTCCTACTGCCCCACTCTCTCCACATAGCCCTGTATCAATTCCAAACTAATCCCACTGCCCCGGTCTCTCCCCATAGTCCTGTATCAATCCCCAAACTAATCCCACTGCCCTGCTCTCTCGCCATAGTCCAGTATCAATCCCCAAACTAATCCCACTGCCCCGCTCTCTTCCCATCGTCCTTTATCAATCCGCAAACTAATCCCACTGCCCCGCTCTCTCCCCATAGTCCTGTGTCAATCCCCAAACTAATCCCACTGCCCCGCTCTCTCCCCATAGTCCTGTATCAATCCCAAACTGATCCCACTGCCCCGGTCTCTCCTCATAGTCCTGTATCAATCCCCAAACTAAACCCACTGACCCGCTCTCTCCCCATAGCCCTGTATCAATCCCCAAACTAATGCCACTGCCCTGCTCTCTCCCCATAGTCCTGTATCAATCCTCAAACTCATCCCACTGCCCCGCTCTCTCCCCATAGTCCTGTATCAATACCCAAACAAATCCCACTGCCCCACTCTCTCCCCATAGTCCTGTAACAATCCCCAAACTAATCCCAATGCCCCGCTCTCTCCCCATTGTCCTGTATCAATTCCTCAAACTAATCCCACTGCCCCACTCTCTCCCCATAGCCCTGTATCAATCCCAAATTAATTCCACTGCCCTGCTCTCTCCCCATAGTCCTGTATCAATTCCCCAAACTAATCCCACTGCCACGCTCTCTCCCCATAGCCCTGTATCAATCCCCAAACTAATCCCACTGCCCCGCTCTCTCCCCATAGCCCTGTACCAATCCCCAAACTAATCCCACTGCCCTGCTCTCTCCCCACAGTCCTGTATCAATTCCCCAAACTAATCCCACTGCCCCGCTCTCTCCCCATAGAACTGTACCAATCTCCAAACTAATCCCACTGCCCTGCTCTCTCCCCTGAGCCCTTACCAATCCGCAAACTAATCCCTCTGCCCCGCTCTCTCCCCACAGTCTTGTATCAATCCCCAAAATAATCCCACTTCCACGCTCTCACCCCACAGTCCTGTATCAATCCCCAAGCTAATCCCACTGCCCCGCTCTCTCCCCATAGTCCTGTATCAATCCCCAAACTAATCCCACTGCCCCGCTCTCTCCCCATAGTCCTGTATCAATCCCCAAACTAATACCACTGCCCCGCTCTCTCTCCATAGTCCTGTATCAATCCCCAAACTAATCCCACTGCCCCGCTCTCTCCCCATAGCTCTGTACCAATCTCCAAACTAATCCTACTGCCTCCCTGTCTCCCCATAATCCTGTATCAATTCCAGAATCTATACAGGGAGAACGATAGAGACACACACACTCACACACACACTCTCTCTCTGACTCTCTCTCTCTCCAACTCTCTCTGTCTCCCTTTCTCTCTTTTTTTCTCTGTCTATCTGTGTCTCTGTTTTTTCTCTCTCTCTGACTCTCACTCTCAGTCTCTGCATGTAATTCTTTCTCTCTCTCTCTCTCTCTCTGGCTCTATCTGTCTCTCTCCGTCTGTCTGTTTCTCTATGTCTTTCTCTTTCTCCATCTCTGTGCCTCTCTCGCTCACTATTTCTGTCACTCTCACTCTCTTGTCTCTCTCTCTCTCTCTATTACTGTCTTCTCTCTCTCTCTCAGTCTCAATCTCTTTCTCTTTCTCTGTAACACGTGTCCTGGTGTAAAATGGTCACCACGCATTTCATGTAAAATGGCTTCTCAATCTCACCCAAACTAATCCCACTGCCCCGCTCTCTCCCCATTGCCCTGTATCAATCCCAAACTGATCCCAATGCTCCGGTCTCTCCCCATAGTCCTGTATCAATCCCCAAACTAATCCCACTGCCCCGCTCTCTCCCCATAGTCCTGTATCAATGACAAACTAATATCACTGACCCCCTCTCTCCCCATAGTCCTGTATCAATCCCCAAACTAATGCCACTGCCCTGCTCTCTCCCCATAGTCCTGTATCAACCCCAGAACTAATCCCACTGCCCCGCTCTCTCCCCATAGCCCTGAATCAATCCCCAAACTATTCCTACTGCCCCACTCTCTCCACATAGCCCTGTATCAATCCCAAACTAATCCCACTGCCACGCTCTCTCCCCATAGATCTGTATCAATGCCAAACTAATCTCACTGACCCCCTCTCTCCCCATAGCCCTGTATCAATCCCCAAACTAATCCCACTGCCCCGCTCTCTCCCCATAGTCCTGTATCAATCCCAAACTGATCCCACTGCCCCGGTCTCTCCCCATAGTCCTGTATCAATCCCCAAACTAAACCCACTGACCCGCTCTCTCCCCATAGCCCTGTATCAATCCCCAAACTAATGCCACTGCCCTGCTCTCTCCCCATAGTCCTGTATCAACCCCCAAACTAATCCCACTGCCCCGCTCTCTCCGCATAGCCCTGTATCAATCCCCAAACTAATCCCACTGCCCCGCTCCCTCCCCATAGTCCTGTATCAATCCCCAAACGAATCCCTCTTCCCCGATCTCTCTCCATAGTCCTGTATATATTTCCAAACTATTCCCACTTTCCCGCTCTCTCCCCAAAGTCCTGTGTCAATCCCCAAACTAATCCCACTGCCCCGCTCTCTCCCCATAGTCCTGTATCAATCCCAAACTAATCCCACGACCCCGCTCTCTTCCCATAGAACGATATAAATCCACAAACTAATCCCACTGCCTCGCTCTCTCCCCATAGTCCTGTATCAATACGCAAACTAATCCCACTGCCCCACTCTCTCCCCATAGTCCTGTACCAATCCCCAAACTAATCCCACTGGCCTGCTCTCTCCCCATAGCCCTGTACCAATCCCCAAACTAATCCCACTGCCCCGCTCTCTCCCCTTAGTCTTGTATCAATCCCCAAACTAATCCCACTACCACGCTCTCTCCCCATAGTCCTGTATCAATCCCCAAGCTAATCCCACTGCCCCGCTCTCTCCCCATAGTCCTGTATCAATCCCCAAACTAATCCCACTGCCCCGCTCTCTCCCCAAAGTCCTGTATCAATCCCCAAACTAATCCCACTGCCCCGCTCTCTCTCCATAGTCCTGTATCAATTCCCAAACTAATCCCACTGCCCCGCTCTCTCCCCATAGCTCTGTACCAATCCCCAAACTAATCCCACTGCCTCGCTGTCTCCCCATAATCCTGTAACAATTCCAGAATCTATACAGGTAGACCGATAGAGACACACACACTCGCACACACACTCTCTCTCTGACTCTCTCTCTCTCCAACTCTCTCTTTCTCCCTTTCTCTCTTTTTTTCTCTGTCTATCTGTGTCTCTGTTTTTTCTCTCTCTCTGACTCTCACTCTCAGTCTCTGCATGTAATTCTTTCTCTCTCTCTCTCTCTCTCTGGCTCTATCTGTCTCTCTCCGTCTGTCTCTTTCTCTATGTCTTTCTCTTTCTCCATCTCTGAGCCTCTCTCGCTCACTATTTCTGTCACTCTCACTCTCTTCTCTCTCTCTCTCTATCTATTACTGTCTTCTCTCTCTCTCTCAGTCTCAATCTCTCTCTCTTTCTCTGTAACACGTGTCCTGGTGTAAAATGGTCACCACGCATTTCATGTAAAATGGCTTCTCAATCTCACCCAAACTAATCCCACTGCCCCGCTCTCTCCCCATTGCCCTATATCAATCCCCAAACTAATCCCACTGCCCCGCTCTCTTCCATAGTCCTGTATCCATCCCCAAACTAATCCCACTGCCCCGCTCTCTACCCATAGTCCTGTATCAATCCCAAACTGATCCCAATGCTCCGGTCTCTCCCCATAGTCCTGTATCAATCCCCAAACTAATCCCACTGCCCCGCTCTCTCCCCATAGTCCTGTATCAATGCCAAACTAATATCACTGACCCCCTCTCTCCCCATAGTCCTGTATCAATCCCCAAACTAATGCCACTGCCCTGCTCTCTCCCCATAGTCCTGTATCAACCCCAGAACTAATCCCACTGCCCCGCTCTCTCCCCATAGCCCTGTATCAATCCCCAAATTATTGCTACTGCCCCACTCTCTCCACATAGCCCTGCATAAATCCCAAACTAATCCCACTGCCCCGGACTCTCCCCATAGTCCTGTCTCAATCCCCAAACTAATCCCACTGCCCCGCTCTCTACCCATAGTCCTATATCAATCCCAAACTGATCCCAATGACCGGTCGCTCCCCATAGTCCTGCATCAATCCCCAAACTAATCCCACTGCCCCGCTCTCTCCCCATAGTCCTGTATCAATGCCAAACTAATATCACTGACCCCCTCTCTCCCCATAGTCCTGTATCAATCCCCAAACTAATGCCACTGCCCTGCTCTCTCCCCATCGTCCTGTATCAACCCCAGAACTAATCCCACTGCCCCGCTCTCTCCCCATAGCCCTGTATCAATCCCCAAACTATTCCTACTGCCCCACTCTCTCCACATAGCCCTGTATCAATCCCGTACAAATCCCACTGACCCGCTCTCTCCCCATAGTCCTGTATCAATCCCAAACTAATCCCACTGCCTCGCTCTCTCCCCAACGTCCTGCATCAATCCCCAAACTAATCCCACTGCCCCGCTCTCTCCCCATAGTCTTGTATCAATCCCCAAACTAATCCCACTGCCCCGCTCTCTCCCCATAGTCCTGTATCAATCCCCAAACTAATCCCACTGCCCCGCTCTCTCCCAAGAGCCCTGTATCAATCCCAAAGTAATCCCACTGCCCCGCTCTGTTTCCATAGACCTATATCAATCCCCAAACTAATCCCACTGCCCCGCTATCTCCCCATAATCCTGTATCTGTCCCAAAATAATCCCACTGCCCGACTCTCTCCCCGCAGTCTTATATCAATCCCCAAACTAATCCCACTACCACGCTCTCTCCCCATAGTCCTGTATCAATCCCCAAACTAATCCCACTGCCCCGCTCTCTCCCAAGAGCCCTGTATCAATCCCAAAGTAATCCCACTGCCCCGCTCTCTCCCCATAGCTCTGTACCAATCCCCAAACTAATCCCACTGCCTCGCTGTCTGCCCATAATCCTGTATCAATTCCAGAATCTATACAGGGAGACCGATAGAGACACACACACTCACACACACACTCTCTCTCTGACTCTCTCTCTCTCCAACTCTCTCTGTCTCCCTTTCTCTCTTTTTTTCTCTGTCTATCTGTGTCTCTGTTTTTTCTCTCTCTCTGACTCTCACTCTCTCCCTGTCTTTTTTTCTCTCTCTCTCTCGCTCAGTTGTGTCTCTCTCTCTGACTCTTTCTCTCTCCAATCGCTCTGTATCTCTCTCTGTTTCTCTATCTCTCTATGTCTGTCTCTCCCTTTCTCTCTTTGTTTCTCTGTCTATCTGTGTCTCTGTTTATTCTCTCTCTCTGACTCTCACTCTCAGTCTCTCCCTGTCTTTCTCTCTCTCTCTCTCTCTCTCTCTCTCTGGCTCTATCTGTCTCTCTCCCTCTGTCTCTTTCTCTATATCTCTCCCTTCCTCCCTCTCTGTGCCTCTCTCGCTCACTATGTCCGTCACTCTCACTCTCTTGTCTCTCTCTCTCTCTCTCTATCTCTGTCTTCACTCTCTCTTTCTGTCTCTCTCTCTCTTTTTCTCTGCAACACGTGTCCTGGTGTAAAATGGTCACCACACATCTCATGTAAAATGGCTGCTCAATCTCACCCAAACTAATGCCACTGCCCCGCTCTCTCCCCATAGTCCTGCATCAATACCCAAACAAATCCCACTGCCCCACTCTCTCCCCATAGTCCTGTAACAATCCCCAAACTAATCCCACTGCCCCGCTCTCTCCCCATAGTCCTGTATCAATTCCTCAAACTAATCCCACTGCCCCACTCTCTCCCCATAGCCCTGTATCAATCCCAAACTAATTCCACTGCCCTGCTCTCTCCCCATATTCCTGTATCAATTCCCCAAACTTATCCCACTGCCACGCTCTCTCCCCATAGCCCTGTATCAATCCCCAAACTAATCCCACTGCCCCGCTCTCTCCCCATAGCCCTGTACCAATCCCCAAACTAATCCCACTGCCCTGCTCTCTACCCACAGTCCTGTATCAATCCCCAAACTATTCCCACTGCCCCACTCTCTCCACATAGCCCTGTATCAATCCCAAACTTATCCCACTGCCCCGCCCTCTACCCATAGTCCTGTATGAATACCAAACTGATCCCAATGCCTCGGTCTCTCCCCATAGCCCTGTATCAATCCCCAAACTATTCCTACTGCCCCACTCTCTCCACATAGCCCTGTATCAATCCCAAACTAATCCCACTGCCCCGCTCTATCTCCAAAGACCTGTATCAATTCCCCAAACTAAACCCACTGATCCGCTCTCTCCCCATAGCCCTGTATCAATCCCTAAACTAATCCCATTGCCCCGCTCTCTTCCCATAGTCCTGTATCAATCCCCAAACTAATCCCACTGCCCCGCTCTCTCCCCATAGTCCTGTATAAATCCCAAACTGATCCCACTGCCCCGGTCTCTCCCCATAGTCCTGTATCAATCCCCAAACTAATCCCACTGCCCCGCTCTCTCCCCATAGTCCTGTATCAATGCCAAACTAATCTCACTGACCCCCTCTATCCCCATAGTCCTGTATCAATCCCGTACTAATCCCACTGACCCGCTCTCTCCCCATAGTCCTGTATCAATCCCAAACTAATCCCACTGCCTCGCTCTCTCTCCATAGTCTTGCATCAATCCCAAACTAATCCCACTGCCCCGCTATCTCCCCATAATCCTGTATCTGGCCCAAAATAATCCCACTGCCCGACTCTCTCCCCACAGTCTTGTATCAATCCCCAAACTAATCCCACTACCACGCTCTCTCCCCAACGTCCTGCATCAATCCCCAAACTAATCCCACTGCCCCGCTCTCTCCCCATAGTCTTGTATCAATCCCCAAACTAATCCCACTGCCCCGCTCTCTCCCCATAGTCCTGTATCAATCCCCAAACTAATCCCACTGCCCCGCTCTCTCCCAAGAGCCCTGTATCAATCCCAAACTAATCCCACTGCCCCGCTCTGTTTCCATAGACCTATATCAATCCCCAAACTAATCCCACTGCCCCGCTCTCTCCCCATAGTCCTGTACCAATCCCCAAACTAATCCCACTGCCTCGCTGTCTCCCCATAATCCTGTATCAATTACAGAATCTATACAGGGAGACCGATAGAACACACACACTCACACACACACTCTCTCTCTGACTCTCTCTCTCTCCAACTCTCTCTGTCTCCCTTTCTCTCTTTTTTTCTCTGTCTATCTGTGTCTCTGTTTTTTCTCTCTCTCTGACTCTCACTCTCTCCCTGTCTTTTTTTCTCTCTCTCTCTCGCTCTGTTGTGTCTCTCTCTCTGACTCTTTCTCTCTCCAATCGCTCTGTATCTCTCTCTGTTTCTCTCTCTCTCTATCTCTGTCTCTCCCTTTCTCTCTTTGTTTCTCTGTCTATCTGTGTCTCTGTTTATTCTCTCTCTCTGACTCTCACCCTCAGTCTCTCCCTGTCTCTCTCTCTCTCTCTCTCTCTCTCTCTCTCTCTGGCTCTATCTGTCTCTCTCCCTCTGTCTCTTTCTCTATGTCTCTCCCTTCCTCCCTCTCTGTGCCTCTCTCGCTCACTATTTCCGTCACTCTCACTCTCTTCTCTCTCTCTCTCTCTATCACTGTCTTCTCTCTCTCTTTCTGTCTCTCTCTCTCTTTTTCTCTGCAACACGTGTCCTGGTGTAAAATGGTCACCACACATCTCATGTAAAATGGCTGCTCAATCTCACCCAAACTAATGCCACTGCCCCGCTCTCTCCCCATAGTCCTGTATCAATACCCAAACAAATCCCACTGCCCCACTCTCTCCCCATTGCCCTGTATCAATCCCCAAACTAATCCCACTGCCCCGCTCTCTTCCCATAGTCCTGTATCAATCCCCAAACTAATCCCACTGCCCCGCACTCTACCCATAGTCCTGTATCAATCCCAAACTGATCCCAATGCTCCGGTCTCTCCCCATAGTCCTGTATCAATCCCCAAACTAATCCCACTGCCCCGCTCTCTCCCCATAGTCCTGTATCAATGCCAAACTAATATCACTGACCCCCTTTCTCCCCATAGTCCTGTATCAATCCCCAAACTAATGCCACTGCCCTGCTCTCTCCCCATAGTCCTGTATCAACCCCAGAACTAATCCCACTGCCCCGCTCTCTCCCCATAGCCCTGTATCAATCCCCAAACTATTCCTACTGCCCCACTCTCTCCACATAGCCCTGTATCAATCCCAAACTAATCCCACTGCCCCGGTCTCTCCCCATAGTCCTGTATCAATCCATAAACTAATCCCACTGCCACGCTCTCTCCCCATAGACTTGTATCAATGCCAAACTAATCTCACTGACCCCCTCTCTCCCCATAGACCTGTATCAATCCCCAAACTAATCCCACTGCCCCGCTCTCTTCCCATAGTCCTGTATCAATCCCCAAACAAAACCCACTGACCCGCTCTCTCCCCATAGCCCTGTATCAATCCCCAAACTAATGCCACTGCCCTGCTCTCTCCCCATAGTCCTGTATCAACCCCCAAACTAATCCCACTGCCCCGCTCTCTCCGCATAGCCCTGTATCAATCCCCAAACTAATCCCACTGCCCCGCTCTCACCCCACAGCACTGTACCAATCCCTAAACTAATCCCACTGCCTTCTCTCTCCCCATAGCCCTGTACCAATCCCCAAACTAATCCCACTGCCCCGCTCTCTCCCCACAGTCTTGTATCAATCCCCAAACTAATCCCACTACCACGCTCTCTCCCCATAGTCCTGTATCAATCACCAAGCTAATCCCACTGCCCCGCACTCTCCCCATAGTCCTGTGTCAATCCCCAAACTAATCCCACTGCCCCGCTCTCTCCCCATAGTCCTGTATCAATCCCCAAAACTAATCCCACTGCCCCGCTCTCTCTCCATAGTCCTGTATCAATCCCCAAACTAATCCCACTGCCCCGCCCTCTCCCCATAGCTCTGTACCAATCCCCAACCTAATCCCACTGCCTCGCTGTCTCCCCATAATCCTGTATCAATTCCAGAATCTATACAGGGAGACCGATAGAGACACACACACTCACACACACTCTCTCTCTCTGAATCTCTCTCTCTCCAACTCTCTCTGTCTCCCTTTCTCTTTTTTTTTCTCTGTCTATCTGTGTCTCTGTTTTTTCTCTCTCTCTGACTCTCACTCTCAGTCTCTCCCTGTCTTTTTTTCTCTCTCTCTCTCGCTCTGTTGTGTCTCTCTCTCTGACTCTCTCTCTCTCCAATCGCTCTGTATCTCTCTCTATCTCTGTCTCTCCCTTTCTCTCTTTGTTTCTCTGTCTATCTGTGTCTCTGTTTATTCTCTCTCTCTGACTCTCACTCTCAGTCTCTCCCTGTCTTTCTCTCTCTCTCTCTCTCTCTCTCTCTCTCTGGCTCTATCTGTCTCTCTCCCTCTGTCTCTTTCTCTATGTCTCTCCCTTCCTCCCTCTCTGTGCCTCTCTCGCTCACTATTTCCGTCACTCTCACTCTCTTGTCTCTCTCTCTCTCTCTCTATCTCTGTCTTCACTCTCTCTTTCTGTCTCTCTCTCTCTTTTTCTCTGCAACACGTGTCCTGGTGTAAAATGGTCACCACACATCTCATGTAAAATGGCTGCTCAATCTCAGCCAAACTAATGCCACTGCCCCGCTCTCTCCCCATAGTCCTGTATCAATACCCAAACAAATCCCACTGCCCCACTCTCTCCCCATAGTCCTGTAACAATCCCCAAACTAATCCCACTGCCCCGCTCTCTCCCCATGGTCCTGTATCAATTCCTCAAACTAATCCCACTGCCCCACTCTCTCTCCATAGCCCTTTATCAATCCCCAAACTAATTCCACTGCCCCGCTCTCTCCCCATAGCCCTGTACCAATCCCCAAACTAATCCCACTGCCCTGCTCTCTCCCCACAGTCCTGTATCAATTCCCCAAACTAATCCCACTGCCCCGCTCTCTTCCCATAGCACTGTACCAATCCCCATACTAATCCCACTGCCCTGCTCTCTCCCCATAGCCCTGTATCAATCCCCAAACTAATCCCACTGCCCCGCTCTCTCCCCACAGTCTTGTATCAATCCCCAAACTAATCCCAATGCTCCGGTCTCTCCCCATAGTCCTGTATCAATCCCCAAACTAATCCCACTGCCCCGCTCTCTCCCCATAGTCCTGTATCAATGCCAAACTAATATCACTGACACCCTCTCTCCCCATTGTCCTGTATCAACCCCAGAACTAATTCCACTACCCCGCTCTCTCCCCATAGCCCTGTATCAATCCCCAAACTCTTCCTACTGCCCCACTCTCTCCACATAGCCCTGTATCAATTCCAAACTAATCCCACTGCCCCGGTCTCTCCCCATAGTCCTGTATCAATCCCCAAACTAATCCCACTGCCCTGCTCTCTCGCCATAGTCCAGTATCAATCCCCAAACTAATCCCACTGCCCCGCTCTCTTCCCATCGTCCTTTATCAATCCGCAAACTAATCCCACTGCCCCGCTCTCTCCCCATAGTCCTGTGTCAATCCCCAAACTAATCCCACTGCCCCGCTCTCTCCCCATAGTCCTGTATCAATCCCAAACTGATCCCACTGCCCCGGTCTCTCCCCATAGTCCTGTATCAATCCCCAAACTAAACCCACTGACCCGCTCTCTCCCCATAGCCCTGTATCAATCCCCAAACTAATGCCACTGCCCTGCTCTCTCCCCATAGTCCTGTATCAACCCTCAAACTCATCCCACTGCCCCGCTCTCTCCCCATAGTCCTGTATCAATACCCAAACAAATCCCACTGCCCCACTCTCTCCCCATAGTCCTGTAACAATCCCCAAACTAATCCCAATGCCCCGCTCTCTCCCCATTGTCCTGTATCAATTCCTCAAACTAATCCCACTGCCCCACTCTCTCCCCATAGCCCTGTATCAATCCCAAATTAATTCCACTGCCCTGCTCTCTCCCCATAGTCCTGTATCAATTCCCCAAACTAATCCCACTGCCACGCTCTCTCCCCATAGCCCTGTATCAATCCCCAAACTAATCCCACTGCCCCGCTCTCTCCCCATAGCCCTGTACCAATCCCCAAACTAATCCCACTGCCCTGCTCTCTCCCCACAGTCCTGTATCAATTCCCCAAACTAATCCCACTGCCCCGCTCTCTCCCCATAGAACTGTACCAATCTCCAAACTAATCCCACTGTCCTGCTCTCTCCCCTGAGCCCTGTACCAATCCGCAAACTAATCCCACTGCCCCGCTCTCTCCCCACAGTCTTGTATCAATCCCCAAAATAATCCCACTGCCACGCTCTCTCCCCACAGTCCTGTATCAATCCCCAAGCTAATCCCACTGCCCCGCTCTCTCCCCATAGTCCTGTATCAATCCCCAAACTAATCCCACTGCCCCGCTCTCTCCCCATAGTCCTGTATCAATCCCCAAACTAATCCCACTGCCCCGCTCTCTCTCCATAGTCCTGTATCAATCCCCAAACTAATCCCACTGCCCCGCTCTCTCCCCATAGCTCTGTACCAATCTCCAAACTAATCCTACTGCCTCGCTGTCTCCCCATAATCCTGTATCAATTCCAGAATCTATACAGGGAGACCGATAGAGACACACACACTCACACACACACTCTCTCTCTGACTCTCTCTCTCTCCAACTCTCTCTGTCTCCCTTTCTCTGTTTTTTTCTCTGTCTATCTGTGTCTCTGTTTTTTCTCTCTCTCTGACTCTCACTCTCAGTCTCTGCATGTAATTCTTTCTCTCTCTCTCTCTCTCTCTGGCTCTATCTGTCTCTCTCCGTCTGTCTGTTTCTCTATGTCTTTCTCTTTCTCCATCTCTGTGCCTCTCTCGCTCACTATTTCTGTCACTCTCACTCTCTTGTCTCTCTCTCTCTCTCTATTACTGTCTTCTCTCTCTCTCTCAGTCTCAATCTCTTTCTCTTTCTCTGTAACACGTGTCCTGGTGTAAAATGGTCACCACGCATTTCATGTAAAATGGCTTCTCAATCTCACCCAAACTAATCCCACTGCCCCGCGCTCTCCCCATTGCCCTGTATCAATCCCCAAACTAATCCCACTGCCCCGCTCTCTTCCCATAGTCCTGTATCAATCCCCAAACTAATCCCACTGCCCCGCTCTCTACCCATAGTCCTGTATCAATCCCAAACTGATCCCAATGCTCCGGTCTCTCCCCATAGTCCTGTATCAATCCCCAAACTAATCCCACTGCCCCGCTCTCTCCCCATAGTCCTGTATCAATGACAAACTAATATCACTGACCCCCTCTCTCCCCATAGTCATGTATCAATCCCCAAACTAATGCCACTGCCCTGCTCTCTCCCCATAGTCCTGTATCAACCCCAGAACTAATCCCACTGCCCCGCTCTCTCCCCATAGCCCTGAATCAATCCCCAAACTATTCCTACTGCCCCACTCTCTCCACATAGCCCTGTATCAATCCCAAACTAATCCCACTGCCACGCTCTCTCCCCATAGATCTGTATCAATGCCAAACTAATCTCACTGACCCCCTCTCTCCCCATAGCCCTGTATCAATCCCCAAACTAATCCCACTGCCCCGCTCTCTCCCCATAGTCCTGTATCAATCCCAAACTGATCCCACTGCCCCGGTCTCTCCCCATAGTCCTGTATCAATCCCCAAAGTAAACCCACTGACCCGCTCTCTCCCCATAGCCCTGTATCAATCCCCAAACTAATGCCACTGCCCTGCTCTCTCCCCATAGTCCTGTATCAACCCCCAAACTAATCCCACTGCCCCGCTCTCTCCGCATAGCCCTGTATCAATCCCCAAACTAATCCCACTGCCCCGCTCCCTCCCCATAGTCCTGTATCAATCCCCAAACGAATCCCTCTTCCCCGATCTCTCTCCATAGTCCTGTATATATTTCCAAACTATTCCCACTTTCCCGCTCTCTCCCCAAAGTCCTGTATCAATCCCCAAACTAATCCCACTGCCCCGCTCTCTCCCCATAGTCCTGTATCAATCCCAAACTAATCCCACGACCCCGCTCTCTTCCCATAGACCGATATAAATCCACAAACTAATCCCACTGCCTCGCTCTCTCCCCATAGTCCTGTATCAATCCGCAAACTAATCCCACTGCCCCACTCTCTCCCCATAGTCCTGTACCAATCCCCAAACTAATCCCACTGGCCTGCTCTCTCCCCATAGCCCTGTACCAATCCCCAAACTAATCCCACTGCCCCGCTCTCTCCCCACAGTCTTGTATCAATCCCCAAACTAATCCCACTACCACGCTCTCTCCCCATAGTCCTGTATCAATCCCCAAGCTAATCCCACTGCCCCGCTCTCTCCCCATAGTCCTGTATCAATCCCCAAACTAATCCCACTGCCCCGCTCTCTCCCCAAAGTCCTGTATCAATCCCCAAACTAATCCCACTGCCCCGCTCTCTCTCCATAGTCCTGTATCAATTCCCAAACTAATCCCACTGCCCCGCTCTCTCCCCATAGCTCTGTACCAATCCCCAAACTAATCCCACTGCCTCGCTGTCTCCCCATAATCCTGTAACAATTCCAGAATCTATACAGGTAGACCGATAGAGACACACACACTCGCACACACACTCTCTCTCTGACTCTCTCTCTCTCCAACTCTCTCTTTCTCCCTTTCTCTCTTTTTTTCTCTGTCTATCTGTGTCTCTGTTTTTTCTCTCTCTCTGACTCTCACTCTCAGTCTCTGCATGTAATTCTTTCTCTCTCTCTCTCTCTCTCTGGCTCTATCTGTCTCTCTCCGTCTGTCTCTTTCTCTATGTCTTTCTCTTTCTCCATCTCTGAGCCTCTCTCGCTCACTATTTCTGTCACTCTCACTCTCTTGTCTCTCTCTCTCTATCTATTACTGTCTTCTCTCTCTCTCTCAGTCTCAATCTCTCTCTCTTTCTCTGTAACACGTGTCCTGGTGTAAAATGGTCACCACGCATTTCATGTAAAATGGCTTCTCAATCTCACCCAAACTAATCCCACTGCCCCGCTCTCTCCCCATTGCCCTGTATCAATCCCCAAACTAATCCCACTGCCCCGCTCTCTTCCATAGTCCTGTATCCATCCCCAAACTAATCCCACTGCCCCGCTCTCTACCCATAGTCCTGTATCAATCCCAAACTGATCCCAATGCTCCGGACTCTCCCCATAGTCCTGTATCAATCCCCAAACTAATCCCACTGCCCCGCTCTCTCCCCATAGTCCTGTATCAATGCCAAACTAATATCACTGGCCCCCTCTCTCCCCATAGTCCAGTATCAATCCCCAAACTAATGCCACTGCCCTGCTCTCTCCCCATAGTCCTGTATCAACCCCAGAACTAATCCCACTGCCCCGCTCTCTCCCCATAGCCCTGTATCAATCCCCAAATTATTGCTACTGCCCCACTCTCTCCACATAGCCCTGTATAAATCCCAAACTAATCCCACTGCCCCGGACTCTCCCCATAGTCCTGTCTCAATCCCCAAACTAATCCCACTGCCCCGCTCTCTACCCATAGTCCTATATCAATCCCAAACTGATCCCAATGACCGGTCGCTCCCCATAGTCCTGCATCAATCCCCAAACTAATCCCACTGCCCCGCTCTCTCCCCATAGTCCTGTATCAATGCCAAACTAATATCACTGACCCCCTCTCTCCCCATAGTCCTGTATCAATCCCCAAACTAATGCCACTGCCCTGCTCTCTCCCCATCGTCCTGTATCAACCCCAGAACTAATCCCACTGCCCCGCTCTCTCCCCATAGCCCTGTATCAATCCCCAAACTATTCCTACTGCCCCACTCTCTCCACATAGCCCTGTATCAATCCCAAACTAATCCCACTGCCCCGGTCTCTCCCCATAGTCCTGTATCAATCCCCAAACTAATCCCACTGCCACGCTCTCTCCCCATAGTCCTGTATCAATGCCAAACTAATCTCACTGACCCCCTCTCTCCCCATAGCCCTGTATCAATCCCCAAACTAATCCCACTGCCCCGCTCTCTTCCCATAGTACTGTATCAATCGCCAAACTAATCCCACTGCCCCGCTCTCTCCCCATAGTCCTGTATCAATCCCAAACTGATCGCACTGCCCCGGTCTCTCCCCATAGTCCTGTATCAATCCCCAAACTAAACCCACTGACCCGCTCTCTCCCCATAGCCCTGTATCAATCCCCAAACTAATGCCACTGCCCTGCTCTCTCCCCATAATCCTGTATCAACCCCCAAACTAATCCCACTGCCCCGCTTTCTCCGCATAGCCCTGTATCAATCCCCAAACTATTCCTACTGCCCCACTCTCTCCACATAGCCCTGTATCAATCCCAAACTAATCCCACTGCCCCGCTCTCTCCCCAAAGTCCTGTATCAATTCCCCAAACTAAACCAACTGACCCGCTCTCTCCCCATAGTCCTGTATCAATCCCCAAACTAATACCACTGCACCGCTTTCTTCCCATAGTCCTGTATCAATCCCCAAACTAATCCCACTGCCCCGCTCTCTTCACATAGTCCTGTATCAATCCCAAACTGATCCCACTGCCCCGGTCTCTCCCCATAGTCCTGTACAATCACCAAACTAATCCCACTGCCAAGCTCTCTCCCCATAGTCCTGTATCAATGCCAAACTAATCTCACTGACCCCCTCTCTCCCCATAGTCCTGTATCAATCCCGAACTTATCCCACTGCCCCGCTCTCTCCCCGTAGTCCTGTATCAATCCCAAACTAATCCCACTGCCTCTCTCTCTCTCCATAGTCTTGTATCAATCCCAAACTAATCCCACTGCCGCGTTATCTCCCCATAATCCTGTATCTGTCCCAAACTAATCTGACTGCATCGCTCTCTCCCCATAGTCCGGTATCAATCACCAAACTAATCCCACTGCCCCGCTCTCCCCCCATAGTCCTGTATCAATCCCCAAACTAATCCCACTGCCCCGCTCTCTCCCCATAGTCCTGTATCAATCCCCAAACTAATCCCACTGCCGCGCTCTGTCCCCATCGTCCTGTATCAATGCCAAACTAATCTCACTGACCCCATCTCTCCCCATAGTCCTGTATCAATCCCCAAACTAATCCCACTGCCCCGCTCTCTCCCCATAGTTCTGTATCAATCCCAAACTAATCCCACTGCCTCGGTCTCTCTCCATAGTCCTGTATCAATCCCAAACTAATCCCACTGCCCCGCTATCTCCCCATAATCCTGTATCTGTCCCAAAATAATCCCACTGCCCCACTCTCTCCCCATAGTCCTGTATCAATCACCAAACTAATCCCACTGCCCCGCTCTCTCCCCACAGTCCTGTGTCAATCCCCAAACTAATCCCACTGCCCCGCTATCTCCCCATAGTCCTGTTTCAATCCCCAAAATAATCCCACTGCCCGCTCTCTCCCCATAGCCCTGTATCAATCCCCAAACTAATCGCACTGCCCCGCTCTCTCCCCATAGTCCTGTATCAATCCCCAAACTAATCCCACTACCACGCTCTCTACCCATAGTCCTCTATCAATCCCCAAACTAATCGCACTGCCTTGCTCTCTCCCCATAGTCCTGTATCAATCCCCAAACTAATCCCACTGCCCCGATCTCTCCCCATTGTCCTGTATCAATGCCAAACTAAACCCACTGACACGCTCTCTCCCCATAGCCCTGTATCAATCCCCAAACTAATGCCACTGCCCTGCTCTCTCCCCATAGTCCTGTATCAACCCCCAAACTAATCCCACTGCCCCGCTCTCTCCGCATAGCCCTGTATCAATCCCCAAACTATTCCTACTGCCCCACTCTCTCCACATAGCCCTGTATCAATCCCAAACTAATCCCACTGCCCCGCTCTCTCCCAAAAGTCCTGTATCAATTCCCCAAACTAATCTCACTGACCCCCTCTGTCCCCATAGTCCTGTATCAATCCCCAAACTAATCCCACTGCCCCACTCTCTCCCCATAGTCCTCTATCAATCCCCAAACTAATCCCACTGCCCCGCTCTCTCCCCATAGCCCTGTATGAATTCCAGAATCTATACAGGGAGACAGATAAAGATACACACACTCACACACACACACTCTCTCTCAGTCTCTCTCTCTCTCTCTGTCCCTTTATCTCTGAGTCTCTCTCTCTAGATCTCTCTCTCTGCCGATTTCTGTCTCTCTCTCTCTCTCCATCATTCTCACTCTATCTCTCTATCTCTTTCTCTCAATCTCTCTATAAGTTTGCCTCTCTCTCTCTCTCGCTCTCTTTGTCCCTCTGTTCCCCTCTCTGAGTCTCTCTCTCTCTCTCTCCATCATTCTCTCTTTATCACTCTGTCTCTCTCTCACTCTATCTCTCTATAATTTTGCCTCTCGCTCTCTCTGTCCCTCTGTTCCCCTCTCTCTGAGTCTCTCACTCTGTCTCTCTCTATCTCTCTGTCTCTCTCTCTCTCTCGCTCTTTATTTGTTGTGTATTTCTCTCTAACTCTCTCTCACTCCATCTCGCTCTGTATCTCTCTCTGTTTCTCTCTCTCTCTGTCTTTGTCTCTCCCTTTCTCTCTTTGTTTCTCTGTCTATCTGTGTCTCTGTTTTTTCTCTCTCTCTGACTCTCACTCTCAGTCTCTCCCTGTCTCTCTCTCTCTCTCTCTCTCTCTCTCTCTGGCTCTATCTGTCTCTCTCCCTCTGTCTCTTTCTCTATTTCTCTCCCTTCCTCCCTCTCTGTGCCTCTCTCGCTCACTATTTCCGTCACTCTCACTCTCTTGTCTCTCTCTCTCTCTATCACTGTCTTCTCTCTCTCTTTCTGTCTCTCTCTCTCTTTTTCTCTGCAACACGTGTCCTGGTGTAAAATGGTCACCACACATCTCATGTAAAATGGCTGCTCAATCTCAGCCAAACTAATGCCACTGCCCCGCTCTCTCCCCATAGTCCTGTATCAATACCCAAACAAATCCCACTGCCCCACTCTCTCCCCATAGTCCTGTAACAATCCCCAAACTAATCCCACTGCCCCGCTCTCTCCCCATTGTCCTGTATCAATTCCTCAAACTAATCCCACTGCCCCACTCTCTCCCCATAGCCCTGTATCAATCCCAAATTAATTCCACTGCCCTGCTCTCTCCCCATAGTCCTGTATCAATTCCCCAAACTAATCCCACTGCCACGCTCTCTCCCCATAGCCCTGTATCAATCCCCAAACTAATCCCACTGCCCCGCTCTCTCCCCATAGCCCTGTACCAATCCCCAAACTAATCCCACTGCCCTGCTCTCTCCCCACAGTCCTGTATCAATTCCCCAAACTAATCCCACTGCCCCGCTCTCTCCCCATAGAACTGTACCAATCTCCAAACTAATCCCACTGCCCTGCTCTCTCCCCTGAGCCCTGTACCAATCCGCAAACTAATCCCACTGCCCCGCTCTCTCCCCACAGTCTTGTATCAATCCCCAAATTAATCCCACTACCACGCTCTCTCCCCACAGTCCTATATCAATCCCCAAGCTAATCCCACTGCCCCGCTCTCTCCCCATAGTCCTGTATCAATCCCCAAACTAATCCCACTGCCCCGCTCTCTCCCCATAGTCCTGTATCAATCCCCAAACTAATCCCACTGCCCCGCTCTCTCTCCATAGTCCTGTATCAATCCCCAAACTAATCCCACTGCCCCGCTCTCTCCCCATAGTCCTGTATCAATCTCCAAACTAATCCCACTGCCGCGCTCTGTCCCCATCGTCCTGTATCAATGCCAAACTAATCTCACTGACCCCATCTCTCCCCATAGTCCTGTATCAATCCCCAAACTAATCCCACTGCCCCGCTCTCTCCCCAAAGTCCTGTATTAATCCCCAAACTAATCCCACTGCCCCGCTCTCTCCCCATAGCTCTGTACCAATCCCCAAACTAATCCCACTGCCTCGCTGTCTCTCCATAATCCTGTAACAATTCCAGAATCTATACAGGTAGACCGATAGAGACACACACACTCGCACACACACTCTCTCTCTCTCCAACTCTCTCTTTCTCCCTTTCTCTCTTTTTTTCTCTGTCTATCTGTGTCTCTGTTTTTTCTCTCTCTCTGACTCTCACTCTCAGTCTCTGCATGTAATTCTTTCTCTCTCTCTCTCTCTCTCTGGCTCTATCTGTCTCTCTCCGTCTGTCTCTTTCTCTATGTCTTTCTCTTTCTCCATCTCTGAGCCTCTCTCGCTCACTATTTCTGTCACTCTCACTCTCTTGTCTCTCTCTCTCTATCTATTACTGTCTTCTCTCTCTCTCTCAGTCTCAATCTCTCTCTCTTTCTCTGTAACACGTGTCCTGGTGTAAAATGGTCACCACGCATTTCATGTAAAATGGCTTCTCAATCTCACCCAAACTAATCCCACTGCCCCGCTCTCTCCCCATTGCCCTGTATCAATCCCCAAACTAATCCCACTGCCCCGCTCTCTTCCATAGTCCTGTATCCATCCCCAAACTAATCCCACTGCCCCGCTCTCTACCCATAGTCCTGTATCAATCCCAAACTGATCCCAATGCTCCGGTCTCTCCCCATAGTCCTGTATCAATCCCCAAACTAATCCCACTGCCCCGCTCTCTCCCCATAGTCCTGTATCAATGCCAAACTAATATCACTGACCCCCTCTCTCCCCATAGTCCTGTATCAATCCGCAAACTAATGCCACTGCCCTGCTCTCTCCCCATAGTCCTGTATCAACCCCAGAACTAATCCCACTGCCCCGCTCTCTCCCCATAGCCCTGTATCAATCCCCAAATTATTCCTACTGCCCCACTCTCTCCACATAGCCCTGTATCAATCCCAAACTAATCCCACTGCCCCGGACTCTCCCCATAGTCCTGTATCAATCCCCAAACTAATCCCACTGCCCCGCTCTCTACCCATAGTCCTATATCAATCCCAAACTGATCCCAATGACCGGTCGCTCCCCATAGTCCTGCATCAATCCACAAACTAATCCCACTGCCCCGCTCTCTCCCCATAGTACTGAATCAATGCCAAACTAATATCACTGACCCCCTCTCTCCCCATAGTCCTGTATCAATCCCCAAACTAATGCCACTGCCCTGCTCTCTCCCCATCGTCCTGTATCAACCCCAGAACTAATCCCACTGCCCCGCTCTCTCCCCATAGCCCTGTATCAATCCCCAAACTATTCCTACTGCCCCACTCTCTCCACATAGCCCTGTATCAATCCCAAACTAATCTCACTGCCCCGGTCTCTCCCCATAGTCCTGTATCAATCCCCAAACTAATCCCACTGCCACGCTCTCTCCCCATAGTCCTGTATCAATGCCAAACTAATCTCACTGACCCCCTCTCTCCCCATAGCCCTGTATCAATCCCCAAACTAATCCCACTGCCCCGCTCTCTTCCCATAGTCCTGTATCAATCCCCAAACTGATCGCACTGCCCCGGTCTCTCCCCATAGTCCTGTATCAATCCCCAAACTAAACCCACTGACCCGCTCTCTCCCCATAGCCCTGTATCAATCCCCAAACTAATGCCACTGCCCTGCTCTCTCCCCATAATCCTGTATCAACCCCCAAACTAATCCCACTGCCCCGCTTTCTCCGCATAGCCCTGTATCAATCCCCAAACTATTCCTACTGCCCCACTCTCTCCACATAGCCCTGTATCAATCCCAAACTAATCCCACTGCCCCGCTCTCTCCCCAAAGTCCTGTATCAATTCCCCAAACTAAACCAACTGACCCGCTCTCTCCCCATAGTCCTGTATCAATCCCCAAACTAATCCCACTGCCCCGCTCTCTTCCCATAGTCCTGTATCAATCCCCAAACTAATCCCACTGCCCCGCTCTCTCCCCATAGTCCTGTATCAATCCCAAACTGATCCCACTGCCCCGGTCTCTCCCCATAGTCCTGTACAATCACCAAACTAATCCCACTGCCAAGCTCTCTCCCCATAGTCCTGTATCAATGCCAAACTAATCTCACTGACCCCTTCTCTCCCCATAGTCCTGTATCAATCCCGAACTTATCCCACTGCCCCGCTCGCTCCCCGTAGTCCTGTATCAATCCCAAACTAATCCCACTGCCTCGCTCTCACTCCATAGTCTTGTATCAATCCCATACTAATCCCACTGCCGCGTTATCTCCCCATAATCCTGTATCTGTCCCAAACTAATCTGACTGCATCGCTCTCTCCCCATAGTCCGGTATCAATCACCAAACTAATCCCACTGCCCCGCTCTCCCCCCATAGTCCTGTATCAATCCCCAAACTAATCCCACTGCCCCGCTCTCTCCCCATAGTCCTGTATCAATCTCCAAACTAATCCCACTGCCGCGCTCTGTCCCCATCGTCCTGTATCAATGCCAAACTAATCTCACTGACCCCATCTCTCCCCATAGTCCTGTATCAATCCCCAAACTAATCCCACTGCCCCGCTCTCTCCCCATAGTTCTGTATCGATCCCAAACTAATCCCACTGCCTCGGTCTCTCTCCATAGTCCTGTATCAATCCCAAACTAATCCCACTGCCCCGCTATCTCCCCATAATCCTGTATCTGTCCCAAAATAATCCCACTGCCCCACTCTCTCCCCATAGTCCTGTATCAATCACCAAACTAATCCCACTGCCCCGCTCTCTCCCCACAGTCCTGTGTCAATCCCCAAACTAATCCCACTGCCCGCTCTCTCCCCATAGCCCTGTATCAATCCCCAAACTAATCGCACTGCCCCGCTCTCTCCCCATAGTCCTGTATCAATCCCCAAACTAATCCCACTACCACGCTCACTACCCATAGTCCTCTATCAATCCCCAAACTAATCCCACTGCCTTGCTCTCTCCCCATAGTCCTGTATCAATCCCCAAACTAATCCCACTGCCCCGATCTCTCCCCATTGTCCTGTATCAATGCCAAACTAATCTCACTGACCCCCTCTCTCCCCATAGTCCTGTATCAATCCCGAACTAATCCCACTTCCCCGCTCTCTCCCCATAGTCCTGTTTCAATCTCCAACCTAATCCCACTGCCCCGCTCTCTCCCCATAGTTCTGTATCAATCCCAAACTAATCCCACTGCCTCGGTCTCTCTCCATAGTCCTGTATCAATCCCAAACTAATCCCACTGCCCCGCTCTCTCCCCATAGTCCTGTATCAATCCCCAAACTAATCCCACTGCCCCGCTCTCTCCCCACAGTCCTGTATCAATCCCCAAACTAATCCCACTGCCCCGCTCTCTCCCCATAGTCCTTTATCAATCCCCAATCTAATCCCACTGCCCCGCTCTCTCCCCATCGTCCTGTATCAATCCCCAAACTAATCCCACTGCTCCGCTCTCTCCCCATAGTCCTGTATCAATGCCAAACTAATCTCACTGACCCCATCTCTCCCCATAGTCCTGTATCAATGCCAAACTAATCTCACTGCCCCTCTCTCTCCTCATAGTGCTGTGTCCATCTCCAAACTAATCCCACTGCCCCGCTCTCTCCCCATAGTCCTGTATCAAGCCGAAACTAATCCCACTGCCTCGCTCTCTCTCCATAGTCCTGTATCAATCCCAAACTAATCCCACTGCCCCGCTATCTCCCCATAATCCTGTATCTGTCCCAAAATAATCCCACTGCCCCACTCTCTCCCCATAGTCCTGTATCAACCCCCAAACTAATCCCACTGCCCCGCTCTCTCCCCATAGTCCTGTATCAATCACCAAAATAATCCCACTGCCCCGCTCTCTCCCCACAGTCCTGTATCAATCCCCAAACTAATCCCACTGCCCCGCTCTCTCCCCATAGTCCTGTTTCAATCCCCAAAATAATCCCACTGCCCGCTCTCTCCCCATAGCCCTGTATCAATCCCCAAACGAATCGCACTGCCCCGCTCTCTCCCCATAGTCTTGTATCAATCCCCAAACTAATCCCACTACCACGCTCTCTACCCATAGTCCTCTATCAATCCCCAAACTAATCCCACTGACTTGCTCTCTACCCATAGTCCTGTATCAATCCCCAAACTAATCCCACTGCCCCGATCTCTCCCCATTGTCCTGTATCAATGCCAAACTAATCTCACTGACCCCCTCTCTCCCCATAGTCCTGTATCAATCCCGAACTAATCCCACTTTCCCGCTCTCTCCCCATAGTCCTGTATCAATCTCCAACCTAATCCCACTGCCCCGCTCTCTCCCCATAGTCCTGTATCAATCCCAAACTAATCCCATTGCCTCGCCCTCTCTCCATAGTCCTGTATCAATCCCAAACTAATCTCACTGCCCCGCTATCTCCGCATAATCCGGTATCTGTCCCAAAATAATCTCACTTCCCCACTCTCTCCCCATCGTTCTGTATCAACCCCCAAACTAATCCCGCTGCCTCGCTCTCTCCCCATAGTCCTGTATCTTCCCCAAACTAATCCCACTGCCACGCTCTCTCCCCATAGTCCTGTATCAATCCCCAAACTAATCCCACTGCCCCGCTCTCTCCCCACAGTCCTGTATCAATCCGCAAAATAATCCCACTGCCCCGCTCTCTCCCCATAGTCCTGTATCAATTCCCCAAACTAATCCCACTGCCCCGCTATCTCCCGATAATCCTGTATCTGTCCCAAAATAATCTCACTGCCCCACTCTCTCCCCATTGTCCTGTATCAACCCCCAAACTAATCCCACTGCCTCGCTCTCTCCCCATAGTTCGGTATCAATCCCCAAACTAATCCCACTGCCCCGCTCTCTCCCCAGAGTCCTGTATCAATCCCCAAACTAATCCCACTGCCCCGCTCTCACTCCACATTCCTGTATCAATCCCCAAACTAATCCCACTGACACGCTCTCTCCCCATAGCCCTGTATCAATCCCCAAACTAATCCCACTGCGCCGTTCTCTTCCCATAGTCCTGTATCAATCCCCAAACTAATCCCTCTGCCCCGCTCTCTCCCCATAGTCCTGTATCAATGCCAAACTAATCTCACTGACCCAATCTCTCCCCACATTCCTGTATAAATGCCCAAACTAATCCCACTGCCCCGATCTCTCCCAATAGTCCTGTATCAATTCCCCAAACTAATCCCACTGCCCCGCTATCTCCCGATAATCCTCTATCTTTCCCAAAATAATTTCACTGCCCCACTCTCTCCCCATCGTCCTGTATCAACACCCAAACTAATCCCACTGCCTCGTTCTCTCCCCATAGTCCTGTATCAATCCCCAAACTAATCCCACTTCCCCGTTCTCTCCCCATAGTCCTGTATCAATCCCCAAACGAATCCCTCTTCCCCGATCTCTCTCCAACGTCCTGTATATATTCCCAAACTATTCCCACTTTCCCTCTCTCTCCCCAAAGTCCTGTATCAATCCCCAAACTAATCCCACTGCCCCGCTCTCTCCCCATAGTCCTGTTTCAATCCCAAACTAATCCTACTATCCCGCTCTCTTCCCACAGACCGATATAAATCCACAAACTAATCCCACTGCCCCGCTCTCTCCCCATAGTCCTGTATAAATCCCCAAGCTAATCCCACTGCCCCGCTCTCTCCCCATAGTCCGGTATCAATCCCCAAACTAATCCCACTGCCCCGCTCTCTCCCCATAGTCCTGTATCAATCCCCAAACTAATCCCACTGCCCCGCTCTCTCTCCATAGTCCTGTATCAATCCCCAAACTAATCCCACTGCCCCGCTCTCTCCCCATAGCTCTGTACCAATCGCCAAACTAATCCCACTGCCTCGCTGTCTCCCGATAATCCTGCATCAATTCCAGAATCTATACAGGGAGACCGATAGAGACACACACACACACACACTCTCTCTCTCTCTGACTCTCTCTCTCTCTCCAACTCTCTCTGTCTCCCTTTCTCTCTTTTTTTCTCTGTCTATCTGTGTCTCTGTTTTTTCTCTCTCTCTGACTCTCTCTCTCAGTCTCTGCATGTAATTCTTTCTCTCTCTCTCTCTCTCTGTCTCTATCTGTCTCTCTCCGTCTGTCTCTTTCTCAATGTCTTTCTCTTTCTCCATCTCTGTGCCTCTCTCGCTCACTATTTCTGTCACTCTCACTCTCTTGTCTCTCTCTCTCTCTCTCTATTACTATCTTCTTTCTCTCTCTCTGTCTCAATCTCTCTCTCTTTCTCTGTAACACGTGTCCTGGTGTAAAATGGTCAGCAAGCATTTCATGTAAAATGGCTTCTCAATTTCACCCAAACTAGTCCCACTGCCCCGCTCTCTCCCCATTGCCCTGTATCAATCCCCAAACTAATCCCACTGACCCGCTCTCTTCCCAAACTAATCCCACTGCCCCGCTCTCTACTCATAGTCCTGTATCAATCCCAAACTGATCCCAATGCTCCGGTCTCTCCCCATAGTCCTGTATCAATCCCAAACTAATCCCACTGCCCCACTCTCTCCCCATAGTCCTGTATCAATGCCAAACTAATATCACTGACCCCCTCTCTCCCCATAGTCCTGTATCAATCCCCAAACTAATGCCACTGCCCTGCTCTCTCCCCATAGTCCTGTATCAACCCCCAAACTAATCCCACTGCCCCGCTCTCTCCCCATAGCCCTGTATCAATCCCCAAACTATTCCTACTGCCCCACTCTCTCCACATAGCCCTGTATCAATCCCAAACTAATCCCACTGCCCCGGTCTCTCCCCATAGTCCTGTATCAATCCCCAAACTAATCCCACTGGCACGCTCTCTCCCCATAGTCCTGTATCAATGCCAAACTAATCTCACTGACCCCCTCTCTCCCAATAGCCCTGTATCAATCCCCAAACTAATCCCACTGCCCCGCTCTCTTCCCATAGTCCTGTATCAATCCCCAAACTAATCCCACTGCCCCGCTCTCTCCCCATAGTCTTGTATCAATCCCAAACTGATCCCACTGCCCCGGTCTCTCCCCATAGTCCTGTATCAATCCCCAAACTAAATCCACTGACCCGCTCTCTCCCCATAGCCCTGTACCAATCCCCAAACTAATGCCACTGCCCTGCTCTCTCCCCATAGTTCTGTATCAATCCCAAACTAATCCCACTGCCTCGGTCTCTCGCCATAGTCCTGTATGAATCCCAAACTAATCCCACTGCCCCGCTATCTCCCCATAATCCTGTATCTGTCCCAAAATAATCCCACTAACCCACTCTCTCCCCATAGTCCTGTATCAACCCCCAAACTAATCCCACTGCCCCGCTCTCTCCACATAGTCCTGTATCAATCCCCAAACTAATCCCACTGCCCCGCTCTCTCCCCACAGTCCTGTATCAATCCCCAAACTAATCCCACTTCCTCGCTCTCTCCCCATTGTTCGGTATCAATCACCAAACTAATCCCACTGCCCCGCTCTCTCCCCAGAGTCCTGTATCAATCCCCAAACTAATCCCACTGCCCCGCTCTCTCTCCACATTCCTGTATCAATCCCCAAACTAATCCCACTGACCCGCTCTCTCCTCATAGCCCTGTATCAATCCCCAAACTAATCCCACTGCGCCGTTCTCTTCCCATAGTCCTGTATCAATCCGCAAACTAATCCCACTGCCCCGCTCTCTCCCCATAGTCCTGTATCAATGCCAAACTAATCTCACTGACCCGGTCTCTCCCCACATTCCTGTATAAATGCCCAAATTAATCCCACTGCCCCGCTCTCTCCCAATAGTCCTGTATCAATTCCCCAAACTAATCCCACTGCCCCGCTATCTCCCGATAATCCTCTATCTTTCCCAAAATAATCTCACTGCCCCACTCTCTCCCCATCGTCCTGTATCAACACCAAAACTAATCCCACTGCCTCGTTCTCTCCCCATAGTCCTGTATCAATCCCCAAACTAATCCCACTGCCCCGTTCTCTCCCCATAGTCCTGTATCAATCCCCAAACGAATCCCTCTTCCCCGATCTCTCTCCATAGTCCTGTATATATTCCCAAACTATTCCCACTTTCCCTCTCTCTCCCCAAAGTCCTGTATCAATCCCCAAACTAATCCCACTGCCCCGTTCTCTCCCCATAGTCCTGTATCAATCCCAAACTAATCCTACTATCCAGCTCTCTTCCCACAGACCGATATAAATCCACAAACTAATCCCACTGCCCCGCTCTCTCCCCATAGTCCTGTATCAATCCCCAAGCTAATCCCACTGCCCCGCTCTCTCCCCATAGTCCTGTATCAATCCCCAAACTAATCCCACTGCCCCGCTCTCTCCCCATAGTCCTGTATCAATCCCCAAACTAATCCCACTGCCCCGCTCTCTCTCCATAGTCCTGTATCAATCCCCAAACTAATCCCACTGCCCCGCTCTCTCCGCATAGCTCTGTACCAATCCCCAAACTAATCCCACTGCCTCGCTGTCTCCCCATAATCCTGTATCAATTCCAGAATCTATACAGGGAGACCGATAGAGACACACACACACACACACACTCTCTCTCTCTGACTCTCTCTCTCTCTCTCTCCAACTCTCTCTGTCTCCCTTTCTCTCTTTTTTTCTCTGTCTATCTGTGTCTCTGTTTTTTCTCTCTCTCTGACTCTCACTCTCAGTCTCTGCATGTAATTCTTTCTCTCTCTCTCTCTCTCTGGCTCTATCTGTCTCTCTCCGTCTGTCTCTTTCTCTATGTCTTTCTCTTTCTCCATCTCTGCGCCTCTCTCGCTCACTATTTCTGTCACTCTCACTCTCTTGTCTCTCTCTCTCTCTCTCTATTACTGTCTTCTCTCTCTCTCTCTGTCTCAATCTCTCTCTCTTTCTCTGTAACACGTGTCCTGGTGTAAAATGGTCACCACGCATTTCATGTAAAATGGCTTCTCAATCTCACCCAAACTAATCCCACTGCCCTGCTCTCTCCCCATTGCCCTGTATCAATCCCCAAACTAATCCCACTGCCGTGCTCTCTTCCCATAGTCCTGTATCAATCCCCAGACTAATCCCACTGCCCCGCTCTCTCCCCATTGCCCTGTATCAATCCCCAAACCAATGCCACTGCCCTGCTCTCTCCCCATAGTCCTGTATCAATCCCCAAACTAATCCCACTGCCCCGCTCTCTCCCCATAGTCCTGTATCAATCCCAAACTGATCCCACTGCCCCGGTCTCTCCCCATAGTCCTGTATCAATCCCCAAACTAAACCCACTAACCCGCTCTCTCCCCATAGCCCTGTACCAATCCCCAAACTAATGCCACTGCCCTGCTCTCTCCCCATAGTACTGTATCAACCCCCAAACTAATCCCACTGCCCCGCTCTCTCCCCATTGCCCTGTATCAATCCCCAAACTATTCCTACTGCCCCACTCTCTCCACATAGCCCTGTATCAATCCCAAACTAATCCCACTGCCCCGCTCTCTCCCCAAAGTCCTGTATCAATTCCCCAAACTAAACCCACTGACCCGCTCTCTCCCCATAGCCCTGTATCAATCCCCAAACTAATCTCACTGCCCCGCTCTCTCCCCATAGTCCTGTATCAATGCCAAACTAATCTCACTGACCCCCTCTCTCCCCATAGTCCTGTATCAATCCCCAAACTAATCCCACTGCCAAGCTCTCTCCCCATAGTCCTGTATCAATCCCCAGACTAATCCCACTGCCCCGCTCTCACCATAGACCTGTATCAATCCACAAACTGATCCAACTGCCCCGTTCTCTCCCCATAGCTCTCTATCAATCCCCAAACTAATCCTACTGCTCCACTCTCTACCCATAGTCCTGTATCAATGCCAAACTAATCTTACTGAACCCATCTCTCCCCATAGTCCTGTATCAATCCCGAACTAATCGCACTGCCCCTCTCTCTCGCCATAGTCCTTTGTCCATCTCCAAAATAATTTCACTGCCCCGCTCTCTCTCCACATTCCTGTATCAATCCCCAAAATAATCCCACTGACCCGCTCTCTCCCCATAGCCCTGTATCAATCCCCAAACTAATCCCAATGCGCCGTTCTCTTCCCATAGTCCTGTATCAATCCCCAAACTAATCCCACTGCCCCGCTCTCTCCCCATGGTCCTGTATCAATGCCAAACTAATCTCACTGACCCCATCTCTCCCCACAGTCCTGTATAAATGCCCAAACTAATCCCACTGCCCCCCTCTCTCCCAATAGTCCTGTATCAATTCCCCAAACTAATCCCACTGCCCCGCTATCTCCCGATAATCCTCTATCTGTCCCAAAATAATCTCACTGCCCCACTCTCTCCCCATCGTCCTGTATCAACTCACAAACTAATCCCACTGCCTCGTTCTCTCCCCATAGTCCTGTATCAATCCCCAAACTAATCCCAACTGCCCCGCTCTCTTTCCACATTCCTGTATCAATTCCCCAAACTAATCCCACTGCCCCGCCATCTCGCGATAATCCTCTATCTGTCCCAAAATAACCTCACTGCCCCACTCTCTCCCCATCGTCCTGTATCAACCCCCAAACTAATCCCACTGCCTCTCTCTCTCAACACAGTCCTGTTTCAAACCCCAAACTAATCCCACTGCCCCGCTCTCTCCCCATAGTCCTGTATCAATCCCCAAACTAATCCGACTGCCCCGCTCTCTCCCCACAGTCCTGTATCAATCCCCAAACTAATCCCGCTGCCCCGCTCTCTCCCCATAGTCCTGTATCAATCCCCAAACTAATCCCACTGTCCCGCTCTCTCCCCATAGTCCTGTATCAATCCCCAAACTAATCCCACTGCCCCGATCTCTCCCCACATTCCTGTATCAATCCCCAAACTATTCCTACTGCCCCGCTCTCTCCCCATAGTCCTGTATCAATACCAAACTAATCTCACTGACGCCATCTCGCCCCATAGTCCTGTATCAATCCCGAACTAATCCCACTGCCCCGCTCTCTCCCCATAGTCCTGTGTCCATCTCCAAACTAATCCCACTGCCCCGCTCTCTCCCCATAATCCTGTATCAATCCCAAACTAATCCCACTGCCTCGCTCTCTCTCCATAGTCCTGTATCAATCCCAAACTAATCCCACTGCCCCGCTATCTCCCCATAAACCTGTATCTGTCCCAAAATATTCCCACTGCCCAACTCTCTCCCCATAGTCCTGTATCAACCCCCAAACTAATCCCACTGCCTCGCTCTCTCCCCATAGTCCTGTATCAATCCCCAAACTAATCCCACTGCCCCGCTCTCTCCCCATAGTCCTGTATCAATCCCCAAACTAATCCCACTGCCCCGCTCTCTCCCCATAGTCCTGTTTCAATCCCAAACTAATCCTACTATCCCGCTCTCTTCCCACAGACCGATATAAATCCACAAACTAATCCCACTGCCCCGCTCTCTCCCCATAGTCCTGTATAAATCCCCAAGCTAATCCCACTGCCCCGCTCTCTCCCCATAGTCCGGTATCAATGCCCAAACTAATCCCACTGCCCCGCTCTCTCCCCATAGTCCTGTATCAATCCCCAAACAAATCCCACTGCCCCGCTCTCTCTCCATAGTCCTGTATCAATCCCCAAACTAATCCCACTGCCCCGCTCTCTCCCCATAGCTCTGTACCAATCGCCAAACTAATCCCACTGCCTCGCTGTCTCCCGATAATCCTGCATCAATTCCAGAATCTATACAGGGAGACCGATAGAGACACACACACACACACACTCTCTCTCTCTCTGACTCTCTCTCTCTCTCCAACTCTCTCTGTCTCCCTTTCTCTCTTTTTTTCTCTGTCTATCTGTGTCTCTGTTTTTTCTCTCTCTCTGACTCTCTCTCTCAGTCTCTGCATGTAATTCTTTCTCTCTCTCTCTCTCTCTGTCTCTATCTGTCTCTCTCCGTCTGTCTCTTTCTCAATGTCTTTCTCTTTCTCCATCTCTGTGCCTCTCTCGCTCACTATTTCTGTCACTCTCACTCTCTTGTCTCTCTCTCTCTCTCTCTATTACTGTCTTCTCTCTCTCTCTCTGTCTCAATCTCTCTCTCTTTCTCTGTAACACGTGTCCTGGTGTAAAATGGTCAGCAAGCATTTCATGTAAAATGGCTTCTCAATCTCACCCAAACTAGTCCCACTGCCCCGCTCTCTCCCCATTGCCCTGTATCAATCCCCAAACTAATCCCACTGACCCGCTCTCTTCCCAAACTAATCCCACTGCCCCGCTCTCTACTCATAGTCCTGTATCAATCCCAAACTGATCCCAATGCTCCGGTCTCTCCCCATAGTCCTGTATCAATCCCAAACTAATCCCACTGCCCCACTCTCTCCCCATAGTCCTGTATCAATGCCAAACTAATATCACTGACCCCCTCTCTCCCCATAGTCCTGTATCAATCCCCAAACTAATGCCACTGCCCTGCTCTCTCCCCATAGTCCTGTATCAACCCCCAAACTAATCCCACTGCCCCGCTCTCTCCCCATAGCCCTGTATCAATCCCCAAACTATTCCTACTGCCCCACTCTCTCCACATAGCCCTGTATCAATCCCAAACTAATCCCACTGCCCCGATCTCTCCCCATAGTCCTGTATCAATCCCCAAACTAATCCCACTGGCACGCTCTCTCCCCATAGTCCTGTATCAATGCCAAACTAATCTCACTGACCCCCTCTCTCCCCATAGCCCTGTATCAATCCCCAAACTAATCCCACTGCCCCGCTCTCTTCCCATAGTCCTGTATCAATCCCCAAACTAATCCCACTGCCCCGCTCTCTCCCCATAGTCTTGTATCAATCCCAAACTGATCCCACTGCCCCGGTCTCTCCCCATAGTCCTGTATCAATCCCCAAACTAAATCCACTGACCCGCTCTCTCCCCATAGCCCTGTACCAAACCCCAAACTAATGCCACTGCCCTGCTCTCTCCCCATAGTCCTGTATCAACCCCCAAACTAATCCCACAGCCCCGCTCTCTCCCCATAGCCCTGTATCAATCCCCAAACTATTCCTACTGCCCCACTCTCTCCACATAGCCCTGTATCAATCGCAAACTAATCCCACTGCCCCGCTCTCTCCCCAAAGTCCTGTATCAATTCCCCAAACTAAACCCACTGACCCGCTCTCTCCCCATTGCCCTGTATCAATCCCCAATCTAATCCCACTGCCCCGCTCTCTTCCCATAGTCCTGTAACATTCCCCAAACTAATCCCGCTGCCCCGCTCTCTCCCCATAGTCCTGTATCAATCCCAAACTGATCCCACTGCCCCGGTCTCTTCCCATAGTCCTGTATCAATCCCCAAACTAATCCCACTGCCAAGCTCTCTCCCCATAGTCCTGTATCAATGCCAAACTAATCTCACTGACCCGCTCTCTCCCCATAGTCCAGTATCAATCCCGAACTTATCCCACTGCCCCGCTCTCTCCCCATAGTCCTGTATCAATCCCAAACTAATCCCACTGCCTCGCTCTCTCTACATAGTCTTGTATCAATCCCAAACTAATCCCAATGCCACGCTAATTCCCCATAATCCTGTATCTGTACCAAAATAATCCCACTGCCCCACTCTCTCCCCATAGTCCTGTATCAACCCCCAAACTAATCTGACTGCATCGCAGTCTCCCCATAGTCCGGTATCAATCACCAAACTAATCCCACTGCCCCGCTCTCCCCCCATAGTCCTGTATCAATCCCCAAACTAATCCCACTGCCCCGCTCTCTTCCCACATTCCTGTATCAATCACCAAACTAATCCTGCTGCCCCGCTCTATCCCCTTAGTCCTGTATCAATGCCAAACTAATCTCACTGACCCCATCTCTCCCCATCGTCCTGTATCAATCCAGAACTAATCCCACTGCCCCGCTCTCTCCCCATAGTCCTGTATCAATCTCCAAACTAATCCCACTGCCCCGCTCTCTCCCCATAGTTCTGTATCAATCCCAAACTAATCCCACTGCCTCGGTCTCTCTCCATAGTCCTGTATAAATCCCAAACTAATCCCACTGCCCCGCTATCTCCCCATAATCCTGTATCTGTCCCAAAATAATCCCACTGCCCCACTCTCTCCCCATAGTCCTGTATCAACCCCCAAACTAATCCCACTGCCTCGCTCTCTCAACACAGTCCTGTATCAATCCCCAAACTAATCCCACTGCCCCGCTCTCTCCCCACAGTCCTGTATCAATCCCCAAACTAATCCCACTGCCCCGCTCTCTCCCCATAGTCCTGTATCAATCCCCAAACTAATCCCACTGCCCCGCTCTCTCCCCATCGTCCTGTATCAATCCACAAACTAATCCCACTGCCCCGCTCTCTCCCCATAGTTCTGTATCAATCCCAAACTAATCCCACTGCCTCGGTCTCTCGCCATAGTCCTGTATGAATCCCAAACTAATCCCACTGCCCCGCTATCTCCCCATAATCCTGTATCTGTCCCAAAATAATCCCACTACCCCACTCTCTCCCCATAGTCCTGTATCAACCCCCAAACTAATCCCACTGCCTCGCTCTCTCAACACAGTCCTGTATCAATCCCCAAAATAATCTCACTGCCCCACTCTCTCCCCATCGTCCTGTATCAACACCCAAACTAATCCCACTGCCTCGTTCTCTCCCCATAGTCCTGTATCAATCCCCAAACTAATCCCACTGCCCCGTTCTCTCCCCATAGTCCTGTATCAATCCCCAAACGAATCCCTCTTCCCCGATCTCTCTCCATAGTCCTGTATATATTCCCAAACTATTCCCACTTTCCCTCTCTCTCCCCAAAGTCCTGTATCAATCCCCAAACTAATCCCACTGCCCCGTTCTCTCCCCATAGTCCTGTATCAATCCCAAACTAATCCTACTATCCAGCTCTCTTCCCACAGACCGATATAAATCCACAAACTAATCCCACTGCCCCGCTCTCTCCCCATAGTCCTGTATCAATCCCCAAGCTAATCCCACTGCCTCGCTCTCTCCCCATAGTCCTGTATCAATCCCCAAACTAATCCCACTGCCCCGCTCTCTCCCCATAGTCCTGTATCAATCCCCAAACTAATCCCACTGCCCCGCTCTCTCTCCATAGTCCTGTATCAATCCCCAAACTAATCCCACTGCCCCGCTCTCTCCGCATAGCTCTGTACCAATCCCCAAACTAATCCCACTGCCTCGCTGTCTCCCCATAATCCTGTATCAATTCCAGAATCTATACAGGGAGACCGATAGAGACACACACACACACACACACTCTCTCTCTCTGACTCTCTCTCTCTCTCTCTCCAACTCTCTCTGTCTCCCTTTCTCTCTTTTTTTCTCTGTCTATCTGTGTCTCTGTTTTTTCTCTCTCTCTGACTCTCACTCTCAGTCTCTGCATGTAATTCTTTCTCTCTCTCTCTCTCTCTGGCTCTATCTGTCTCTCTCCGTCTGTCTCTTTCTCTATGTCTTTCTCTTTCTCCATCTCTGCGCCTCTCTCGCTCACTATTTCTGTCACTCTCACTCTCTTGTCTCTCTCTCTCTCTCTCTATTACTGTCTTCTCTCTCTCTCTCTGTCTCAATCTCTCTCTCTTTCTCTGTAACACGTGTCCTGGTGTAAAATGGTCACCACGCATTTCATGTAAAATGGCTTCTCAATCTCACCCAAACTAATCCCACTGCCCCGCTCTCTCACCATTGCCCTGTATCAATCCCCAAACTAATCCCACTGCCGTGCTCTCTTCCCATAGTCCTGTATCAATCCCCAGACTAATCCCACTGCCCCGCTCTCTCCCCATTGCCCTGTATCAATCCCCAAACCAATGCCACTGCCCTGCTCTCTCCCCATAGTCCTGTATCAATCCCCAAACTAATCCCACTGCCCCGCTCTCTCCCCATAGTCCTGTATCAATCCCAAACTGATCCCACTGCCCCGGTCTCTCCCCATAGTCCTGTATCAATCCCCAAACTAAACCCACTAACCCGCTCTCTCCCCATAGCCCTGTACCAATCCCCAAACTAATGCCACTGCCCTGCTCTCTACCCATAGTACTGTATCAACCCCCAAACTAATCCCACTGCCCCGCTCTCTCCCCATTGCCCTGTATCAATCCCCAAACTATTCCTACTGCCCCACTCTCTCCACATAGCCCTGTATCAATCCCAAACTAATCCCACTGCCCCGCTCTCTCCCCAAAGTCCTGTATCAATTCCCCAAACTAAACCCACTGACCCGCTCTCTCCCCATAGCCCTGTATCAATCCCCAAACTAATCTCACTGCCCCGCTCTCTCCCCATAGTCCTGTATCAATTCCAAACTAATCTCACTGACCCCCTCTCTCCCCATAGTCCTGTATCAATCCCCAAACTAATCCCACTGCCAAGCTCTCTCCCCATAGTCCTGTATCAATCCCCAGACTAATCCCACTGCCCCGCTCTCACCATAGACCTGTATCAATCCACAAACTGATCCCACTGCCCCGTTCTCTCCCCATAGCCCTGTATCAATCCCCAAACTAATCCTACTGCTCCACTCTCTACCCATAGTCCTGTATCAATGCCAAACTAATCTTACTGACCCCATCTCTCCCCATAGTCCTGTATCAATCCCGAACTAATCGCACTGCCCCTCTCTCTCGCCATAGTCCTTTGTCCATCTCCAAACTAATTTCACTGCCCCGCTCTCTCTCCACATTCCTGTATCAATCCCCAAAATAATCCCACTGACCCGCTCTCTCCCCATAGCCCTGTATCAATCCCCAAACTAATCCCAATGCGCCGTTCTCTTCCCATAGTCCTGTATCAATCCCCAAACTAATCCCACTGCCCCGCTCTCTCCCCATAGTCCTGTATCAATGCCAAACTAATCTCACTGACCCCATCTCTCCCCACAGTCCTGTATAAATGCCCAAACTAATCCCACTGCCCCCCTCTCTCCCAATAGTCCTGTATCAATTCCCCAAACTAATCCCACTGCCCCGCTATCTCCCGATAATCCTCTATCTGTCCCAAAATAATCTCACTGCCCCACTCTCTCCCCATCGTCCTGTATCAACTCACAAACTAATCCCACTGCCTCGTTCTCTCCCCATAGTCCTGTATCAATCCCCAAACTAATCCCAACTGCCCCGCTCTCTTTCCACATTCCTGTATCAATTCCCCAAACTAATCCCACTGCCCCGCTATCTCGCGATAATCCTCTATCTGTCCCAAAATAACCTCACTGCCCCACTCTCTCCCCATCGTCCTGTATCAACCCCCAAACTAATCCCACTGCCTCTCTCTCTCAACACAGTCCTGTTTCAAACCCCAAACTAATCCCACTGCCCCGCTCTCTCCCCATAGTCCTGTATCAATCCCCAAACTAATCCGACTGCCCCGCTCTCTCCCCACAGTCCTGTATCAATCCCCAAACTAATCCCGCTGCCCCGCTCTCTCCCCATAGTCCTGTATCAATCCCCAAACTAATCCCACTGTCCCGCTCTCTCCCCATAGTCCTGTATCAATCCCCAAACTAATCCCACTGCCCCGATCTCTCCCCACATTCCTGTATCAATCCCCAAACTAATCCTACTGCCCCGCTCTCTCCCCATAGTCCTGTATCAATACCAAACTAATCTCACTGACGCCATCTCGCCCCATAGTCCTGTATCAATCCCGAACTAATCCCACTGCCCCGCTCTCTCCCCATAGTCCTGTGTCCATCTCCAAACTAATCCCACTGCCCCGCTCTCTCCCCATAATCCTGTATCAATCCCAAACTAATCCCACTGCCTCGCTCTCTCTCCATAGTCCTGTATCAATCCCAAACTAATCCCACTGCCCCGCTATCTCCCCATAAACCTGTATCTGTCCCAAAATATTCCCACTGCCCCACTCTCTCCCCATAGTCCTGTATCAACCCCCAAACTAATCCCACTGCCTCGCTCTCTCCCCATAGTCCTGTATCAATCCCCAAACTAATCCCACTGCCCCGCTCTCTCCCCATAGTCCTGTATCAATCCCCAAACTAATCCCACTGCCCCGCTCTCTCCCCACAGTCCTGTGTTAATCCCCAAACTAATCCCACTGCCCCGCTCTCTCCCCATAGTCCTGTATCAATCCCCAAACTAATCCCACTGCCCGCTCTCTCCCCATAGCCCTGTATCAATCCCCAAACTAATCGCACTGCCCCGCTCTCTCCCCATAGTCCTGTATCAATCCCCAAACTAATCCCACCACCACGCTCACTCCCCATAGTCCTGTATCAATCTCCAACCTTTTCCCACTGCCCCGCTCTCTCCCCATAGTCCTGTATCAATCCCAAACTAATCCCACTGCCTCGCTCTCTCTCCATAGTCCTGTATAAATCCCAAACTAATCCCACTGCCCAGCTATCTCCCATTAATCCTGTATTTGTCCCAAAATAATCTCACTGCCCCACTCTCTCCCCATCGTCCTGTATCAAACCTCAAACTAATCCCACTGCCTCGCTCTCTCCCCCATAGTCCTGTATCAATCCCCAAACAAATCCCACTGCCCCGCTCTCTCCCCATAGTCCTGTATCAATTCCCCAAACTAATCCCACTGCCCCGCTATCTCCCGATAATCCTGTATCTGTCCCAAAATTATCTCACTGCCCCACTCTCTCCCCATGTCCTGTATCAACCCCCAAACTAATCCCATTGCCTCGCTCTCTCCCCATAGTTCTGTATCAATCCCCAAACGAATCCCTCTTCCCCGATCTCTCTCCATAGTCCTGTATATATTCCAAAACTATTCCCACTGTCCCTCTCTCTCCCCAAAGTCCTGTATCAATCCCCAAACTAATCCCACTGCCCCGCTCTGTCCCGATAGTCCTGTATCAATCCCAAACTAATCCTACTATCCCGCTCTCTTCCCACAGACCGATATAAATCCACAAACTGATCCCACTGCCCCGCTCTCTCCCCATAGTCCTGTATCAATCCCCAAACTAATCCCACTGCCCCGCTCTCTGCCCATCGCCCTGTATCAATCCCCAAACTAATCCCACTGCCCCGCCATCTCCCCATAGTCCTGTATCAATGCCAAACTAATCTCACTGACCCCATCTCTCCCCATAGTCCTGTATCAATCCCGAACTAATCGCACTGCCCCTCTCTCTCCCCATAGTCCTGTATCCATCTCCAAACTAATCCCACTGCCCCGCTCTTTCCCCATAGTCCTGTATCTATCCCAAACTAATCCCACTGCTTCGCTCTCTCTCCATAGTCCTGTATCAATCCCAAACTCATCCCACTGCCCCGCTATCTCCCCATAATCCTGTATCTGTCCCAAAATAATACCACTGCCCCACTCTCTCCCCATAGTCCTGTATCAACCCCCAAACTAATCCCACTGCGCCGCTCTCTCCCCATAGTCCTGTATCAATCCCCAAACTAATCCCACTGCCCCGCTCTCTCCCCATAGTCCTGTATCAATCCCCAAACGAATCCCTCTTCCCCGATCTCTCTCCATAGTCCTGTATATATTCCCAAACTATTCCCACTTTCCCTCTCTCTCCCCATAGTCCTGTATCAATGCCAAACTAATCTCACTGACCCCATTGTCCCCATAGTCCTGCATCAATCCCGAACTAATCGCACTGCCCCTCTCTCTCCCCATAGTCCTGTGTCCATCTCCAAACTAATCCCACTGCCCCGCTCTCTCCCCATAGTCCTGTATCAATCCCCAAACTAATCCCACTGCTCCGCTCTCTCCCCATAGTCCTGTATCATTCTCCAAACTAATCCCACTGCCCCGCTCTCTCCCATAGTCCTGTATCAATCCCCAAACTAATCCCACTGCCCCGCTCTCTCACCACAGTCCTGTGTCAATCCCCAAACTAATCCCACTGCCCAGCTCTCTCCCCATAGTCCTGTTTCAATCCCCAAACTAATCCCACTGCCCGCTCTCTCCCCATAGCCCTTTATCAATCCCCAAACTAATCGCCCTGCCCCGCTCTCTCCCCATAGTCCTGTATCAATCCCCAAACTAATCCCACTACCACGCTCTCTACCCATAGTCCTGTTTCAATCCCCAAACTAATCCCACTGCCTTGCTCTCTCCCCACAGTCATGTATCAATCCCGAACTAATCCCACTTCCCCGCTCTCTCCCCATAGTCCTGTATCAATCTCCAACCTAATCCCACTGCCCCGCTCTCTCCCCATAGTCCTGTATCAATCCCAAATTAATCCCACTGCCCCGCTATCTCCCCATAATCCTGTCTCTGTCCCAAAATCATCTCACTTCCCCACTCTCTCCCTATCGTCCTGTATCAACCCCCAAACTAATCCCACTGCCACGCTCTCTCCCCATAGTCCTGTATCAATCCCCAAACTAATCCCACTGCCCCGCTCTCTCCCCATAGTCCTGTATCAATTCCCCAAACTAATCCCACTGCCCTGCCATCTCCCGATAATCCTGTATCTGTCCCAAAATAATCTCACTGCCCCACTCTCTCCCCATCGTCCTGTATCAACCCCCCAAACTAATCCCACTGCCTCGCTCTCTCCCCATAGTTCGGTATCAATCCCCAAACTAATCCCACTGCCCCGCTCTCTCCCCAGAGTCCTGTATCAATCCCCAAACTAATCCCACTGCCCCGCTCTCTTTCCACATTCCTGTATCAATTCCCCAAACTAATCCCACTGCCCCGCTATCTCCCGATAATCCTCTATCTGTCCCAAACCAATTCCCCAAACTAATCCCCCTGCCCCGCTATCTCGCGCTAATCCTCTATCTGTCCCAAAATAACCTCACTGCCCCACTCTCTCCCCATCGTCCTGTATCAACCCCCAAACTAATCCCACTGCCTCTCTCTCTCAACACAGTCCTGTTTCAAACCCCAAACTAATCCCACTGCCCCGCTCTCTCCCCATAGTCCTGTATCAATCCCCAAACTAATCCGACTGCCCCGCTCTCTCCCCACAGTCCTGTATCAATCCCCAAACTAATCCCGCTGCCCCGCTCTCTCCCCATAGTCCTGTATCAATCCCCAAACTAATCCCACTGTCCCGCTCTCTCCCCATAGTCCTGTATCAATCCCCAAACTAATCCCACTGCCCCGATCTCTCCCCACATTCCTGTATCAATCCCCAAACTATTCCTACTGCCCCGCTCTCTCCCCATAGTCCTGTATCAATACGAAACTAATCTCACTGACGCCATCTCTCCCCATAGTTCTGTATCAATCCCGAACTAATCCCACTGCCCCGCTCTCTCCCCATAGTCCTGTGTCCATCTCCAAACTAATCCCACTGCCCCGCTCTCTCCCCATAATCCTGTATCAATCCCAAACTAATCCCACTGCCTCGCTCTCTCTCCATAGTCCTGTATCAATCCCAAACTAATCCCACTGCCCCGCTATCTCCCCATAAACCTGTATCTGTCCCAAAATATTCCCACTGCCCCACTCTCTCCCCATAGTCCTGTATCAACCCCCAAACTAATCCCACTGCCTCGCTCTCTCCCCATAGTCCTGTATCAATCCCCAAACTAATCCCACTGCACCGCTCTCTCCCCATAGTCCTGTATCAATCCCCAAACTAATCCCACTGCCCCGCTCTCTCCCCACAGTCCTGTGTTAATCCCCAAACTAATCCCACTGCCCCGCTCTCTCCCCATAGTCCTGTATCAATCCCCAAACTAATCCCACTGCCCGCTCTCTCCCCATAGCCCTGTATCAATCCCAAAACTAATCGCACTGCCCCGCTCTCTCCCCATAGTCCTGTATCAATCCCCAAACTAATCCCACCACCACGCTCACTCCCCATAGTCCTGTATCAATCTCCAACCTATTCCCACTGCCCCGCTCTCTCCCAATAGTCCTGTATCAATCCCAAACTAATCCCACTGCCTCGCTCTCTCTCCATAGTCCTCTATAAATCCCAAACTAATCCCACTGCCCCGCTATCTCCCATTAATCCTGTATTTGTCCCAAAATAATCTCACTGCCCCACTCTCTCCCCATCGTCCTGTATCAACACTCAAACTAATCCCACTGCCTCGCTCTCTCCCCATAGACCTGTATCAATTCCCAAACAAATCCCACTGCCCCGCTCTCTCCCCATAGTCCTGTATCAATTCCCCAAACTAATCCCACTGCCCCGCTATCTCCCGATAATCCTGTATCTGTCCCAAAATGATCTCACTGCCCCACTCTCTCCCCATGTCCTGTATCAACCCCCAAACTAATCCCTTTGCCTCGCTCTCTCCCCATAGTTCGGTATCAATCCCCAAACTAATCCCACTGCCTCGCTCTCTCCACATAGTCCTGTATCAATGCCAAAATAATCTCACTGACCCCCTCTATACCCATAGTCCTGTATCAATCCCGAACTAATCCCACTGCCTCGCTCTCTCTCCATAGTCTTGTATCAATCCCAAACTAATCCCACTGCCCTGCTATCTCCCCATAATCCTGTATCTGTCCCAAAATAATCCCACTGCCCCACTCTCTCCGCATAGTCCTGTGTCATCCCTCAAACTAATCTGACTGCCTCGTTCTCTCCCTATAGTCCTGTATCAATCCCCAAACTAATCCCACTGCCCCGCTCTCTCCCCATAGTCCTGTTTCAATCCCCAAACTAATCCCACTGCCCCGCTCTCTCCCAACATTCCTGTATAAATCCCCAAACTAGTCCTACTGCCCCGCTCTCTCCCCATAGTCCTGTATCAATGCCAAACTAATCTCACTTACGCCATCTCTCCCCATAGTCCTGTATCAATCCCGAACTAATCCCACTGCCCCGCTCTCTACCCATAGTCCTGTTTCAATCTCCAAACTAATCCCACTGCCCCGCTCTCTCCCCATAGTTCTGTATCAATCCCAAACTAATCCCACTGCCTCGGTCTCTCTCCATAGTACTGTATCAATCCCAAACTAATCCCACTGCCCCGCTATCTCCCCATAATCCTGTATCTGTCCCAAAATAATCCCACTGCGCCACTCTCTCCCCATAGTCCTGTATCATCCCCCAAACTAATCCCACTGCCTTGCTCTCTCAACACAGTCCTGTTTCAATCCCCAAACTAATCCCACTGCCCCGCTCTCTCCCCATAGTCCTGTATCAATCCCCAAACTAATCCCACTGCCCCGCGCTCTCCCCATAGTCCTGTATCAGTCCCCAAGCTAAACACACTGCCCCGCTCTCTCCCCACATTCCTATATCAATCCCCATACTAATCCTAATGCCCCGCTCTCTCCCCATAGTCCTGTATCACTGCCAAACTAATCTCACTGACGCGATCTCTCCCCATAGTCCTGTATCAATCCAGAACTAATCCCACTGCCCCGCTCTCTACCCATAGTCCTGTGTCCATCCACAAACTAATCCCACTTCCCCGATCTCTCCCCTTTGTCCTGTATCAATGCCAAACTAATCTCACTGACCCCCTCTCTCCACATAGTCCTGTATCAATCCCGAACTAATCCCACTTCCCCGCTCTCTCCCCATAGTCCTGTATCAATCTCCAACCTATTCCCACTGCCCCGCTCTCTCCCCATAGTCCTGTATCAATCCCAAACTAATCCCACCGCCTCGCTCTCTCTCCATAGTCCTATATCAATCCCCAAACTAATCCCACTGCCCCGCTCTCTCCGCATAGTCCTCTATTAGTGCCAAACTAATCTCACTGACCCCCTCTATCCCCATAGTCCTGTATCAATCCCGAACTAATCCCACTGCCTCGCTCTCTCTCCATAGTCTTGCATCAATCCCAAACTAATCCCACTGCCCCGCTATCTCCCCATAATCCTGTATCTGTCCCAAAATAATCCCACTGCCCCACTCTCTCCCCATAGTCCTGTATCAACCCCCAAACTAATCTGAATGCCTTGCTCTCTCCCCATAGTCCGGTATCAAACCCAAACTAATCCCACTGCCCCGCTCTCTCCCCATAGTCCTGTATCAATCTCCAAACTAATCCCACTGCCCCGCTCTCTCCCAACATTCCTGTTTAAATCCCCAAACTAATCCTACTGCCCCGCTCTCTCCCCTTAGTCCTGTAGCAATGCCAAACTAATCTCACTGACGCCATCTCTCCCCATAGTCCTGTATCAATCCCGAACTAAGCCCACTGCCCCGCTCTCTCCCCATAGTCCTGTATCAATCTCCAAACTAATCCCACTGCCCCGCTCTCTCCCCATAGTTCTGTATCAATTCCAAACTAATCCCACTGCCTCGGTCTCTCTCCATAGTCCTGTATCAATCCCCAAACTAAGCCCACTGCCACGCTCTCTCCCCATAGTCCTGTATCAATCCCCAAACTAATCCCACTGCCCCGCTCTCTCCCCATAGTCCTGTATCAATCCCCAAACTAATCCTATTGCCCCGCTCTCTCCCTATAGTCCTGTATCAATTCCCCAAACTAATCCCACTGACCCGCTCTCTCCCCGTAGCCCTGTATCAATCCCCAAACTAATCCCACTGCCCCGCTCTCTTCCCATAGTCCTGTATCAATCCCGAACTAATCCCACTGCCCCGCTCTCTCCACATAGTCCTGTATCAATCTCCAAACTAATCCCACTGCCCCGCTCTCTCCCCATAGTCCTGTATCAATCCCAAACTAATCCCACTGCCTCGCTCTCTCTCCATAGTTCTTTACCAATGCCAAACTAATCCCACTGCCCCGCGATCTCCCCATAATCCTGTATCTGTCCCAAAATAATCCCACTGCCCCACTCTCTCCCCATAGTCCTGTATCAACACGCAAACTAATCTGACTGCCTCGATCTCTCCCCATAGTCCGGTATCAATCCCCAAACTAATCCCACTGCCCCGCTCTCTCCCCATAGTCCTGTATCAATCCCAAACTATTCCCACTGCCCCGCTATCTCCCCATAATCCTGTATCTGTCCCAAAATAATCTCACTGCCCCACTCTCTCCAAATCGTCCTGTATCAACCCCCAAACTAATCGCACTGCCCCGCTCGCTCCCCATAGTCCTGTATCAATCCCCAAACTAATCCCACTGCCTTGCTCTCTCCCCATAGTCCTGTATCAATCCCCAAACTAATCCCACTGTTCCGATCTCTCCCCAATGTCCTGTATCAATGCCAAACTAATCTCACTGACCCCCTCTCTCCCCATAGTCCTGTATCAATCTCGAACTAATCCCACTGCCCCGCTCTCTCACCATAGTCCTGTATCAATCTCCAACCTTATCCCACTGCCCCGCTCTCTCCCCATAGTCCTGTATCAATCCCAAACTAATCCTACTGCCTCGCTCTCTCTCCATAGTCCTGTATCAATCCCAAATTAATCCCACTGCCCCGCTATCTCCCCATAATCCTGTATCTGTCCCAAAATAATCTCACTGCCCCACTCTCTCCCCATCATCGTGTATCAATCCCCAAACTAATCCCACTGCCACGCTCTCTCCCCATAGTCCTGTATCAATCCCCAAAGTAATTCCACTGCCCCGCTCTCTCCACATAGTCCGGTATCAATCCCCAAACTAATCCCACTGCCCCGCTCTCTCCTTATAGTCCTGCATCAATGCCCCAAACTAATCCCACTGACCCGCTTCTCCCCATAATCCTGTATCTGACCCAAAATAATCTCACTGCCCCACTCTCTCCCCATCGTCCTGTATCAACCCCCAAACTAATCCCACTGCCTCGCTCTCTCCCCATAGTCCTGTATCAATCCCCAGCTAATCCCACTGCCACGCTCTCTCCCCATAGTCCTGTATCAATCCCCAAACTAACCCTACTGCCCCGCTCTCTCCCCACAGTCCTGTATCAATCCCCAAACTAATCCCACTGACACGCTCTCTACCCATAGTCCTGTATCAATCCCAAACTAATCCCACTGCCCCGCTCTCTTCCCATAGTCCTGTATCAATCCCCAAACTAATCCCACTGCCTCGCTCTCTCCCCATAGTCCTGTATCAATGCCAAACTAATCTCACTGACCCCCTCTCTCCCCGTAGTCCTGTATCAATCGCCAAACTAATGCCACTGCCCTGCTCTCTCCCCATAGTCCTGTATCAATCCCCAAACTAATCCCACTGCCTCGCTCTCTCCCCATAGCCCTGTATCAATCCCCAAACTATTCTTACTGCCCCACTCTCTCCACATAGTCCTGTATCAATCCCAAACTAATCCCACTGCCCCGCTCTCTCCCCATAGTCCTGTATCAATTCCTCAAACTAATCCCACTGACCCGCTCTCTCCCCATAGCCCTGTATAAATCCCCAAACTAATCCCACTGCCCCGCTCTCTTCCCATAGTCCTCTATCAATCCCCAAACTAATCCCACTGCCCAGCTATCTCCCCATAGTCCTGTATCAATCCCAAACTGATCCCACTGCCCCGCTCTCTCCCCATAGTCCTGTATCAATCCCCAAACTAATCCCACTGCCCCGCTCTCTCCCCATCGTCCTGTATCAATCCACAAACTAATCCCACTGCCCCGCTCTCTCCCCATAGTTCTGTATCAATCCCAAACTAATCCCACTGCCTCGGTCTCTCGCCATAGTCCTGTATGAATCCCAAACTAATCCCACTGCCCCGCTATCTCCCCATAATCCTGTATCTGTCCCAAAATAATCCCACTACCCCACTCTCTCCCCATAGTCCTGTATCAACCCCCAAACTAATCCCACTGCCTCGCTCTCTCAACACAGTCCTGTATCAATCCCCAAAATAATCTCACTGCCCCACTCTCTCCCCATCGTCCTGTATCAACACCCAAACTAATCCCACTGCCTCGTTCTCTCCCCATAGTCCTGTATCAATCCCCAAACTAATCCCACTGCCCCGTTCTCTCCCCATAGTCCTGTATCAATCCCCAAACGAATCCCTCTTCCCCGATCTCTCTCCATAGTCCTGTATATATTCCCAAACTATTCCCACTTTCCCTCTCTCTCCCCAAAGTCCTGTATCAATCCCCAAACTAATCCCACTGCCCCGTTCTCTCCCCATAGTCCTGTATCAATCCCAAACTAATCCTACTATCCAGCTCTCTTCCCACAGACCGATATAAATCCACAAACTAATCCCACTGCCCCGCTCTCTCCCCATAGTCCTGTATCAATCCCCAAGCTAATCCCACTGCCTCGCTCTCTCCCCATAGTCCTGTATCAATCCCCAAACTAATCCCACTGCCCCGCTCTCTCCCCATAGTCCTGTATCAATCCCCAAACTAATCCCACTGCCCCGCTCTCTCTCCATAGTCCTGTATCAATCCCCAAACTAATCCCACTGCCCCGCTCTCTCCGCATAGCTCTGTACCAATCCCCAAACTAATCCCACTGCCTCGCTGTCTCCCCATAATCCTGTATCAATTCCAGAATCTATACAGGGAGACCGATAGAGACACACACACACACACACACTCTCTCTCTCTGACTCTCTCTCTCTCTCTCTCCAACTCTCTCTGTCTCCCTTTCTCTCTTTTTTTCTCTGTCTATCTGTGTCTCTGTTTTTTCTCTCTCTCTGACTCTCACTCTCAGTCTCTGCATGTAATTCTTTCTCTCTCTCTCTCTCTCTGGCTCTATCTGTCTCTCTCCGTCTGTCTCTTTCTCTATGTCTTTCTCTTTCTCCATCTCTGCGCCTCTCTCGCTCACTATTTCTGTCACTCTCACTCTCTTGTCTCTCTCTCTCTCTCTCTATTACTGTCTTCTCTCTCTCTCTCTGTCTCAATCTCTCTCTCTTTCTCTGTAACACGTGTCCTGGTGTAAAATGGTCACCACGCATTTCATGTAAAATGGCTTCTCAATCTCACCCAAACTAATCCCACTGCCCCGCTCTCTCACCATTGCCCTGTATCAATCCCCAAACTAATCCCACTGCCGTGCTCTCTTCCCATAGTCCTGTATCAATCCCCAGACTAATCCCACTGCCCCGCTCTCTCCCCATTGCCCTGTATCAATCCCCAAACCAATGCCACTGCCCTGCTCTCTCCCCATAGTCCTGTATCAATCCCCAAACTAATCCCACTGCCCCGCTCTCTCCCCATAGTCCTGTATCAATCCCAAACTGATCCCACTGCCCCGGTCTCTCCCCATAGTCCTGTATCAATCCCCAAACTAAACCCACTAACCCGCTCTCTCCCCATAGCCCTGTACCAATCCCCAAACTAATGCCACTGCCCTGCTCTCTACCCATAGTACTGTATCAACCCCCAAACTAATCCCACTGCCCCGCTCTCTCCCCATTGCCCTGTATCAATCCCCAAACTATTCCTACTGCCCCACTCTCTCCACATAGCCCTGTATCAATCCCAAACTAATCCCACTGCCCCGCTCTCTCCCCAAAGTCCTGTATCAATTCCCCAAACTAAACCCACTGACCCGCTCTCTCCCCATAGCCCTGTATCAATCCCCAAACTAATCTCACTGCCCCGCTCTCTCCCCATAGTCCTGTATCAATTCCAAACTAATCTCACTGACCCCCTCTCTCCCCATAGTCCTGTATCAATCCCCAAACTAATCCCACTGCCAAGCTCTCTCCCCATAGTCCTGTATCAATCCCCAGACTAATCCCACTGCCCCGCTCTCACCATAGACCTGTATCAATCCACAAACTGATCCCACTGCCCCGTTCTCTCCCCATAGCCCTGTATCAATCCCCAAACTAATCCTACTGCTCCACTCTCTACCCATAGTCCTGTATCAATGCCAAACTAATCTTACTGACCCCATCTCTCCCCATAGTCCTGTATCAATCCCGAACTAATCGCACTGCCCCTCTCTCTCGCCATAGTCCTTTGTCCATCTCCAAACTAATTTCACTGCCCCGCTCTCTCTCCACATTCCTGTATCAATCCCCAAAATAATCCCACTGACCCGCTCTCTCCCCATAGCCCTGTATCAATCCCCAAACTAATCCCAATGCGCCGTTCTCTTCCCATAGTCCTGTATCAATCCCCAAACTAATCCCACTGCCCCGCTCTCTCCCCATAGTCCTGTATCAATGCCAAACTAATCTCACTGACCCCATCTCTCCCCACAGTCCTGTATAAATGCCCAAACTAATCCCACTGCCCCCCTCTCTCCCAATAGTCCTGTATCAATTCCCCAAACTAATCCCACTGCCCCGCTATCTCCCGATAATCCTCTATCTGTCCCAAAATAATCTCACTGCCCCACTCTCTCCCCATCGTCCTGTATCAACTCACAAACTAATCCCACTGCCTCGTTCTCTCCCCATAGTCCTGTATCAATCCCCAAACTAATCCCAACTGCCCCGCTCTCTTTCCACATTCCTGTATCAATTCCCCAAACTAATCCCACTGCCCCGCTATCTCGCGATAATCCTCTATCTGTCCCAAAATAACCTCACTGCCCCACTCTCTCCCCATCGTCCTGTATCAACCCCCAAACTAATCCCACTGCCTCTCTCTCTCAACACAGTCCTGTTTCAAACCCCAAACTAATCCCACTGCCCCGCTCTCTCCCCATAGTCCTGTATCAATCCCCAAACTAATCCGACTGCCCCGCTCTCTCCCCACAGTCCTGTATCAATCCCCAAACTAATCCCGCTGCCCCGCTCTCTCCCCATAGTCCTGTATCAATCCCCAAACTAATCCCACTGTCCCGCTCTCTCCCCATAGTCCTGTATCAATCCCCAAACTAATCCCACTGCCCCGATCTCTCCCCACATTCCTGTATCAATCCCCAAACTAATCCTACTGCCCCGCTCTCTCCCCATAGTCCTGTATCAATACCAAACTAATCTCACTGACGCCATCTCGCCCCATAGTCCTGTATCAATCCCGAACTAATCCCACTGCCCCGCTCTCTCCCCATAGTCCTGTGTCCATCTCCAAACTAATCCCACTGCCCCGCTCTCTCCCCATAATCCTGTATCAATCCCAAACTAATCCCACTGCCTCGCTCTCTCTCCATAGTCCTGTATCAATCCCAAACTAATCCCACTGCCCCGCTATCTCCCCATAAACCTGTATCTGTCCCAAAATATTCCCACTGCCCCACTCTCTCCCCATAGTCCTGTATCAACCCCCAAACTAATCCCACTGCCTCGCTCTCTCCCCATAGTCCTGTATCAATCCCCAAACTAATCCCACTGCCCCGCTCTCTCCCCATAGTCCTGTATCAATCCCCAAACTAATCCCACTGCCCCGCTCTCTCCCCACAGTCCTGTGTTAATCCCCAAACTAATCCCACTGCCCCGCTCTCTCCCCATAGTCCTGTATCAATCCCCAAACTAATCCCACTGCCCGCTCTCTCCCCATAGCCCTGTATCAATCCCCAAACTAATCGCACTGCCCCGCTCTCTCCCCATAGTCCTGTATCAATCCCCAAACTAATCCCACCACCACGCTCACTCCCCATAGTCCTGTATCAATCTCCAACCTTTTCCCACTGCCCCGCTCTCTCCCCATAGTCCTGTATCAATCCCAAACTAATCCCACTGCCTCGCTCTCTCTCCATAGTCCTGTATAAATCCCAAACTAATCCCACTGCCCAGCTATCTCCCATTAATCCTGTATTTGTCCCAAAATAATCTCACTGCCCCACTCTCTCCCCATCGTCCTGTATCAAACCTCAAACTAATCCCACTGCCTCGCTCTCTCCCCCATAGTCCTGTATCAATCCCCAAACAAATCCCACTGCCCCGCTCTCTCCCCATAGTCCTGTATCAATTCCCCAAACTAATCCCACTGCCCCGCTATCTCCCGATAATCCTGTATCTGTCCCAAAATTATCTCACTGCCCCACTCTCTCCCCATGTCCTGTATCAACCCCCAAACTAATCCCATTGCCTCGCTCTCTCCCCATAGTTCTGTATCAATCCCCAAACGAATCCCTCTTCCCCGATCTCTCTCCATAGTCCTGTATATATTCCAAAACTATTCCCACTGTCCCTCTCTCTCCCCAAAGTCCTGTATCAATCCCCAAACTAATCCCACTGCCCCGCTCTGTCCCGATAGTCCTGTATCAATCCCAAACTAATCCTACTATCCCGCTCTCTTCCCACAGACCGATATAAATCCACAAACTGATCCCACTGCCCCGCTCTCTCCCCATAGTCCTGTATCAATCCCCAAACTAATCCCACTGCCCCGCTCTCTGCCCATCGCCCTGTATCAATCCCCAAACTAATCCCACTGCCCCGCCATCTCCCCATAGTCCTGTATCAATGCCAAACTAATCTCACTGACCCCATCTCTCCCCATAGTCCTGTATCAATCCCGAACTAATCGCACTGCCCCTCTCTCTCCCCATAGTCCTGTATCCATCTCCAAACTAATCCCACTGCCCCGCTCTTTCCCCATAGTCCTGTATCTATCCCAAACTAATCCCACTGCTTCGCTCTCTCTCCATAGTCCTGTATCAATCCCAAACTCATCCCACTGCCCCGCTATCTCCCCATAATCCTGTATCTGTCCCAAAATAATACCACTGCCCCACTCTCTCCCCATAGTCCTGTATCAACCCCCAAACTAATCCCACTGCGCCGCTCTCTCCCCATAGTCCTGTATCAATCCCCAAACTAATCCCACTGCCCCGCTCTCTCCCCATAGTCCTGTATCAATCCCCAAACGAATCCCTCTTCCCCGATCTCTCTCCATAGTCCTGTATATATTCCCAAACTATTCCCACTTTCCCTCTCTCTCCCCATAGTCCTGTATCAATGCCAAACTAATCTCACTGACCCCATTGTCCCCATAGTCCTGCATCAATCCCGAACTAATCGCACTGCCCCTCTCTCTCCCCATAGTCCTGTGTCCATCTCCAAACTAATCCCACTGCCCCGCTCTCTCCCCATAGTCCTGTATCAATCCCCAAACTAATCCCACTGCTCCGCTCTCTCCCCATAGTCCTGTATCATTCTCCAAACTAATCCCACTGCCCCGCTCTCTCCCATAGTCCTGTATCAATCCCCAAACTAATCCCACTGCCCCGCTCTCTCACCACAGTCCTGTGTCAATCCCCAAACTAATCCCACTGCCCAGCTCTCTCCCCATAGTCCTGTTTCAATCCCCAAACTAATCCCACTGCCCGCTCTCTCCCCATAGCCCTTTATCAATCCCCAAACTAATCGCCCTGCCCCGCTCTCTCCCCATAGTCCTGTATCAATCCCCAAACTAATCCCACTACCACGCTCTCTACCCATAGTCCTGTTTCAATCCCCAAACTAATCCCACTGCCTTGCACTCTCCCCACAGTCATGTATCAATCCCGAACTAATCCCACTTCCCCGCTCTCTCCCCATAGTCCTGTATCAATCTCCAACCTAATCCCACTGCCCCGCTCTCTCCCCATAGTCCTGTATCAATCCCAAATTAATCCCACTGCCCCGCTATCTCCCCATAATCCTGTCTCTGTCCCAAAATCATCTCACTTCCCCACTCTCTCCCTATCGTCCTGTATCAACCCCCAAACTAATCCCACTGCCACGCTCTCTCCCCATAGTCCTGTATCAATCCCCAAACTAATCCCACTGCCCCGCTCTCTCCCCATAGTCCTGTATCAATTCCCCAAACTAATCCCACTGCCCTGCCATCTCCCGATAATCCTGTATCTGTCCCAAAATAATCTCACTGCCCCACTCTCTCCCCATCGTCCTGTATCAACCCCCCAAACTAATCCCACTGCCTCGCTCTCTCCCCATAGTTCGGTATCAATCCCCAAACTAATCCCACTGCCCCGCTCTCTCCCCAGAGTCCTGTATCAATCCCCAAACTAATCCCACTGCCCCGCTCTCTTTCCACATTCCTGTATCAATTCCCCAAACTAATCCCACTGCCCCGCTATCTCCCGATAATCCTCTATCTGTCCCAAACCAATTCCCCAAACTAATCCCCCTGCCCCGCTATCTCGCGCTAATCCTCTATCTGTCCCAAAATAACCTCACTGCCCCACTCTCTCCCCATCGTCCTGTATCAACCCCCAAACTAATCCCACTGCCTCTCTCTCTCAACACAGTCCTGTTTCAAACCCCAAACTAATCCCACTGCCCCGCTCTCTCCCCATAGTCCTGTATCAATCCCCAAACTAATCCGACTGCCCCGCTCTCTCCCCACAGTCCTGTATCAATCCCCAAACTAATCCCGCTGCCCCGCTCTCTCCCCATAGTCCTGTATCAATCCCCAAACTAATCCCACTGTCCCGCTCTCTCCCCATAGTCCTGTATCAATCCCCAAACTAATCCCACTGCCCCGATCTCTCCCCACATTCCTGTATCAATCCCCAAACTATTCCTACTGCCCCGCTCTCTCCCCATAGTCCTGTATCAATACGAAACTAATCTCACTGACGCCATCTCTCCCCATAGTTCTGTATCAATCCCGAACTAATCCCACTGCCCCGCTCTCTCCCCATAGTCCTGTGTCCATCTCCAAACTAATCCCACTGCCCCGCTCTCTCCCCATAATCCTGTATCAATCCCAAACTAATCCCACTGCCTCGCTCTCTCTCCATAGTCCTGTATCAATCCCAAACTAATCCCACTGCCCCGCTATCTCCCCATAAACCTGTATCTGTCCCAAAATATTCCCACTGCCCCACTCTCTCCCCATAGTCCTGTATCAACCCCCAAACTAATCCCACTGCCTCGCTCTCTCCCCATAGTCCTGTATCAATCCCCAAACTAATCCCACTGCACCGCTCTCTCCCCATAGTCCTGTATCAATCCCCAAACTAATCCCACTGCCCCGCTCTCTCCCCACAGTCCTGTGTTAATCCCCAAACTAATCCCACTGCCCCGCTCTCTCCCCATAGTCCTGTATCAATCCCCAAACTAATCCCACTGCCCGCTCTCTCCCCATAGCCCTGTATCAATCCCAAAACTAATCGCACTGCCCCGCTCTCTCCCCATAGTCCTGTATCAATCCCCAAACTAATCCCACCACCACGCTCACTCCCCATAGTCCTGTATCAATCTCCAACCTATTCCCACTGCCCCGCTCTCTCCCAATAGTCCTGTATCAATCCCAAACTAATCCCACTGCCTCGCTCTCTCTCCATAGTCCTCTATAAATCCCAAACTAATCCCACTGCCCCGCTATCTCCCATTAATCCTGTATTTGTCCCAAAATAATCTCACTGCCCCACTCTCTCCCCATCGTCCTGTATCAACACTCAAACTAATCCCACTGCCTCGCTCTCTCCCCATAGACCTGTATCAATTCCCAAACAAATCCCACTGCCCCGCTCTCTCCCCATAGTCCTGTATCAATTCCCCAAACTAATCCCACTGCCCCGCTATCTCCCGATAATCCTGTATCTGTCCCAAAATGATCTCACTGCCCCACTCTCTCCCCATGTCCTGTATCAACCCCCAAACTAATCCCTTTGCCTCGCTCTCTCCCCATAGTTCGGTATCAATCCCCAAACTAATCCCACTGCCTCGCTCTCTCCACATAGTCCTGTATCAATGCCAAAATAATCTCACTGACCCCCTCTATACCCATAGTCCTGTATCAATCCCGAACTAATCCCACTGCCTCGCTCTCTCTCCATAGTCTTGTATCAATCCCAAACTAATCCCACTGCCCTGCTATCTCCCCATAATCCTGTATCTGTCCCAAAATAATCCCACTGCCCCACTCTCTCCGCATAGTCCTGTGTCATCCCTCAAACTAATCTGACTGCCTCGTTCTCTCCCTATAGTCCTGTATCAATCCCCAAACTAATCCCACTGCCCCGCTCTCTCCCCATAGTCCTGTTTCAATCCCCAAACTAATCCCACTGCCCCGCTCTCTCCCAACATTCCTGTATAAATCCCCAAACTAGTCCTACTGCCCCGCTCTCTCCCCATAGTCCTGTATCAATGCCAAACTAATCTCACTTACGCCATCTCTCCCCATAGTCCTGTATCAATCCCGAACTAATCCCACTGCCCCGCTCTCTACCCATAGTCCTGTTTCAATCTCCAAACTAATCCCACTGCCCCGCTCTCTCCCCATAGTTCTGTATCAATCCCAAACTAATCCCACTGCCTCGGTCTCTCTCCATAGTACTGTATCAATCCCAAACTAATCCCACTGCCCCGCTATCTCCCCATAATCCTGTATCTGTCCCAAAATAATCCCACTGCGCCACTCTCTCCCCATAGTCCTGTATCATCCCCCAAACTAATCCCACTGCCTTGCTCTCTCAACACAGTCCTGTTTCAATCCCCAAACTAATCCCACTGCCCCGCTCTCTCCCCATAGTCCTGTATCAATCCCCAAACTAATCCCACTGCCCCGCGCTCTCCCCATAGTCCTGTATCAGTCCCCAAGCTAAACACACTGCCCCGCTCTCTCCCCACATTCCTATATCAATCCCCATACTAATCCTAATGCCCCGCTCTCTCCCCATAGTCCTGTATCACTGCCAAACTAATCTCACTGACGCGATCTCTCCCCATAGTCCTGTATCAATCCAGAACTAATCCCACTGCCCCGCTCTCTACCCATAGTCCTGTGTCCATCCACAAACTAATCCCACTTCCCCGATCTCTCCCCTTTGTCCTGTATCAATGCCAAACTAATCTCACTGACCCCCTCTCTCCACATAGTCCTGTATCAATCCCGAACTAATCCCACTTCCCCGCTCTCTCCCCATAGTCCTGTATCAATCTCCAACCTATTCCCACTGCCCCGCTCTCTCCCCATAGTCCTGTATCAATCCCAAACTAATCCCACCGCCTCGCTCTCTCTCCATAGTCCTATATCAATCCCCAAACTAATCCCACTGCCCCGCTCTCTCCGCATAGTCCTCTATTAGTGCCAAACTAATCTCACTGACCCCCTCTATCCCCATAGTCCTGTATCAATCCCGAACTAATCCCACTGCCTCGCTCTCTCTCCATAGTCTTGCATCAATCCCAAACTAATCCCACTGCCCCGCTATCTCCCCATAATCCTGTATCTGTCCCAAAATAATCCCACTGCCCCACTCTCTCCCCATAGTCCTGTATCAACCCCCAAACTAATCTGAATGCCTTGCTCTCTCCCCATAGTCCGGTATCAAACCCAAACTAATCCCACTGCCCCGCTCTCTCCCCATAGTCCTGTATCAATCTCCAAACTAATCCCACTGCCCCGCTCTCTCCCAACATTCCTGTTTAAATCCCCAAACTAATCCTACTGCCCCGCTCTCTCCCCTTAGTCCTGTAGCAATGCCAAACTAATCTCACTGACGCCATCTCTCCCCATAGTCCTGTATCAATCCCGAACTAAGCCCACTGCCCCGCTCTCTCCCCATAGTCCTGTATCAATCTCCAAACTAATCCCACTGCCCCGCTCTCTCCCCATAGTTCTGTATCAATTCCAAACTAATCCCACTGCCTCGGTCTCTCTCCATAGTCCTGTATCAATCCCCAAACTAAGCCCACTGCCACGCTCTCTCCCCATAGTCCTGTATCAATCCCCAAACTAATCCCACTGCCCCGCTCTCTCCCCATAGTCCTGTATCAATCCCCAAACTAATCCTATTGCCCCGCTCTCTCCCTATAGTCCTGTATCAATTCCCCAAACTAATCCCACTGACCCGCTCTCTCCCCGTAGCCCTGTATCAATCCCCAAACTAATCCCACTGCCCCGCTCTCTTCCCATAGTCCTGTATCAATCCCGAACTAATCCCACTGCCCCGCTCTCTCCACATAGTCCTGTATCAATCTCCAAACTAATCCCACTGCCCCGCTCTCTCCCCATAGTCCTGTATCAATCCCAAACTAATCCCACTGCCTCGCTCTCTCTCCATAGTTCTTTACCAATGCCAAACTAATCCCACTGCCCCGCGATCTCCCCATAATCCTGTATCTGTCCCAAAATAATCCCACTGCCCCACTCTCTCCCCATAGTCCTGTATCAACACGCAAACTAATCTGACTGCCTCGATCTCTCCCCATAGTCCGGTATCAATCCCCAAACTAATCCCACTGCCCCGCTCTCTCCCCATAGTCCTGTATCAATCCCAAACTATTCCCACTGCCCCGCTATCTCCCCATAATCCTGTATCTGTCCCAAAATAATCTCACTGCCCCACTCTCTCCAAATCGTCCTGTATCAACCCCCAAACTAATCGCACTGCCCCGCTCGCTCCCCATAGTCCTGTATCAATCCCCAAACTAATCCCACTGCCTTGCTCTCTCCCCATAGTCCTGTATCAATCCCCAAACTAATCCCACTGTTCCGATCTCTCCCCAATGTCCTGTATCAATGCCAAACTAATCTCACTGACCCCCTCTCTCCCCATAGTCCTGTATCAATCTCGAACTAATCCCACTGCCCCGCTCTCTCACCATAGTCCTGTATCAATCTCCAACCTTATCCCACTGCCCCGCTCTCTCCCCATAGTCCTGTATCAATCCCAAACTAATCCTACTGCCTCGCTCTCTCTCCATAGTCCTGTATCAATCCCAAATTAATCCCACTGCCCCGCTATCTCCCCATAATCCTGTATCTGTCCCAAAATAATCTCACTGCCCCACTCTCTCCCCATCATCGTGTATCAATCCCCAAACTAATCCCACTGCCACGCTCTCTCCCCATAGTCCTGTATCAATCCCCAAAGTAATTCCACTGCCCCGCTCTCTCCACATAGTCCGGTATCAATCCCCAAACTAATCCCACTGCCCCGCTCTCTCCTTATAGTCCTGCATCAATGCCCCAAACTAATCCCACTGACCCGCTTCTCCCCATAATCCTGTATCTGACCCAAAATAATCTCACTGCCCCACTCTCTCCCCATCGTCCTGTATCAACCCCCAAACTAATCCCACTGCCTCGCTCTCTCCCCATAGTCCTGTATCAATCCCCAGCTAATCCCACTGCCACGCTCTCTCCCCATAGTCCTGTATCAATCCCCAAACTAACCCTACTGCCCCGCTCTCTCCCCACAGTCCTGTATCAATCCCCAAACTAATCCCACTGACACGCTCTCTACCCATAGTCCTGTATCAATCCCAAACTAATCCCACTGCCCCGCTCTCTTCCCATAGTCCTGTATCAATCCCCAAACTAATCCCACTGCCTCGCTCTCTCCCCATAGTCCTGTATCAATGCCAAACTAATCTCACTGACCCCCTCTCTCCCCGTAGTCCTGTATCAATCGCCAAACTAATGCCACTGCCCTGCTCTCTCCCCATAGTCCTGTATCAATCCCCAAACTAATCCCACTGCCTCGCTCTCTCCCCATAGCCCTGTATCAATCCCCAAACTATTCTTACTGCCCCACTCTCTCCACATAGTCCTGTATCAATCCCAAACTAATCCCACTGCCCCGCTCTCTCCCCATAGTCCTGTATCAATTCCTCAAACTAATCCCACTGACCCGCTCTCTCCCCATAGCCCTGTATAAATCCCCAAACTAATCCCACTGCCCCGCTCTCTTCCCATAGTCCTCTATCAATCCCCAAACTAATCCCACTGCCCAGCTATCTCCCCATAGTCCTGTATCAATCCCAAACTGATCCCACTGCCCCGCTCTCTCCCCATAGTCCTGTATCAATGCCAAACTAATCTCACTGACCCCTCTCTCCCCATAGTCCTGTATCAATCCCGAACTAATCCCACTGCCCCGCTCTCTGCCCATAGTCCTGTATCAATCTCCAAACTAATCCCACTGCCCCGCTCTCTCCCCATAGTCCTGTATCAATCCCAAACTAATCCCACTGCCTCGCTCTCTCTCCATAGTCCTTTATCAATCCCAAACAAATCCCACTGCCCCGCTATTTCCCCATAATCCTCTATCTGTCCCAAAATAATCTCACTGCCCCACTCTGTCCCCATCGTCCTGTATCAACATCCAAACTAATCCCACTGCCTCGCTCTCTCCCCATAGTCCTGTATCAATCCCCAAACTAATCCCACTGACACGCATACTACCCATAGTCCTGTATCAATCCCAAACTAATCCCACTGCCCCGCTCTCTTCCCATAGTCCTGTATCAATCCCCAAACTAATCCCACTGCCTCGCTCTCTCCCCATAGTCCTGTATCAATGCCAAACTAATCTCACTGACCCCTTCTCTCCCCGTAGTCCTGTATCAATCCCCAAACTAATGCCACTGCCCTGCTCTCTCCCCATAGTCCTGTATCAATCCCCAAACTAATCCCACTGCCTCGCTCTCTCCCCATAGCCCTGTATCAATCCCCAAACTATTCTTACTGTCCCACTCTCTCCACATAGTCCTGTATCAATCCCAAACTAATCCCACTGCCCCGCTCTCTCCCCATAGTCCTGTATCAATTCCTCAAACTAATCCCACTGACCCGCTCTCTCCCCATAGCCCTGTATAAATCCCCAAACTAATCCCACTGCCCCGCTCTCTTCCCATAGTCCTCTATCAATCCCCAAACTAATCCCACTGCCCAGCTATCTCCCCATAGTCCTGTATCAATCCCAAACTGATCCCACTGCCCCGCTCTCTCCCCATAGTCCTGTATCAATGCCAAACTAATCTCACTGACCCCTCTCTCCCCATAGTCCTGTATCAATCCCGAACTAATCCCACTGCCCCGCTCTCTGCCCATAGTCCTGTATCAATCTCCAAACTAATCCCACTGCCCCGCTCTCTCCCCATAGTCCTGTATCAATCCCAAACTAATCCCACTGCCTCGCTCTCTCTCCATCGTCCTTTATCAATCCCAAACTAATCCCACTGCCCCGCTATCTCCCCATAATCCTGTATCTGTCCCAAAATAATCCCACTGCCCCACTCACTCCCCATAGTCCTGTAACAACACCCAAACTAATCTGACTGCCTCGCTCTCTCCCCTCATTCCTGTATCAATCCCCAAACTAATCCCAATGCCCCGCTCTCTCCCCATAGTACTGTATCAATCCCAAACTGATCCCACTGCCCCGGCCTCTCCCCATAGTCCTGTATTAATCCCCAAACTAATCGCACTGCCCCGCTCTCTCCCCATAGCCCTGTATCAATCCCCAAACTAATCCCACTGTCCCGCTCTCTTCCCACAGTCCTGTATCAATCCCCAAACTAATCCCACTGCACCGCTCTCTACCCATAGTCGTGTATCAATCCCAAACTGATCCCAAAGCCCCGGTCTCTCCCCATATTCCTGTATCAATCCCCAAACTAATCCCACTGCCCCGCTCTCTCCCCATAGTCCTGTAAAATGCCAAACTAATCACACTGACCCCCTCTCTCCCCATAGTCCTGTATCAATGCCGAACTAATCCCACTGCCCCGCGCTCTCCCCATAGTCTTATATCAATCTCCAAACTAATCCCACTGCCCCACTCTCTCCCCATAGTCCTGTATCAATCCCAAACTAATCCCACTGCCTCGCTCTCTCTCCATAGTCCTGTATCAATCCCAAACTAATCCCACTGCCCCGCTATCTCCCCATAATCCTGTATCTGTCCGAAAATAATCCCACTGCCCCACTCTCTCCCCACAGTCGAGTATCAATCCCCAAACTAATCCCACTTTCCCGCTCTCTCCCCATAGTCCTGTATCAATCCCCAAACTAATCCCACTGCCCCGCTCTCTCGCCACATTCCTGTATCAATCCCAAACTAATCCCACTACCTCGCTCTCTCCCCATAGTCCTGCATCAATGCCAAACTAATCTCACTGACCCCATCTCTCCCCATAGTCCTGTATCAATCCCCAAACTAATCCCACTGCCCCGCTCTCTCCCCATAGTCCTGTATCAATCCCCAAACTAATCCCACTGCCCCGCTGTCTCCCCACAGTCCTGTATCAATCCCCAAACTAATCCCACTGCCCCGCTCTCTCCCCATAGTCCTGTATCAATCCGCAAACTAATCCAACTGCCCGCTCTCTCCCCAAACTAATCGCACTGCTCCGCTCTCTCCCCATATTCCTTTATCAATCTCCAAACTAATCCCACTGCCCCGCTCTCTCCCCATAATCCTGTATCAATCCCAAACTGATCCCTCTGCCTCGCTCTCTCTCCATAGTCCTTTATCAATCCCAAACTAATCCCACTGCCCCGCTATCTCACCATAATCCTGTATCTGTCCCAAAATAATCTCACTGCCCCACTCTCTCCCCATAGTCCTGTATCAACCCCCAAACTAATCCCACTGCCTCGCTCTCTCCGCATAGTCCTTTATCAATCCCAAACTAATCCCACTGCCCCGCTCGCTCCCCATAGTCCTGTATCAATCCCCAAACTAATCCCACTGCCTTGCTCTCTCCCCATAGTCCTGTATCAATCCCCAAACTAATCCCACTGTTCCGATCTCTCCCCAATGTCCTGTATCAATGCCAAACTAATCTCACTGACCCCCTCTCTCCCCATAGTCCTGTATCAATCTCGAACTAATCCCACTGCCCCGCTCTCTCACCATAGTCCTGTATCAATCTCCAACCTTATCCCACTGCCCCGCTCTCTCCCCATAGTCCTGTATCAATCCCAAACTAATCCTACTGCCTCGCTCTCTCTCCATAGTCCTGTATCAATCCCAAATTAATCCCACTGCCCCGCTATCTCCCCATAATCCTGTATCTGTCCCAAAATAATCTCACTGCCCCACTCTCTCCCCATCATCGTGTATCAATCCCCAAACTAATCCCACTGCCACGCTCTCTCCCCATAGTCCTGTATCAATCCCCAAAGTAATTCCACTGCCCCGCTCTCTCCACATAGTCCGGTATCAATCCCCAAACTAATCCCACTGCCCCGCTCTCTCCTTATAGTCCTGCATCAATGCCCCAAACTAATCCCACTGACCCGCTTCTCCCCATAATCCTGTATCTGACCCAAAATAATCTCACTGCCCCACTCTCTCCCCATCGTCCTGTATCAACCCCCAAACTAATCCCACTGCCTCGCTCTCTCCCCATAGTCCTGTATCAATTCCCAGCTAATCCCACTGCCACGCTCTCTCCCCATAGTCCTATATCAATCCCCAAACTAACCCTACTGCCCCGCTCTCTCCCCACAGTCCTGTATCAATCCCCAAACTTATCCCACTGCCCCGCTCTCTCCCCATAGTCCTGTATCAATTCCCCAAACTAATCCCACTGCCCCGCTATCTCCCGATAATCCTCTATCTGTCCCAAAATAATCTCACTGCCCCACTCTGTCCCCATCGTCCTGTATCAACACCCAAACTATTCCCACTGCCTCGCTCTCTCCCCATAGTCCTGTATCAATCCCCAAACTAATCCCACTGACACGCTCTCTACCCATAGTCCTGTATCAATCCCAAACTAATCCCACTGCCCCGCTCTCTTCCCATAGTCCTGTATCAATCCCCAAACTAATCCCACTGCCTCGCTCTCTCCCCATAGTCCTGTATCAATGCCAAACTAATCTCACTGACCCCCTCTCTCCCCGTAGTCCTGTATCAATCGCCAAACTAATGCCACTGCCCTGCTCTCTCCCCATAGTCCTGTATCAATCCCCAAACTAATCCCACTGCCTCGCTCTCTCCCCATAGCCCTGTATCAATCCCCAAACTATTCTTACTGCCCCACTCTCTCCACATAGTCCTGTATCAATCCCAAACTAATCCCACTGCCCCGCTCTCTCCCCATAGTCCTGTATCAATTCCTCAAACTAATCCCACTGACCCGCTCTCTCCCCATAGCCCTGTATAAATCCCCAAACTAATCCCACTGCCCCGCTCTCTTCCCATAGTCCTCTATCAATCCCCAAACTAATCCCACTGCCCAGCTATCTCCCCATAGTCCTGTATCAATCCCAAACTGATCCCACTGCCCCGCTCTCTCCCCATAGTCCTGTATCAATGCCAAACTAATCTCACTGACCCCTCTCTCCCCATAGTCCTGTATCAATCCCGAACTAATCCCACTGCCCCGCTCTCTGCCCATAGTCCTGTATCAATCTCCAAACTAATCCCACTGCCCCGCTCTCTCCCCATAGTCCTGTATCAATCCCAAACTAATCCCACTGCCTCGCTCTCTCTCCATAGTCCTTTATCAATCCCAAACAAATCCCACTGCCCCGCTATTTCCCCATAATCCTCTATCTGTCCCAAAATAATCTCACTGCCCCACTCTGTCCCCATCGTCCTGTATCAACATCCAAACTAATCCCACTGCCTCGCTCTCTCCCCATAGTCCTGTATCAATCCCCAAACTAATCCCACTGACACGCATACTACCCATAGTCCTGTATCAATCCCAAACTAATCCCACTGCCCCGCTCTCTTCCCATAGTCCTGTATCAATCCCCAAACTAATCCCACTGCCTCGCTCTCTCCCCATAGTCCTGTATCAATGCCAAACTAATCTCACTGACCCCTTCTCTCCCCGTAGTCCTGTATCAATCCCCAAACTAATGCCACTGCCCTGCTCTCTCCCCATAGTCCTGTATCAATCCCCAAACTAATCCCACTGCCTCGCTCTCTCCCCATAGCCCTGTATCAATCCCCAAACTATTCTTACTGTCCCACTCTCTCCACATAGTCCTGTATCAATCCCAAACTAATCCCACTGCCCCGCTCTCTCCCCATAGTCCTGTATCAATTCCTCAAACTAATCCCACTGACCCGCTCTCTCCCCATAGCCCTGTATAAATCCCCAAACTAATCCCACTGCCCCGCTCTCTTCCCATAGTCCTCTATCAATCCCCAAACTAATCCCACTGCCCAGCTATCTCCCCATAGTCCTGTATCAATCCCAAACTGATCCCACTGCCCCGCTCTCTCCCCATAGTCCTGTATCAATGCCAAACTAATCTCACTGACCCCTCTCTCCCCATAGTCCTGTATCAATCCCGAACTAATCCCACTGCCCCGCTCTCTGCCCATAGTCCTGTATCAATCTCCAAACTAATCCCACTGCCCCGCTCTCTCCCCATAGTCCTGTATCAATCCCAAACTAATCCCACTGCCTCGCTCTCTCTCCATCGTCCTTTGTCAATCCCAAACTAATCCCACTGCCCCGCTATCTCCCCATAATCCTGTATCTGTCCCAAAATAATCCCACTGCCCCACTCACTCCCCATAGTCCTGTAACAACACCCATACTAATCTGACTGCCTCGCTCTCTCCCCTCATTCCTGTATCAATCCCCAAACTAATCCCAATGCCCCGCTCTCTCCCCATAGTACTGTATCAATCCCAAACTGATCCCACTGCCCCGGCCTCTCCCCATAGTCCTGTATTAATCCCCAAACTAATCGCACTGCCCCGCTCTCTCCCCATAGCCCTGTATCAATCCCCAAACTAATCCCACTGTCCCGCTCTCTTCCCACAGTCCTGTATCAATCCCCAAACTAATCCCACTGCACCGCTCTCTACCCATAGTCGTGTATCAATCCCAAACTGATCCCAAAGCCCCGGTCTCTCCCCATATTCCTGTATCAATCCCCAAACTAATCCCACTGCCCCGCTCTCTCCCCATAGTCCTGTAAAATGCCAAACTAATCACACTGACCCCCTCTCTCCCCTTAGTCCTGTTTCAATGCCGAACTAATCCCACTGCCCCGCGCTCTCCCCATAGTCTTATATCAATCTCCAAACTAATCCCACTGCCCCACTCTCTCCCCATAGTCCTGTATCAATCCCAAACTAATCCCACTGCCTCGCTCTCTCTCCATAGTCCTGTATCAATCCCAAACTAATCCCACTGCCCCGCTATCTCCCCATAATCCTGTATCTGTCCGAAAATAATCCCACTGCCCCACTCTCTCCCCACAGTCGAGTATCAATCCCCAAACTAATCCCACTTTCCCGCTCTCTCCCCATAGTACTGTATCAATCCCCAAACTAATCCCACTGCCCCGCTCTCTCGCCACATTCCTGTATCAATCCCAAACTAATCCCACTACCTCGCTCTCTCCCCATAGTCCTGCATCAATGCCAAACTAATCTCACTGACCCCATCTCTCCCCATAGTCCTGTATCAATCCCCAAACTAATCCCACTGCCCCGCTCTCTCCCCATAGTCCTGTATCAATCCCCAAACTAATCCCACTGCCCCGCTGTCTCCCCACAGTCCTGTATCAATCCCCAAACTAATCCCACTGCCCCGCTCTCTCCCCATAGTCTGTATCAATCCGCAAACTAATCCAACTGCCCGCTCTCTCCCCAAACTAATCGCACTGCTCCGCTCTCTCCCCATATTCCTTTATCAATCTCCAAACTAATCCCACTGCCCCGCTCTCTCCCCATAATCCTGTATCAATCCCAAACTGATCCCTCTGCCTCGCTCTCTCTCCATAGTCCTTTATCAATCCCAAACTAATCCCACTGCCCCGCTATCTCACCATAATCCTGTATCTGTCCCAAAATAATCTCACTGCCCCACTCTCTCCCCATAGTCCTGTATCAACCCCCAAACTAATCCCACTGCCTCGCTCTCTCCGCATAGTCCTTTATCAATCCCAAACTAATCCCACTGCCCCGCTCGCTCCCCATAGTCCTGTATCAATCCCCAAACTAATCCCACTGCCTTGCTCTCTCCCCATAGTCCTGTATCAATCCCCAAACTAATCCCACTGTTCCGATCTCTCCCCAATGTCCTGTATCAATGCCAAACTAATCTCACTGACCCCCTCTCTCCCCATAGTCCTGTATCAATCTCGAACTAATCCCACTGCCCCGCTCTCTCACCATAGTCCTGTATCAATCTCCAACCTTATCCCACTGCCCCGCTCTCTCCCCATAGTCCTGTATCAATCCCAAACTAATCCTACTGCCTCGCTCTCTCTCCATAGTCCTGTATCAATCCCAAATTAATCCCACTGCCCCGCTATCTCCCCATAATCCTGTATCTGTCCCAAAATAATCTCACTGCCCCACTCTCTCCCCATCATCGTGTATCAATCCCCAAACTAATCCCACTGCCACGCTCTCTCCCCATAGTCCTGTATCAATCCCCAAAGTAATTCCACTGCCCCGCTCTCTCCACATAGTCCGGTATCAATCCCCAAACTAATCCCACTGCCCCGCTCTCTCCTTATAGTCCTGCATCAATGCCCCAAACTAATCCCACTGACCCGCTTCTCCCCATAATCCTGTATCTGACCCAAAATAATCTCACTGCCCCACTCTCTCCCCATCGTCCTGTATCAACCCCCAAACTAATCCCACTGCCTCGCTCTCTCCCCATAGTCCTGTATCAATTCCCAGCTAATCCCACTGCCACGCTCTCTCCCCATAGTCCTATATCAATCCCCAAACTAACCCTACTGCCCCGCTCTCTCCCCACAGTCCTGTATCAATCCCCAAACTTATCCCACTGCCCCGCTCTCTCCCCATAGTCCTGTATCAATTCCCCAAACTAATCCCACTGCCCCGCTATCTCCCGATAATCCTCTATCTGTCCCAAAATAATCTCACTGCCCCACTCTGTCCCCATCGTCCTGTATCAACACCCAAACTATTCCCACTGCCTCGCTCTCTCCCCATAGTCCTGTATCAATCCCCAAACTAATCCCACTGACACGCTCTCTACCCATAGTCCTGTATCAATCCCAAACTAATCCCACTGCCCCGCTCTCTTCCCATAGTCCTGTATCAATCCCCAAACTAATCCCACTGCCTCGCTCTCTCCCCATAGTCCTGTATCAATGCCAAACTAATCTCACTGACCCCCTCTCTCCCCGTAGTCCTGTATCAATCGCCAAACTAATGCCACTGCCCTGCTCTCTCCCCATAGTCCTGTATCAATCCCCAAACTAATCCCACTGCCTCGCTCTCTCCCCATAGCCCTGTATCAATCCCCAAACTATTCTTACTGCCCCACTCTCTCCACATAGTCCTGTATCAATCCCAAACTAATCCCACTGCCCCGCTCTCTCCCCATAGTCCTGTATCAATTCCTCAAACTAATCCCACTGACCCGCTCTCTCCCCATAGCCCTGTATAAATCCCCAAACTAATCCCACTGCCCCGCTCTCTTCCCATAGTCCTCTATCAATCCCCAAACTAATCCCACTGCCCAGCTATCTCCCCATAGTCCTGTATCAATCCCAAACTGATCCCACTGCCCCGCTCTCTCCCCATAGTCCTGTATCAATGCCAAACTAATCTCACTGACCCCTCTCTCCCCATAGTCCTGTATCAATCCCGAACTAATCCCACTGCCCCGCTCTCTGCCCATAGTCCTGTATCAATCTCCAAACTAATCCCACTGCCCCGCTCTCTCCCCATAGTCCTGTATCAATCCCAAACTAATCCCACTGCCTCGCTCTCTCTCCATAGTCCTTTATCAATCCCAAACAAATCCCACTGCCCTGCTATTTCCCCATAATCCTCTATCTGTCCCAAAATAATCTCACTGCCCCACTCTGTCCCCATCGTCCTGTATCAACATCCAAACTAATCCCACTGCCTCGCTCTCTCCCCATAGTCCTGTATCAATCCCCAAACTAATCCCACTGACACGCATACTACCCATAGTCCTGTATCAATCCCAAACTAATCCCACTGCCCCGCTCTCTTCCCATAGTCCTGTATCAATCCCCAAACTAATCCCACTGCCTCGCTCTCTCCCCATAGTCCTGTATCAATGCCAAACTAATCTCACTGACCCCTTCTCTCCCCGTAGTCCTGTATCAATCCCCAAACTAATGCCACTGCCCTGCTCTCTCCCCATAGTCCTGTATCAATCCCCAACTAATCCCACTGCCTCGCTCTCTCCCCATAGCCCTGTATCAATCCCCAAACTATTCTTACTGTCCCACTCTCTCCACATAGTCCTGTATCAATCCCAAACTAATCCCACTGCCCCGCTCTCTCCCCATAGTCCTGTATCAATTCCTCAAACTAATCCCACTGACCCGCTCTCTCCCCATAGCCCTGTATAAATCCCCAAACTAATCCCACTGCCCCGCTCTCTTCCCATAGTCCTCTATCAATCCCCAAACTAATCCCACTGCCCAGCTATCTCCCCATAGTCCTGTATCAATCCCAAACTGATCCCACTGCCCCGCTCTCTCCCCATAGTCCTGTATCAATGCCAAACTAATCTCACTGACCCCTCTCTCCCCATAGTCCTGTATCAATCCCGAACTAATCCCACTGCCCCGCTCTCTGCCCATAGTCCTGTATCAATCTCCAAACTAATCCCACTGCCCCGCTCTCTCCCCATAGTCCTGTATCAATCCCAAACTAATCCCACTGCCTCGCTCTCTCTCCATCGTCCTTTATCAATCCCAAACTAATCCCACTGCCCCGCTATCTCCCCATAATCCTGTATCTGTCCCAAAATAATCCCACTGCCCCACTCACTCCCCATAGTCCTGTAACAACACCCATACTAATCTGACTGCCTCGCTCTCTCCCCTCATTCCTGTATCAATCCCCAAACTAATCCCAATGCCCCGCTCTCTCCCCATAGTACTGTATCAATCCCAAACTGATCCCACTGCCCCGGCCTCTCCCCATAGTCCTGTATTAATCCCCAAACTAATCGCACTGCCCCGCTCTCTCCCCATAGCCCTGTATCAATCCCCAAACTAATCCCACTGTCCCGCTCTCTTCCCACAGTCCTGTATCAATCCCCAAACTAATCCCACTGCACCGCTCTCTACCCATAGTCGTGTATCAATCCCAAACTGATCCCAAAGCCCCGGTCTCTCCCCATATTCCTGTATCAATCCCCAAACTAATCCCACTGCCCCGCTCTCTCCCCATAGTCCTGTAAAATGCCAAACTAATCACACTGACCCCCTCTCTCCCCATAGTCCTGTATCAATGCCGAACTAATCCCACTGCCCCGCGCTCTCCCCATAGTCTTATATCAATCTCCAAACTAATCCCACTGCCCCACTCTCTCCCCATAGTCCTGTATCAATCCCAAACTAATCCCACTGCCTCGCTCTCTCTCCATAGTCCTGTATCAATCCCAAACTAATCCCACTGCCCCGCTATCTCCCCATAATCCTGTATCTGTCCGAAAATAATCCCACTGCCCCACTCTCTCCCCACAGTCGAGTATCAATCCCCAAACTAATCCCACTTTCCCGCTCTCTCCCCATAGTCCTGTATCAATCCCCAAACTAATCCCACTGCCCCGCTCTCTCGCCACATTCCTGTATCAATCCCAAACTAATCCCACTACCTCGCTCTCTCCCCATAGTCCTGCATCAATGCCAAACTAATCTCACTGACCCCATCTCTTCCCATAGTCCTGTATCAATCCCCAAACTAATCCCACTGCCCCGCTCTCTCCCCATAGTCCTGTATCAATCCCCAAACTAATCCCACTGTCCCGCTGTCTCCCCACAGTCCTGTATCAATCCCCAAACTAATCCCACTGCCCCGCTCTCTCCCCATAGTCCTGTATCAATCCGCAAACTAATCCAACTGCCCGCTCTCTCCCCAAACTAATCGCACTGCTCCGCTCTCTCCCCATATTCCTTTATCAATCTCCAAACTAATCCCACTGCCCCGCTCTCTCCCCATAATCCTGTATCAATCCCAAACTGATCCCTCTGCCTCGCTCTCTCTCCATAGTCCTTTATCAATCCCAAACTAATCCCACTGCCCCGCTATCTCACCATAATCCTGTATCTGTCCCAAAATAATCTCACTGCCCCACTCTCTCCCCATAGTCCTGTATCAACCCCCAAACTAATCCCACTGCCTCGCTCTCTCCGCATAGTCCTTTATCAATCCCAAACTAATCCCACTGCCCCGCTTTCTCCCCATAATCCTGTATCTGTCCCAAAATAATCCCACTGCCCCACTCTCTCCCCATAGTCCTGTATCAACCCCCAAACTAATCCCACTGCCCCGCTCTCTCCACATAGTCCTGTATCAATCCCCAAACTAATCCCACTGCCCCGCTCTCTCCCCACAGTCATGTATCAATCCCCAAACTAATCCCACTGCCCCGCTCTCTCCCCATAGTCCTGTATCAATCCCCAAACTAATCGCACTGCCCGCTCTCTCCCCATCGCCTGTTTCAATCCCCAAACTATTCGCTCTGCCCCGCTCTCTCCCCATAGTCCTGTATCAATCCCCAAACTAATCCCACTACCACGCTCTCTCCCCATAGTCCTGCATCAATCCCCAAACTAATCCCACTGCCTTGCTCTCTCCCCATAGTCCTGTATCAATACCCAAACTAATCCCACTGCCCCGATCTCTCCCCATTGTCCTGTATCAATGGCAAACTAATCTCACTGACCCCCCTCTCTCCCCATAATCCTGTATCAATCCCGAACTAATCCCACTGCCCCACTCTCTCCCCATAGTCCTGTATCAATCTCCAACCTAATCCCACTGCCCCGCTCTCTCCCCATAGTCCTGTATCAATCTCCAACCAAATCCCACTGCCCCGCTCTCTCCCCATAGTCCTGTATCAATCTCCAACCTAATCCCACTGCCCCGCTCTCTCCCGATAGTCCTCTATCAATCCCCAAACTAATCCCAATGCCCCGCTCTCTCCCCATAGTACTGTATCAATCCCAAACTGATCCCACTGCCTCGGCCTCTCCCCATAGACCTGTATCAATCCCCAAACTAATCGCACTGCCCCGCTCTCTCCCCATAGCCCTGTATCAATCCCCAAACTAATCCCACTGTCCCGCTCTATTCCCACAGTCCTGTATCAATCCCCAAATCTAATCACACTGCACCGCTCTCTACCCATAGTCCTGTATCAATCACAAACTGATCCCAATGCCCCGGTCTCTCCCCATAGTCCTGTATCAATCCCCAAACTAATCCCACTGCCCCGCTCTCTCGCCATAGTCCTGTATCAATGCAAAACTAATCTCACTGACCCCATCTCTCCCCATAGTCCTGTATCAATCCCCAAACTAATGCCACTGCCCTGCTCTCTCCCCATAGACCTGTATCAATCCCCAAACTAATCCCACTGCCCCGCTCTCTCCACATAGCCCTGTATCAATCCCCAACTATTCCTACTGCCCCACTCTCTCCACATAGCCCTGTATCAATCCCAAACTAATTCAACTGCCCCGCTCTCTCCCCATAGTCCTGTATCAATTCCCCAAACTAATACCATTGACCCGCTCTCTATCCATAGCCCTGTATCAATCCCCAAACAAATCTCACTGCCCCGCTCTCTTCCCATAGTCCTGTATCAATCCCCAAACTAATCCCACTGCCCCGCTCTCTCCCTACAGTCCTGTATCAATCCCAAACTAATCTCACTGCCCCGCTCTCTCCACATAGTCCTGTATCAATGCCAAACTAATCTCACAGACCCCCTCTCTCCCCATAGTCCTGTATCAATTCGCAAACTAATGCCACTGCCCTGCTCTCTCCACATAGTCCTGTTTCAATCCCAAACTAATCCCACTGCCCCGCTCTCTCCCCATAGTCCTGTATCAATTCCCCAAACTAATCCCACTGACCCGCTCTCTCCCCATAGCCCTGTATCAATCCCCAAACTAATCCCACTGCCCTGCTCTCTTCCCATAGTCCTCTATCAATCCCCAAACTAATCCCACTGCCCAGCTGTCTCCCCATAGTCCTGTATTAATCCCAAACTAATCCCACAGCCCCGCGCTCTCCCCATCGTCCTGTATCAATCTCCAAACTAATCCCACTGCCCCGCTCTCTCCCCATAGTCCTGTATCAATCCCAAACTAATCCCACTGCCTCGCTCTCTCTCCATAGTCCTTTATCAATCCCAAACTAATCCCACTGCCCCGCTATCTCCCCATAATCCTGTATCTGTCCCAAAATAATCCCACTGCCCCACTCTCTCCCCAAAGTCCTGTATCAACCCCCAAACTGATACTACTGCCCCGCTCTCTCCCCATAGTCCTGTATCAATACCCAAACAAAATCCCACTGCCCCACTCTCTCCCCATAGTCCTGTAACAATCCCCAAACTAATCCCACTGCCCCGCTCTCTCCCCATACTCCTGTATCAATTCCTCAAACTCATCTCACTGCCCCACTCTCTCCCCATAGTCCTGTATCAATCCCAAACTAATTCCACTGCCCTGCTCTCTCCCCATAGTCCTGTATCAACTTCCCAAACTAATCCCACTGCCACGCTCTCTCCCCATCGCCCTGTATCAATCCCCAAACTAATCCCACTGCCCCGCTCTCTCCCCATAGCCCTGTACCAATCCCCAATCTAATCCCACTGCCCTGCTCTCTCCCCATAGTCCTGTATCAATTCCCCAAACTAATCCCACTGCCCCGCTCTCTCCCCATAGCCCTGTACCAATCACCCAAACTAATCCCACTGCCCTGCTCTCTCCCCATAGTCCTGTATCAGTCCCAAAACTAATGCCACTGCCCCGCTCTCTCCCCATAGTCCTGTATCAATCCCCAAACTAATCCAACTACCACGCTCTCTCCCCATAGTCCTGTATCAATCCCCAAGCTAATCCCACTGCCCCGCTCTCTCCCCATAGTCCTGTATCAATCCCCAAACTAATCCCACTGCCCCGCTCTCTCCTCATAGTCCTGTACCAATCCCCAAACTAACCCCACTGCCCCGCCCTCTCCCCATAGTCCTGTATCAGTCCCGAAACTAATCCCACAGCCCCGCTCTCACCCCATAGCTCTGTACCAATCCCCGAACTAATCCCACTGCCTCGCTGTCTCCCCATAATCCTGTATCAATTCCAGAATCGATACAGGGAGACCGATAGAAACACACACACTCACACACACACTCTCTCTCTGACGCTCTCTCTCTCCAACTCTCTCTGTCTCCCTTTCTCTCTTTGTTTCTCTGTCCATCTGTGTCTCAGTTTTTTCTCTCTCTCTGACTCTCACTCTTTATCTCTGCATGTCTTTCTTTCTCTCTCTTTCTCTCTCTCTCTGGCTCTATCTGTCTCTCTCCGTCTGTCTCTTTCTCTATGTCTTTCTCTTTCTCCATCTCTGTGCCTCTCTCGCTCACTATTTCTGTCACTCTCACTCTCTTGTCTCTCTCTCTCTCTCTCTCTCTCTATTACTGTCTTCTCTCTCTCTCTCTGTCTCAATCTCTCTCTCTTTCTCTGTAACACGTGTCCTGGTGTAAAATCGTCACCACGCATTTCATGTAAAATGGCTGCTCAATCTCACCCAAACTAATCCCACTGCCCCGCTCTCTCCCCATAGCCCTGTATCAATCCCCAAACTATTCCCACTGCCCCACTCTCTCCACATAGCCCTGTATCAATCCCAAACTAATCCCACTGCCCCGCTCTCTACCCATAGTCCTGTATCAATCCCAAACTGATCCCAATGCCTCGGTCTCTCCCCACAGTCCTGTATCAATCCCCAAACTAATCCCACTGCCCGCTCTCTCCCCATAGTCCTGTATCAATGCCAAACTAATATCACTGACCCCCTCTCTCCCCATAGTCCTGTATCAATCCCCAAACTAATGCCACTGTCCTGCTCTCTCCCCATAGTCCTGTATCAATCCTCAAACTAATCCCACTGCCCCACTCTCTCCCCATAACCCTATATCAATTCCCCAAACTATTCCTACTGCCCCACTCTCTCCACATAGCCCTGTATCAATCCCAAACTAATCCCACTGCCCCGCTCTCTCCCCAAAGTCCTGTATCAATTCCCCAAACTAAACCCACTGACCCGCTCTCTCCCCATAGCCCTGTATCAATCCCCAAACTAATCCCACTGCCCCGCTCTCTTCCCATAGTCCTGTATCAATCCCTAAACTAATCCCACTGATCCGCTCTCTCCCCATAGTCCTGCACCAATCCCAAACTGATCCCACTGCCCCGGTCTCTCCCCATAGTCCTTTATCAATCCCTAAACTAATCCCACTGCCCCGCTCTCTCCCCATAGCCCTGTATCAATCCCCAAACTAATCCCACTGACCCGCTCTCTCCCCATAGCCCTGTATCAATCCCCAAACTAATCCCACTGCCCCGCTCTCTTCCCATACTCCTCTATCAATCCCCAAACTAATCCCACTGCCCAGCTTTCTCCCCATAGTCCTGTATCAATCCCAAACTGATCCCACTGCCCCGGTCTCTCCCCATAGTCCTGTATCAAACCCAAACTAATCCCACTGCCTCGCTATCTCTCCATAGTCCTTTATCAATCCCAAACTAATCCCACTGCCCCGCTTTCTCCCCATAATCCTGTATCTGTCCCAAAATAATCCCACTGCCCCACTCTCTCCCCATAGTCCTGTATCAACCCCCAAACTAATCCCACTGCCCCGCTCTCTCCCCACAGTCATGTATCAATCCCCAAACTAATCCCACTGCCCCGCTCTCTCCCCATAGTCCTGTATCAATCCCCAAACTAATCGCACAGCCTGCTCTCTCCCCATCGCCTGTATCAATCCCCAAACTATTCGCACTGCCCCGCTCTCTCCCCATAGTCCTGTATCAATCCCCAAACTATTCGCACTGCCCCGCTCTCTCCCCATAGTCCTGTATCAATCCCCAAACTAATCCCACTACCACGCTCTCTCCCCATAGTCCTGCATCAATCCCCAAACTAATCCCACTGCCTTGCTCTCTCCCCATAGTCCTGTATCAATCCCCAAACTAATCCCACTGCCCCGATCTCTCCCCATTGTCCTGTATCAATGCCAAACTAATCTCACTGACCCCCCTCTCTCCCCATAGTCCAGTACCAATCCCCAAACTAATCCCACTGCCCCGCCCTCTCCCCATAGTCCTGTATCAGTCCCGAAACTAATCCCACAGCCCCGCTCTCACCCCATAGCTCTGTACCAATCCCCGAACTAATCCCACTGCCTCGCTGTCTCCCCATAATCCTGTATCAATTCCAGAATCGATACAGGGAGACCGATAGAAACACACACACTCACACACACACTCTCTCTCTGACGCTCTCTCTCTCCAACTCTCTCTGTCTCCCTTTCTCTCTTTGTTTCTCTGTCTATCTGTGTCTCAGTTTTTTCTCTCTCTCTGACTCTCACTCTTTATCTCTGCATGTCTTTCTTTCTCTCTCTTTCTCTCTCTCTCTGGCTCTATCTGTCTCTCTCCGTCTGTCTCTTTCTCCATGTCTTTCACTTTCTCCATCTCTGTGCCTCTCTCGCTCACTATTTCTGTCACTCTCACTCTCTTGTCTCTCTCTCTCTCTCTCTCTCTCTCTCTATTACTGTCTTCTCTCTCTCTCTCTGTCTCAATCTCTCTCTCTTTCTCTGTAACACGTGTCCTGGTGGAAAATCGTCACCACGCATTTCATGTAAAATGGCTGCTCAATCTCACCCAAACTAATCCCACTGCCCCGCTCTCTCCCCATAGCCCTGTATCAATCCCCAAACTATTCCCACTGCCCCACTCTCTCCACATAGCCCTGTATCAATCCCAAACTAATCCCACTGCCCCGCTCTCTACCCATAGTCCTGTATCAATCCCAAACTGATCCCAATGCCTCGGTCTCTCCCCACAGTCCTGTATCAATCCCCAAACTAATCCCACTGCCCGCTCTCTCCCCATAGTCCTGTATCAATGCCAAACTAATATCACTGACCCCCTCTCTCCCCATAATCCTGTATCAATCCCCAAACTAATGCCACTGTCCTGCTCTCTCCCCATAGTCCTGTATCAATCCCCAAACTAATCCCACTGCCCCACTCTCTCCCCATAGCCCTATATCAATTCCCCAAACTATTCCTACTGCCCCACTCTCTCCACATAGCCCTGTATCAATCCCAAACTAATCCCACTGCCCCGCTCTCTCCCCAAAGTCCTGTATCAATTCCCCAAACTAAACCCACTGACCCGCTCTCTCCCCATAGCCCTGTATCAATCCCCAAACTAATCCCACTGCCCCGCTCTCTTCCCATAGTCCTGTATCAATCCCTAAACTAATCCCACTGATCCGCTCTCTCCCCATAGTCCTGCACCAATCCCAAACTGATCCCACTGCCCCGGTCTCTCCCCATAGTCCTTTATCAATCCCCAAACTAATCCCACTGCCCCGCTCTCTCCCCATAGCCCTGTATCAATCCCCAAACTAATCCCACTGACCCGCTCTCTCCCCATAGCCCTGTATCAATCCCCAAACTAATCCCACTGCCCCGCTCTCTTCCCATACTCCTCTATCAATCCCCAAACTAATCCCACTGCCCAGCTTTCTCCTCATAGTCCTGTATCAATCCCAAACTGATCCCACTGCCCCGGTCTCTCCCCATAGTCCTGTATCAAACCCAAACTAATCCCACTGCCTCGCTATCTCTCCATGGTCCTTTATCAATCCCAAACTAATCCCACTGCCCCGCTTTCTCCCCATAATCCTGTATCTGTCCCAAAATAATCCCACTGCCCCACTCTCTCCCCATAGTCCTGTATCAACCCCCAAACTAATCCCACTGCCCCGCTCTCTCCCCACAGTCATGTATCAATCCCCAAACTAATCCCACTGCCCCGCTCTCTCCCCATAGTCCTGTATCAATCCCCAAACTAATCGCACTGCCCGCTCTCTCCCCATCGCCTGTATCAATCCCCAAACTATTCGCACTGCCCCGCTCTCTCCCCATAGTCCTGTATCAATCCCCAAACTAATCCCACTACCACGCTCTCTCCCCATAGTCCTGCATCAATCCCCAAACTAATCCCACTGCCTTGCTCTCTCCCCATAGTCCTGTATCAATCCCAAACTGATCCCACTGCCCCGGCCTCTCCCCATAGTCCTGTACCAATCCCCAAACTAATCCCACTGCCCCGCCCTCTCCCCATAGTCCTGTATCAGTCCCGAAACTAATCCCACTGCCCCGCTCTCTCCCCATAGTCCTGTATCAATCTCCAACCTAATCCCACTGCCCCGCTCTCTCCCCATAGTCCTGTATCAATCTCCAACCTAATCCCACTGCCCCGCTCTCTCCCCATAGTCCTCTATCAATCCCCAAACTGATCCCAATGCCCCGCTCTCTCCCCATAGTACTGTATCAATCCCAAACTGATCCCACTGCCCCGGCCTCTCCCCATAGACCTGTATCAATCCCCAAACTAATCGCACTGCCCCGCTCTCTCCCCATAGCCCTGTATCAATCCCCAAACTAATCCCACTGTCCCGCTCTCTTCCCACAGTCCTGTATCAATCCCCAAAACTAATCCCACTGCACCGCTCTCTACCCATAGTCCTGTATCAATCCCAAACTGATCCCAATGCCCCGGTCTCTCCCCATAGTCCTGTATCAATCCCCAAACTAATCCCACTGTCCCGCTCTCTCGCCATAGTCTTGTATCAATGCAAAACTAATCTCACTGACCCCATCTCTCCCCATAGTCCTGTCTCAATCCCCAAACTAATGCCACTGCCCTGCTCTCTCCCCATAGTCCTGTATCAATCCCCAAACTAATCCCACTGCCCCGCTCTCTCCACATAGCCCTCTATCAATCCCCAAACTATTCCTACTGACCCACTCTCTCCACATAGCCCTGTATCAATCCCAAACTAATTCAACTGCCCCGCTCTCTCCCCATAGTCCTGTATCAATTCCCCAAACTAATCCCATTGACCCGCTCTCTCTCCATAGCCCTGTATCAATCCCCAAACAAATCTCACTGCCCCGCTCTCTTCCCATAGTCCTGTATCAATCCCCAAACTAATCCAACTGCCCCGCTCTCTCCCTATAGTCCTGTATCAATCCCAAACTAATCTCTCTGCCCCGCGCTCTCCACATAGTCCTGTATCAATGCCAAACTAATCTCACAGACCCCCTCTCTCCCCATAGTCCTGTATCAATCCGCAAACTAATGCCACTGCCCTGCTCTCTCCACATAGTCCTGTTTCAATCCCAAACTAATCCCACTGCCCCGCTCTCTCCCCATAGTCCTGTATCAATTCCCCAAACTAATCCCACTGACCCGCTCTCTCCCCATAGCCCTGTATCAATCCCCAAACTAATCCCACTGCCCTGCTCTCTTCCCATAGTCCTCTATCAATCCCCAAACTAATCCCACTGCCCAGCTGTCTCCCCATAGTCCTGTATTAATCCCAAACTGATCCCACTGCCCCGGTCTCTCCCAGTAGTCCTGTATCAATCCCCAAACTAATCGCACTGCCCCGCTCTCTCCCCATCGTCCTGTATCAATGCCAAACTAATCTCACTGACCCCCTCTCTCCCCATAGTCCTGTATCAATCTCCAAACTAATCCCACTGCCCCGCTCTCTCCCCATAGTCCTGTATCAATCCCAAACTAATCCCACTGCCTCGCTCTCTCTCCATAGTCATTTATCAATCCCAAACTAATCCCACTGCGTCGCTCTCTCTCCATGGTCCTTTATCAATCCCAAACTAATCCCTCTGCCCCGCTATCTCCCCATAATCCTGTATCTGTCCCAAAATAATCCCACTGCCCCACTCTCTCCCCATAGTCATGTGTCAACCCCCAAACTAATCTGACTGCCTCGCTCTCTCCCCACATTCCTGTATCAATCCCCAAACTAATGCCACTGCCTTGCTCTCTCCCCATAGTCCTGTATCAATCCCCAAACTAATCCCACTGCCCGGCTCTCTCCACATAGCCCTGTATCAATCCCCAAACTATTCCGACTGCCCCACTCTCTCCACATAGCCCTGTATCAATCCCAAACTAATTCAACTGCCCCGCTCTCTCCCCATAGTCCTGTATCAATTCCCCAAACTAATCCCACTGACCCGCTCTCTCCCCATAGCCCATATCAATCCCCAAACTAATCCCACTGCCCCGCTCTCTTCCCATAGACCTGTATCAATCCCCAAACTAATCCCACTGCCCCGCTCTCTCCCCATAGTCCTGTATCAATCCCAAACTGATCCCACTGCCACGGTCTCTCCCCATAGTCCTGTATCAATCCCCAAACTAAACGCACTGCCCCGCTCTCTCCCCATAGACCTGTATCAATGCCAAACTAATGACACTGACCCCCTATCTCCCCATAGTCCTGTATCAATCCCGAACTAATCCCACAGCCCCGCGCTCTCCCCATCGTCCTGTATCAATCTCCAAACTAATCCCACTGCCCCGCTCTCTCCCCATAGTCATGTATCAATCCCAAACTAATCCCACAGCCCCGCTCTCTCCCCATAGCTCTGTACCAATCCCCGAACTAATCCCACTGCCTCGCTGTCTCCTCATAATCCTGTATCAATTCCAGAATCGATACAGGGAGACCGATAGAGACACACACACTCACACACACACTCTCTCTCTGATGCTCTCTCTCTCCAACTCTCTCTGTCTCCCTTTCTCTCTTTGTTTCTCTGTCTATCTGTGTCTCAGTTTTTTCTCTCTCTCTGACTCTCACTCTTTATCTCTGCATGTCTTTCTTTCTCTCTCTCTCTCTCTCTCTCTGGCTCTATCTGTCTCTCTCCGTCTGTCTCTTTCTCTATGTCTTTCTCTTTCTCCATCTCTGTGCCTCTCTCGCTCACTATTTCTGTCACTCTCACTCTCTTGTCTCTCTCTCTCTCTCTCTCTATTACTGTCTTCTCTCTCTCTCTCTGTCTCAATCTCTCTCTCTTTCTCTGTAACACGTGTCCTGGTGTAAAATCGTCACCACGCATTTCATGTAAAATGGCTGCTCAATCTCACCCAAACTAATCCCACTGCCCCGCTCTCTCCCCATAGCCCTGTATCAATCCCCAAACTATTCCCACTGCCCCACTCTCTCCACATAGCCCTGTATCAATCCCAAACTAATCCCACTGCCCCGCTCTCTACCCATAGTCCTGTATCAATCCCAAACTGATCCCAATGCCTCGGTCTCTCCTCACAGTCCTGTATCAATCCCCAAACTAATCCCACTGCCCGCTCTCTCCCCATAGTCCTGTATCAATGCCAAACTAATATCACTGACACCCTCTCTCCCCATAGTCCTGTATCAATCCGCAAACTAATGCCACTGTCCTGCTCTCTCCCCATAGTCCTGTATCAATCCCCAAACTAATCCCACTGCCCCGCTCTCTCCCCATAGCCCTATATCAATCCCCAAACTATTCCTACTGCCCCACTCTCTCCACATAGCCCTGTATCAAACCCAAACTAATCCCACTGCCCCGCTCTCTCCCCAAAGTCCTGTATCAATTCCCCAAACTAAACCCACTGACCCGCTCTCTCCCCATAGCCCTGTCTCAATCCCCAAACTAATCCCACTGCCCCGCTCTCTTCCCATAGTCCTGTATCAATCCCTAAACTAATCCCACTGCCCCGCTCTCTCCCCATAGTCCTGTACCAATCCCAAACTGATCCCACTGCCCCGGTCTCTCCCCATAGTCCTTTATCAATCCCCAAACTTATTCCACTGCCCCACTCTCTCACCATAGTCCTGTATCAATGCCAAACTAATCTCACTGACCCCCTCTATCCCCATAGTCCTGTATCAATCCCGAACTAATCCCACTGACCCGCTCTCTCCCCATAGTCCTGTATCAATCCCAAACAAATCCCACTGCCTCGCTCTCTCTCCTTAATCTTGTATATATCCCAATCTAATCCCACTGCCCCGCTATCTCCCCATAATACTGTATCTGTCCCAAAATAATCCCACTGCCCGACTCTGTCCCCATAGTCCTGTATCATCCCCCAAATTAATCTGACTGCCTCGCTCTCACCCCATAGTCCGCTATCAATCCCCAAACTAATCCCACTGCCCCGCTCTCTCCCTATATTCCTGTATCAATCCCCAAACTAATCCCACTGCCCCGCTCTCTCCCCATAGTCCTGTATCAATGCCAAAATAATCTCACTGACCCCATCTCTCCCAATAGTCCTGTATCAATCCCGAACTAATCCCACTGCCCCGCTCTCTCCCCATAGTCCTGTATCAATCTCCAAACTAATCCCACTGCCCCGCTCTCTCCCCATAGTTCTGTATCAATCCCAAACTAATCCCACTGCCTCGGTCTCTCTCCATAATCCTGTATCTGTACCGAAATAATCCCACTGCCCCACTCTCTCCCCATAGTCCTGTATCAACCCCCAAACTAATCCCACTGCCTCGCTCTCTCAACACAGTCCTGTTTCAATCCCCAAACTAATCCCACTGCCCCGCTCTCTCCCCATAGTCCTGTATCAATCCCCAAACTAATCCCACTGCCCCGCTCTCTCCCCACAATCCTGTATCAATCCCCAAACTAATCCCACTGCCCCGCTCTCTCCCCATAGTCCTGTATCAATCCCCAAACTTATCCCACTGTCCCGCTGTCTCCCCATAGTCCTGGAGCAATCCCCAAACTGATCCCACTGCCCCGCTCTCTCCCCACATTCCTGTATCAATCCCCAAACTAATCCTACTGCCCCGCTCTCACCCCATAGTCCTGTATCAATACCAAACTAATCTCACTGACGCCATATCTCCCCAAAGTCCTGTATCAATCCCGAACTAATCCCACTGCCCCGCTCTCTCCCCATAGTCCTGTTTCCATCTCCAAACTAATCCCACTGCCCCGCTCTCTCCTCATAGTCCTGTACCAATCCCCAAACTAATCCCACTGCCCCGCCCTCTCCCCATAGTCCTGTATCAGTCCCGAAACTAATCCCACAGCCCCGCTCTCTCCCCATAGCTCTGTACCAATCCCCGAACTAATCCCACTGCCTCGCTGTCTCCCCATAATCCTGTATCAATTCCAGAATCGATACAGGGAGACCGATAGAGACACACACACTCACACACACACTCTCTCTCTGACGCTCTCTCTCTCCAACTCTCTCTGTCTCCCTTTCTCTCTTTGTTTCTCTGTCTATCTGTGTCAGTTTTTTCTCTCTCTCTGACTCTCACTCTTTATCTCTGCATGTCTTTCTTTCTCTCTCTCTCTCTCTCTCTCTGGCTCTATCTGTCTCTCTCCGTCTGTCTCTTTCTCTATGTCTTTCTCTTTCTCCATCTCTGTGCCTCTCTCGCTCACTATTTCTGTCACTCTCACTCTCTTGTCTCTCTCTCTCTCTCTCTCTCTCTATTACTGTCTTCTCTCTCTCTCTCTGTCTCAATCTCTCTCTCTTTCTCTGTAACACGTGTCCTGGTGTAAAATCGTCACCACGCATTTCATGTAAAATGGCTGCTCAATCTCACTCAAACTAATCCCACTGCCCCGCTCTCTCCCCATAGCCCTATATCAATCCCCAAACTAGTCCTACTGCCCCACTCTCTCCACATAGCCCTGTATCAAACCCAAACTAATCCCACTGCCCCGCTCTCTCCCCAAAGTCCTGTATCAATTCCCCAAACGAAACCCACTGACCCGCTCTCTCCCCATAGCCCTGTATCAATCCCCAAACTAATTCCACTGCCCCGCTCTCTTCCCATAGTCCTGTATCAATCCCTAAACTAATCCCACTGCCCCGCTCTCTCCCCATAGTTCTGTACCAATCCCAAACTGATCCCACTGCCCCGGTCTCTCCCCATAGTCCTTTATCAATCCCCAAACTAATTCCACTGCCCCACTCTCTCCCCATAGTCCTGTATCAATGCCAAACTAATCTCACTGACCCCCTCTATCCCCATAGTCCTGTATCAATCCCGAACTAATCCCACTGACCCGCTCTCTCCCCATAGTCCTGTATCAATCCCAAACAAATCCCACTCCCTCGCTCTCTCTCCTTAGTCTTGTATCAATCCCAAACTAATCCCACTGCCCCGCTATCTCCCCATAATACTGTATCTGTCCCAAAATAATCCCACTGCCCGACTCTGTCCCCATAGTCCTGTATCAACCCCCAAATTAATCTGACTGCCTCGCTCTCTCCCCATAGTCCGCTATCAATCCCCAAACTAATCCCACTGCCCCGCTCTCTCCCTACATTCCTGTATCAATCCCCAAACTAATCCCACTGCCCCGCTCTCTCCCCATAGTCCTGTATCAATGCCAAACTAATCTCACTGACGCCATCTCTCCCAATAGTCCTGTATCAATCCCGAACTAATCCCACTGCCCCGCTCTCTCCCCATAGTCCTGTATCAATCTCCAAACTAATCCCACTGCCCCGCTCTCTCCCCATAGTTCTGTATCAATCCCAAACTAATCCCACTGCCTCGGTCTCTCTCCATAGTCCTGTATCAATCCCAAACTAATCCCACTGCCTCGCTATCTCCCCATAATCCTGTATCTGTACCAAAATAATCCCACTGCCCCACTCTCTCCCCATAGTCCTGTATCAACCCCCAAACTAATCCCACTGCCTCGCTCTCTCAACACAGTCCTGTTTCAATCCCCAAACTAATCCCACTGCCCCGCTCTCTCCCCATAGTCCTGTATCAATCCCCAAACTAATCCCACTGCCCCGCTCTCTCCCCACAATCCTGTATCAATCCCCAAACTAATCCCACTGCCCCGCTCTCTCCCCATAGTCCTGTATCAATCCCCAAACTAATCCCACAGTCCCGCTGTCTCCCCATAGTCCTGTATCAATCCCCAAACTGATCCCACTGCCCCGCTCTCTCCCCACATTCCTGTATCAATCCCCAAACTAATCCTACTGCCCCGCTCTCACCCCATAGTCCTGTATCAATACCAAACTAATCTCACTGACGCCATCTCTCCCCAAAGTCCTGTATCAATCCGAACTAATCCCACTGCCCCGCTCTCTCCCCATAGTTCTGTGTCCATCTCCAAACTAATCCCACTGCCCCGCTCTCTCCCCATAGTCCTGTATCAATCCCAAACTAATCCCACTGCCTCGCTCTCTCTCCATAGACCTGTATCAATCCCAAACTAATCCCACTGCCCCGCTATCTCCCCATAATCCTGTATCTGTCCCAAAATAATCCCACTGCCCCGCTCTCTCCTCATAGTCCTGTACCAATCCCCAAACTAATCCCACTGCCCCGCCCTCTCCCCATAGTCCTGTATCAGTCCCGAAACTAATCCCACAGCCCCGCTCTCTCCCCATAGCTCTGTACCAATCCCCGAACTAATCCCACTGCCTCGCTGTTTCCCCATAATCCTGTATCAATTCCAGAATCGATACAGGGAGACCGATAGAGACACACACACTCACACACACACTCTCTCTCTCACTCTCTTGTCTCTCTCTCTCTCTCTCTCTCTCTATTACTGTCTTCTCTCTCTCTCTCTGTCTCAATCTCTCTCTCTTTCTCTGTAACACGTGTCCTGGTGTAAAATCGTCACCACGCATTTCATGTAAAATGGCTGCTCAATCTCACCCAAACTAATCCCACTGCCCCGCTCTCTCCCCATAGCCCTGTATCAATCCCCAAACTATTCCCACTGCCCCACTCTCTCCACATAGCCCTGTATCAATCCCAAACTAATCCCACTGCCCCGCTCTCTACCCAAGTCCTGTATCAATCCCAAACTGATCCCAATGCCTCGGTCTCTCCCCACAGTCCTGTATCAATCCCCAAAAGGGAAGGTGGCTCAACCGTGGCTATCAAGGGAAATCAGGGATAGTATTAAAGCCAAGGAAGTGGCATACAAATTGGCCAGTAATAGCAGCGAACCTGGGGACTGGGAGAAATTTAGAACTCAGCAGAGGAGGACAAAGGGTTTGATTAGGGCAGGGAAAATGGAGTATGAGAAGAAGCTTGCAGGGAACATTAAGACGGATTGCAAAAGTTTCTATAGATATGTAAAGAGAAAAAGGTTAGTAAAGACAAATGTAGGTCCCCTGCAGTCAGAATAAGGGGAAGTCATAACGGGGAACAAAGAAATGGCGGACCAATTGAACAAGTACTTTGGTTCGGTATTCACGAAGGAGGACACTAACAACCTTCCGGTTATAAAAGGGGTCGGGGGGTCTAGTAAGGAGGAGGAACTGAGGGAAATCCTTATTAGCCGGGAAATTGTGTTGGGGAAATTGATGGGATTGAAGGCCGATAAATCCCCAGGGCCTGATGGACTGCATCCCAGAGTACTTAAGGAGGTGGCCTTGGAAATAGTGGATGCGTTGACAGTCATTTTCCAACATTCCATTGACTCTGGATCAGTTCCTATGGAGTGGAGGGTAGCCAATGTAACCCCACTTTTTAAAAAAGGAGGGAGAGAGAAAACAGGGAATTATAGACCGGTGAGCCTGACATCGGTAGTGGGTAAAATGATGGAATCAATTATTAAGGATGTCATAGCAGTGCATTTGGAAAGAGGTGACATGATAGGTCCAAGTCAGCATGGATTTGTGAAAGGGAAATCATGCTTGACAAATCTTCTGGAATTTTTTGAGGATGTTTCCAGTAGAGTGGATAAGGGAGAACCAGTTTATGTGGTATATTTGGACTTTCAGAAGGCGTTCGACAAGGTCCCACACAAGAGATTGATGTGCAAAGTTAGAGCACATGGGATTGGGGGTAGTGTACTGACATGGATTGAGAACTGGTTGTCAGACAGGAAGCAAAGAGTAGGAGTAAATGGGTACTTTTCAGAATGGCAGGCAGTGACTAGTGGGGTACCGCAAGGTTCTGTGCTGGGGCCCCAGCTGTTTACACTGTACATTAATGATTTAGATGAGGGGATTAAATGTAGTATCTCCAAATTTGCGGATGACACTAAGTTGGGTGGCAGTGTGAGCTGCGAGCAGGATGCTGTGAGGCTGCAGAGCGACTTGGATAGGTTAGGTGAGTGGGCAAATGCATGGCAGATGAAGTATAATGTGGATAAATGTGAGGTTATCCACTTTGGTGGTAAAAACAGAGAGACAGACTATTATCTGAATGGTGACAGATTAGGAAAAGGGGGAGGTGCAAAGAGACCTGGGTGTCATGGTACATCAGTCATTGAAGGTTGGCATGCAGGTGCAGCAGGCGGTTAAGAAAGCAAATGGCATGTTGGCCTTCATAGCAAGGGGATTTGAGTACAGGGGCAGGGAGGTGTTGCTACAGTTGTACAGGGCATTGGTGAGGCCACACCTGGAGTATTGTGTACAGTTTTGGTCTCCTAACCTGAGGAAGGACATTCTTGCTATTGAGGGAGTGCAGCGAAGGTTCACCAGACTGATTCCCGGGATGGCGGGACTGACCTATCAAGAAAGACTGGATCAACTGGGCTTGTATTCACTGGAGTTCAGAAGAATGAGAGGGGACCTCATAGAAACATATAAAATTCTGACGGGGTTAGACAGGTTAGATGCAGGAAGAATGTTCCCAATGTTGGGGAAGTCCAGAACCAGGGGTCACAGTCTAAGGACAAGGGGTAAGCCATTTAGGACCGAGATGCGGAGGAACTTCTTCACCCAGAGAGTGGTGAACCTGTGGAATTCTCTACCACAGAAAGTTGTTGAGGCCAATTCACTAAATATATTCAAAAAGGAGTTAGATGAGGTCCTTACTGCTAGGGGGATCAAGGGGTATGGCGAGAAAGCAGGAATGGGGTACTGAAGTTGAATGTTCAGCCATGAACTCATTGAATGGCGGTGCAGGCTAGAAGGGCCGAATGGCCTACTCCTGCACCTATTTTCTATGTCTATGTTTAATCCCACTGCCCGCTCTCTCCCCATAGCCCTGTATCAATCCCCAAACTAATCGCACTGCCCCGCTCTCTCCCCATAGTCCTGTATCAATCCCCAAACTAATCCCACCACCACGCTCTCTCCCCATAGTCCTGTATCAATCCCCAAACTAATCCCACTGCCTTGCTCTCTCCCCATAGTCCAGTATCAATCTCCAAACTAATCCCACAGCCCCGATCTCTCCCCATTGTCCTGTATCAAAGCCAAACTAATCTCACTGACCCCCTCTCTCCACATAGTCCTGTATCAATCCCGAACTAATCCCACTTCCCCGCTCTCTCCCCATAGTCCTGTATCAATCAACAACCTATTCCCACTGCCCCGCTCTCTCCCCATAGTCCTGTATCAATCCCAAACTAATCCCACTGCCTCGCTCTCTCTCCACAGTCCTGTATCAATCCCAAACTAATCCCACTGCCCCGCTATCTCCCATTAATCCTGTATCTGTCCCAAAATAATCTCACTGCCCCACTCTCTCCCCATCGTCCTGTATCAACCCCCAAACTAATCCCACTGCCTCGCTCTCTCCCCATAGTTCGCTATCAATCCCCAAACTAATCCCACTGCCCCGCTCTCACCCCATAGTCCTGTATCAATGCCAAAATTATCTCACTGACCCCCTCTATCCCCATAGTCATGTATCAATCTCCAAACTAATCCCACTGCCCCGATCTCTCCCCATTGTCCTGTATCAAAGCCAAACTAATCTCACTGACCCCCTCTCTCCACATAGTCCTGTATCAATCCCGAACTAATCCCACTTCCCCGCTCTCTCCCCATAGTCCTGTGTCAATCAACAACCTATTGCCACTGCCCCGCTCTCTCCCCATAGTCCTGTATCAATCCCCAAACAAATCCCACTGCCCCGCTCTCTCCCCATAGTCCTGTATCAATTCCCCAAACTAATCCCACTGCCCCGCTTTCTCCCGATAATCGTGTATCTGTCCCAAAATTATCTCACTGCCCCACTCTCTCCCCATCGTCCTGTATCAACCCCCAAACTAATCCCACTGCCTCGCTCTCTCCCCATAGTTCGGTATCAATCCCCAAACTAATCCCACTGCCCCGCTCTCACCCCATAGTCCTGTATCAATGCCAAAATTATCTCACTGACCCCCTCTATCCCCATAGTCCTGTATCAATCCCGAACTAATCCCACTGCCTCGCTCTCTCTCCATAGTCTTGTATCAATCCCAAACTAATCCCACTGCCCCGCTATCTCCCCATAATCCTGTATCTGTCCCAATATAATCCCAATGCCCCACTCTCTCCCCATAGTCCTGTATCAACCCCCAAACTAATCTGACTGCTTCGCTCTCTCCCTGTAGTCCGGTATCAATCCCCAAACTAATCCCACTGCCCCGCTCTCTCCCCATAGTCCTGTATCAATCCCCAAACTAATCCCACTGCCCCGCTCTCTCCCAACATTCCTGTAACAATCCCCAAACTAATCCTACTGCCCCGCTCTCTCAACACAGTCTTGTTTCAATCCCCAAACTCATCCCACTGCCCCGCTCTCTCCCCATAGTCCTGTATCAATGCCAAACCAATCTCACTGACGCCATCTCTCCCCATAGTCCTGTATCAATCCCGAACTAATCCCACTGCCCCACTCTCTCCCCATAGGCCTGTATCAACCCCCAAACTAATCCCACTGCCTTGCTCTCTCAACACAGTCTTGTTTCAATCCCCAAACTCATCCCACTGCCCCGCTGTCCCCATAGTCCTGTATCAATCCCCAAACTAATCCCACTGCCCCGCTCTCTCCCCTTAGTTCTGTATCAATCCCAAACTAATCCCACTGCATCGGTCTCTCTCCATAGTCCTGTATCAATCCCAAACTAATCCCACTGCCCCGCTATCTCCCCATAATCCTGTATCTGTCCCAAAATAATCCCACTGCCCCACTCTCTCCCCATAGTCCTGTATCAACCCCCAAACTAATCCCACTGCCTTGCTCTCTCAACACAGTCTTGTTTCAATCCCCAAACTCATCCCACTGCCCCACTCTCTCCCCATAGTCCTGTATCAACCCCCAAACTAATCCCACTGCCTTGCTCTCTCAACACAGTCTTGTTTCAATCCCCAAACTCATCCCACTGCCCCTCTCTCCCCACAGTCCTGTATCAATCCCCAAACTAATCCCACTGCCCCGCTCTCTCCCCACAGTCCTGTATCAATCCCCAAACTAATCCCACTGCCCCGCTCTCTCCCCATAGTCCTGTATCAATCTCCAAACTAATCCCACTGCCCCGCTCTCTCCCCATAGTTCTGTATCAATCCCAAACTAATCCCACTGCATCGGTCTCTCTCCATAGTCCTGTATCAATCCCAAACTAATCCCACTGCCCCGCTATCTCCCCATAATCCTGTATCTGTCCCAAAATAATCCCACTGCCCCACTCTCTCCCCATAGTCCTGTATCAACCCCCCAAACTAATCCCACTGCCCCGCTCTCTCCCCATCGTCCTTCATCAATCCCCAAACTAATCCCACTGCCCCGCTCTCTCCCCATAGTCCTGTATCAATCCCCAAACTAATCCCACTTCCCCGCTCTCTCCCCATAGTCTTGTATCACTGCCAAACTAATCTCACTGACGCCATCTCTCCCCATAGTCCTGTATCAATCCCGAACTAATCCCACTGCCCCGCTCTCTCCCCATAGTCCTGTGTCCATCCCCAAACTAATCCCACTGCCCCGATCTCTCCCCATTGTCCTGTATCAATGCCAAACTAATCTCACTGACCCCCTCTCTCCACATAGTCCTGTATCAATCCCGAACTAATCCCACTTCCCCGCTCTCTCCCCATAGTCCTGTATCAATCTCCAACCTATTCCCACTGCCCCGCTCTCTCCCCATAGTCCTGTATCAATCCCAAACTAATCCCACTGCCTTGCTCTCTCTCCATTGTCCTGTAACAATCCCAAACTAATCCCACTGCCCCGCTATCTCCCCATAATCCTGTATCTGTCACAATATAATCTCACTGCCCCACTCTCTCCCCATCGTCCTGTATCAACCCCCAAACTAATCCCACTGCCTCGCTCTCTCCCCAAAGTCCTGTATCAATCCCCAAACTAATCCCACTGCCCCGCTCTCTCCCCATAGTCCTGTATCAATGCCAAACTAATCTCACTGACCCCCTCTCTCCCCATAGTCCTGTATCAATCCCGAACTAATCCCACTGCCTCGCTCTCTCTCCATAGTCTTGTATCAATCCCAAACTAATCCCACTGCCCCGCTATCTCCCCATAGTCCTGTGTCAATCAACAACCTATTCCCACTGCCCCCCTCTCTCCCCATCGTCCTGTATCAACCCCCAAACTAATCCCACTGCCTCGCTCTCTCCCCATAGTTCGCTATCAATCCCCAAACTAATCCCACTGCCCCGCTCTCACCCCATAGTCCTGTATCAATGCCAAAATTATCTCACTGACCCCCTCTATCCCCATAGTCATGTATCAATCTCCAAACTAATCCCACTGCCCCGATCTCTCCCCATTGTCCTGTATCAAAGCCAAACTAATCTCACTGACCCCCTCTCTCCACATAGTCCTGTATCAATCCCGAACTAATCCCACTTCCCCGCTCTCTCCCCATAGTCCTGTATCAATCAACAACCTATTCCCACTGCCCCGCTCTCTCCCCATAGTCCTGTATCAATCCCCAAACAAATCCCACTGCCCCGCTCTCTCCCCATAGTCCTGTATCAATTCCCCAAACTAATCCCACTGCCCCGCTTTCTCCCGATAATCGTGTATCTGTCCCAAAATTATCTCACTGCCCCACTCTCTCCCCATCGTCCTGTATCAACCCCCAAACTAATCCCACTGCCTCGCTCTCTCCCCATAGTTCGGTATCAATCCCCAAACTAATCCCACTGCCCCGCTCTCACCCCATAGTCCTGTATCAATGCCAAAATTATCTCACTGACCCCCTCTATCCCCATAGTCCTGTATCAATCCCGAACTAATCCCACTGCCTCGCTCTCTCTCCATAGTCTTGTATCAATCCCAAACTAATCCCACTGCCCCGCTATCTCCCCATAATCCTGTATCTGTCCCAATATAATCCCAATGCCCCACTCTCTCCCCATAGTCCTGTATCAACCCCCAAACTAATCTGACTGCTTCGCTCTCTCCCTGTAGTCCGGTATCAATCCCCAAACTAATCCCACTGCCCCGCTCTCTCCCCATAGTCCTGTATCAATCCCCAAACTAATCCCACTGCCCCGCTCTCTCCCAACATTCCTGTAACAATCCCCAAACTAATCCTACTGCCCCGCTCTCTCAACACAGTCTTGTTTCAATCCCCAAACTCATCCCACTGCCCCGCTCTCTCCCCATAGTCCTGTATCAATGCCAAACCAATCTCACTGACGCCATCTCTCCCCATAGTCCTGTATCAATCCCGAACTAATCCCACTGCCCCACTCTCTCCCCATAGGCCTGTATCAACCCCCAAACTAATCCCACTGCCTTGCTCTCTCAACACAGTCTTGTTTCAATCCCCAAACTCATCCCACTGCCCCGCTGTCCCCATAGTCCTGTATCAATCCCCAAACTAATCCCACTGCCCCGCTCTCTCCCCTTAGTTCTGTATCAATCCCAAACTAATCCCACTGCATCGGTCTCTCTCCATAGTCCTGTATCAATCCCAAACTAATCCCACTGCCCCGCTATCTCCCCATAATCCTGTATCTGTCCCAAAATAATCCCACTGCCCCACTCTCTCCCCATAGTCCTGTATCAACCCCCAAACTAATCCCACTGCCTTGCTCTCTCAACACAGTCTTGTTTCAATCCCCAAACTCATCCCACTGCCCCACTCTCTCCCCATAGTCCTGTATCAACCCCCAAACTAATCCCACTGCCTTGCTCTCTCAACACAGTCTTGTTTCAATCCCCAAACTCATCCCACTGCCCCTCTCTCCCCACAGTCCTGTATCAATCCCCAAACTAATCCCACTGCCCCGCTCTCTCCCCACAGTCCTGTATCAATCCCCAAACTAATCCCACTGCCCCGCTCTCTCCCCATAGTCCTGTATCAATCTCCAAACTAATCCCACTGCCCCGCTCTCTCCCCATAGTTCTGTATCAATCCCAAACTAATCCCACTGCATCGGTCTCTCTCCATAGTCCTGTATCAATCCCAAACTAATCCCACTGCCCCGCTATCTCCCCATAATCCTGTATCTGTCCCAAAATAATCCCACTGCCCCACTCTCTCCCCATAGTCCTGTATCAACCCCCCAAACTAATCCCACTGCCTTGCTCTCTCAACACAGTCCTGTTTCAATCCCCAAACTCATCCCACTGCCCCGCTCTCTCCCCATAGTCCTGTATCAATCCCCAAACTAATCCCACTGCCCCGCTCTCTCCCCATCGTCCTTCATCAATCCCCAAACTAATCCCACTGCCCCGCTCTCTCCCCATAGTCCTGTATCAATCCCCAAACTAATCCCACTTCCCCGCTCTCTCCCAATAGTCTTGTATCACTGCCAAACTAATCTCACTGACGCCATCTCTCCCCATAGTCCTGTATCAATCCCGAACTAATCCCACTGCCCCGCTCTCTCCCCATAGTCCTGTGTCCATCCCCAAACTAATCCCACTGCCCCGATCTCTCCCCATTGTCCTGTATCAATGCCAAACTAATCTCACTGACCCCCTCTCTCCACATAGTCCTGTATCAATCCCGAACTAATCCCACTTCCCCGCTCTCTCCCCATAGTCCTGTATCAATCTCCAACCTATTCCCACTGCCCCGCTCTCTCCCCATAGTCCTGTATCAATCCCAAACTAATCCCACTGCCTTGCTCTCTCTCCATTGTCCTGTAACAATCCCAAACTAATCCCACTGCCCCGCTATCTCCCCATAATCCTGTATCTGTCACAATATAATCTCACTGCCCCACTCTCTCCCCATCGTCCTGTATCAACCCCCAAACTAATCCCACTGCCTCGCTCTCTCCCCAAAGTCCTGTATCAATCCCCAAACTAATCCCACTGCCCCGCTCTCTCCCCATAGTCCTGTATCAATGCCAAACTAATCTCACTGACCCCCTCTCTCCCCATAGTCCTGTATCAATCCCGAACTAATCCCACTGCCTCGCTCTCTCTCCATAGTCTTGTATCAATCCCAAACTAATCCCACTGCCCCGCTATCTCCCCATAGTCCTGTGTCAATCAACAACCTATTCCCACTGCCCCCCTCTCTCCCCATAGTCCTGTGTCAATCCCGAACTAATCCCACTGCCCCGCTCTCTCCCCATAGTCCTGTATCAATCTCCAAACTAATCCCACTGCCCCGCTCTCACCCCATAGTCCTGTATCAATCCCAAACTAATCCCACTGCCTCGCTCTCTCTCCATAGTCTTGTATCAATCCCAAACTAATCCCACTGCCCCGATATCTCCCCATAATCCTGTATCTGTCCCAAAATAATCCCACTGCCCCACTCTCTCCCCATCGTCCTGTATCAACCCCCAAACTAATCTGACTGCCCTGCTCTCTCCCCAAAGTCCGGTATCAATCCCCAAACTAATCCCACTGCCCCGCTCTCTCCCCATAGTCCTGTATCAATCCCCAAACTAATCCCACTGCCCCGCTCTCTCCCAACATTCCTGTTTAAATCCCCAAACTAATCCTACTGCCCCGCTCTCACCCCATAGTCCTGTATCAATGCCAAACTAATCTCACTGACGCCATCTCTCCCCATAGTCCTGTATCAATCTCCAAACTAATCCCACTGCCCCGCTCTCTCCCCATAGTTCTGTATCAATTCCAAACTAATCCCACTGCCTCTGTCTCTCTCCATAGTCCTGCATCAATCCCAAACTAATCCCACTGTCCCGCTATCTCCCCATAATCCTGCATCTGTGCCAAAATAATCCCACTGCCCCACTCTCTCCCCATAGACCTGTATCAATCCCCAAACTAATCACACTGCCCCGCTCTCTCCCCATAGTCCTGTATCAATCCCAAAACTAATCCCACTGCCCCGCTCTCTCCCCCCAGTCCTGTATCAATCACCAAACTAATCCCACTGCCCCGCTCTCTCCCCACAGTCCTGTGTCAATCCCCAAACTCATCCCAATGCCCCGCTCTCTCCCCATAGTCCTGAATCAATCCCCAAACTAATCCCACTGCCCGCTCTCTCCCCACAGTCCTGTGTCAATCCCCAAACTCATCCCAATGCCCCGCTCTCTCCCCATAGTCCTGAATCAATCCCCAAACTCATCCTAATGCCCCGCTCTCTCCCCATAGTCCTGTATCAATCCCCTAACTAATCGCACTGCCCCGCTCTATCCCCATAGTCCTGTATCAATCCCCAAACTAATCCCACTACCACGCTCTCTCCCGATAGTCCTGTATCAATCCCCAAACTAATCCCACTGCCTTGCTCTCTCCCCATAGTCCTGTATCAATCCCCAAACTAATCCCACTGCCCCGATCTCTCCCCATTGTTCTGTATCAATGCCAAACTAATCTCACTGACCCCCTCTCTCCCCATCGTCCTGTAGCAATCCCGAACTAATCCCACATCCCCGCTCTCTCCCCATAGTCCTGTATCAATCTCCAACCTAATCCCACTGCCCCGCTCTCTCCCCATAGTCCTGTATCAATCCCAAACTAATCCCACTGCCTCGCTCTCTATCCATAGTCCTGTATCAATCCCAAAATAATCCCACTGCCCTGCTATCTCCCGATAATCCTGTATCTGTCCCAAAATAATCTCACTGCCCCACTCTCTCCCCATCGTCCTGTATCAAACCCCAAAATAATCCCACTGCCTCGCTCTCTCCCCATAGTTCGGTATCAATCCCCAAACTAATCCCATGCCCCGCTCTCTCCCCAGAGTCCTGTATCAATCCCCAAACTAATCCCACTGCCCCGCTCTCTCCCCACATTCCTGTATCAATCCCCAAACTAATCCCACTGACCCGCTCTCTCCCGATAGCCCTGTATCAATCCCCAAACTAATCCCACTGCGCCATTCTCTTCCTATAGTCCTCTATCAATCCCCAAACTAATCCCACTGCCCCGCTCTATCCCCATAGTACTGCATCAATCCCAAACTGATCCCACTGCGCCGGTCTCTCCCCATAGTCCTGTATCAATCCCCAAACTCATCGCACTGCCCCGCTCTCTCCCCATAGCCCTGCATCAATCCCCAAACTATTCCCAATGCCCCACTGTCTCCACATAGCCCTCTATCAATCCCAAACTAATCACACTGCCCCGCTCTCTCCCCATAGTCCTGTATCAATTCCCCAAACTAATCCCACTGACCCGCTCTCTCCCCATAGCCCTGTATCAATCCCCAAACTAATCCCACTGCCCCGCTCTCTTACCATAGTCCTGTATCAATCCCTAAACTAATCACACAGCCCCGATCTCTCCCCATAGCCCTGTGTCAATCCCCAAACTATTCCTACTGCCCCACTCGCTACACATAGCCCTGTATCAATCCCAAACTAATCCCACTGCCCCGCTCTCTCCCCACATTCCTGTATCAATCCCCAAACTAATCGCACTGCCCCGCTCTCTCCCCATAGCCCTGCATCAATCCCCAAAACTAATCCCACTGCACCGCTCTCTACCCATAGTCCTGTATCAATCACAAACTGATCCCAATGCCACGGTCTCTCCCCATAGTCCTGTATCAATCCCCAAACTAATCCCACTGCCCCGCTCTCTCGCCATAGTCCTGTATCAATGCAAAACTAATCTCACTGACCCCATCTCTCCCCATAGTCCTGTATCAATCCCCAAACTAATGCCACTGCCCTGCTCTCTCCCCATAGACCTGTATCAATCCCCAAACTAATCCCACTGCCCCGCTCTCTCCACATAGCCCTGTATCAATCCCCAAACTATTCCTACTGCCCCACTCTCTCCACATAGCCCTGTATCAATCCCAAACTAATTCAACTGCCCCGCTCTCTCCCCATAGTCCTGTATCAATTCCCCAAACTAATCCCATTGACCCGCTCTCTCTCCATAGCCCTGTATCAATCCCCAAACAAATCTCACTGCCCCGCTCTCTTCCCATAGTCCTGTATCAATCCCCAAACTAATCCCACTGCCCCGCTCTCTCCCTATAGCCCTGTATCAATCCCAAACTAATCTCACTGCCCCGCTCTCTCCACATAGTCCTGTATCAATGCCAAACTAATCTCACAGACCCCCTCTCTCCCCATAGTCCTGTATCAATTCGCAAACTAATGCCACTGCCCTGCTCTCTCCACATAGTTCTGTTTCAATCCCAAACTAATCCCACTGTCCCGCTCTCTCCCCATAGTCCTGTATCAATTCCCCAAACTAATCCCACTGACCCGCTCTCTCCCCATAGCCCTGTATCAATCCCCAAACTAATCCCACTGCCCTGCTCTCTTCCCATAGTCCTCTATCAATCCCCAAACTAATCCCACTGCCCAGCTGTCTCCCCATAGTCCTGTATTAATCCCAAACTAATCCCACTGTCCCGGTCTCTCCCAGTAGTCCTGTATCAATCCCCAAACTAATCGCACTGCCCCGCTCTCTCCCCATCGTCCTGTATCAATGCCAAACTAATCTCACTGACCCCCTCTCTCCCCATAGTCCTGTATCAATCTCCAAACTAATCCCACTGCCCCGCTCTCTCCCCATAGTCCTGTATCAATCCCAACCTAATCCCACTGCCTCGCTCTCTCTCCATAGTCATTTATCAATCCCAAACTAATCCCACTGCGTCGCTCTCTCTCCATAGTCCTTTATCAATCCCAAACTGATCCCACTGCCCCGCTATCTCCCCATAATCCTGTATCTGTCCCAAAATAATCCCACTGCCCCACTCTCTCCCCATAGTCCTGTATCAACCCCCAAACTAATCTGACTGCCTCGCTCTCTCCCCACATTCCTGTATCAATCCCCAAACTAATGCCACTGCCCTGCTCTCTCCCCATAGTCCTGTATCAATCCCCAAACTAATCCCACTGCCCGGCTCTCTCCACATAGCCCTGTATCAATCCCCAAACTATTCCGACTGCCCCACTCTCTCCACATAGCCCTGTATCAATCCCAAACTAATTCAACTGCCCCGCTCTCTCCCCATAGTCCTCTATCAATTCCCCAAACTAATCCCACTGACCCGCTCTCTCCCCATAGCCCTGTATCAATCCCCAAACTAATCCCACTGCCCCGCTCTCTTCCCATAGACCTGTATCAATCCCCAAACTAATCCCACTGCCCCGCTCTCTCCCCATAGTTCTGTATCAATCCAAAACTGATCCCACTGCCCCGGTCTCTCCCCATAGTCCTGTATCAATCCCCAAACTAAACGCGCTGCCCCGCTCTCTACCCATAGTCCTGTATCAATGCCAAACTAATCTCACTGACCCCCTATCTCCCCATAGTCCTGTATCAATCCCGAACTAATCCCACAGCCCCGCGCTCTCCCCATCGTCTTGTATCAATCTCCAAACTAATCCCACTGCCCCGCTCTCTCCCCATAGTCCTGTATCAATCCCAAACTAATCCCACTGCCTCGCTCTCTCTCCATAGTCCTTTATCAATCCCAAACTAATACCACTGCCCCACTATCTCCCCATAATCCTGTATCTGTCCCAAAATAATCCCACTGCCCCACTCTCTCCCCAAAGTCCTGTATCAACCCCCAAACTAATCCTACTGCCCCGCTCTCACCCCATAGTCCTGAATCAATACCCAAACAAAATCCCACTGCCCCACTCTCTCCCCATAGTCCTGTAACAATCCCCAAACTAATCCCACTGCCCCGCTCTCTCCCCATACTCCTGTATCAATTCCTCAAACTAATCTCACTGCCCCACTCTCTCCCCATAGTCCTGTATCAATCCCAAACTAATTCCACTGCCCTGCTCTCTCCCCATAGTCCTGTATCAACTTTCCAAACTAATCCCACTGCCACGCTCTCTCCCCATCGCCCTGTATCAATCCCCAAACTAATCCCACTGCCCCGCTCTCTCCCCATAGCCCTGTACCAATCCCCAAACTAATCCCACTGCCCTGCTCTCTCCCCATAGTCCTGTATCAATTCCCCAAACTAATCCCACTGCCCCACTCTCTCCCCATAGCCCTGTACCAATCCCCAAACTAATCCCACTGCCCTGCTCTCTCCCCATAGTCCTGTATCAGTCCCAAAACTAATGCCACTGCCCCGCTCTCTCCCCATAGTCCTGTATCAATCCCCAAACTAATCCCACTACCACGCTCTCTCCCCATAGTCCTGTATCAATCCCCAAGCTAATCCCACTGCCCCGCTCTCTCCCCATAGTCCTGTATCAATCCCCAAACTAATCCCACTGCCCCGCTCTCTCCTCATAGTCCTGTACCAATCCCCAAACTAATCCCACTGCCCCGCCCTCTCCCCATAGTCCTGTATCAGTCCCGAAACTAATCCCACAGCCCCGCTCTCATCCCATAGCTCTGTACAATCCCCGAACTAATCCCACTGCCTCGCTGTCTCCCCATAATCCTGTATCAATTCCAGAATCGATACAGGGAGACCGATAGAAACACACACACTCTCTCTCTGATGCTCTCTCTCTCCAACTCTCTCTGTCTCCCTTTCTCTCTTTGTTTCTCTGTCTATCTGTGTCTCAGTTTTTTCTCTCTCTCTGACTCTCACTCTTTATCTCTGCATGTCTTTCTTTCTCTCTCTCTCTCTCTCTCTGGCTCTATCTGTCTCTCTCCGTCTGTCTCTTTCTCTATGTCTTTCTCTTTCTCCATCTCTGTGCCTCTCTCGCTCACTATTTCTGTCACTCTCACTCTCTTGTCTCTCTCTCTCTCTCTCTCTCTCTCTATTACTGTCTTCTCTCTCTCTCTCTGTCTCAATCTCTCTCTCTTTCTCTGTAACACGTGTCCTGGTGTAAAATCGTCACCACGCATTTCATGTAAAATGGCTGCTCAATCTCACCCAAACTAATCCCACTGCCCCGCTCTCTCCCCATAGCCCTGTATCAATCCCCAAACTATTCCCACTGCCCCACTCTCTACACATAGCCCTGTATCAATCCCAAACTAATCCCACTGCCCCGCTCTCTACCCATAGTCCTGTATCAATCCCAAACTGATCCCAATGCCTCGGGCTCTCCCCACAGTCCTGTATCAATCCCCAAACTAATCCCACTGCCCGCTCTCTCCCCATAGTCCGGTATCAATGCCAAATTAATATCACTGACCCCCTCTCTGTCCCCATAGTCCTGTATCAATCCCCAAACTAATGCCACTGTCCTGCTCTCTCCCAATAGTCCTGTATCAATCCCCAAACTAATCCCACTGCCCCGCTCTCTCCCCATAGCCCTATATCAATCCCCAAACTATTCCTACTGCCCCACTCTCTCCACATAGCCCTGTATCAATCCCAAACTAATCCCACTGCCCCGCTCTCTCCCCAAAGTCCTGTATCAATTCCCCAAACTAAACCCACTGACCCGCTCTCTCCCCATAGCCCTGTATCAATCCCCAAACTAATCCCACTGCCCCGCTCTCTTCCCATAGTCCTGTATCAATCCCTAAACTAATCCCACTGCCCCGCTCTCTCCCCATAGTCCTGTACCAATCCCAAACTGATCCCACTGCCCTGGTCTCTCCCCATAGTCCTTTATCAATCCCCAAACTAATCCCACTGCCCCGCTCTCTCCCCATAGCCCTGTATCAATCCCCAAACTAATCCCACTGACCCGCTCTCTCCCCATAGCCCTGTATCAATCCCCAAACTAATCCCACTGCCCCGCTCTCTTCCCATAGTCCTCTATCAATCCCCAAACTAATCCCACTGCCCAGCTATCTCCCCATAGTCCTGTATCAATCCAAAACTGATCCCACTGCCCCGGTCTCTCCCCATAGTCCTGTATCAAACCCAAACTAATCCCACTGCCTCGCTATCTCTCCATAGTCCTTTATCAATCCCAAACTAATCCCACTGCCCCGCTTTCTCCCCATAATCCTGTATCTGTCCCAAAATAATCCCACTGCCCCACTCTCTCCCCATAGTCCTGTATCAACCCCCAAACTAATCCCACTGCCCCGCTCTCTCCCCATAGTCCTGTATCAATCCCCAAACTAATCCCACTGCCCCGATCTCTCCCCATTGTCCTGTATCAATGCCAAACTAATCTCACTGACCCCCCTCTCTCCCCATAATCCTGTATCAATCCCGAACTAATCCCACTGCCCCACTCTCTCCCCATAGTCCTGTATCAATCTCCAACCTAATCCCACTGCCCCGCTCTCTCCCCATAGTCCTGTATCAATCTCCAACCTAATCCCACTGCCCCGCTCTCTCCCCATAGTCCTGTATCAATCTCCAACCTAATCCCACTGCCCCGCTCTCTCCCCATAGTCCTCTATCAATCCCCAAACTAATCCCAATGCCCCGCTCTCTCCCCATAGTACTGTATCAATCCCAAACTGATCCCACTGCCCCGGCCTCTCCCCATAGACCTGTATCAATCCCCAAACTAATCGCACTGCCCCGCTCTCTACCCATAGCCCTGTATCAATCCCCAAACTAATCCCACTGTCCCGCTCTCTTCCCACAGTCCTGTATCAATCCCCAAAACTAATCCCACTGCACCGCTCTCTACCCATAGTCCTGTATCAATCCCAAACTGATCCCAATGCCCCGCTCTCTCCCCATAGTCCTGTATCAATCCCCAAACTAATCCCACTGCCCCGCTCTCTCGCCATAGTCCTGTATCAATGCAAAACTAATCTCACTGACCCCATCTCTCCCCATAGTCCTGTATCAATCCCCAAACTAATGCCACTGCCCTGCTCTCTCCCCATAGTCCTGTATCAATCCCCAAACTAATCCCACTGCCCCGCTCTCTCCACGTAGCCCTGTATCAATCCCCAAACTATTCCTATTGCCCCACTCTCTCCACATAGCCCTGTATCAATCCCAAACTAATTCAACTGCCCCGCTCTCTCCCCATAGTCCTGTATCAATTCCCCAAACTAATCCCATTGACCCGCTCTCTCTCCATAGCCCTGTATCAATCCCCAAACAATTCTCACTGCCCCGCTCTCTTCCCATAGTCCTGTATCAATCCCCAAACTAATCCCACTGCCCCGCTCTCTCCCTATAATCATGTATCAATCCCAAACTAATCTCTCTGCCCCGCTCTCTCCACATAGTCCTGTATCAATGCCAAACTAATCTCACAGACCCCCTCTCTCCCCATAGTCCTGTATCAATCCGCAAACTAATGCCACTGCCCTGTTCTCTCCACATAGTCCTGTTTCAATCCCAAACTATTCCCACTGCCCCGCTCTCTCCCCATAGTCCTGTATCAATTCCCCAAACTAATCCCACTGACCCGCTCTCTCCCCATAGCCCTGTATCAATCCCCAAACTAATCCCACTGCCCTGCTCTCTTCCCATAGTCCTCTATCAATCCCCAAACTAATCCCACTGCCCAGCTGTCTCCCCATAGTCCTGTATTAATCCCAAACTGATCCCACTGCCCCGGTCTCTCCCAGTAGTCCTGTATCAATCCCCAAACTAATCGCACTGCCCCGCTCTCTCCCCATCGTCCTGTATCAATGCCAAACTAATCTCACTGACCCCCTCTCTCCCCATAGTCCTGTATCAATCTCCAAACTAATCCCACTGCCCCGCTCTCTCCCCATAGTCCTGTATCAATCCCAAACTAATCCCACTGCCTCGCTCTCTCTCCATAGTCATTTACCAATCCCAAACTAATCCCACTGCGTCGCTCTCTCTCCATAGTCCTTTATCAACCCCCAAACTAATCTGACTGCCTCGCTCTCTCCCCACATTCCTGTATCAATCCACAAACTAATGCCACTGCCCTGCTCTCTCCCCATAGTCCTGTATCAATCTCCAAACTAATCCCACTGCCCGGCTCTCTCCACAAAGCCCTCTATCAATCCCCAAACTATTCCGACTGCCCCACTCTCTCCACATAGCCCTGTGTCAATCCCAAACTAATTCAACTGCCCCGCTCTCTCCCCATAGTCCTGTATCAATTCCCCAAACTAATCCCACTGACCCGCTCTCTCCCCATAGCCCATATCAATACCCAAACTAATCCCACTGCCCCGCTCTCTTCCCATAGACCTGTATCAATCCCCAAACTAATCCCACTGCCCCGCTCTCTCCCCATAGTCCTGTATCAATCCCCATCTGATCCCACTGCCCCGGTCTCTCCCCATAGTCCTGTATCAATCCCCAAACTAAACGCACTGCCCCGCTCTCTCCCCATAGTCCTGTATCAATGCCAAACAAATGACACTAACCCCCTATCTCCCCATAGTCCTGTATCAATCCCGAACTAATCCCACAGCCCCGCGCTCTCCCCATCGTCCTGTATCAATCTCCAAACTAATCCCACTGCCCCACTCTCTCCCCATAGTCCTGTATCAATCCCAATCTAATCCCACTGCCTCGCTCTCTCTCCATAGTCCTTTATCAAACCCCAAACTAATCCCACTGCCCCGCTATCTCCCCATAATCCTGTATCTGTCCCAAAATAATCCCACTGCCCCACTCTCTCCCCAAAGTCCTGTATCAACCCCCAAACTAATCCTACTGCCCCGCTCTCTCCCCATAGTCCTGTATCAATACCCAAACAAAATCCCACTGCCCCACTCTCTCCCCATAGTTCTGTAACAATCCCCAAACTAATCACACTGCCCCGCTCTCTCCACATACTCCTGTATCAATTCCTCAAACTAATCTCACTGCCCCACTCTCTCCCCATAGTCCTGTATCAATCCCAAACTAATTCCACTGCCCTGCTCTCTCCCCATAGTCCTGTATCAACTTTCCAAACTAATCGCACTGCCACGCTCTCTCCCCATCGCCCTGTATCAATCCCCAAACTAATCCCACTGCCCCGCTCTCTCCCCATAGCCCTGTACCAATCCCCAAACTAATCCCACTGCCCTGCTCTCTCCCCATAGTCCTGTATCAATTCCCCAAACTAATCCCACTGCCCCGCTCTCTCCCCATAGCCCTGTACCAATCCCCAAACTAATCCCACTGCCCTGCTCTCTCCCCATAGTCCTGTATCAGTCCCAAAACTAATGCCACTGCCCCGCTCTCTCCCCATAGTCCTGTATCAATCCCCAAACTAATCCCACTACCACGCTCTCTCCCCATAGTCCTGTATCAATCCCCAAGCTAATCCCACTGCCCCGCTCTCTCCCCATAGTCCTGTATCAATCCCCAAACTAATCCCACTGCCCCGCTCTCTCCTCATAGTCCTGTACCAATCCCCAAACTAATCCCACTGCCCCGCCCTCTCCCCATAGTCCTGTATCAGTCCCGAAACTAATCCCACAGCCCCGCTCTCTCCCCATAGCTCTGTACCAATCCCCGAACTAATCCCACTGCCTCGCTGTCTCCCCATAATCCTGTATCAATTCCAGAATCGATACAGGGAGACCGATAGAGACACACACACTCACACACACACTCTCTCTCTGACGCTCTCTCTCTCCAACTCTCTCTGTCTCCCTTTCTCTCTTTGTTTCTCTGTCTATCTGTGTCTCAGTTTTTTCTCTCTCTCTGACTCTCACTCTTTATCTCTGCATGTCTTTCTTTATCTCTCTCTCTCTCTCTCTGGCTCTATCTATCTCTCTCCGTCTGTCTCTTTCTCTATGTCTTTCTCTTTCTCCATCTCTGTGCCTCTCTCGCTCACTATTTCTGTCACTCTCACTCTCTTGTCTCTCTCTCTCTCTCTCTCTCTCTCTCTCTGTCTCAATCTCTCTCTCTTTCTCTGTAACACGTGTCCTGGTGTAAAATCGTCACCACGCATTTCATGTAAAATGGCTGCTCAATCTCACCCAAACTAATCCCACTGCCCCGCTCTCTCCCCATAGCCCTGTATCAATCCCCAAACTATTCCCACTGCCCCACTCTCTCCACATAGCCCTGTATCAATCCCAAACTAATCCCACTGCCCCGCTCTCTACCCATAGTCCTGTATCAATCCCAAACTGATCCCAATGCCTCGGTCTCTCCCCACAGTCCTGTATCAATCCCCAAACTAATCCCACTGCCCGCTCTCTCGCCATAGTCCTGTATCAATGCCAAACTAATATCACTGACACCCTCTCTCCCCATAGTCCTGTATCAATCCCCAAACTAATGCCACTGTCCTGCTCTCTCCCCATAGTCCTGTATCAATCCCCAAACTAATCCCACTGCCCCGCTCTCTCCCCATAGCCCTATATCAATCCCCAAACTATTCCTACTGCCCTACTCTCTCCACATAGCCCTGTATCAAACCCAAACTAATCCCACTGTCCCGCTCTCTCCCCAAAGTCCTGTATCAATTCCCCAAACTAAACCCACTGACCCGCTCTCTCCCCATAGCCCTGTATCAATCCCCAAACTAATCCCACTGCCCCGCTCTCTTCCCATAGTCCTGTATCAATCCCTAAACTAATCCCACTGCCCCGCTCTCTCACCATAGTCCTGTACCAATCCCAAACTGATCCCACTGACCCAGTCTCTCCCCATAGTCCTTTATCAATCCCCAAACTAATTCCACTGCCCCACTCTCTCCCCATAGTCCTGTATCAATGCCAAACTAATCTCACTGACCCCCTCTATCCCCATAGTCCTGTATCAATCCCGAACTAATCCCACTGACCCGCTCTCTCCCCATAGTCCTGTATCAATCCCAAACTAATCCCACTGCCCCGCTATCTCCCCATAATACTGTATCTGTCCCAAAATAATCCCACTGCCCGACTCTCTCCCCATAGTCCTGTATCAACCCCCAAATAAATCTGACTGCCTCGCTCTCTCCCCATAGTCCGCTATCAATCCCCAAACTAATCCCACTGCCCCGCTCTCTCCCTACATTCCTGTATCAATCCCCAAACTAATCCCACTGCCCCGCTCTCACCCATAGTCCTGTATCAATGCCAAACTAATCTCACTGACCCCATCTCTCCCAATAGTCCTGTATCAATCCCGAACTAATCCCACTGCCCCGCTCTATCCCCATAGTCCTGTATCAATCTCCAAACTAATCCCACTGCCCCGCTCTCTCCCCATAGTTCTGTATCAATCCCAAACTAATCCCACTGCCTCGGTCTCTCTCCATGGTCCTGTATCAATCCCAAACTAATCCCACTGCCTCGCTATCTCCCCATAATCCTGTATCTGTACCGAAATAATCCCACTGCCCCACTCTCTCCCCATAGTCCTGTATCAAACCCCAAACTAATCCCACTGCCTCGCTCTTTCAACACAGTCCTGTTTCAATCCCCAAACTAATCCCACTGCCCCGCTCTCTCCCCATAGTCCTGTATCAATCCCCAAACTAATCCCACTGCCCCGCTCTCTCCCCACAATCCTGTATCAATCCCCAAACTAATCCCACTGCCCCGCTCTCTCCCCATAGTCCTGTATCAATCCCAAAACTAATCCCACTGTCCCGCTGTCTCCCCATAGTCCTGTATCAATCCCCAAACTGATCCCACTGCCCCGCTCTCTCCCCACATTCCTGTATCAATCCCCAAACTAATCCTACTGCCCCGCTCTCACCCCATAGTCCTGTATCAATACCAAACTAATCTCACTGACGCCATCTCTCCCCAAAGTCCTGTATCAATCCCGAACTAATCCCACTGCCCCGCTCTCTCCCCATCGTCCTGTGTCCATCTCCAAACTAATCCCACTGCACCGCTCTCTCCCCATAGTCCTGTATCAATCCCAAACTAATCCCACTGCCTCGCTCTCTCTCCATAGAACTGTATCAATCCCAAACTAATCCCACTGCCCCGCTATCTCCCCATAATCCTGTATCTGTCCCAAAATAATCCCACTGCCCCGCTCTCTCCTCATAGTCCTGTACCAATCCCCAAACTAATCCCACTGCCCCGCCCTCTCCCCATAGTCCTGTATCAGTCCCGAAACTAATCCCACAGCCCCGCTCTCTCCCCATAGCTCTGTACCAATCCCCGAACTAATCCCACTGCCTCGCTGTCTCCCCATAATCCTGTATCAATTCCAGAATCGATACAGGGAGACCGATAGAGACACACACACTCACACACACACTCTCTCTCTGACGCTCTCTCTCTCCAACTCTCTCTGTCTCCCTTTCTCTCTTTGTTTCTCTGTCTATCTGTGTCTCAGTTTTTTCTCTCTCTCTGACTCTCACTCTTTATCTCTGCATGTCTTTCTTTCTCTCTCTCTCTCTCTCTCTGGCTCTATCTGTCTCTCTCCGTCTGTCTCTTTCTCTATGTCTTTCTCTTTCTCCATCTCTGTGCCTCTCTCGCTCACTATTTCTGTCACTCTCACTCTCTTGTCTCTTCTCTCTCTCTCTCTCTCTATTACTGTCTTCTCTCTCTCTCTCTGTCTCAATCTCTCTCTCTTTCTCTGTAACACGTGTCCTGGTGTAAAATCGTCACCACGCATTTCATGTAAAATGGCTGCTCAATCTCACCCAAACTAATCCCACTGCCCCGCTCTCTCCCCATAGCCCTGTATCAATCCCCAAACTATTCCCACTGCCCCACTCTCTCCACATAGCCCTGTATCAATCCCAAACTAATCCCACTGCCCCGCTCTCTACCCATAGTCCTGTATCAATCTCAAACTGATCCCAATGCCTCGGTCTCTCCCCACAGTCCTGTATCAATCCCCAAACTAATCCCACTGCCCGCTCTCTCCCCATAGTCCTGTATCAATGCCAAACTAATATCACTGACCCCCTCTCTCCCCATAGTCCTGTATCAATCCCCAAACTAATGCCACTGTCCTGCTCTCTCCCCATAGTCCTGTATCAATCCCCAAACTAATCCGACTGCCCCGCTCTCTCCCCATAGCCCTATATCAATCCCCAAACTATTCCTACTGCCCCACTTTCTCCACATAGCCCTGTATCAAACCCAAACTAATCCCACTGCCCCGTTCTCTCCCCAAAGTCATGTATCAATTCCCCAAACTAAACCCACTGACCCGCTCTCTCCCCATAGCCCTGTATCAATCCCCAAACTAATCCCACTGCCCCGCTCTCTTCCCATAGTCCTGTATCAATCCCTAAACTAATCCCACTGCCCCGCTCTCTCCCCATAGTCCTGTACCAATCCCAAACTGATCCCACTGCCCCGGTCTCTCCCCATATCCTTCATCAATCCCCAAACTAATTCCACTGCCCCACTCTCTCCCCATAGTCCTGTATCAATGCCAAACTAATCTCACTGACCCCCTCTATCCCCATAGTCCTGTATCAATCCCGAACTAATCCCACTGACCCGCTCTCACCCCATAGTCCTGTATCAATCCCAAACAAATCCCACTGCCTCGCTCTCTCTCCTTAGTCTTGTATCAATCTCAAACTAATCCCACTGCCCCGCTATCTCCCCATAATACTGTATCTGTCCCAAAATAATCCCACTGCCCGACTCTCTCACCATAGTCCTGTATCAACCCCCAAATTAATCTGACTGCCTCGCTCTCTCCCCATAGTCCGCTATCAATCCCCAAACTAATCCCACTGCCCCGCTCTCTCCCTACATTCCTGTATCAATCCCCAAACTAATCCCACTGCCCCGCTCTCTCCCCATAGTCCTGTATCAATGCCAAACTAATCTCACTGACCCCATCTCTCCCAATAGTCCTGTATCAATCCCGAACTAATCCCACTGCCCCACTCTCTCCCCATAGTCCTGTATCAATCTCCAAACTAATCCCACTGCCCCGCTCTCTCCCCATAGTTCTGTATCAATCCCAAACTAATCCCACTGCCTCGGTCTCTCTCCATAGTCCTGTATCAATCCCAGACTAATCCCACTGCCCCGCTATCTCCCCATAATCGTGTATCTGTACCAAAATAATCCCACTGCCCCACTCTCTCCCCATAGTCCTGTATCAATACCAAACTAATCCCACTGCCTCGCTCTCTCAACACAGTCCTGTTTCAATCCCCAAACTAATCCCACTGCCCCGCTCTCTCCCCATAGTCCTGTATCAATCCCCAAACTAATCCCACTGCCCCGCTCTCTCCCCACAATCCTGTATCAATCCCCAAACTAATCCCACTGCCCCGCTCTCTCCCCATAGTCCTGTATCAATCCCCAAACTAATCCCACTGTCCCGCTGTCTCCCCATAGTCCTGTATAAAATCCCCAAACTGATCCCACTGCCCCGCTCTCTCCCCACATTCCTGTATCAATCCCCAAACTAATCCTACTGCCCCGCTCTCACCCCATAGTCCTGTATCAATACCAAACTAATCTCACTGACGCCATCTCTCCCCAAAGTCCTGTATCAATCCCGAACTAAACCCACTGCCTCGCTCTCTCCCCATAGTCCTGTGTCCATCTCCAAACTAATCCCACTGCCCCGCTCTCTCCCCATAGTCCTGTATCAATCCCAAACTAATCCCACTGCCTCGCTCTCTCTCCATAGACCTGTATCAATCCCAAACTAATCCCACTGCCCCGCTATCTCCCCATAATCCTGTATCTGTCCCAAACTAATCCAACTGCCTCGCTCTCTCCCCATAGTCCTGTATCAATCCCCAAACTAATCCCACTACCCCGCTCTCTATCCATAGTCCTGTATCAATCCCCAAACTAATCCCACTGCCCCGCTCTCTCCCCACAGTCCTGTGTTAATCCCCAAACTAATCCCACTGCCCCGCTCTCTCCCCATAGTCCTGTTTCAATCCCCAAACTAATCCCACTGCCCGCTCTCTCCCCATAGCCCTGTATCAATCCCCAAACTAATCGCACTGCCCCGCTCTCTCCCCATAGTCCTGTATCAATCCCCAAACTAATCCCAACCACCACGCTCTCTCCCCATAGTCCTGTATCAATCCCCAAACTAATCCCACTGCCTTGCTCTCTCCCCATAGTCCAGTATCAATCCCCAAACTAATCCCACTGCCCCGATCTCTCCCCATTGTCCTGTATCAAAGCCAAACTAATCTCACTGACCCCCTCTCTCCACATAGTCCTGTATCAATCCCGAACTAATCCCACTTCCCCGCTCTCCCCCCATAGTCCTGTATCAATCAACAACCTATTCCCACTGCCCCGCTCTCTCCCCATAGTCCTGTATCAATCCCAAACTAATCCCACTGCCTCGCTCTCTCTCCACAGTCCTGTATCAATCCCAAACTAATCCCACTGCCCCGCTATCTCCCATTAATCCTGTATCTGTCCCAAAATAATCTCACTGCCCCACTCTCTCCCCATCGTCCTGTATCAACCCCCAAACTAATCCCACTGCCTCGCTCTCTCCCCATAGTCCTGTATCAATCCCCAAACAAATCCCACTGCCCCGCTCTCTCCCCATAGTCCTGTATCAATTCCCCAAACTAATCCCACTGCCCCGCTATCTCCCGATAATCGTGTATCTGTCCCAAAATTATCTCACTGCCCCACTCTCTCCCCATAGTCCTGTATCAACCCCCAAACTAATCCACTGCCCCGCTCTCACCCCATAGTCCTGTATCAATGCCAAAATTATCTCACTGACCCCCTCTATCCCCATAGTCCTGTATCAATCCCGAACTAATCCCACTGCCTCGCTCTCTCTCCATAGTCTTGTATCAATCCCAAACTAATCCTACTGCCCCGCTATCTCCCCATAATCCTGTATCTGTCCCAATATAATCCCACTGCCCCACTCTCTCCCCATAGTCCTGTATCAACCCCCAAACTAATCTGACTGCTTCGCTCTCTCCCTGTAGTCCGGTATCAATCCCCAAACTAATCCCACTGCCCCGCTCTCTCCCCATAGTCCTGTATCAATCCCCAAACTAATCCCACTGCCCCGCTCTCTCCCAACATTCCTGTATCAATCCCCAAACTAATCCTACTGCCCCGCTCTCTCCCCATAGTCCTGTATCAATGCCAAACCAATCTCACTGACGCCATCTCTCCCCATAGTCCTGTATCAATCCCGAACTAATCCCACTGCCCCACTCTCTCCCCATAGTCCTGTATCAACCTCCAAACTAATCCCACTGCCTTGCTCTCTCAACACAGTCTTGTTTCAATCCCCAAACTCATCCCACTGCCCCGCTCTCCCCATTGTCCTGTATCAATCCCCAAACTAATCCCACTGCCCCGCTCTCTCCCCATAGTTCTGTATCAATCCCAAACTAAACCCACTGCATCGGTCTCTCTCCATAGTCCTGTATCAATCCCAAACTAATCCCACTGCCCCGCTATCTCCCCATAATCCTGTATCTGTCCCAAAATAATCCCACTGCCCCACTCTCTCCCCATAGTCCTTTATCAACCCCCAAACTAATCCCACTGCCTTGCTCTCTCAACACAGTCTTGTTTCAATCCCCAAACTCATCCCACTGCCCCACTCTCTCCCCATAGTCGTGTATCAACCCCCAAACTAATCCCACTGCCTTGCTCTCTCAACACAGTCTTGTTTCAATCCCCAAACTCATCCCACTGCCCCTCTCTCCCCACAGTCCTGTATCAATCCCCAAACTAATCCCACTGCCCCGCTCTCTCCCCACAGTCCTGTATCAATCCCCAAACTAATCCCACTGCCCCGCTCTCTCCCCATAGTCCTGTATCAATCTCCAAACTAATCCCACTGCCCCGCTCTCTCCCCATAGTTCTGTATCAATCCCAAACTAATCCCACTGCATCGGTCTCTCTCCATAGTCCTGTATCAATCCCAAACTAATCCCACTGCCCCGCTACCTCCCCATAATCCTGTATCTGTCCCAAAATAATCCCACTGCCCCACTCTCTCCCCATAGTCCTGTATCAACCCCCAAACTAATCCCACTGCCTTGCTCTCTCAACACAGTCCTGTTTCAATCCCCAAACTCATCCCACTGCCCCGCTCTCTCCCCATAGTCCTGTATCAATCCCCAAACTAATCCCACTGCCCTGCTCTCTCCCCATAGTCCTGTATCAATCCCCAAACTAATCCCACTGCCCCGCTCTCTCCCCATAGTCCTGTATCAATCCCCAAACTAATCCCACTGCCCCGTTCTCTCCCCATAGTCTTGTATCACTGCCAAAATAATCTCACTGACGCCATCTCTCCCCATAGTCCTGTATCAATCCCGAACTAATCCCACTGCCCCGCCCTCTCCCCATAGTCCTGTGTCCATCCCCAAACTAATCCCACTGCCCCGATCTCTCCCCATTGTCCTGTATCAATGCCAAACTAATCTCACTGACCCCCTCTCTCCACATAGTCCTGTATCAATCCCGAACTAATCCCACTTCCCCGCTCTCTCCCCATAGTCCTGTATCAATCTCCAACCTATTCCCACTGCCCCGCTCTCTCCCCATAGTCCTGTATTAGTCCCAAACTAATCCCACTGCCTCGCTCTCTCTCCATTGTCCGGTATCAATCCCAAACTAATCCCACTGCCCCGCTATCTCCCCATAATCCTGTATCTGTCCCAAAATAATCTCACTGCCCCACTCTCTCCCCATCGTCCTGTATCAACCCCCAAACTAATCCCACTGCCTCGCTCTCTCCCCATAGTCCTGTATCAATCCCCAAACAAATCCCACTGCCCCCCTCTCTCCCCATAGTCCTGTATCAATGCCAAACTAATCTCACTGACCCCGCTCTCTCCCCATAGTCCTGTTTCAATCTCCAAACTAATCCCACTGCCCCGCTCTCACCCCATAGTCCTGTATCAATCCCAAACTAATCCCACTGCCTCGCTCTCTCTCCATAGTCCTGTATCAATCCCAAACTAATCCCACTGCCCCGCTATCTCCCCATAATCCTGTATCTGTCCCAAAATAATCCCACTGCCCCACTCACTCCCCATAGTCCTGTATCAACCCCCAAACTAATCTGACTGCCCTGCTCTCTCCCCATAGTCCGGTATCAATCCCCAAACTAATCCCACTGCCCCGCTCTCTCCCCATAGTCCTGTATCAATCCCCAAACTAATCCCACTGCCCCGCTCTCTCCCAACATTCCTGTTTAAATCCCCAAACTAATCCTATTCCCCCGCTCTCTCCCCATAGTCCTGTATCAATGCCAAACTAATCTCACTGACGCCATCTCTCCCCATAGTCCTGTATCAATCTCCAAACTAATCCCACTGCCTTGCTCTCTCCCCATAGTCCTGTATCAATCCCAAACTAATCCCACTGCCTCGCTCTCGCTCGATAGTCCTGCATCAATCCCAAACTAATCCCACTGCCCCGCTATCTCCCCATAATCCTGTATCTGTCACAAAATAATCCCACTGCCCCACACTCTCCCCATAGTCCTGTATCAACCCCCAAACTAATCCCACTGCCTTGCTCTCTCCCCATAGTCCTGTATCAATCCCCAAACTAATCCCACTGCCCCGATCTCTCCCCATTGTTCTGTATCAATGCCAAACTAATCTCACTGACCCCCTCTCTCCCCATAGTCCTGTAGCAATCCCGAACTAATCCCACATCCCCGCTCTCTCCCCATAGTCCTGTATCAATCCCAAACTAATCCCACTGCCTCGCTCTCTCCCCATAGTTCGGTATCAATCCCCAAACTAATCCCATGCCCCGCTCTCTCCCCAGAGTCCTGTATCAATCCCCAAACTAATCCCACTGCCCCGCTCTCTCCCCATAGTACTGCATCAATCCCAAACTGATCCCACTGCGCCGGTCTCTCCCCATAGTCCTGTATCAATCCCCAAATTCATCGCACTGCCCCGCTCTCTCCCCATAGCCCTGCATCAATCCCCAAACTATTCCCAATGCCCCACTGTCTCCACATAGCCCTGTATCAATCCCAAACTAATCACACTGCCCTGCTCTCTCCCCATAGTCTTGTATCAATTCCCCAAACTAATCCCACTGACCCGCTCTCTCCCCATAGCCCTGTATCAATCCCCAAACTAATCCCACTGCCCCGCTCTCTTCCCATCGTCCTGTATCAATCCCCAAACTAATCCCACTGCCTCGCTCTCTCTCCATAGTCCTGTATCAATCCCAAACTAATCCCACTGCCCCGCTATCTCACGATAATCCTGTATCTGTCCCAAAATAATCTCACTGCCCCACTCTCTCCCCATCGTCCTGTATCAACCCCCAAACTAATCCCACTGCCTCGCTCTCTCCCCATAGTTCGGTATCAATCCCCAAACTAATCCCATGCCCCGCTCTCTCCCCAGAGTCCTGTATCAATCCCCAAACTAATCCCACTGCCCCGCTCTCTCCCCACATTCCTGTATCAATCCCCAAACTAATCCCACTGACCCGCTCTCTCCCGATAGCCCTGTATCAATCCCCAAACTAATCCCACTGCGCCGTTCTCTTCCTATAGTCCTCTATCAATCCCCAAACTAATCCCACTGCCCCGCTCTCTCCCCATAGTACTGCATCAATCCCAAACTGATCCCACTGCGCCGGTCTTTCCCCATAGTCCTGTATCAATCCCCAAACTCATCGCACTGCCCCGCTCTCTCCCCATAGCCCTGCATCAATCCCCAAACTATTCCCAATGCCCCACTGTCTCCACATAGCCCTGCATCAATCCCAAACTAATCACACTGCCCCGATCTCTCCCCATAGTCCTGTATCAATTCCCCAAACTAATCCCACTGACCCGCTCTCTCCCCATAGCCCTGTATCAATCCCCAAACTAATCCCACTGCCCCGCTCTCTTCCCATCGTCCTGTATCAATCCCCAAACTAATCACACTGCCCCGCTCTCTCCCCATAGCCCTGTGTCAATCCCCAAACTATTCCTACTGCCCCACTCGCTACACATAGCCCTGTATCAATCCCACACTAATCCCACTGCCCCGCTCTCTCCCCACATTCCTGTATCAATCCCCAAACTAATCGCACTGCCCCGCTCTCTCCCCATAGCCCTGCATCAATCCCCAAACTATTCCCACTGCCCCACTGTCTCCACATAGCCCTGTGTCAATCCCAAACTAATCCCACTGCCCCGCTCTCTCCCCATAGTCCTGTATCAATTCCCCAAACTAATCCCACTGACCCGCTCTCTCCCCATAGCCCTGTATCAATCCCCAAACTCATCCCACTGCCCCGCTCTCTTCCCATAGTCCTGTATCAATCCCCAAACTGATCCCAATGCCCCGGTCTCTCCCCATAGTCCTGTATCAATCCCCAAACTAATCCCACTGCCCCGCTCTCTCCCATAGTCCTGTATCAATGCCAAACTAAACTCACTGACCCCCTCTTTCCCCATAGTCCTGTATCAATCCCCAAACTAATGCCACTGCCCCGCTCTCTCCCCATAGTCCTGTATCAATCCCAAACTAATCCCACTGCCCCGCTCTCTCCCCATAGTCCTGTATCAATTCCCCAAACTAATCCCACTGACCCGCTCTCTCCCCATAGCAGTGTATCAATGCCAAACTAATCTTACTACCCCACTCGCTACACATAGCCCTGTATCAATCCCAAACTAATCCCACTGCCCCGCTCTCTCCCCACATTCCTGTATCAATCCCCAAACTAATCGCACTGCCCCGCTCTCTCCCCATAGCCCTGCATCAATCCCCAAATTATTCCCACTGCCCCACTGTCTCCACATAGCCCTGTGTCAATCCCAAACTAATCCCACTGCCCCGCTCTCTCCCCATCGTCCTGTATCAATTCCCCAAACTAATCCCACTGACCCGCTCTCTCCCCATAGCCCTGTATCAATCCCCAAACTAATCCCACTGCCCCGCTCTCTCCACATAGTCCTGTATCAATTCCCCAAACTAATCCCACTGACCCGCTCTCTCCCCATAGCCCTGTATCAATCCCCAAACTAATCCCACTGCCCCGCTCTCTTCCCATCGTCCTGTATCAAACCCCAAGCTAATCACACTGCCCCGCTCTCTCCCCATAGCCCTGTGTCAATCCCCAAACTATTCCTACTGCCCCACTCGCTACACATAGCCCTGTATCAATCCCAAACTAATCCCACAGCCCCGCTCTCTCCCCACATTCCTGTATCAATCCCCAAACTAATCGCACTGCCCCGCTCTCTCCCCATAGCCCTGCATCAATCCCCAAACTAATCCCACTGCCCCGCTCTCTTCCCATAGTCCTGTATCAATCCCCAAACTGATCCCAATGCCCCGGTCTCTCCCCATAGTCCTGTATCAATCCCCAAACTAATCCCACTGCCCCGCTCTCTCCCATAGTCCTGTGTCAATCCCGAACTAATCCCACTACCCCGCTCTCTCCCCATAGTCCTGTATCAATCTCCAAACTAATCCCACTGCCCCGCTCTCACCCCATAGTCCTGTATCAATCCCAAACTAATCCCACTGCCTCGCTCTCTCTCCATATACCTGTATCAATCCCGAACTAATCCCACTACCCCGCTATCTCCCCATAATCCTGTATCTGTCCCAAAATAATCCCACTGCCCCACTCTCTCCCCATAGTCCTGTATCAACCCCTAAACTAATCTGACTGCCTCGCTCTCTCCCCATAGTCCGGTATCAATTCCCAAACTAATCCCACTGCCCCACTCTCTCCCCATAGTACTGTTTCAATCCCCAAACTAATCCCACTGCCCCGCTCTCTCCCCACATTCCTGTGTCAATCCCCAAACTAATACCACTGACCCGCTGTCTCCCCACAGCCTGTATCAATCCCCAAACTAATCCCACTGTCCCGTTCTCTTCCCATAGTCCTGTATCAATCCCAATACTAATCCCACTGCCCCGCTCTCTCCCCATAGTACTGTATCAATCCCAAACTGATCCCACTGCCCCGGTCTCTCCCCATAGTCCTGTATCAATCCCAAACTAATCGCACTGTCCCGCTCTCTCCCCATAGTCCTGTATCAATGCTAAACTAATCTCACTGACCCCCTCTCTCCCCATAGTCCTGTATCAATCCCGAACTAATCCCACTGACCCGCTCTCTCCCCATAGTACTGTATCAATCTCCAAATTAATCCCACTGATCCGCTCTCTCCCCATAGTCCTGTATCAATCCCAAACTAATCCCACTGCCTCGCTCTCGCTCGATAGTCCTGCATCAATCCCAAACTAATCCCACTGCCCCGCTATCTCCCCATAATCCTGTATCTGTCCCAAAATAATCGCACTGCCCCACTCTCTCCCCATAGTCCTGTATCAACCCCCAAACTAATCCCACTGCCTCGCTCTCTCCCCATTGTCCTGTATCAATCCCCAAACTAATCCCACTGCCCCGCTTTCTCCCCATAGTCCTTTATCAATCCCCAAACTGATCCCACTGCCCAGCTCTCTCCCCACAGTCCTGTATCAATCCCCAAACTAATCCCACTGCCCCGCTCGCTCCCCATAGTCCTGTGTCAATCCCCAAACTGATCCCACTGCCCCGCTCTCTCCCCACAGTCCTGTATCAATCACCAAACTAATCCCACTGCCCCGCTCTCTCCCCACAGTCCTGTGTGAATCCCCAAACTAATCCCACTGCCCCGCTCTCTCCCCATAGTCCTGTATCAATCCCCAAACTAATCCCACTGCCCGCTCTCTCCCCATAGCCCTGTATCAATCCCCAAACTAATCGCACTGCCCCGCTCTCTCCCCATAGTCCTGTATCAATCCCCAAACTAAACCCACTGCCTTGCTCTCTCCCCATAGTCCTGTATCAATCCCCAAACTAATCCCACTGGCCCGATCTCTCCCCATTGTCCTGTATCAATGCCAAACTAATCTCACTGACCCCCTCTCTCCCCATAGTCCTGTATCAATCACGAACTAATCCCACTTCCCCGCTCTCTCCCCATAGTCCTGTATCAATCTCCAAATTAATCCCACTGTCCCGCTCTCTCCCCATAGTCCTGTATCAATCTCCAAACTAATCCCACTTCCCCGCTCTCTCCCCATAGTCCTGTACCAGCTCCAAACTAATCCCACTGCCCCGCTCTCTCCCCATAGTCCTGTGTCAATCCCCAAACTAATCCCACTGCCCCGCTCTCTCCCAATAGTCCTGTATCAACCCCCAAACTAATCCCACTGCCCCGCTCTCTCCCCATAGCCCTGTATCAATCCCCAAACTAATCACACTGCCCGGCTCTCTCCCCATAGTCCTGTATCAATCCCCAAACTAATCCCACTACCACGCTCTCTCCCCATAGTCCTGTATCAATCCCCAAACTAATCCCACTGCCTTGCTCTCTCCCCATAGTCCTGTATCAATACCCAAACTAATCCCACTGTCCGGATCTCTCCCCATTGTCCTGTATCAATGCTAAACTAAACTTACTGACCCCCTCTCTCCCCATAGTCCTGTATCAATGCCGAACTAATCCCACTTCCCCGCTCTCTCCCCATAGTCCTGTATCAATCTCCAACCTAATCCCACTGCCTCGCTCTCTCTCCATAGTCCTGTATCAATCCCAAACTAATCCCACTGTTCCGCTATCTCCCGATAATCCTGTATCTGTCCCAAAAAATCTCAATGCCCCACTCTCTCCCCATCGTCCTGTATCAACCCCCAAACTAATCCCACTGCTTCGCTCTCTCCCCATAGTTCGGTATCAATCCCCAAACTAATCCCACTGCCCCGCTCTCTCCCCAGAATCCTGTATCAATCCCCAAACTAATCCCACTGTCCCGCTCTCTCCCCACATTCCTGTATCAATCCCCAAACTAATCCCACTGTCCCGCTCTCTCCCGATAGCCCTGTATCAATCCCCAAACTAATCCCACTGCGCCGTTCTCTTCCTATAGTCCTGTATCAATCCCCAAACTAATCCCACTGTCCCGCTCTCTCCCCATAGTACTGTATCAATCCCAAACTGATCCCACTGCCCCGGTCTCTCCCCTTGGTCCTGTATCAATCCCCAAACTAATCGCACTGCCCCGCTCTCTCCCCATAGCCCTGCATCAATCCCCAAACTATTCACACTGCCCCACTGTCTCCACATAGCCCTGTATCAATCCCAAACTAATCCCACTGCCCCGCTCTCTCCCCATAGTCCTGTATCAATTCCCCAAACTAATCCCACTGACCCGCTCTCTACCCATAGCCCTGTATCAATCCCCAAACTAATCCCACTGCCCCGCTCTCTCCCCATATTCCTGTATCAATCCCAAACTAATCTCACTAACCCCCTCTCTCCCCATAGTCCTGTATCAATCCCCAAACTAATGCCACTGCCCTGCTCTCTCCCCACAGTCCTGTATCAATCCCCAAACTAATCCCACTGCCCCGCTCTCTCCCCATCGCCCTGTGTCAATCCCCAAACTATTCCTACTGCCCCACTCGCTAGACATAGCCCTGTATCAATCCCAAACTAATCCCACTGCCCCGCTCTCTCCCCATAGTCCTGTATCAAGTCCCCAAACTAATCCCACTGACCCGCTCTCTCCCCATAGCACTGTATCTATCAATACAAACTAATCCCACTGCCTCGCTCTCTTCCCATACTCCTATAATAATCCCCAAACTAATCCCACTGCCCCGCTCTCTCCCCATAGTCCTGTATCAATCCCAAACCGATCCCACTGCCCCGGTCTGTCCCCATAGTCCTGTCTCAATCCCCAAACTAATCGCACTGCCCCGCTCTCTCCCCATAGTCCTGTATCAATGCCAAACTAATCTCACTGACCCCCTCTCTCCCCATAGTCCTGTGTCAATCCCGAACTAATCCCACTGCCCCGCTCTCTCCCCATAGTCCTGTATCAATCTCCAAACTAATCCCACTGCCCCGCTCTCACCCCATAGTCCTGTATCAATCCCAAACTAATCGCACTGCCTCGCTCTCTCTCCATAGTCCTGTATCAATCCCAAACTAATCCCACTGCCCCGCTCTCTCACAACATTCCTGTTTAAATCCCCAAACTAATCCTACTGCCCCGCTCTCTCCCCAGAGTCCTGTATCAATGCCAAACTAATCTCACTGACGCCATCTCTCCCCATAGTCCTGTATCAATCCCGAACTAATCCCACTGCCCCGCTCTCTCCCCATAGTCCTGTATCAATCTCCAAACTAATCCCACTGCCCCGTCTCTCCCCATAGTTCTGTATCAATCCCAAACTAATCCCACTGCCTCGGTCTCTCTCCATAGTCCTGTATCAATCCCAAACTAATCCCACTGCCCCGCTATCTCCCCATAATCCTGTATCTGTCCCAAAATAATCCCACTGCCCCACTCTCTCCCCATAGACCTGTATCAATCCCCAAACTAATCACACTGCCCCGCTCTCTCCCCATAGTCCTGTATCAATCCCCAAACTAATCCCACTGCCCCGCTCTCTCCCCACAGTCCTGTATCAATCCCCAAACTAATCCCACTGCCCCGCTCTCTCCCCACATTCCTGTATCAATCCCCAAACTAATCCCACTGACCCGCTCTCTCCCGATAGCCCTGTATCAATCCCCAAACTAATCCCACTGCGCCGTTCTCTTCCTATAGCCCTGCATCAATCCCCAAACTATTCCCACTGCCCCACTGTCTCCACATAGCCCTGTATCAATCCCAAAACTAATCCCACTGCCCCGCTCTCTCCCCATAGTACTGTATCAATCCCAAACTGATCCCACTGCCCCGGTCTCTCACCATAGTCCTGTATCAATCCCAAACTAATCGCACTGCCCCGCTCTCTCCCCATAGTCCTGTATCAATGCTAAACTAATCTCACTGACCCCCTCTCTCCCCATAGTCCTGTATCAATCCCGAACTAATCCCACTGACCCGCTCTCTCCCCATAGTACTGTATCAATCTCCAAATTAATCCCACTGACCCGCTCTCTCCCCTTAGTCCTGTATCAATCCCAAACTAATCCCACTGCGTCGCTCTCGCTCGATAGTCCTGCATCAATCCCAAACTAATCCCACTGCCCCGCTATCTCCCCATAATCCTGTATCTGTCCCAAAATAATCCCACTGCCCCACTCTCTCCCCATAGTCCTGTATCAACCCCCAAACTAATCCCACTGCCTCGCTCTCTCCCCATAGTCATGTATCAATCCCCAAACTAATCCCACTGCCCCTCTTTATCCCCATAGTCCTGTACCAATCCCCAAACTGATCCCACTGCCCTGCTCTCTCCCCACAGTCCTGTATCAATCCCCAAACTAATCCCACTGCCCCGCTCTCTCCCAATAGTCCTGTATCAATCCCCAAACTAATCGCACTGCCCGCTCTCTCCCCATAGCCCTGTATCAATCCCCAAACTAATCGCACTGCCCTTCTCTCTCCCCATAGTCCTGTATCAAACCCCAAACTAATCCCACTACCACGCTCGCTCCCCATAGTCCTGTATCAATCCCCAAACTAATCCCACTGCCCCGCTCTCTCCCCACAGTCCTGTATCAATCACCAAACTAATCCCACTGCCCCGCTCTCTCCCCACAGTCCTGTGTGAATCCCCAAACTAATCCCACTGCCCCGCTCTCTCCCCACAGTCCTGTATCAATCCCAAAACTAATCCCACTGCCCCGCTCTCTCCCCACAGTCCTGTATCAATCACCAAACTAATCCCACTGCCTTGCTCTCTCCCCATAGTCCTGTATCAATCCCCAAACTAATCCCACTGGCCCGATCTCTCCCCATTGTCCTGTATCAAGGCGAAACTAATCTCACTGACCCCCTCTCTCCCCATAGTCCTGTATTAATCACGAACTAATCCCACTTCCCCGCTCTCTCCCTATAGTCCTGTATCAATCTCCAACCTAATCCCACTGCCCCGCTCTCTCCCCATAGTCCTGTATCAATGCCAAACTAATCTCACTGACGCCATCTCTCCCCATAGTCCTGTATCAATTCCAAACTAATCCCACTGCCTCGCTCTCTCTCCATAGTCCTGTATCAATCCCAAACTAATCCCACTGCCCCGCTATCTCCCCATAATCCTGTATCTGTCCCAAAATAATCCCACTGCCCCACTCTCTCCCCATAGACCTGTATCAATCCCCAAACTAATCACACTGCCCCGCTCTCTCCCCATAGTCCTGTATCAATCCCCAAACTAATCCCACTGCCCCGCTCTCTCCCCACAGTCCTGTATCAATCCCCAAACTAATCCCACTGCCCCGCTCTCTCCCCACAGTCCTGTGTCAATCCCCAAACTAATCCCACTGCCCCGCTCTCTCCCCACAGTCCTGTATCAATCCCCAAACTAATCCCACTGCCCGCTCTCTTCCCAGAGCCCTGTTTCAATCCCCAAACTAATCGCACTGCCCCGCTCTCTCCCCATAGTACTGTATCAATCCCCAAACTAATCCCACTGCCTTGCTCTCTCCCCATAGTCCTGTATCAATCCCCAAACTAATCCCACTGCCCCGCTCTCTCCCCATAGTCCTTTATCAATGCTAAACTAATCTCACTGACCCCCTCTCTCCCCATAGTCCTGTATCAATCCCGAACTAATCCCACTGACCCGCTTTCTCCCCATAGTACTTTATCAATCTCCAAATTAATCCCACTGACCCGCTCTCTCCCCATAGTCCTGTATCAATCCCAAACTAATCCCACTGCCTCGCTCTCGCTCGATAGTCCTGTGTCAATCCCAAACTAATCCCACTGTCCGCTCTCTCCCCATAGTCCTGTATCAATCCCCAAACTAATCCCACTACCACGCTCGCTCCCCATAGTCCTGTATCAATCCTCAAACTAATCCCACTGCCTTGCTCTCTCCCGATAGACCTGTATCAATCCCCAAACTAATCACACTGCCCCGCTCTCTCCCCATAGTCCTGTATCAATCCCCAAACTAATCCCACTGCCCCGCTCTCTCCCCACAGTCCTGTATCAATCACCAAACTAATCCCACTGCCCCGCTCTCTCCCCACAGTCCTGTGTCAATCCCCAAACTAATCCCACTGCCCCGCTCTCTCCCCATAGTGCTGTATCAATCCCCAAACTAATCCCACTACCACGCTCTCTCCCCATAGTCCTGTATCAATCCACAAACTAATCCCACTGCCTCGCTCTCTCCCCATAGTTCGGTATCAATCCCCAAACTAATCCTACTGCCCCGCTCTCTCCCCATAGTCCTGTATCAATGCCAAACTAATCTCACTGACGCCATCTCTCCCCATAGTCCTGTATCAATTCCAAACTAATCCCACTGCCTCGGTCTCTCTCCATAGTCCTGTGTCAATCCCAAACTAATCCCACTGCCCCGCTATCTCCCCATAATCCTGTATCTGTCCCAAAATAATCCCACTGCCCCACTCTCTCCCCATAGACCTGTATCAATCCCCAAACTAATCACACTGCCCCGCTCTCTCCCCATAGTCCTGTATCAATCCCCAAACTAATCCCACTGCCCCGCTCTCTCCCCACAGTCCTGTATCAATCCCCAAACTAATCCCACTGCCCCGCTCTCTCCCCACAGTCCTGTGTCAATCCCCAAACTAATCCCACTGCCCCGCTCTCTCCCCACAGTCCTGTATCAATCCCCAAACTAATCCCACTGCCCGCTCTCTCCCCACAGTCCTGTATCAATCCCCAAACTAATCCCACTGCCCGCTCTCTCCCCAGAGCCCTGTTTCAATCCCCAAACTAATCGCACTGCCCCGCTCTCTCCCCATAGTCCTGTATCAATCCCCAAACTAATCCCACTACCACGCTCTCTCCCCATAGTCCTGTATCAATCCCCAAACTAATCCCACTGCCTTGCTCTCTCCCCATAGTCCTGTATCAATCCCCAAACTAATCCCACTGCCCCGCTCTCTCCCCATAGTCCTTTATCAATGCTAAACTAATCTCACTGACCCCCTCTCTCCCCATAGTCCTGTATCAATCCCGAACTAATCCCACTGACCCGCTTTCTCCCCATAGTACTTTATCAATCTCCAAATTAATCCCACTGACCCGCTCTCTCCCCATAGTCCTGTATCAATCCCAAACTAATCCCACTGCCTCGCTCTCGCTCGATAGTCCTGTGTCAATCCCAAACTAATCCCACTGTCCGCTCTCTCCCCATAGTCCTGTATCAATCCCCAAACTAATCCCACTACCACGCTCGCTCCCCATAGTCCTGTATCAATCCTCAAACTAATCCCACTGCCTTGCTCTCTCCCGATAGACCTGTATCAATCCCCAAACTAATCACACTGCCCCGCTCTCTCCCCATAGTCCTGTATCAATCCCCAAACTAATCCCACTGCCCCGCTCTCTCCCCACAGTCCTGTATCAATCACCAAACTAATCCCACTGCCCCGCTCTCTCCCCACAGTCCTGTGTCAATCCAAAAACTAATCCCACTGCCCCGCTCTCTCCCCATAGTGCTGTATCAATCCCCAAACTTATCCCACTACCACGCTCTCTCCCCATAGTCCTGTATCAATCCACAAACTAATCCCACTGCCTCGCTCTCTCCCCATAGTTCGGTATCAATCCCCAAACTAATCCTACTGCCCCGCTCTCTCCCCATAGTCCTGTATCAATGCCAAACTAATCTCACTGACGCCATCTCTCCCCATAGTCCTGTATCAATCCCGAACTAATCCCACTGCCCCGCTCTCTCCCCATAGTCCTGTATCAATCTCCAAACTAATCCCACTGCCCCGCTCTCTCCCCATAGTTCTGTATCAATTCCAAACTTATCCCACTGCCTCGGTCTCTCTCCATGGTCCTGTATCAATCCCAAACTAATCCCACTGCCCCGCTATCTCCCCATAATCCTGTATCTGTCCCAAAATAATCCCACTGCCCCACTCTCTCCCCATAGACCTGTATCAATCCCCAAACTAATCACACTGCCCCGCTCTCTCCCCATAGTCCTGTATCAATCCCCAAACTAATCCCACTGCCCCGCTCTCTCCCCACAGTCCTGTGTCAATCCCCAAACTAATCCCACTGCCCCGCTCTCTCCCCATAGTCCTGTATCAATCCCCAAACTAATCCCACTGCCCGCGCTCTCCCCATAGTCCTGTATCAATCCCCAAACTAATCCCACTACCACGCTCTCTCCCCATAGTCCTGTATCAATCCCCAATCTAATCCCACTGCCTTGCTCTCTCCCCATAGTCCTGTATCAAACCGCAAACTAATCCCACTGCCCCGATCTCTCCCCATTGTCCTGTATCAATGCCAAACTAATCTCACTGACCCCCTCTCTCCCCACAGTCCTGTATCAATCCCGAACTAATCCCACTGCACCGCTCTCTCCCCATAGTCCTGTATCAATCCCCAAACTAATCCCACTGCCCGCTCTCTCCCCATAGCCCTGTATCAATCCCCAAACTAATCGCACTGCCCCGCTCTCTCCCCATGGTCCTGTATCAATCCCCAAACTAATACCACTACCACGCTCTCTCCCCATAGTCCTGTATCAATCTCCAACCTAATCCCACTGCCCCGCTCTCACCCCATAGTCCTGTATCAATCCCAAACTAATCCCACTGCCTCTCTCTCTCTCCATAGTCCTGCATCAATCCCAAACTAATCACACTGCCCCGCTATCTCCCGATAATCCTGTATCTGTCCCAAAATAATCTCACTGCCCCACTCTCTCCCCATCGTCCTGTATCAACCCCCAAACTAATCCCACTACCTCGCTCTCTCCCCATAGTTCGGTATCAATCCCCAAACTAATCCCACTGCCCCGCTCTCTCCCCAGAGTCCTGTATCAATCCCCAAACTAATCCCACTGACCCGCTCTCTCCCGATAGCCCTGTATCAATCCCCAAACTAATCCCACTGCGCCGTTCTCTACCTATCGTCCTGTATCAATACCCAAACTAATCCCACTGCCCCGCTCTCTCCCCATAGTACTGTATCAATCCCAAACTTATCCCACTGCCCCGGTTTCTCCCCATAGTCCTGTATCAATCCCCAAACTAATCGCACTGCCCCGCTCTCTCCCCATAGCCCTGCATCAATCCAGAAACTATTCCCAATGCCCCACTGTCTCCACATAGCCCTGTATCAATCCCCAAACTAATCCCACTGCCCCGCTCTCTCCCCACAGTCCTGTATCAATCCCCAAACTAATCCCACTGACCCGCTCTCTCCCGATAGCCCTGCATCAATCCCCAAACTAATCCCACTGCGCCGTTCTCTTCCTATAGCCCTGCATCAATCCCCAAACTATTCCCACTGCCCCACTGTCTCCACATAGCCCTGTATCAATCCCAAAACTAATCCCACTGCCCCGCTCTCTCCCCATAGTACTGTATCAATCCCAAACTGATCCCAATGCCCCGGTCTCTCACCATAGTCCTGTATCAATCCCAAACTAATCGCACTGCCCCGCTCTCTCCCCATAGTCCTGTATCAATGCTAAACTAATCTCACTGACCCCCTCTCTCCCCATAGTCCTGTATCAATCCCGAACTAATCCCACTGACCCGCTCTCTCCCCATAGTACTGTATCAATCTCCAAATTAATCCCACTGACCCGCTCTCTCCCCTTAGTCCTTTATCAATCCCAAACTAATCCCACTGCGTCGCTCTCGCTCGATAGTCCTGCATCAATCCCAAACTAATCCCACTGCCCCGCTATCTCCCCATAATCCTGTATCTGTCCCAAAATAATCCCACTGCCCCACTCTCTCCCCATAGTCCTGTATCAACCCCCAAACCAATCCCACTGCCTCGCTCTCTCCCCATAGTCATGTATCAATCCCCAAACTAATCCCACTGCCCCTCTTTATCCCCATAGTCCTGTACCAATCCCCAAACTGATCCCACTGCCCTGCTCTCTCCCCACAGTCCTGTATCAATCCCCAAACTAATCCCACTGCCCCGCTCTCTCCCAATAGTCCTGTATCAATCCCCAAACTAATCGCACTGCCCGCTCTCTCCCCATAGCCCTGTATCAATCCCCAAACTAATCGCACTGCCCTTCTCTCTCCCCATAGTCCTGTATCAAACCCCAAACTAATCCCACTACCACGCTCGCTCCCCATAGTCCTGTATCAATCCCCAAACTAATCCCACTGCCCCGCTCTCTCCCCACAGTCCTGTATCAATCACCAAACTAATCCCACTGCCCCGCTCTCTCCCCACAGTCCTGTGTGAATCCCCAAACTAATCCCACTGCCCCGCTCTCTCCCCACAGTCCTGTATCAATCCCAAAACTAATCCCACTGCCCCGCTCTCTCCCCATAGTCCTGTATCAATCACCAAACTAATCCCACTGCCTTGCTCTCTCCCCATAGTCCTGTATCAATCCCCAAACTAATCCCACTGGCCCGATCTCTCCCCATTGTCCTGTATCAAGGCGAAACTAATCTCACTGACCCCCTCTCTCCCCATAGTCCTGTATTAATCACGAACTAATCCCACTTCCCCGCTCTCTCCCTATAGTCCTGTATCAATCTCCAACCTAATCCCACTGCCCCGCTCTCTCCCCATAGTCCTGTATCAATGCCAAACTAATCTCACTGACGCCATCTCTCCCCATAGTCCTGTATCAATTCCAAACTAATCCCACTGCCTCGCTCTCTCTCCATAGTCCTGTATCAATCCCAAACTAATCCCACTGCCCCGCTATCTCCCCATAATCCTGTATCTGTCCCAAAATAATCCCACTGCCCCACTCTCTCCCCATAGACCTGTATCAATCCCCAAACTAATCACACTGCCCCGCTCTCTCCCCATAGTCCTGTATCAATCCCCAAACTAATCCCACTGCCCCGCTCTCTCCCCACAGTCCTGTATCAATCCCCAAACTAATCCCACTGCCCCGCTCTCTCCCCACAGTCCTGTGTCAATCCCCAAACTAATCCCACTGCCCCGCTCTCTCCCCACAGTCCTGTATCAATCCCCAAACTAATCCCACTGCCCGCTCTCTTCCCAGAGCCCTGTTTCAATCCCCAAACTAATCGCACTGCCCCGCTCTCTCCCCATAGTACTGTATCAATCCCCAAACTAATCCCACTGCCTTGCTCTCTCCCCATAGTCCTGTATCAATCCCCAAACTAATCCCACTGCCCCGCTCTCTCCCCATAGTCCTTTATCAATGCTAAACTAATCTCACTGACCCCCTCTCTCCCCATAGTCCTGTATCAATCCCGAACTAATCCCACTGACCCGCTTTCTCCCCATAGTACTTTATCAATCTCCAAATTAATCCCACTGACCCGCTCTCTCCCCATAGTCCTGTATCAATCCCAAACTAATCCCACTGCCTCGCTCTCGCTCGATAGTCCTGTGTCAATCCCAAACTAATCCCACTGTCCGCTCTCTCCCCATAGTCCTGTATCAATCCCCAAACTAATCCCACTACCACGCTCGCTCCCCATAGTCCTGTATCAATCCTCAAACTAATCCCACTGCCTTGCTCTCTCCCGATAGACCTGTATCAATCCCCAAACTAATCACACTGCCCCGCTCTCTCCCCATAGTCCTGTATCAATCCCCATACTAATCCCACTGCCCCGCTCTCTCCCCACAGTCCTGTATCAATCACCAAACTAATCCCACTGCCCCGCTCTCTCCCCACAGTCCTGTGTCAATCCCCAAACTAATCCCACTGCCCCGCTCTCTCCCCATAGTGCTGTATCAATCCCCAAACTAATCCCACTACCACGCTCTCTCCCCATAGTCCTGTATCAATCCACAAACTAATCCCACTGCCTCGCTCTCTCCCCATAGTTCGGTATCAATCCCCAAACTAATCCTACTGCCCCGCTCTCTCCCCATAGTCCTGTATCAATGCCAAACTAATCTCACTGACGCCATCTCTCCCCATAGTCCTGTATCAATTCCAAACTAATCCCACTGCCTCGGTCTCTCTCCATAGTCCTGTGTCAATCCCAAACTAATCCCACTGCCCCGCTATCTCCCCATAATCCTGTATCTGTCCCAAAATAATCCCACTGCCCCACTCTCTCCCCATAGACCTGTATCAATCCCCAAACTAATCACACTGCCCCGCTCTCTCCCCATAGTCCTGTATCAATCCCCAAACTAATCCCACTGCCCCGCTCTCTCCCCACAGTCCTGTATCAATCCCCAAACTAATCCCACTGCCCCGCTCTCTCCCCACAGTCCTGTGTCAATCCCCAAACTAATCCCACTGCCCCGCTCTCTCCCCACAGTCCTGTATCAATCCCCAAACTAATCCCACTGCCCGCTCTCTCCCCACAGTCCTGTATCAATCCCCAAACTAATCCCACTGCCCGCTCTCTCCCCAGAGCCCTGTTTCAATCCCCAAACTAATCGCACTGCCCCGCTCTCTCCCCATAGTCCTGTATCAATCCCCAAACTAATCCCACTACCACGCTCTCTCCCCATAGTCCTGTATCAATCCCCAAACTAATCCCACTGCCTTGCTCTCTCCCCATAGTCCTGTATCAATCCCCAAACTAATCCCACTGCCCCGCTCTCTCCCCATAGTCCTTTATCAATGCCAAACTAATCTCACTGACCCCCTCTCTCCCCATAGTCCTGTATCAATCCCGAACTAATCCCACTGACCCGCTTTCTCCCCATAGTACTTTATCAATCTCCAAATTAATCCCACTGACCCGCTCTCTCCCCATAGTCCTGTATCAATCCCAAACTAATCCCACTGCCTCGCTCTCGCTCGATAGTCCTGTGTCAATCCCAAACTAATCCCACTGTCCGCTCTCTCCCCATAGTCCTGTATCAATCCCCAAACTAATCCCACTACCACGCTCGCTCCCCATAGTCCTGTATCAATCCTCAAACTAATCCCACTGCCTTGCTCTCTCCCGATAGACCTGTATCAATCCCCAAACTAATCACACTGCCCCGCTCTCTCCCCATAGTCCTGTATCAATCCCCAAACTAATCCCACTGCCCCGCTCTCTCCCCACAGTCCTGTATCAATCACCAAACTAATCCCACTGCCCCGCTCTCTCCCCACAGTCCTGTGTCAATCCAAAAACTAACCCACTGCCCCGCTCTCTCCCCATAGTGCTGTATCAATCCCCAAACTAATCCCACTACCACGCTCTCTCCCCATAGTCCTGTATCAATCCACAAACTAATCCCACTGCCTCGCTCTCTCCCCATAGTTCGGTATCAATCCCCAAACTAATCCTACTGCCCCGCTCTCTCCCCATAGTCCTGTATCAATGCCAAACTAATCTCACTGACGCCATCTCTCCCCATAGTCCTGTATCAATCCCGAACTAATCCCACTGCCCCGCTCTCTCCCCATAGTCCTGTATCAATCTCCAAACTAATCCCACTGCCCCGCTCTCTCCCCATAGTTCTGTATCAATTCCAAACTTATCCCACTGCCTCGGTCTCTCTCCATGGTCCTGTATCAATCCCAAACTAATCCCACTGCCCCGCTATCTCCCCATAATCCTGTATCTGTCCCAAAATAATCCCACTGCCCCACTCTCTCCCCATAGACCTGTATCAATCCCCAAACTAATCACACTGCCCCGCTCTCTCCCCATAGTCCTGTATCAATCCCCAAACTAATCCCACTGCCCCGCTCTCTCCCCACAGTCCTGTGTCAATCCCCAAACTAATCCCACTGCCCCGCTCTCTCCCCATAGTCCTGTATCAATCCCCAAACTAATCCCACTGCCCGCTCTCTCCCCATAGTCCTGTATCAATCCCCAAACTAATCCCACTACCACGCTCTCTCCCCATAGTCCTGTATCAATCCCCAATCTAATCCCACTGCCTTGCTCTCTCCCCATAGTCCTGTATCAAACCGCAAACTAATCCCACTGCCCCGATCTCTCCCCATTGTCCTGTATCAATGCCAAACTAATCTCACTGACCCCCTCTCTCCCCACAGTCCTGTATCAATCCCGAACTAATCCCACTGCACCGCTCTCTCCCCATAGTCCTGTATCAATCCCCAAACTAATCCCACTGCCCGCTCTCTCCCCATAGCCCTGTATCAATCCCCAAACTAATCGCACTGCCCCGCTCTCTCCCCATGGTCCTGTATCAATCCCCAAACTAATACCACTACCACGCTCTCTCCCCATAGTCCTGTATCAATCTCCAACCTAATCCCACTGCCCCGCTCTCACCCCATAGTCCTGTATCAATCCCAAACTAATCCCACTGCCTCTCTCTCTCTCCATAGTCCTGCATCAATCCCAAACTAATCACACTGCCCCGCTATCTCCCGATAATCCTGTATCTGTCCCAAAATAATCTCACTGCCCCACTCTCTCCCCATCGTCCTGTATCAACCCCCAAACTAATCCCACTACCTCGCTCTCTCCCCATAGTTCGGTATCAATCCCCAAACTAATCCCACTGCCCCGCTCTCTCCCCAGAGTCCTGTATCAATCCCCAAACTAATCCCACTGACCCGCTCTCTCCCGATAGCCCTGTATCAATCCCCAAACTAATCCCACTGCGCCGTTCTCTACCTATCGTCCTGTATCAATACCCAAACTAATCCCACTGCCCCGCTCTCTCCCCATAGTACTGTATCAATCCCAAACTTATCCCACTGCCCCGGTTTCTCCCCATAGTCCTGTATCAATCCCCAAACTAATCGCACTGCCCCGCTCTCTCCCCATAGCCCTGCATCAATCCAGAAACTATTCCCAATGCCCCACTGTCTCCACATAGCCCTGTATCAATCCCAAACTAATCCCACTGCCCCGCTCTCTCCCCATATTCCTGTATCAATTCCCCAAACTAATCCCACTGACCTGCTCTCTCCCCATAGCCCTGTATCAATCCCCAAACTAATCCCACTGCCCCGCTCTCTTCCCATAGTCCTGTATCAATCCCCAAACTAATCACACTGCCCCGCTCTCTCCCCATAGCCCTGTGTCAATCCCCAAACTATTCCTACTGCCCCACTCGCTACACATAGCCCTGTATCAATCCCAAACTAATCCCACTGCCCCACTCTCTCCCCACATTCCTGTATCAATCCCCAAACTAATCGCACTGCCCCGCTCTCTCCCCATAGCCCTGCATCAATCCCCAAACTATTCCCACTGCCCCACTGTCTCCACATAGCCCTGTATCAATCCCAAACTAATCCCACTGCCCCGCTCTCTCCCCATAGTCCTGTATCAATTCCCCAAACTAATCCCACTGCCCCGCTCTCTTCTCATAGTCCTGTATCAATCCCCAAACTGATCCCAATGCCCCGGTCTCTCCCCATAGTCCTGTATCAATCCCCAAACTATTCCCACTGCCCCGCTCTCTCCCCATAGTCCTGTATCAATGCCAAACTAATCTCACTGACCCCCTCTCTCCCCATAGTCCTGTATCAATCCCCAAACTAATGCCACTGCCCTGCTCACTCCCCATAGTCCTGTATCAATCCCCAAACTAATCCCACTGCCCCGCACTCTCCCCATAGCCCTGTGTCAATCCCCAAATTATTCCTACTGCCCCACTCGCTACACATAGCCCTGTATCAATCCCAAACTAATCCCACTGCCCCGCTCTCTCCCCATAGTCCTGTATCAATTCCCCAAACTAATCCCACTGACCCGCTCTCTCCCCATAGCACTGTATCTATCAATACAAACTAATGCCACTGCCTCGCTCTCTTCCCATAGTCCTATAATAATCTCCAAACTAATCCCACTGCCCCGCTCTCTCCCCATAGTCCTATATCAATCCCAAACTAATCTCACTGACCCCCTCTCTCCCCATAGTCCTGTGTCAATCCCGAACTAATCCCACTGCCCCGCTCTCTCCCCATAGTCCTGTATCAATCTCCAAACTAATCCCACTGCCCCGCTCTCACCCCATAGTCCTGTATCAATCCCAAACTAATCCCACTGCCCCGCTATCTCTCCATAATCCTGTATCTGTCGCAAAATAATCCCACTGCCCCACTCTCTCCCCAGAGTCCTGTATCAAACCACAAACTAATCTGACTGCCTCGCTCTCTCCCCATAGTCCAGTATCAATCCCCAAACTAATCGCACTGCCCTCCTCTCTCCCCATCGTCCTCTATCAATGCTAAACTAATCTCACTGACCCCCTCTCTCCCCATAGTCCTGTATCAATCCCGAACTAATCCCACTGACCCGCTCTCTCCCCATAGTAGTGTATCAATCTCCATATTAATCCCACTGACCCGCTCTCTCTCCATAGTCCTGTAACAATCCCAAACTAATCCCACTGCCTCGCTCTCGCTCGATAGTCCTGTATCAATCCCAAACTAATCCCACTGCCCCGCAATCTCCCCACAATCCTGTATCTGTCCCAAAATAATCCCACTGCCCCACTCTCTCCCCATAGTCCTGTATCAACCCCCAAACTAATCCCACTGCCTCGCTCTCTCCCCATAGTCCTGTATCAATCCCCAAACTAATCCCACTGCCCCGCTTTCTCCCCATAGTCCTGTATCAATCCCCAAACTGATCCCACTGCCCCGCTCTCTCCCCACAGTCCTGTATCAATCCCCAAACTAATCGCACTGCCCCGCTCTCTCCCCATAGTCCTGTATCAATCCCCAAACTAATCCCACTGCCCCGCTCTCTCCCCACAGTCCTGTATCAATCACCAAACTAATCCCACTGCCCCGCTCTCTCCCCACATTCCTGTGTCAATCCCCAAACTAATCCCACTGCCCCGCTTTCTCCCAATAGTCCTGTATCAACCCCCAAACTAATCCCACTGCCCGCTCTCTCCCCATAGCCCTGTATCAATCCCCAAACTAATCGCACTGCCCCGCTCTCTCCCCATAGTCCTGTATCAATCCCCAAACTAATCCCACTACCACGCTCTCTCCCCATCGTCCTGTATCAATCCCCAAACTAATCCCACTGCCTTGCTCTCTCCCCATAGTCCTGTATCAATCCCCAAACTAATCCCACTGTCCGGATCTCTCCCCATTGTCCTGTATCAATGCTAAACTAAACTTACTGATACCCTCTCTCCCCATAGTCCTGTATCAATGCCGAACTAATCCCACTTCCCCGCTCTCTCCCCATAGTCCTGTATCAATCTCCAACCTAATCCCACTGCTTCACTCTCTCTCCATAGTCCTGTATCAATCCCAAACTAATCCCACTGCCCCGCTATCTCCCGATAATCCTGTATCTGTCCCAAAATAATCTCAATGCCCCAATCTCTCCCCATCGTCCTGTATCAACCCCCAAACTAATCCCACTGCCTCGCTCTCTCCCCATAGTTCGGTATCAATCCCCAAACTAATCCCACTGCCCCGCTCTCTCCCCAGAGTCCTGTATCAATCCCCAAACTAATCCCACTGCCCCGCTCTCTCCCCACATTCCTGTATCAATCCCCAAACTAATCCCACTGACCCGCTCTCTCCCGATAGCCCTGTATCAATCCCCAAACTAATCCCACTGCGCCGTTCTCTTCCTATAGTCCTGTATCAATCCCCAAACTAATCCCACTGTCCCGCTCTCTCCCCCTAGTAGTGTATCAATCCCAAACTGATCCCACTGCCCCGGTCTCTCCCCTTGGTCCTGTATCAATCCCCAAACTAATCGCACTGCCCCGCTCTCTCCCCATAGCCCTGCATCAATCCCCAAACTATTCCCACTGCCCCACTGTCTCCACATAGCCCTGTGTCAATCCCAAACTAATCCCACTGCCCCGCTCTCTCCCCATAGTCCTGTATCAATTCCCCAAACTAATCCCACTGACCCGCTTTCTCCCCATAGCCCTGTATCAATCCCCAAACTAATCCCACTGCCCCGCTCTCTCCCCATATTCCTGTATCAATCCCAAACTAATCTCACTGACCCCCTCTCTCCCCATAGTCCTGTATCAATCCCCAAACTAATTCCACTGCCCTGCTCTCTCCCCATAGTCCTGTATCAATCCCCAAACTAATCCCACTGCCCCGCTCTCTCCCCATCGCCCTGTGTCAATCCCCAAACTATTCCTACTGCCCCACTCGCTACACATAGCCCTGTATCAATCCCAAACTAATCCCACTGCCCCGCTCTCTCCCCATAGTCCTGTATCAAGTCCCCAAACTAATCCCACTGACCCGCTCTCTCCCCATAGCACTGTATCTATCAATACAAACTAATCCCACTGCCTCGCTCTCTTCCCATACTCCTATAATAATCCCCAAACTAATCCCACTGCCCCGCTCTCTCTCCATAGTTCTGTATCAATCCCAAACCGATCCCCTTGCCCCGGTCTGTCCCCATAGACCTGTATCAATCCCCAAACTAATCGCACTGCCCCGCTCTCTCCCCATAGTCCTGTATCAATGCCAAACTAATCTCACTGACCCCCTCTCTCCCCATAGTCCTGTGTCAATCCCGAACTAATCCCACTGCCCCGCTCTCTCCCCATAGTCCTGTATCAATCTCCAAACTATTCCCACTGCCCCGCTCTCACCCCATAGTCCTGTATCAATCCCAAACTAATCGCATGCCTCGCTCTCTCTCCATAGTCCTGTATCAATCCCAAACTAATCCCACTGCCCCGCTCTCTCCCAACATTCCTGTTTAAATCCCCAAACTAATCCTACTGCCCCGCTCTCTCCCCAGAGTCCTGTATCAATGCCAAACTAATCTCACTGACGGCATCTCTCCCCATAGTCCTGTATCAATCCCGAACTAATCCCACTGCCCCGCTCTCTCCCCATAGTCCTGTATCAATCTCCAAACTAATCCCACTGCCCCGCTCTCTCCCCATAGTTGTGTATCAATCCCAAGCTAATCCCACTGCCTCAGTCTCTCTCCATAGTCCTGCATCAATCCCAAACTAATCCCACTGCCCCGCTATCTCCCCATAATCCTGTATCTGTCCCAAAATAATCCCACTGCCCCACTCTCTCCCCATAGACCTGTATCAATCCCCAAACTAATCACACTGCCCCGCTCTCTCCCCATAGTCCTGTATCAATCCCCAAACTAATCCCACTGCCCCGCTCTCTCCCCACAGTCCTGTATCAATCCCCAAACTAATCCCACTGCCCCGCTCTCTCCCCACAGTCCTGTTTCAATCCCCAAACTAATCCCACTGCCCCGCTCTCTCCCCATAGTCCTGTATCAATCCCCAAACTAATCCCACTGCCCGCTCTCTCCCCATAGCCCTGTATCAATACCCAAACTAATCGCACTGCCCCGCTCTCTCCCCATAGTCCTGTATCAATCTCCAAACTAATCCCACTGCCCCGCTCTCACCCCATAGTCCTGTATCAATCCCAAACTAATCCCACTGCCCCGCTATCTCCCCATAATCCTGTATCTGTCCCAAAATAATCCCACTGCCCCACTCTCTCCCCATAGACCTGTATCAATCCCCAAACTAATCACACTGCCCCGCTCTCTCCCCATAGTCCTGTATCAATCCCCAAACTAATCCCACTGCCCCGCTCTCTCCCCACAGTCCTGTATCAATCCCCAAACTAATCCCACTGCCCCGCTCTCTCCCCACAGTCCTGTGTCAATCCCCAAACTAATCCCACTGCCCCGCTCTCTCCCCACAGTCCTGTATCAATCCCCAAACTAATCCCACTGCCCGCTCTCTCCCCAGAGCCCTGTATCAATCCCCAAACTAATCGCACTGCCCCGCTCTCTCCCCATAGTCCTGTATCAATCCCCAAAATAATCCCACTACCACGCTCTCTCCCCATAGTCCTGTATCAATCCCCAAACTAATCCCACTGCCCCGCTCTCTCCCCATAGTCCTGTATCAATCTCCAAACTAATCCCACTGCCCCGCTCTCTCCCCATAGTTGTGTATCAATCCCAAGCTAATCCCACTGCCTCAGTCTCTCTCCATAGTCCTGCATCAATCCCAAACTAATCCCACTGCCCCGCTATCTCCCCATAATCCTGTATCTGTCCCAAAATAATCCCACTGCCCCACTCTCTCCCCATAGACCTGTATCAATCCCCAAACTAATCACACTGCCCCGCTCTCTCCCCATAGTCCTGTATCAATCCCCAAACTAATCCCACTGCCCCGCTCTCTCCCCACAGTCCTGTATCAATCCCCAAACTAATCCCACTGCCCCGCTCTCTCCCCACAGTCCTGTTTCAATCCCCAAACTAATCCCACTGCCCCGCTCTCTCCCCATAGTCCTGTATCAATCCCCAAACTAATCCCACTGCCCGCTCTCTCCCCATAGCCCTGTATCAATACCCAAACTAATCGCACTGCCCCGCTCTCTCCCCATAGTCCTGTATCAATCTCCAAACTAATCCCACTGCCCCGCTCTCACCCCATAGTCCTGTATCAATCCCAAACTAATCCCACTGCCCCGCTATCTCCCCATAATCCTGTATCTGTCCCAAAATAATCCCACTGCCCCACTCTCTCCCCATAGACCTGTATCAATCCCCAAACTAATCACACTGCCCCGCTCTCTCCCCATAGTCCTGTATCAATCCCCAAACTAATCCCACTGCCCCGCTCTCTCCCCACAGTCCTGTATCAATCCCCAAACTAATCCCACTGCCCCGCTCTCTCCCCACAGTCCTGTGTCAATCCCCAAACTAATCCCACTGCCCCGCTCTCTCCCCACAGTCCTGTATCAATCCCCAAACTAATCCCACTGCCCGCTCTCTCCCCAGAGCCCTGTATCAATCCCCAAACTAATCGCACTGCCCCGCTCTCTCCCCATAGTCCTGTATCAATCCCCAAACTAATCCCACTACCACGCTCTCTCCCCATAGTCCTGTATCAATCCCCAAACTAATCCCACTGCCCCGCTCTCTCCCCATAGTCCTGTATCCATCCCCAAACTAATCCCACTGCCCCGCTCTCTCCCCATAGTTCTTTATCAATGCTAAACTAATCTCACTGACCCCCTCTCTCCCCATAGTCCTGTATCAATCCCGAACTAATCCCACTGACCCGCTTTCTCCCCATAGTACTTTATCAATCTCCAAATTAATCCCACTGACCCGCTCTCTCCCCATAGTCCTGTATCAATCCCAAACTAATCCCAATGCCTCGCTCTCGCTCGATAGTCCTGTGTCAATCCCAAACTAATCCCACTGTCCGCTCTCTCCCCATAGTCCTGTATCAATCCCCAAACTAATCCCACTACCACGCTCGCTCCCCATAGTCCTGCATCAATCCTCAAACTAATCCCACTGCCTTGCTCTCTCCCGATAGACCTGTATCAATCCCCAAACCAATCACACTGCCCCGCTCTCTCCCCATAGTCCTGTATCAATCCCCAAACTAATCCCACTGCCCCGCTCTCTCCCCACAGTCCTGTATCAATCACCAAACTAATCCCACTGCCCCGCTCTCTCCCCACAGTCCTGTTTCAATCCCCAAACTAATCCCACTGCCCCGCTCTCTCCCCATAGTGCTGTATCAATCCCCAAACTAATTCCACTACCACGCTCTCTCCCCATAGTCCTGTATCAATCCCCAAACTAATCCCACTGCCTCGCTCTCTCCCCATAGTTCGGTATCAATCCCCAAACTAATCCTACTGCCCCGCTCTCTCCCCATAGTCCTGTATCAATGCCAAACTAATCTCACTGACGCCATCTCTCCCCATAGTCCTGTATCAATCCCGAACTAATCCCACTGCCCCGCTCTCTCCCCATAGTCCTGTATCAATCTCCAAACTAATCCCACTGCCCCGCTCTCTCCCCATAGTTCTGTATCAATTCCAAACTTATCCCACTGCCTCGGTCTCTCTCCATGTTCCTGTATCAATCCCAAACTAATCCCACTGCCCCGCTATCGCCCCATAATCCTGTATCTGTCCCAAAATAATCCCACTGCCCCACTCTCTCCCCATAGACCTGTATCAATCCCCAAACTAATCACATTGCCCCGCTCTCTCCCCATAGTCCTGTATCAATCCCCAAACTAATCCCACTGCCCCGCTCTCTCCCCACAGTCCTGTGTCAATCCCCAATGTAATCCTACTGCCCCGCTCTCTCCCCATAGTCCTGTATCAATCCCCAAACTTATCCCACTGCCCGCTCTCTCCCCATAGTCCTGTATCAATCCCCAAACTAATCCCACTACCACGCTCTCTCCCCATAGTCCTGTATCAATCCCCAATCTAATCCCACTGCCTTGCTCTCTCCCCATAGTCCTGTATCAAACCGCAAACTAATCCCACTGCCCCGATCTCTCCCCATTGTCCTGTATCAATGCCAAACTAATCTCACTGACCCCCTCTCTCCCCACAGTTCTGTATCAATCCCGAACTAATCCCACTGCCCCGCTCTCTCCCCATAGTCCTGTATCAATCCCCAAACTAATCCCACTGCCCGCTCTCTCCCCATAGCCCTGTATCAATCCCCAAACTAATCGCACTGCCCCGCTCTCTCCCCATAGTCCTGTATCAATCTCCAACCTAATCCCACAGCCCCGCTCTCACCCCATAGTCCTGTATCAATCCCAAACTAATCCCACTGCCTCTCTCTCTCTCCATAGTCCTGTATCAATCCCAAACTAATCCCACTGCCCCGCTATCTCCCGATAATCCTGTATCTGTCCCAAAATAATCTCACTGCCCCGCTCTCTCCCCATAGCCCTGCATCAATCCAGAAACTATTCCCAATGCCCCACTGTCTCCACATAGCCCTGTATCAATCCCAAACTAATCCCACTGCCCCGCTCTCTCCCCATATTCCTGTATCAATTCCCCAAACTAATCCCACTGACCTGCTCTCTCCCCATAGCCCTGTATCAATCCCCAAACTAATCCCATTGCCCCGCTCTCTTCCCATAGTCCTGTATCAATCCCCAAACTAATCACACTGCCCCGCTCTCTCCCCATAGCCCTGTGTCAATCCCCAAACTATTCCTACTGCCCCACTCGCTACACATAGCCCTGTATCAATCCCAAACTAATCCCACTGCCCCGCTCTCTCCCCATAGTCCTGTATCAATCCCCAAACTGATCCCAATGCCCCGGTCTCTCCCCATAGTCCTGTATCAATCCCCAAACTATTCCCACTGCCCCGCTCTCTCCCCATAGTCCTGTATCAATGACAAACTAATCTCACTGACCCCCTCTCTCCCCATAGTCCTGTATCAATCCCCAAACTAATGCCACTGCCCTGCTCTCTCCCCATAGTCCTGTATCAATCCCCAAACTAATCGCACTGCCCCGCTCTCTCCCCATAGCCCTGCATCAATCCCCAAACTATTCCCACTGCCCCACTGTCTCCACATAGCCCTGTATCAATCCCAAACTAATCCCACTGCCCCGCTCTCTCCCCATAGTGCTGTATCAATTCCCCAAACTAATCCCACTGCCCCGCTCTCTTCCCATAGTCCTGTATCAATCCCCAAACTGATCCCAATGCCCCGGTCTCTCCCCATAGTCCTGTATCAATTCCCCAAACTAATCCCACTGCCCCGCTTCTTCCCATAGTCCTGTATCAATCCCCAAACTGATCCCAATGCCCCGGTCTCTCCCCATAGTCCTGTATCAATCCCCAAACTATTCCCACTGCCCCGCTCTCTCCCCATAGTCCTGTATCAATGACAAACTAATCTCACTGACCCCCTCTCTCCCCATAGTCCTGTATCAATCCCCAAACTAATGCCACTGCCCTGCTCTCTCCCCATAGTCCTGTATCAATCCCCAAACTAATCCCACTGCCCCGCTCTCTCCCCATAGCCCTGTGTCAATCCCCAAACTATTCCTACTGCCCCACTCGCTACACATAGCCCTGTATCAATCCCAAACTAATCCCACTGCCCCGCTATCTCTCCATAATCCTGTATCTGTCGCAAAATAATCCCACTGCCCCACTCTCTCCCCAGAGTCCTGTATCAACCCACAAACTAATCTGACTGCCTCGCTCTCTCCCCATAGTCCAGTATCAATCCCCAAACTAATCGCACTGCCCCGCTCTCTCCCCATCGTCCTCTATCAATGCTAAACTAATCTCACTGACCCCCTCTCTCCCCATAGTCCTGTATCAATCCCGAACTAATCCCACTGACCCGCTCTCACCCCATAGTCCTGTATCAATCCCAAACTAATCCCACTGCCCCGCAATCTCCCCATAATCCTGTATCTGTCCCAAAATAATCCCACTGCCTCACTCTCTCCCCATAGTCCTGTATCAACCCCCAAACTAATCCCACTGCCTCGCTCTCTCCGCATAGTCCTGTATCAATCCCCAAACTAATCCCACTGCCCCGCTTTCTCCCCATAGTCCTGTATCAATCCCCAAACTGATCCCACTGCCCCGCTCTTTCCCCACAGTCCTGTATCAATCCCCAAACTAATCGCACTGCCCCGCTCTCTCCCCATAGTCCTGTATCAATCCCCAAACTAATCCCACTGCCCCGCTCTCTCCCCACAGTCCTGTATCAATCACCAAACTAATCCCACTGCCCCGCTCTCTCCCCACATTCCTGTGTCAATCCCCAAACTAATCCCACTGCCCCGCTCTCTCCCAATAGTCCTGTATCAACCCCCAAACTAATCCCACTGCCCGCTCTCTCCCCATAGCCCTGTATCAATCCCCAAACTAATCGCACTGCCCCGCTCTCTCCCCATAGTCCTGTATCAATCCCCAAACTAATCCCACTACCACGCTCTCTCCCCATAGTCCTGTATCAATCCCCAAACTAATCCCACTGCCTTGCTCTCTCCCCATAGTCCTGTATCAATCCCCAAACTAATCCCACTGTCCGGATCTCTCCCCATTGTCCTGTATCAATGCTAAACTAAACTTACTGATACCCTCTCTCCCCATAGTCCTGTTTCAATGCCGAACTAATCCCACTTCCCCGCTCTCTCCCCATAGTCCTGTATCAATCTCCAACCTAATCCCACTGCCTCGCTCTCTCTCCATAGTCCTCTATCAATCCCAAACTAATCCCACTGCCCCGCTATCTCCCGATAATCCTGTATCTGTCCCAAAATAATCTCAATGCCCCACTCTCTCCCCATCGTCCTGTATCAACCCCCAAACTAATCCCACTGCCTCGCTCTCTCCCCATAGTTCGGTATCAATCCCCAAACTAATCCCACTGCCCCGCTCTCTCCCCAGAGTCCTGTATCAATCCCCAAACTAATCCCACTGCCCCGCTCTCTCCCCACATTCCTGTATCAATCCCCAAACTAATCCCACTGTCCCGCTCTCTCCCCCTAGTACTGTATCAATCCCAACCAGATCCCATTGCCCCGGTCTCTCCCCTTGGTCCTGTATCAATCCCCAAACTAATCGCACTGCCCCGCTCTCTCCCCATAGCCCTGCATCAATCCCCAAACTATTCCCACTGTCCCACAGTCTCCACATAGCCCTGTGTCAATCCCAAACTAATCCCACTGTCCCGCTCTCTCCCCATAGTCCTGTATCAATTCCCCAAACTAATCCCACTGACCCGCTTTCTCCCCATAGCCCTGTATCAATCCCCAAACTAATCCCACTGCCCCGCTCTCTCCCCATATTCCTGTATCAATCCCAAACTAATCTCACTGACCCCCTCTCTCCCCATAGTCCTGTATCAATCCCCAAACTAATTCCACTGCCCTGCTCTCTCCCCATAGTCCTGTATCAATCCCCAAACTAATCCCACTGCCCCGCTCTCTCCCCATCGCCCTGTGTCAATCCCCACACTATTCCTACTGCCCAACTCGCTACACATAGCCCTGTATCAATCCCAAACTAATCCCACTGCCCCGCTCTCTCCCCATAGTCCTGTATCAAGTCCCCAAACTAATCCCACTGACCCGCTCTCTCCCCATAGCACTGTATCTATCAATACAAACTAATCCCACTGCCTCGCTCTCTTCCCATACTCCTATAATAATCCCCAAACTAATCCCACTGCCCCGCTCTCTCTCCATAGTCCTGTATCAATCCCAAACCGATCCCCTTGCCCCGGTCTGTCCCCATAGTCCTGTATCAATCCCCAAACTAATCGCACTGCCCCGCTCTCTCCCCATAGTCCTGTATCAATCTCCAAACTAATCCCACTGCCCCGCTCTCACCCCATAGTCCTGTATCAATCCCAAACTAATCGCACTGCTTCGCTCTCTCTCCATAGTCCTGTATCAATCCCAAACTAATCCCACTGCCCCGCTCTCTCACAACATTCCTGTTTAAATCCCCAAACTAATCCTACTGCCCCGCTCTCTCCCCAGAGTCTTGTATCAATGCCAAACTAATCTCACTGACGCCATCTCTCCCCATAGTCCTGTATCAATCCCGAACTAATCCCACTGCCCCGCTCTCTCCCCATAGTCCTGTATCAATCTCCAAACTAATCCCACTGCCCCGCTCTCTCCCCATAGTTGTGTATCAATCCCAACCTAATCCCACTGCCTCGGTCTCTCTCCATAGTCCTGCATCAATCCCAAACTAATCCCACTGCCCCGCTATCTCCCCATAATCCTGTATCTGTCCCAAAATAATCCCACTGCCCCACTCTCTCCCCATAGAACTGTATCAATCCCCAAACTAATCACACTGCCCCGCTCTCTCCCCATAGTCCTGTATCAATCCCCAAACTAATCCCACTGCCCCGCTCTCTCCCCACAGTCCTGTATCAATCCCCAAACTAATCCCACTGCACCGCTCTCTCCTCACAGTCCTGTGTCAATCCCCAAACTAATCCCACTGCCCCGTTCTCTCCCCATAGTCCTGTATCAATCCCCAAACTAATCCCACTGCCCGCTCTCTCCCCATAGCCCTGTATCAATCCCCAAACTAATCGCACTGCCCCGCTCTCTCCCCATAGTCCTGTATCAATCCCCAAACTAATCCCACTACCACGGTCTCTCCCCATAGTCCTGTATCAATCCCCAAACTAATCCCACTGCCTTGCTCTCTCCCCATAGTCCTGTATCAATCCCCAAACTAATCCCACTGCCCCGATCTCTCCCCATTGTCCTGTATCAATGCCAAACTAATCTCACTGACCCCCTCTCTCCCCATAGTCCTGTATCAATCCCGAACTAATCCAACTTCCCCGCTCTCTCCCCATAGTCCTGTAACAATCTCCAACCTAATCCCACTGCCCCGCTCTCTCCCCATAGTCCTGTATCAATCCCAAACTAATCCCACTGCCTCGCTCTCTCTCCATAGTCCTGTATCAATCCCAAACTAATCCCACTGCCCCGCTATCTCCCGATAATCCTGTATCTGTCCCAAAATAATCTCACTTCCCCACTCTCTCCCGATCGTCCTGTATCAACCCCCAAACTAATCCCACTGCCTCGCTCTCTCCCCATAGTTCGGTGTCAATCCCCAAACTAATCCCACTGCCCCGCTCTCTCCCCAGATTCCTGTATCAATCCCCAAAATAATTCCAATGCCCCGCTCTCTCCACACGTTCCTGTATCAATCCTCAAACTAATCCCAGTGACCCGCTCTCTCCCGATAGCCCTGTATCAATCCCCAAACTAATCCCACTGCGCCGTTCTCTTCCTATAGTCCTGTATCAATCCCCAAACTAATCCCACTGCCCCGCTCTCTCCCCATAGTACTGTATCAATCCCAAACTGATCCCACTGCCCCGGTTTCTCCCCATAGTCCTGTATCAATCCCCAAACTAATCGCACTGCCCCGCTCTCTCCCCATAGCCCTGCATCAATCCCCAAACTATTGCCACTGCCCCACTGTCTCCACATAGCCCTGTATCAATCCCAAACTAATCCCACTGCCCCGCTCTCTCCCCATAGTCCTGTATCAATCCCAAACTGATCCCACTGCCCCGGCCTCTCCCCATAGACCTGTATCAATCCCCAAACTAATCGCACTGCCCCGCTCTCTACCCATAGCCCTGTATCAATCCCCAAACTAATCCCACTGTCCCGCTCTCTTCCCACAGTCCTGTATCAATCCCCAAAACTAATCCCACTGCACCGCTCTCTACCCATAGTCCTGTATCAATCCCAAACTGATCCCAATGCCCCGCTCTCTCCCCATAGTCCTGTATCAATCCCCAAACTAATCCCACTGCCCCGCTCTCTCGCCATAGTCCTGTATCAATGCAAAACTAATCTCACTGACCCCATCTCTCCCCATAGTCCTGTATCAATCCCCAAACTAATGCCACTGCCCTGCTCTCTCCCCATAGTCCTGTATCAATCCCCAAACTAATCCCACTGCCCCGCTCTCTCCACGTAGCCCTGTATCAATCCCCAAACTATTCCTATTGCCCCACTCTCTCCACATAGCCCTGTATCAATCCCAAACTAATTCAACTGCCCCGCTCTCTCCCCATAGTCCTGTATCAATTCCCCAAACTAATCCCATTGACCCGCTCTCTCTCCATAGCCCTGTATCAATCCCCAAACAATTCTCACTGCCCCGCTCTCTTCCCATAGTCCTGTATCAATCCCCAAACTAATCCCACTGCCCCGCTCTCTCCCTATAATCATGTATCAATCCCAAACTAATCTCTCTGCCCCGCTCTCTCCACATAGTCCTGTATCAATGCCAAACTAATCTCACAGACCCCCTCTCTCCCCATAGTCCTGTATCAATCCGCAAACTAATGCCACTGCCCTGTTCTCTCCACATAGTCCTGTTTCAATCCCAAACTATTCCCACTGCCCCGCTCTCTCCCCATAGTCCTGTATCAATTCCCCAAACTAATCCCACTGACCCGCTCTCTCCCCATAGCCCTGTATCAATCCCCAAACTAATCCCACTGCCCTGCTCTCTTCCCATAGTCCTCTATCAATCCCCAAACTAATCCCACTGCCCAGCTGTCTCCCCATAGTCCTGTATTAATCCCAAACTGATCCCACTGCCCCGGTCTCTCCCAGTAGTCCTGTATCAATCCCCAAACTAATCGCACTGCCCCGCTCTCTCCCCATCGTCCTGTATCAATTCCAAACTAATCTCACTGACCCCCTCTCTCCCCATAGTCCTGTATCAATCTCCAAACTAATCCCACTGCCCCGCTCTCTCCCCATAGTCCTGTATCAATCCCAAACTAATCCCACTGCCTCGCTCTCTCTCCATAGTCATTTACCAATCCCAAACTAATCCCACTGCGTCGCTCTCTCTCCATAGTCCTTTATCAACCCCCAAACTAATCTGACTGCCTCGCTCTCTCCCCACATTCCTGTATCAATCCACAAACTAATGCCACTGCCCTGCTCTCTCCCCATAGTCCTGTATCAATCTCCAAACTAATCCCACTGCCCGGCTCTCTCCACAAAGCCCTCTATCAATCCCCAAACTATTCCGACTGCCCCACTCTCTCCACATAGCCCTGTGTCAATCCCAAACTAATTCAACTGCCCCGCTCTCTCCCCATAGTCCTGTATCAATTCCCCAAACTAATCCCACTGACCCGCTCTCTCCCCATAGCCCATATCAATACCCAAACTAATCCCACTGCCCCGCTCTCTTCCCATAGACCTGTATCAATCCCCAAACTAATCCCACTGCCCCGCTCTCTCCCCATAGTCCTGTATCAATCCCCATCTGATCCCACTGCCCCGGTCTCTCCCCATAGTCCTGTATCAATCCCCAAACTAAACGCACTGCCCCGCTCTCTCCCCATAGTCCTGTATCAATGCCAAACAAATGACACTAACCCCCTATCTCCCCATAGTCCTGTATCAATCCCGAACTAATCCCACTGCCCCGCTATCTCCCCATCGTCCTGTATCAATATCCAAACTAATCCCACTGCCCCACTCTCTCCCCAAAGTCCTGTATCAACCCCCAAACTAATCCTACTGCCCCGCTCTCTCCCCATAGTCCTGTATCAATACCCAAACAAAATCCCACTGCCCCACTCTCTCCCCATAGTTCTGTAACAATCCCCAAACTAATCACACTGCCCCGCTCTCTCCACATACTCCTGTATCAATTCCTCAAACTAATCTCACTGCCCCACTCTCTCCCCATAGTCCTGTATCAATCCCAAACTAATTCCACTGCCCTGCTCTCTCCCCATAGTCCTGTATCAACTTTCCAAACTAATCGCACTGCCACGCTCTCTCCCCATCGCCCTGTATCAATCCCCAAACTAATCCCACTGCCCCGCTCTCTCCCCATAGCCCTGTACCAATCCCCAAACTAATCCCACTGCCCTGCTCTCTCCCCATAGTCCTGTATCAATTCCCCAAACTAATCCCACTGCCCCGCTCTCTCCCCATAGCCCTGTACCAATCCCCAAACTAATCCCACTGCCCTGCTCTCTCCCCATAGTCCTGTATCAGTCCCAAAACTAATGCCACTGCCCCGCTCTCTCCCCATAGTCCTGTATCAATCCCCAAACTAATCCCACTACCACGCTCTCTCCCCATAGTCCTGTATCAATCCCCAAGCTAATCCCACTGCCCCGCTCTCTCCCCATAGTCCTGTATCAATCCCCAAACTAATCCCACTGCCCCGCTCTCTCCTCATAGTCCTGTACCAATCCCCAAACTAATCCCACTGCCCCGCCCTCTCCCCATAGTCCTGTATCAGTCCCGAAACTAATCCCACAGCCCCGCTCTCTCCCCATAGCTCTGTACCAATCCCCGAACTAATCCCACTGCCTCGCTGTCTCCCCATAATCCTGTATCAATTCCAGAATCGATACAGGGAGACCGATAGAGACACACACACTCACACACACACTCTCTCTCTGACGCTCTCTCTCTCCAACTCTCTCTGTCTCCCTTTCTCTCTTTGTTTCTCTGTCTATCTGTGTCTCAGTTTTTTCTCTCTCTCTGACTCTCACTCTTTATCTCTGCATGTCTTTCTTTATCTCTCTCTCTCTCTCTCTGGCTCTATCTATCTCTCTCCGTCTGTCTCTTTCTCTATGTCTTTCTCTTTCTCCATCTCTGTGCCTCTCTCGCTCACTATTTCTGTCACTCTCACTCTCTTGTCTCTCTCTCTCTCTCTCTCTCTCTCTCTCTGTCTCAATCTCTCTCTCTTTCTCTGTAACACGTGTCCTGGTGTAAAATCGTCACCACGCATTTCATGTAAAATGGCTGCTCAATCTCACCCAAACTAATCCCACTGCCCCGCTCTCTCCCCATAGCCCTGTATCAATCCCCAAACTATTCCCACTGCCCCACTCTCTCCACATAGCCCTGTATCAATCCCAAACTAATCCCACTGCCCCGCTCTCTACCCATAGTCCTGTATCAATCCCAAACTGATCCCAATGCCTCGGTCTCTCCCCACAGTCCTGTATCAATCCCCAAACTAATCCCACTGCCCGCTCTCTCGCCATAGTCCTGTATCAATGCCAAACTAATATCACTGACACCCTCTCTCCCCATAGTCCTGTATCAATCCCCAAACTAATGCCACTGTCCTGCTCTCTCCCCATAGTCCTGTATCAATCCCCAAACTAATCCCACTGCCCCGCTCTCTCCCCATAGCCCTATATCAATCCCCAAACTATTCCTACTGCCCTACTCTCTCCACATAGCCCTGTATCAAACCCAAACTAATCCCACTGTCCCGCTCTCTCCCCAAAGTCCTGTATCAATTCCCCAAACTAAACCCACTGACCCGCTCTCTCCCCATAGCCCTGTATCAATCCCCAAACTAATCCCACTGCCCCGCTCTCTTCCCATAGTCCTGTATCAATCCCTAAACTAATCCCACTGCCCCGCTCTCTCACCATAGTCCTGTACCAATCCCAAACTGATCCCACTGACCCAGTCTCTCCCCATAGTCCTTTATCAATCCCCAAACTAATTCCACTGCCCCACTCTCTCCCCATAGTCCTGTATCAATGCCAAACTAATCTCACTGACCCCCTCTATCCCCATAGTCCTGTATCAATCCCGAACTAATCCCACTGACCCGCTCTCTCCCCATAGTCCTGTATCAATCCCAAACTAATCCCACTGCCCCGCTATCTCCCCATAATACTGTATCTGTCCCAAAATAATCCCACTGCCCGACTCTCTCCCCATAGTCCTGTATCAACCCCCAAATAAATCTGACTGCCTCGCTCTCTCCCCATAGTCCGCTATCAATCCCCAAACTAATCCCACTGCCCCGCTCTCTCCCTACATTCCTGTATCAATCCCCAAACTAATCCCACTGCCCCGCTCTCACCCATAGTCCTGTATCAATGCCAAACTAATCTCACTGACCCCATCTCTCCCAATAGTCCTGTATCAATCCCGAACTAATCCCACTGCCCCGCTCTATCCCCATAGTCCTGTATCAATCTCCAAACTAATCCCACTGCCCCGCTCTCTCCCCATAGTTCTGTATCAATCCCAAACTAATCCCACTGCCTCGGTCTCTCTCCATGGTCCTGTATCAATCCCAAACTAATCCCACTGCCTCGCTATCTCCCCATAATCCTGTATCTGTACCGAAATAATCCCACTGCCCCACTCTCTCCCCATAGTCCTGTATCAAACCCCAAACTAATCCCACTGCCTCGCTCTTTCAACACAGTCCTGTTTCAATCCCCAAACTAATCCCACTGCCCCGCTCTCTCCCCATAGTCCTGTATCAATCCCCAAACTAATCCCACTGCCCCGCTCTCTCCCCACAATCCTGTATCAATCCCCAAACTAATCCCACTGCCCCGCTCTCTCCCCATAGTCCTGTATCAATCCCAAAACTAATCCCACTGTCCCGCTGTCTCCCCATAGTCCTGTATCAATCCCCAAACTGATCCCACTGCCCCGCTCTCTCCCCACATTCCTGTATCAATCCCCAAACTAATCCTACTGCCCCGCTCTCACCCCATAGTCCTGTATCAATACCAAACTAATCTCACTGACGCCATCTCTCCCCAAAGTCCTGTATCAATCCCGAACTAATCCCACTGCCCCGCTCTCTCCCCATCGTCCTGTGTCCCTCTCCAAACTAATCCCACTGCACCGCTCTCTCCCCATAGTCCTGTATCAATCCCAAACTAATCCCACTGCCTCGCTCTCTCTCCATAGAACTGTATCAATCCCAAACTAATCCCACTGCCCCGCTATCTCCCCATAATCCTGTATCTGTCCCAAAATAATCCCACTGCCCCGCTCTCTCCTCATAGTCCTGTACCAATCCCCAAACTAATCCCACTGCCCCGCCCTCTCCCCATAGTCCTGTATCAGTCCCGAAACTAATCCCACAGCCCCGCTCTCTCCCCATAGCTCTGTACCAATCCCCGAACTAATCCCACTGCCTCGCTGTCTCCCCATAATCCTGTATCAATTCCAGAATCGATACAGGGAGACCGATAGAGACACACACACTCACACACACACTCTCTCTCTGACGCTCTCTCTCTCCAACTCTCTCTGTCTCCCTTTCTCTCTTTGTTTCTCTGTCTATCTGTGTCTCAGTTTTTTCTCTCTCTCTGACTCTCACTCTTTATCTCTGCATGTCTTTCTTTCTCTCTCTCTCTCTCTCTCTGGCTCTATCTGTCTCTCTCCGTCTGTCTCTTTCTCTATGTCTTTCTCTTTCTCCATCTCTGTGCCTCTCTCGCTCACTATTTCTGTCACTCTCACTCTCTTGTCTCTTCTCTCTCTCTCTCTCTCTATTACTGTCTTCTCTCTCTCTCTCTGTCTCAATCTCTCTCTCTTTCTCTGTAACACGTGTCCTGGTGTAAAATCGTCACCACGCATTTCATGTAAAATGGCTGCTCAATCTCACCCAAACTAATCCCACTGCCCCGCTCTCTCCCCATAGCCCTGTATCAATCCCCAAACTATTCCCACTGCCCCACTCTCTCCACATAGCCCTGTATCAATCCCAAACTAATCCCACTGCCCCGCTCTCTACCCATAGTCCTGTATCAATCTCAAACTGATCCCAATGCCTCGGTCTCTCCCCACAGTCCTGTATCAATCCCCAAACTAATCCCACTGCCCGCTCTCTCCCCATAGTCCTGTATCAATGCCAAACTAATATCACAGACCCCCTCTCTCCCCATAGTCCTGTATCAATCCCCAAACTAATGCCACTGTCCTGCTCTCTCCCCATAGTCCTGTATCAATCCCCAAACTAATCCGACTGCCCCGCTCTCTCCCCATAGCCCTATATCAATCCCCAAACTATTCCTACTGCCCCACTTTCTCCACATAGCCCTGTATCAAACCCAAACTAATCCCACTGCCCCGTTCTCTCCCCAAAGTCATGTATCAATTCCCCAAACTAAACCCACTGACCCGCTCTCTCCCCATAGCCCTGTATCAATCCCCAAACTAATCCCACTGCCCCGCTCTCTTCCCATAGTCCTGTATCAATCCCTAAACTAATCCCACTGCCCCGCTCTCTCCCCATAGTCCTGTACCAATCCCAAACTGATCCCACTGCCCCGGTCTCTCCCCATATCCTTCATCAATCCCCAAACTAATTCCACTGCCCCACTCTCTCCCCATAGTCCTGTATCAATGCCAAACTAATCTCACTGACCCCCTCTATCCCCATAGTCCTGTATCAATCCCGAACTAATCCCACTGACCCGCTCTCACCCCATAGTCCTGTATCAATCCCAAACAAATCCCACTGCCTCGCTCTCTCTCCTTAGTCTTGTATCAATCTCAAACTAATCCCACTGCCCCGCTATCTCCCCATAATACTGTATCTGTCCCAAAATAATCCCACTGCCCGACTCTCTCACCATAGTCCTGTATCAACCCCCAAATTAATCTGACTGCCTCGCTCTCTCCCCATAGTCCGCTATCAATCCCCAAACTAATCCCACTGCCCCGCTCTCTCCCTACATTCCTGTATCAATCCCCAAACTAATCCCACTGCCCCGCTCTCTCCCCATAGTCCTGTATCAATGCCAAACTAATCTCACTGACCCCATCTCTCCCAATAGTCCTGTATCAATCCCGAACTAATCCCACTGCCCCACTCTCTCCCCATAGTCCTGTATCAATCTCCAAACTAATCCCACTGCCCCGCTCTCTCCCCATAGTTCTGTATCAATCCCAAACTAATCCCACTGCCTCGGTCTCTCTCCATAGTCCTGTATCAATCCCAGACTAATCCCACTGCCCCGCTATCTCCCCATAATCCTGTATCTGTACCAAAATAATCCCACTGCCCCACTCTCTCCCCATAGTCCTGTATCAATACCAAACTAATCCCACTGCCTCGCTCTCTCAACACAGTCCTGTTTCAATCCCCAAACTAATCCCACTGCCCCGCTCTCTCCCCATAGTCCTGTATCAATCCCCAAACTAATCCCACTGCCCCGCTCTCTCCCCACAATCCTGTATCAATCCCCAAACTAATCCCACTGCCCCGCTCTCTCCCCATAGTCCTGTATCAATCCCCAAACTAATCCCACTGTCCCGCTGTCTCCCCATAGTCCTGTATAAAATCCCCAAACTGATCCCACTGCCCCGCTCTCTCCCCACATTCCTGTATCAATCCCCAAACTAATCCTACTGCCCCGCTCTCACCCCATAGTCCTGTATCAATACCAAACTAATCTCACTGACGCCATCTCTCCCCAAAGTCCTGTATCAATCCCGAACTAAACCCACTGCCTCGCTCTCTCCCCATAGTCCTGTGTCCATCTCCAAACTAATCCCACTGCCCCGCTCTCTCCCCATAGTCCTGTATCAATCCCAAACTAATCCCACTGCCTCGCTCTCTCTCCATAGACCTGTATCAATCCCAAACTAATCCCACTGCCCCGCTATCTCCCCATAATCCTGTATCTGTCCCAAACTAATCCAACTGCCTCGCTCTCTCCCCATAGTCCTGTATCAATCCCCAAACTAATCCCACTACCCCGCTCTCTATCCATAGTCCTGTATCAATCCCCAAACTAATCCCACTGCCCCGCTCTCTCCCCACAGTCCTGTGTTAATCCCCAACCTAATCCCACTGCCCCGCTCTCTCCCCATAGTCCTGTTTCAATCCCCAAACTAATCCCACTGCCCGCTCTCTCCCCATAGCCCTGTATCAATCCCCAAACTAATCGCACTGCCCCGCTCTCTCCCCATAGTCCTGTATCAATCCCCAAACTAATCCCAACCACCACGCTCTCTCCCCATAGTCCTGTATCAATCCCCAAACTAATCCCACTGCCTTGCTCTCTCCCCATAGTCCAGTATCAATCCCCAAACTAATCCCACTGCCCCGATCTCTCCCCATTGTCCTGTATCAAAGCCAAACTAATCTCACTGACCCCCTCTCTCCACATTGTCCTGTATCAATCCCGAACTAATCCCACTTCCCCGCTCTCCCCCCATAGTCCTGTATCAATCAACAACCTATTCCCACTGCCCCGCTCTCTCCCCATAGTCCTGTATCAATCCCAAACTAATCCCACTGCCTCGCTCTCTCTCCACAGTCCTGTATCAATCCCAAACTAATCCCACTGCCCCGCTATCTCCCATTAATCCTGTATCTGTCCCAAAATAATCTCACTGCCCCACTCTCTCCCCATCGTCCTGTATCAACCCCCAAACTAATCCCACTGCCTCGCTCTCTCCCCATAGTCCTGTATCAATCCCCAAACAAATCCCACTGCCCCGCTCTCTCCCCATAGTCCTGTATCAATTCCCCAAACTAATCCCACTGCCCCGCTATCTCCCGATAATCGTGTATCTGTCCCAAAATTATCTCACTGCCCCACTCTCTCCCCATAGTCCTGTATCAACCCCCAAACTAATCCACTGCCCCGCTCTCACCCCATAGTCCTGTATCAATGCCAAAATTATCTCACTGACCCCCTCTATCCCCATAGTCCTGTATCAATCCCGAACTAATCCCACTGCCTCGCTCTCTCTCCATAGTCTTGTATCAATCCCAAACTAATCCTACTGCCCCGCTATCTCCCCATAATCCTGTATCTGTCCCAATATAATCCCACTGCCCCACTCTCTCCCCATAGTCCTGTATCAACCCCCAAACTAATCTGACTGCTTCGCTCTCTCCCTGTAGTCCGGTATCAATCCCCAAACTAATCCCACTGCCCCGCTCTCTCCCCATAGTCCTGTATCAATCCCCAAACTAATCCCACTGCCCCGCTCTCTCCCAACATTCCTGTATCAATCCCCAAACTAATCCTACTGCCCCGCTCTCTCCCCATAGTCCTGTATCAATGCCAAACCAATCTCACTGACGCCATCTCTCCCCATAGTCCTGTATCAATCCCGAACTAATCCCACTGCCCCACTCTCTCCCCATAGTCCTGTATCAACCTCCAAACTAATCCCACTGCCTTGCTCTCTCAACACAGTCTTGTTTCAATCCCCAAACTCATCCCACTGCCCCGCTCTCCCCATTGTCCTGTATCAATCCCCAAACTAATCCCACTGCCCCGCTCTCTCCCCATAGTTCTGTATCAATCCCAAACTAAACCCACTGCATCGGTCTCTCTCCATAGTCCTGTATCAATCCCAAACTAATCCCACTGCCCCGCTATCTCCCCATAATCCTGTATCTGTCCCAAAATAATCCCACTGCCCCACTCTCTCCCCATAGTCCTTTATCAACCCCCAAACTAATCCCACTGCCTTGCTCTCTCAACACAGTCTTGTTTCAATCCCCAAACTCATCCCACTGCCCCACTCTCTCCCCATAGTCGTGTATCAACCCCCAAACTAATCCCACTGCCTTGCTCTCTCAACACAGTCTTGTTTCAATCCCCAAACTCATCCCACTGCCCCTCTCTCCCCACAGTCCTGTATCAATCCCCAAACTAATCCCACTGCCCCGCTCTCTCCCCACAGTCCTGTATCAATCCCCAAACTAATCCCACTGCCCCGCTCTCTCCCCATAGTCCTGTATCAATCTCCAAACTAATCCCACTGCCCCGCTCTCTCCCCATAGTTCTGTATCAATCCCAAACTAATCCCACTGCATCGGTCTCTCTCCATAGTCCTGTATCAATCCCAAACTAATCCCACTGCCCCGCTACCTCCCCATAATCCTGTATCTGTCCCAAAATAATCCCACTGCCCCACTCTCTCCCCATAGTCCTGTATCAACCCCCAAACTAATCCCACTGCCTTGCTCTCTCAACACAGTCCTGTTTCAATCCCCAAACTCATCCCACTGCCCCGCTCTCTCCCCATAGTCCTGTATCAATCCCCAAACTAATCCCACTGCCCTGCTCTCTCCCCATAGTCCTGTATCAATCCCCAAACTAATCCCACTGCCCCGCTCTCTCCCCATAGTCCTGTATCAATCCCCAAACTAATCCCACTGCCCCGCTCTCTCCCCATAGTCTTGTATCACTGCCAAAATAATCTCACTGACGCCATCTCTCCCCATAGTCCTGTATCAATCCCGAACTAATCCCACTGCCCCGCTCTCTCCCCATAGTCCTGTGTCCATCCCCAAACTAATCCCACTGCCCCGATCTCTCCCCATTGTCCTGTATCAATGCCAAACTAATCTCACTGACCCCCTCTCTCCACATAGTCCTGTATCAATCCCGAACTAATCCCACTTCCCCGCTCTCTCCCCATAGTCCTGTATCAATCTCCAACCTATTCCCACTGCCCCGCTCTCTCCCCATAGTCCTGTATTAGTCCCAAACTAATCCCACTGCCTCGCTCTCTCTCCATTGTCCGGTATCAATCCCAAACTAATCCCACTGCCCCGCTATCTCCCCATAATCCTGTATCTGTCCCAAAATAATCTCACTGCCCCACTCTCTCCCCATCGTCCTGTATCAACCCCCAAACTAATCTGACTGCCCTGCTCTCTCCCCATAGTCCGGTATCAATCCCCAAACTAATCCCACTGCCCCGCTCTCTCCCCATAGTCCTGTATCAATCCCCAAACTAATACCACTGCCCCGCTCTCTCCCAACATTCCTGTTTAAATCCCCAAACTAATCCTATTCCCCCGCTCTCTCCCCATAGTCCTGTATCAATGCCAAACTAATCTCACTGACGCCATCTCTCCCCATAGTCCTGTATCAATCTCCAAACTAATCCCACTGCCTTGCTCTCTCCCCATAGTCCTGTATCAATCCCAAACTAATCCCACTGCCTCGCTCTCGCTCGATAGTCCTGCATCAATCCCAAACTAATCCCACTGCCCCGCTATCTCCCCATAATCCTGTATCTGTCACAAAATAATCCCACTGCCCCACACTCTCCCCATAGTCCTGTATCAACCCCCAAACTAATCCCACTGCCTTGCTCTCTCCCCATAGTCCTGTATCAATCCCCAAACTAATCCCACTGCCCCGATCTCTCCCCATTGTTCTGTATCAATGCCAAACTAATCTCACTGACCCCCTCTCTCCCCATAGTCCTGTAGCAATCCCGAACTAATCCCACATCCCCGCTCTCTCCCCATAGTCCTGTATCAATCCCAAACTAATCCCACTGCCTCGCTCTCTCCCCATAGTTCGGTATCAATCCCCAAACTAATCCCATGCCCCGCTCTCTCCCCAGAGTCCTGTATCAATCCCCAAACTAATCCCACTGCCCCGCTCTCTCCCCATAGTACTGCATCAATCCCAAACTGATCCCACTGCGCCGGTCTCTCCCCATAGTCCTGTATCAATCCCCAAATTCATCGCACTGCCCCGCTCTCTCCCCATAGCCCTGCATCAATCCCCAAACTATTCCCAATGCCCCACTGTCTCCACATAGCCCTGTATCAATCCCAAACTAATCACACTGCCCTGCTCTCTCCCCATAGTCTTGTATCAATTCCCCAAACTAATCCCACTGACCCGCTCTCTCCCCATAGCCCTGTATCAATCCCCAAACTAATCCCACTGCCCCGCTCTCTTCCCATCGTCCTGTATCAATCCCCAAACTAATCCCACTGCCTCGCTCTCTCTCCATAGTCCTGTATCAATCCCAAACTAATCCCACTGCCCCGCTATCTCACGATAATCCTGTATCTGTCCCAAAATAATCTCACTGCCCCACTCTCTCCCCATCGTCCTGTATCAACCCCCAAACTAATCCCACTGCCTCGCTCTCTCCCCATAGTTCGGTATCAATCCCCAAACTAATCCCATGCCCCGCTCTCTCCCCAGAGTCCTGTATCAATCCCCAAACTAATCCCACTGCCCCGCTCTCTCCCCACATTCCTGTATCAATCCCCAAACTAATCCCACTGACCCGCTCTCTCCCGATAGCCCTGTATCAATCCCCAAACTAATCCCACTGCGCCGTTCTCTTCCTATAGTCCTCTATCAATCCCCAAACTAATCCCACTGCCCCGCTCTCTCCCCATAGTACTGCATCAATCCCAAACTGATCCCACTGCGCCGGTCTCTCCCCATAGTCCTGTATCAATCCCCAAACTCATCGCACTGCCCCGCTCTCTCCCCATAGCCCTGCATCAATCCCCAAACTATTCCCAATGCCCCACTGTCTCCACATAGCCCTGTATCAATCCCAAACTAATCACACTGCCCCGATCTCTCCCCATAGTCCTGTATCAATTCCCCAAACTAATCCCACTGACCCGCTCTCTCCCCATAGCCCTGTATCAATCCCCAAACTAATCCCACTGCCCCGCTCTCTTCCCATCGTCCTGTATCAATCCCCAAACTAATCACACTGCCCCGCTCTCTCCCCATAGCCCTGTGTCAATCCCCAAACTATTCCTACTGCCCCACTCGCTACACATAGCCCTGTATCAATCCCACACTAATCCCACTGCCCCGCTCTCTCCCCACATTCCTGTATCAATCCCCAAACTAATCGCACTGCCCCGCTCTCTCCCCATAGCCCTGCATCAATCCCCAAACTATTCCCACTGCCCCACTGTCTCCACATAGCCCTGTGTCAATCCCAAACTAATCCCACTGCCCCGCTCTCTCCCCATAGTCCTGTATCAATTCCCCAAACTAATCCCACTGACCCGCTCTCTCCCCATAGCCCTGTATCAATCCCCAAACTCATCCCACTGCCCCGCTCTCTTCCCATAGTCCTGTATCAATCCCCAAACTGATCCCAATGCCCCGGTCTCTCCCCATAGTCCTGTATCAATCCCCAAACTAATCCCACTGCCCCGCTCTCTCCCATAGTCCTGTATCAATGCCAAACTAAACTCACTGACCCCCTCTTTCCCCATAGTCCTGTATCAATCCCCAAACTAATGCCACTGCCCCGCTCTCTCCCCATAGTCCTGTATCAATCCCAAACTAATCCCACTGCCCCGCTCTCTCCCCATAGTCCTGTATCAATTCCCCAAACTAATCCCACTGACCCGCTCTCTCCCCATAGCAGTGTATCAATGCCAAACTAATCTTACTACCCCACTCGCTACACATAGCCCTGTATCAATCCCAAACTAATCCCACTGCCCCGCTCTCTCCCCACATTCCTGTATCAATCCCCAAACTAATCGCACTGCCCCGCTCTCTCCCCATAGCCCTGCATCAATCCCCAAATTATTCCCACTGCCCCACTGTCTCCACATAGCCCTGTGTCAATCCCAAACTAATCCCACTGCCCCGCTCTCTCCCCATAGTCCTGTATCAATTCCCCAAACTAATCCCACTGACCCGCTCTCTCCCCATAGCCCTGTATCAATCCCCAAACTAATCCCACTGCCCCGCTCTCTCCACATAGTCCTGTATCAATTCCCCAAACTAATCCCACTGACCCGCTCTCTCCCCATAGCCCTGTATCAATCCCCAAACTAATCCCACTGCCTCGCTCTCTTCCCATCGTCCTGTATCAAACCCCAAGCTAATCACACTGCCCCGCTCTCTCCCCATAGCCCTGTGTCAATCCCCAAACTATTCCTACTGCCCCACTCGCTACACATAGCCCTGTATCAATCCCAAACTAATCCCACAGCCCCGCTCTCTCCCCACATTCCTGTATCAATCCCCAAACTAATCGCACTGCCCCGCTCTCTCCCCATAGCCCTGCATCAATCCCCAAACTAATCCCACTGCCCCGCTCTCTTCCCATAGTCCTGTATCAATCCCCAAACTGATCCCAATGCCCCGGTCTCTCCCCATAGTCCTGTATCAATCCCCAAACTAATCCCACTGCCCCGCTCTCTCCCATAGTCCTGTGTCAATCCCGAACTAATCCCACTACCCCGCTCTCTCCCCATAGTCCTGTATCAATCTCCAAACTAATCCCACTGCCCCGCTCTCACCCCATAGTCCTGTATCAATCCCAAACTAATCCCACTGCCTCGCTCTCTCTCCATATACCTGTATCAATCCCGAACTAATCCCACTACCCCGCTATCTCCCCATAATCCTGTATCTGTCCCAAAATAATCCCACTGCCCCACTCTCTCCCCATAGTCCTGTATCAACCCCTAAACTAATCTGACTGCCTCGCTCTCTCCCCATAGTCCGGTATCAATTCCCAAACTAATCCCACTGCCCCACTCTCTCCCCATAGTACTGTTTCAATCCCCAAACTAATCCCACTGCCCCGCTCTCTCCCCACATTCCTGTGTCAATCCCCAAACTAATACCACTGACCCGCTGTCTCCCCACAGCCTGTATCAATCCCCAAACTAATCCCACTGTCCCGTTCTCTTCCCATAGTCCTGTATCAATCCCAATACTAATCCCACTGCCCCGCTCTCTCCCCATAGTACTGTATCAATCCCAAACTGATCCCACTGCCCCGGTCTCTCCCCATAGTCCTGTATCAATCCCAAACTAATCGCACTGTCCCGCTCTCTCCCCATAGTCCTGTATCAATGCTAAACTAATCTCACTGACCCCCTCTCTCCCCATAGTCCTGTATCAATCCCGAACTAATCCCACTGACCCGCTCTCTCCCCATAGTACTGTATCAATCTCCAAATTAATCCCACTGATCCGCTCTCTCCCCATAGTCCTGTATCAATCCCAAACTAATCCCACTGCCTCGCTCTCGCTCGATAGTCCTGCATTAATCCCAAACTAATCCCACTGCCCCGCTATCTCCCCATAATCCTGTATCTGTCCCAAAATAATCGCACTGCCCCACTCTCTCCCCATAGTCCTGTATCAACCCCCAAACTAATCCCACTGCCTCGCTCTCTCCCCATTGTCCTGTATCAATCCCCAAACTAATCCCACTGCCCCGCTTTCTCCCCATAGTCCTTTATCAATCCCCAAACTGATCCCACTGCCCAGCTCTCTCCCCACAGTCCTGTATCAATCCCCAAACTAATCCCACTGCCCCGCTCGCTCCCCATAGTCCTGTGTCAATCCCCAAACTGATCCCACTGCCCCGCTCTCTCCCCACAGTCCTGTATCAATCACCAAACTAATCCCACTGCCCCGCTCTCTCCCCACAGTCCTGTGTGAATCCCCAAACTAATCCCACTGCCCCGCTCTCTCCCCATAGTCCTGTATCAATCCCCAAACTAATCCCACTGCCCGCTCTCTCCCCATAGCCCTGTATCAATCCCCAAACTAATCGCACTGCCCCGCTCTCTCCCCATAGTCCTGTATCAATCCCCAAACTAAACCCACTGCCTTGCTCTCTCCCCATAGTCCTGTATCAATCCCCAAACTAATCCCACTGGCCCGATCTCTCCCCATTGTCCTGTATCAATGCCAAACTAATCTCACTGACCCCCTCTCTCCCCATAGTCCTGTATCAATCACGAACTAATCCCACTTCCCCGCTCTCTCCCCATAGTCCTGTATCAATCTCCAAATTAATCCCACTGTCCCGCTCTCTCCCCATAGTCCTGTATCAATCTCCAAACTAATCCCACTTCCCCGCTCTCTCCCCATAGTCCTGTACCAGCTCCAAACTAATCCCACTGCCCCGCTCTCTCCCCATAGTCCTGTGTCAATCCCCAAACTAATCCCACTGCCCCGCTCTCTCCCAATAGTCCTGTATCAACCCCCAAACTAATCCCACTGCCCCGCTCTCTCCCCATAGCCCTGTATCAATCCCCAAACTAATCACACTGCCCGGCTCTCTCCCCATAGTCCTGTATCAATCCCCAAACTAATCCCACTACCACGCTCTCTCCCCATAGTCCTGTATCAATCCCCAAACTAATCCCACTGCCTTGCTCTCTCCCCATAGTCCTGTATCAATACCCAAACTAATCCCACTGTCCGGATCTCTCCCCATTGTCCTGTATCAATGCTAAACTAAACTTACTGACCCCCTCTCTCCCCATAGTCCTGTATCAATGCCGAACTAATCCCACTTCCCCGCTCTCTCCCCATAGTCCTGTATCAATCTCCAACCTAATCCCACTGCCTCGCTCTCTCTCCATAGTCCTGTATCAATCCCAAACTAATCCCACTGCCCCGCTATCTCCCGATAATCCTGTATCTGTCCCAAAATAATCTCAATGCCCCACTCTCTCCCCATCGTCCTGTATCAACCCCCAAACTAATCCCACTGCTTCGCTCTCTCCCCATAGTTCGGTATCAATCCCCAAACTAATCCCACTGCCCCGCTCTCTCCCCAGAATCCTGTATCAATCCCCAAACTAATCCCACTGTCCCGCTCTCTCCCCACATTCCTGTATCAATCCCCAAACTAATCCCACTGTCCCGCTCTCTCCCGATAGCCCTGTATCAATCCCCAAACTAATCCCACTGCGCCGTTCTCTTCCTATAGTCCTGTATCAATCCCCAAACTAATCCCACTGTCCCGCTCTCTCCCCATAGTACTGTATCAATCCCAAACTGATCCCACTGCCCCGGTCTCTCCCCTTGGTCCTGTATCAATCCCCAAACTAATCGCACTGCCCCGCTCTCTCCCAATAGCCCTGCATCAATCCCCAAACTATTCACACTGCCCCACTGTCTCCACATAGCCCTGTATCAATCCCAAACTAATCCCACTGCCCCGCTCTCTCCCCATAGTCCTGTATCAATTCCCCAAACTAATCCCACTGACCCGCTCTCTACCCATAGCCCTGTAGCAATCCCCAAACTAATCCCACTGCCCCGCTCTCTCCCCATATTCCTGTATCAATCCCAAACTAATCTCACTAACCCCCTCTCTCCCCATAGTCCTGTATCAATCCCCAAACTAATGCCACTGCCCTGCTCTCTCCCCACAGTCCTGTATCAATCCCCAAACTAATCCCACTGCCCCGCTCTCTCCCCATCGCCCTGTGTCAATCCCCAAACTATTCCTACTGCCCCACTCGCTAGACATAGCCCTGTATCAATCCCAAACTAATCCCACTGCCCCGCTCTCTCCCCATAGTCCTGTATCAAGTCCCCAAACTAATCCCACTGACCCGCTCTCTCCCCATAGCACTGTATCTATCAATACAAACTAATCCCACTGCCTCGCTCTCTTCCCATACTCCTATAATAATCCCCAAACTAATCCCACTGCCCCGCTCTCTCCCCATAGTCCTGTATCAATCCCAAACCGATCCCACTGCCCCGGTCTGTCCCCATAGTCCTGTCTCAATCCCCAAACTAATCGCACTGCCCCGCTCTCTCCCCATAGTCCTGTATCAATGCCAAACTAATCTCACTGACCCCCTCTCTCCCCATAGTCCTGTGTCAATCCCGAACTAATCCCACTGCCCCGCTCTCTCCCCATAGTCCTGTATCAATCTCCAAACTAATCCCACTGCCCCGCTCTCACCCCATAGTCCTGTATCAATCCCAAACTAATCGCACTGCCTCGCTCTCTCTCCATAGTCCTGTATCAATCCCAAACTAATCCCACTGCCCCGCTCTCTCACAACATTCCTGTTTAAATCCCCAAACTAATCCTACTGCCCCGCTCTCTCCCCAGAGTCCTGTATCAATGCCAAACTAATCTCACTGACGCCATCTCTCCCCATAGTCCTGTATCAATCCCGAACTAATCCCACTGCCCCGCTCTCTCCCCATAGTCCTGTATCAATCTCCAAACTAATCCCACTGCCCCGTCTCTCCCCATAGTTCTGTATCAATCCCAAACTAATCCCACTGCCTCGGTCTCTCTCCATAGTCCTGTATCAATCCCAAACTAATCCCACTGCCCCGCTATCTCCCCATAATTCTGTATCTGTCCCAAAATAATCCCACTGCCCCACTCTCTCCCCATAGACCTGTATCAATCCCCAAACTAATCACACTGCCCCGCTCTCTCCCCATAGTCCTGTATCAATCCCCAAACTAATCCCACTGCCCCGCTCTCTCCCCACAGTCCTGTATCAATCCCCAAACTAATCCCACTGCCCCGCTCTCTCCCCACATTCCTGTATCAATCCCCAAACTAATCCCACTGACCCGCTCTCTCCCGATAGCCCTGTATCAATCCCCAAACTAATCCCACTGCGCCGTTCTCTTCCTATAGCCCTGCATCAATCCCCAAACTATTCCCACTGCCCCACTGTCTCCACATAGCCCTGTATCAATCCCAAAACTAATCCCACTGCCCCGCTCTCTCCCCATAGTACTGTATCAATCCCAAACTGATCCCACTGCCCCGGTCTCTCACCATAGTCCTGTATCAATCCCAAACTAATCGCACTGCCCCGCTCTCTCCCCATAGTCCTGTATCAATGCTAAACTAATCTCACTGACCCCCTCTCTCCCCATAGTCCTGTATCAATCCCGAACTAATCCCACTGACCCGCTCTCTCCCCATAGTACTGTATCAATCTCCAAATTAATCCCACTGACCCGCTCTCTCCCCTTAGTCCTGTATCAATCCCAAACTAATCCCACTGCGTCGCTCTCGCTCGATAGTCCTGCATCAATCCCAAACTAATCCCACTGCCCCGCTATCTCCCCATAATCCTGTATCTGTCCCAAAATAATCCCACTGCCCCACTCTCTCCCCATAGTCCTGTATCAACCCCCAAACTAATCCCACTGCCTCGCTCTCTCCCCATAGTCATGTATCAATCCCCAAACTAATCCCACTGCCCCTCTTTATCCCCATAGTCCTGTACCAATCCCCAAACTGATCCCACTGCCCTGCTCTCTCCCCACAGTCCTGTATCAATCCCCAAACTAATCCCACTGCCCCGCTCTCTCCCAATAGTCCTGTATCAATCCCCAAACTAATCGCACTGCCCGCTCTCTCCCCATAGCCCTGTATCAATCCCCAAACTAATCGCACTGCCCTTCTCTCTCCCCATAGTCCTGTATCAAACCCCAAACTAATCCCACTACCACGCTCGCTCCCCATAGTCCTGTATCAATCCCCAAACTAATCCCACTGCCCCGCTCTCTCCCCACAGTCCTGTATCAATCACCAAACTAATCCCACTGCCCCGCTCTCTCCCCACAGTCCTGTGTGAATCCCCAAACTAATCCCACTGCCCCGCTCTCTCCCCACAGTCCTGTATCAATCCCAAAACTAATCCCACTGCCCCGCTCTCTCCCCACAGTCCTGTATCAATCACCAAACTAATCCCACTGCCTTGCTCTCTCCCCATAGTCCTGTATCAATCCCCAAACTAATCCCACTGGCCCGATCTCTCCCCATTGTCCTGTATCAAGGCGAAACTAATCTCACTGACCCCCTCTCTCCCCATAGTCCTGTATTAATCACGAACTAATCCCACTTCCCCGCTCTCTCCCTATAGTCCTGTATCAATCTCCAACCTAATCCCACTGCCCCGCTCTCTCCCCATAGTCCTGTATCAATGCCAAACTAATCTCACTGACGCCATCTCTCCCCATAGTCCTGTATCAATTCCAAACTAATCCCACTGCCTCGCTCTCTCTCCATAGTCCTGTATCAATCCCAAACTAATCCCACTGCCCCGCTATCTCCCCATAATCCTGTATCTGTCCCAAAATAATCCCACTGCCCCACTCTCTCCCCATAGACCTGTATCAATCCCCAAACTAATCACACTGCCCCGCTCTCTCCCCATAGTCCTGTATCAATCCCCAAACTAATCCCACTGCCCCGCTCTCTCCCCACAGTCCTGTATCAATCCCCAAACTAATCCCACTGCCCCGCTCTCTCCCCACAGTCCTGTGTCAATCCCCAAACTAATCCCACTGCCCCGCTCTCTCCCCACAGTCCTGTATCAATCCCCAAACTAATCCCACTGCCCGCTCTCTTCCCAGAGCCCTGTTTCAATCCCCAAACTAATCGCACTGCCCCGCTCTCTCCCCATAGTACTGTATCAATCCCCAAACTAATCCCACTGCCTTGCTCTCTCCCCATAGTCCTGTATCAATCCCCAAACTAATCCCACTGCCCCGCTCTCTCCCCATAGTCCTTTATCAATGCTAAACTAATCTCACTGACCCCCTCTCTCCCCATAGTCCTGTATCAATCCCGAACTAATCCCACTGACCCGCTTTCTCCCCATAGTACTTTATCAATCTCCAAATTAATCCCACTGACCCGCTCTCTCCCCATAGTCCTGTATCAATCCCAAACTAATCCCACTGCCTCGCTCTCGCTCGATAGTCCTGTGTCAATCCCAAACTAATCCCACTGTCCGCTCTCTCCCCATAGTCCTGTATCAATCCCCAAACTAATCCCACTACCACGCTCGCTCCCCATAGTCCTGTATCAATCCTCAAACTAATCCCACTGCCTTGCTCTCTCCCGATAGACCTGTATCAATCCCCAAACTAATCACACTGCCCCGCTCTCTCCCCATAGTCCTGTATCAATCCCCAAACTAATCCCACTGCCCCGCTCTCTCCCCACAGTCCTGTATCAATCACCAAACTAATCCCACTGCCCCGCTCTCTCCCCACAGTCCTGTGTCAATCCCCAAACTAATCCCACTGCCCCGCTCTCTCCCCATAGTGCTGTATCAATCCCCAAACTAATCCCACTACCACGCTCTCTCCCCATAGTCCTGTATCAATCCACAAACTAATCCCACTGCCTCGCTCTCTCCCCATAGTTCGGTTTCAATCCCCAAACTAATCGCACTGCCCCGCTCTCTCCCCATAGTCCTGTATCAATCCCCAAACTAATCCCACTACCACGCTCTCTCCCCATAGTCCTGTATCAATCCCCAAACTAATCCCACTGCCTTGCTCTCTCCCCATAGTCCTGTATCAATCCCCAAACTAATCCCACTGCCCCGCTCTCTCCCCATAGTCCTTTATCAATGCTAAACTAATCTCACTGACCCCCTCTCTCCCCATAGACCTGTATCAATCCCGAACTAATCCCACTGACCCGCTTTCTCCCCATAGTACTTTATCAATCTCCAAATTAATCCCACTGACCCGCTCTCTCCCCATAGTCCTGTATCAATCCCAAACTAATCCCACTGCCTCGCTCTCGCTCGATAGTCCTGTGTCAATCCCAAACTAATCCCACTGTCCGCTCTCTCCCCATAGTCCTGTATCAATCCCCAAACTAATCCCACTACCACGCTCGCTCCCCATAGTCCTGTATCAATCCTCAAACTAATCCCACTGCCTTGCTCTCTCCCGATAGACCTGTATCAATCCCCAAACTAATCACACTGCCCCGCTCTCTCCCCATAGTCCTGTATCAATCCCCAAACTAATCCCACTGCCCCGCTCTCTCCCCACAGTCCTGTATCAATCACCAAACTAATCCCACTGCCCCGCTCTCTCCCCACAGTCCTGTGTCAATCCAAAAACTAATCCCACTGCCCCGCTCTCTCCCCATAGTGCTGTATCAATCCCCAAACTTATCCCACTACCACGCTCTCTCCCCGTAGTCCTGTATCAATCCACAAACTAATCCCACTGCCTCGCTCTCTCCCCATAGTTCGGTATCAATCCCCAAACTAATCCTACTGCCCCGCTCTCTCCCCATAGTCCTGTATCAATGCCAAACTAATCTCACTGACGCCATCTCTCCCCATAGTCCTGTATCAATCCCGAACTAATCCCACTGCCCCGCTCTCTCCCCATAGTCCTGTATCAATCTCCAAACTAATCCCACTGCCCCGCTCTCTCCCCATAGTTCTGTATCAATTCCAAACTTATCCCACTGCCTCGGTCTCTCTCCATGGTCCTGTATCAATCCCAAACTAATCCCACTGCCCCGCTATCTCCCCATAATCCTGTATCTGTCCCAAAATAATCCCACTGCCCCACTCTCTCCCCATAGACCTGTATCAATCCCCAAACTAATCACACTGCCCCGCTCTCTCCCCATAGTCCTGTATCAATCCCCAAACTAATCCCACTGCCCCGCTCTCTCCCCACAGTCCTGTGTCAATCCCCAAACTAATCCCACTGCCCCGCTCTCTCCCCATAGTCCTGTATCAATCCCCAAACTAATCCCACTGCCCGCTCTCTCCCCATAGTCCTGTATCAATCCCCAAACTAATCCCACTACCACGCTCTCTCCCCATAGTCCTGTATCAATCCCCAATCTAATCCCACTGCCTTGCTCTCTCCCCATAGTCCTGTATCAAACCGCAAACTAATCCCACTGCCCCGATCTCTCCCCATTGTCCTGTATCAATGCCAAACTAATCTCACTGACCCCCTCTCTCCCCACAGTCCTGTATCAATCCCGAACTAATCCCACTGCACCGCTCTCTCCCCATAGTCCTGTATCAATCCCCAAACTAATCCCACTGCCCGCTCTCTCCCCATAGCCCTGTATCAATCCCCAAACTAATCGCACTGCCCCGCTCTCTCCCCATGGTCCTGTATCAATCCCCAAACTAATACCACTACCACGCTCTCTCCCCATAGTCCTGTATCAATCTCCAACCTAATCCCACTGCCCCGCTCTCACCCCATAGTCCTGTATCAATCCCAAACTAATCCCACTGCCTCTCTCTCTCTCCATAGTCCTGCATCAATCCCAAACTAATCACACTGCCCCGCTATCTCCCGATAATCCTGTATCTGTCCCAAAATAATCTCACTGCCCCACTCTCTCCCCATCGTCCTGTATCAACCCCCAAACTAATCCCACTACCTCGCTCTCTCCCCATAGTTCGGTATCAATCCCCAAACTAATCCCACTGCCCCGCTCTCTCCCCAGAGTCCTGTATCAATCCCCAAACTAATGCCACTGACCCGCTCTCTCCCGATAGCCCTGTATCAATCCCCAAACTAATCCCACTGCGCCGTTCTCTACCTATCGTCCTGTATCAATACCCAAACTAATCCCACTGCCCCGCTCTCTCCCCATAGTACTGTATCAATCCCAAACTTATCCCACTGCCCCGGTTTCTCCCCATAGTCCTGTATCAATCCCCAAACTAATCGCACTGCCCCGCTCTCTCCCCATAGCCCTGCATCAATCCAGAAACTATTCCCAATGCCCCACTGTCTCCACATAGCCCTGTATCAATCCCCAAACTAATCCCACTGCCCCGCTCTCTCCCCACAGTCCTGTATCAATCCCCAAACTAATCCCACTGCCCCGCTCTCTCCCCACATTCCTGTATCAATCCCCAAACTAATCCCACTGACCCGCTCTCTCCCGATAGCCCTGTATCAATCCCCAAACTAATCCCACTGCGCCGTTCTCTTCCTATAGCCCTGCATCAATCCCCAAACTATTCCCACTGCCCCACTGTCTCCACATAGCCCTGTATCAATCCCAAAACTAATCCCACTGCCCCGCTCTCTCCCCATAGTACTGTATCAATCCCAAACTGATCCCAATGCCCCGGTCTCTCACCATAGTCCTGTATCAATCCCAAACTAATCGCACTGCCCCGCTCTCTCCCCATAGTCCTGTATCAATGCTAAACTAATCTCACTGACCCCCTCTCTCCCCATAGTCCTGTATCAATCCCGAACTAATCCCACTGACCCGCTCTCTCCCCATAGTACTGTATCAATCTCCAAATTAATCCCACTGACCCGCTCTCTCCCCTTAGTCCTGCATCAATCCCAAACTAATCCCACTGCCCCGCTATCTCCCCATAATCCTGTATCTGTCCCAAAATAATCCCACTGCCCCACTCTCTCCCCATAGTCCTGTATCAACCCCCAAACCAATCCCACTGCCTCGCTCTCTCCCCATAGTCATGTATCAATCCCCAAACTAATCCCACTGCCCCTCTTTATCCCCATAGTCCTGTACCAATCCCCAAACTGATCCCACTGCCCTGCTCTCTCCCCACAGTCCTGTATCAATCCCCAAACTAATCCCACTGCCCCGCTCTCTCCCAATAGTCCTGTATCAATCCCCAAACTAATCGCACTGCCCGCTCTCTCCCCATAGCCCTGTATCAATCCCCAAACTAATCGCACTGCCCTTCTCTCTCCCCATAGTCCTGTATCAAACCCCAAACTAATCCCACTACCACGCTCGCTCCCCATAGTCCTGTATCAATCCCCAAACTAATCCCACTGCCCCGCTCTCTCCCCACAGTCCTGTATCAATCACCAAACTAATCCCACTGCCCCGCTCTCTCCCCACAGTCCTGTGTGAATCCCCAAACTAATCCCACTGCCCCGCTCTCTCCCCACAGTCCTGTATCAATCCCAAAACTAATCCCACTGCCCCGCTCTCTCCCCATAGTCCTGTATCAATCACCAAACTAATCCCACTGCCTTGCTCTCTCCCCATAGTCCTGTATCAATCCCCAAACTAATCCCACTGGCCCGATCTCTCCCCATTGTCCTGTATCAAGGCGAAACTAATCTCACTGACCCCCTCTCTCCCCATAGTCCTGTATTAATCACGAACTAATCCCACTTCCCCGCTCTCTCCCTATAGTCCTGTATCAATCTCCAACCTAATCCCACTGCCCCGCTCTCTCCCCATAGTCCTGTATCAATGCCAAACTAATCTCACTGACGCCATCTCTCCCCATAGTCCTGTATCAATTCCAAACTAATCCCACTGCCTCGCTCTCTCTCCATAGTCCTGTATCAATCCCAAACTAATCCCACTGCCCCGCTATCTCCCCATAATCCTGTATCTGTCCCAAAATAATCCCACTGCCCCACTCTCTCCCCATAGACCTGTATCAATCCCCAAACTAATCACACTGCCCCGCTCTCTCCCCATAGTCCTGTATCAATCCCCAAACTAATCCCACTGCCCCGCTCTCTCCCCACAGTCCTGTATCAATCCCCAAACTAATCCCACTGCCCCGCTCTCTCCCCACAGTCCTGTGTCAATCCCCAAACTAATCCCACTGCCCCGCTCTCTCCCCACAGTCCTGTATCAATCCCCAAACTAATCCCACTGCCCGCTCTCTTCCCAGAGCCCTGTTTCAATCCCCAAACTAATCGCACTGCCCCGCTCTCTCCCCATAGTACTGTATCAATCCCCAAACTAATCCCACTGCCTTGCTCTCTCCCCATAGTCCTGTATCAATCCCCAAACTAATCCCACTGCCCCGCTCTCTCCCCATAGTCCTTTATCAATGCTAAACTAATCTCACTGACCCCCTCTCTCCCCATAGTCCTGTATCAATCCCGAACTAATCCCACTGACCCGCTTTCTCCCCATAGTACTTTATCAATCTCCAAATTAATCCCACTGACCCGCTCTCTCCCCATAGTCCTGTATCAATCCCAAACTAATCCCACTGCCTCGCTCTCGCTCGATAGTCCTGTGTCAATCCCAAACTAATCCCACTGTCCGCTCTCTCCCCATAGTCCTGTATCAATCCCCAAACTAATCCCACTACCACGCTCGCTCCCCATAGTCCTGTATCAATCCTCAAACTAATCCCACTGCCTTGCTCTCTCCCGATAGACCTGTATCAATCCCCAAACTAATCACACTGCCCCGCTCTCTCCCCATAGTCCTGTATCAATCCCCATACTAATCCCACTGCCCCGCTCTCTCCCCACAGTCCTGTATCAATCACCAAACTAATCCCACTGCCCCGCTCTCTCCCCACAGTCCTGTGTCAATCCCCAAACTAATCCCACTGCCCCGCTCTCTCCCCATAGTGCTGTATCAATCCCCAAACTAATCCCACTACCACGCTCTCTCCCCATAGTCCTGTATCAATCCACAAACTAATCCCACTGCCTCGCTCTCTCCCCATAGTTCGGTATCAATCCCCAAACTAATCCTACTGCCCCGCTCTCTCCCCATAGTCCTGTATCAATGCCAAACTAATCTCACTGACGCCATCTCTCCCCATAGTCCTGTATCAATTCCAAACTAATCCCACTGCCTCGGTCTCTCTCCATAGTCCTGTGTCAATCCCAAACTAATCCCACTGCCCCGCTATCTCCCCATAATCCTGTATCTGTCCCAAAATAATCCCACTGCCCCACTCTCTCCCCATAGACCTGTATCAATCCCCAAACTAATCACACTGCCCCGCTCTCTCCCCATAGTCCTGTATCAATCCCCAAACTAATCCCACTGCCCCGCTCTCTCCCCACAGTCCTGTATCAATCCCCAAACTAATCCCACTGCCCCGCTCTCTCCCCACAGTCCTGTGTCAATCCCCAAACTAATCCCACTGCCCCGCTCTCTCCCCACAGTCCTGTATCAATCCCCAAACTAATCCCACTGCCCGCTCTCTCCCCACAGTCCTGTATCAATCCCCAAACTAATCCCACTGCCCGCTCTCTCCCCAGAGCCCTGTTTCAATCCCCAAACTAATCGCACTGCCCCGCTCTCTCCCCATAGTCCTGTATCAATCCCCAAACTAATCCCACTACCACGCTCTCTCCCCATAGTCCTGTATCAATCCCCAAACTAATCCCACTGCCTTGCTCTCTCCCCATAGTCCTGTATCAATCCCCAAACTAATCCCACTGCCCCGCTCTCTCCCCATAGTCCTTTATCAATGCCAAACTAATCTCACTGACCCCCTCTCTCCCCATAGTCCTGTATCAATCCCGAACTAATCCCACTGACCCGCTTTCTCCCCATAGTACTTTATCAATCTCCAAATTAATCCCACTGACCCGCTCTCTCCCCATAGTCCTGTATCAATCCCAAACTAATCCCACTGCCTCGCTCTCGCTCGATAGTCCTGTGTCAATCCCAAACTAATCCCACTGTCCGCTTTCTCCCCATAGTCCTGTATCAATCCCCAAACTAATCCCACTACCACGCTCGCTCCCCATAGTCCTGTATCAATCCTCAAACTAATCCCACTGCCTTGCTCTCTCCCGATAGACCTGTATCAATCCCCAAACTAATCACACTGCCCCGCTCTCTCCCCATAGTCCTGTATCAATCCCCAAACTAATCCCACTGCCCCGCTCTCTCCCCACAATCCTGTATCAATCACCAAACTAATCCCACTGCCCCGCTCTCTCCCCACAGTCCTGTGTCAATCCAAAAACTAATCCCACTGCCCCGCTCTCTCCCCATAGTGCTGTATCAATCCCCAAACTAATCCCACTACCACGCTCTCTCCCCATAGTCCTGTATCAATCCACAAACTAATCCCACTGCCTCGCTCTCTCCCCATAGTTCGGTATCAATCCCCAAACTAATCCTACTGCCCCGCTCTCTCCCCATAGTCCTGTATCAATGCCAAACTAATCTCACTGACGCCATCTCTCCCCATAGTCCTGTATCAATCCCGAACTAATCCCACTGCCCCGCTCTCTCCCCATAGTCCTGTATCAATCTCCAAACTAATCCCACTGCCCCGCTCTCTCCCCATAGTTCTGTATCAATTCCAAACTTATCCCACTGCCTCGGTCTCTCTCCATGGTCCTGTATCAATCCCAAACTAATCCCACTGCCCCGCTATCTCCCCATAATCCTGTATCTGTCCCAAAATAATCCCACTGCCCCACTCTCTCCCCATAGACCTGTATCAATCCCCAAACTAATCACACTGCCCCGCTCTCTCACCATAGTCCTGTATCAATCCCCAAACTAATCCCACTGCCCCGCTCTCTCCCCACAGTCCTGTGTCAATCCCCAAACTAATCCCACTGCCCCGCTCTCTCCCCATAGTCCTGTATCAATCCCCAAACTAATCCCACTGCCCGCTCTCTCCCCATAGTCCTGTATCAATCCCCAAACTAATCCCACTACCACGCTCTCTCCCCATAGTCCTGTATCAATCCCCAATCTAATCCCACTGCCTTGCTCTCTCCCCATAGTCCTGTATCAAACCGCAAACTAATCCCACTGCCCCGATCTCTCCCCATTGTCCTGTATCAATGCCAAACTAATCTCACTGACCCCCTCTCTCCCCACAGTCCTGTATCAATCCCGAACTAATCCCACTGCACCGCTCTCTCCCCATAGTCCTGTATCAATCCCCAAACTAATCCCACTGCCCGCTCTCTCCCCATAGCCCTGTATCAATCCCCAAACTAATCGCACTGCCCCGCTCTCTCCCCATGGTCCTGTATCAATCCCCAAACTAATACCACTACCACGCTCTCTCCCCATAGTCCTGTATCAATCTCCAACCTAATCCCACTGCCCCGCTCTCACCCCATAGTCCTGTATCAATCCCAAACTAATCCCACTGCCTCTCTCTCTCTCCATAGTCCTGCATCAATCCCAAACTAATCACACTGCCCCGCTATCTCCCGATAATCCTGTATCTGTCCCAAAATAATCTCACTGCCCCACTCTCTCCCCATCGTCCTGTATCAACCCCCAAACTAATCCCACTACCTCGCTCTCTCCCCATAGTTCGGTATCAATCCCCAAACTAATCCCACTGCCCCGCTCTCTCCCCAGAGTCCTGTATCAATCCCCAAACTAATCCCACTGACCCGCTCTCTCCCGATAGCCCTGTATCAATCCCCAAACTAATCCCACTGCGCCGTTCTCTACCTATCGTCCTGTATCAATACCCAAACTAATCCCACTGCCCCGCTCTCTCCCCATAGTACTGTATCAATCCCAAACTTATCCCACTGCCCCGGTTTCTCCCCATAGTCCTGTATCAATCCCCAAACTAATCGCACTGCCCCGCTCTCTCCCCATAGCCCTGCATCAATCCAGAAACTATTCCCAATGCCCCACTGTCTCCACATAGCCCTGTATCAATCCCAAACTAATCCCACTGCCCCGCTCTCTCCCCATATTCCTGTATCAATTCCCCAAACTAATCCCACTGACCTGCTCTCTCCCCATAGCCCTGTATCAATCCCCAAACTAATCCCACTGCCCCGCTCTCTTCCCATAGTCCTGTATCAATCCCCAAACTAATCACACTGCCCCGCTCTCTCCCCATAGCCCTGTGTCAATCCCCAAACTATTCCTACTGCCCCACTCGCTACACATAGCCCTGTATCAATCCCAAACTAATCCCACTGCCCCACTCTCTCCCCACATTCCTGTATCAATCCCCAAACTAATCGCACTGCCCCGCTCTCTCCCCATAGCCCTGCATCAATCCCCAAACTATTCCCACTGCCCCACTGTCTCCACATAGCCCTGTATCAATCCCAAACTAATCCCACTGCCCCGCTCTCTCCCCATAGTCCTGTATCAATTCCCCAAACTAATCCCACTGCCCCGCTCTCTTCTCATAGTCCTGTATCAATCCCCAAACTGATCCCAATGCCCCGGTCTCTCCCCATAGTCCTGTATCAATCCCCAAACTATTCCCACTGCCCCGCTCTCTCCCTATAGTCCTGTATCAATGCCAAACTAATCTCACTGACCCCCTCTCTCCCCATAGTCCTGTATCAATCCCCAAACTAATGCCACTGCCCTGCTCACTCCCCATAGTCCTGTATCAATCCCCAAACTAATCCCACTGCCCCGCACTCTCCCCATAGCCCTGTGTCAATCCCCAAATTATTCCTACTGCCCCACTCGCTACACATAGCCCTGTATCAATCCCAAACTAATCCCACTGCCCCGCTCTCTCCCCATAGTCCTGTATCAATTCCCCAAACTAATCCCACTGACCCGCTCTCTCCCCATAGCACTGTATCTATCAATACAAACTAATGCCACTGCCTCGCTCTCTTCCCATAGTCCTATAATAATCTCCAAACTAATCCCACTGCCCCGCTCTCTCCCCATAGTCCTATATCAATCCCAAACTAATCTCACTGACCCCCTCTCTCCCCATAGTCCTGTGTCAATCCCGAACTAATCCCACTGCCCCGCTCTCTCCCCATAGTCCTGTATCAATCTCCAAACTAATCCCACTGCCCCGCTCTCACCCCATAGTCCTGTATCAATCCCAAACTAATCCCACTGCCCCGCTATCTCTCCATAATCCTGTATCTGTCGCAAAATAATCCCACTGCCCCACTCTCTCCCCAGAGTCCTGTATCAAACCACAAACTAATCTGACTGCCTCGCTCTCTCCCCATAGTCCAGTATCAATCCCCAAACTAATCGCACTGCCCTCCTCTCTCCCCATCGTCCTCTATCAATGCTAAACTAATCTCACTGACCCCCTCTCTCCCCATAGTCCTGTATCAATCCCGAACTAATCCCACTGACCCGCTCTCTCCCCATAGTACTGTATCAATCTCCATATTAATCCCACTGACCCGCTCTCTCTCCATAGTCCTGTAACAATCCCAAACTAATCCCACTGCCTCGCTCTCGCTCGATAGTCCTGTATCAATCCCAAACTAATCCCACTGCCCCGCAATCTCCCCACAATCCTGTATCTGTCCCAAAATAATCCCACTGCCCCACTCTCTCCCCATAGTCCTGTATCAACCCCCAAACTAATCCCACTGCCTCGCTCTCTCCCCATAGTCCTGTATCAATCCCCAAACTAATCCCACTGCCCCGCTTTCTCCCCATAGTCCTGTATCAATCCCCAAACTGATCCCACTGCCCCGCTCTCTCCCCACAGTCCTGTATCAATCCCCAAACTAATCGCACTGCCCCGCTCTCTCTCCATAGTCCTGTATCAATCCCCAAACTAATCCCACTGCCCCGCTCTCTCCCCACAGTCCTGTATCAATCACCAAACTAATCCCACTGCCCCGCTCTCTCCCCACATTCCTGTGTCAATCCCCAAACTAATCCCACTGCCCCGCTTTCTCCCAATAGTCCTGTATCAACCCCCAAACTAATCCCACTGCCCGCTCTCTCCCCATAGCCCTGTATCAATCCCCAAACTAATCGCACTGCCCCGCTCTCTCCCCATAGTCCTGTATCAATCCCCAAACTAATCCCACTACCACGCTCTCTCCCCATCGTCCTGTATCAATCCCCAAACTAATCCCACTGCCTTGCTCTCTCCCCATAGTCCTGTATCAATCCCCAAACTAATCCCACTGTCCGGATCTCTCCCCATTGTCCTGTATCAATGCTAAACTAAACTTACTGATACCCTCTCTCCCCATAGTCCTGTATCAATGCCGAACTAATCCCACTTCCCCGCTCTCTCCCCATAGTCCTGTATCAATCTCCAACCTAATCCCACTGCTTCACTCTCTCTCCATAGTCCTGTATCAATCCCAAACTAATCCCACTGCCCCGCTATCTCCCGATAATCCTGTATCTGTCCCAAAATAATCTCAATGCCCCAATCTCTCCCCATCGTCCTGTATCAACCCCCAAACTAATCCCACTGCCTCGCTCTCTCCCCATAGTTCGGTATCAATCCCCAAACTAATCCCACTGCCCCGCTCTCTCCCCAGAGTCCTGTATCAATCCCCAAACTAATCCCACTGCCCCGCTCTCTCCCCACATTCCTGTATCAATCCCCAAACTAATCCCACTGACCCGCTCTCTCCCGATAGCCCTGTATCAATCCCCAAACTAATCCCACTGCGCCGTTCTCTTCCTATAGTCCTGTATCAATCCCCAAACTAATCCCACTGTCCCGCTCTCTCCCCCTAGTAGTGTATCAATCCCAAACTGATCCCACTGCCCCGGTCTCTCCCCTTGGTCCTGTATCAATCCCCAAACTAATCGCACTGCCCCGCTCTCTCCCCATAGCCCTGCATCAATCCCCAAACTATTCCCACTGCCCCACTGTCTCCACATAGCCCTGTGTCAATCCCAAACTAATCCCACTGCCCCGCTCTCTCCCCATAGTCCTGTATCAATTCCCCAAACTAATCCCACTGACCCGCTTTCTCCCCATAGCCCTGTATCAATCCCCAAACTAATCCCACTGCCCCGCTCTCTCCCCATATTCCTGTATCAATCCCAAACTAATCTCACTGACCCCCTCTCTCCCCATAGTCCTGTATCAATCCCCAAACTAATTCCACTGCCCTGCTCTCTCCCCATAGTCCTGTATCAATCCCCAAACTAATCCCACTGCCCCGCTCTCTCCCCATCGCCCTGTGTCAATCCCCAAACTATTCCTACTGCCCCACTCGCTACACATAGCCCTGTATCAATCCCAAACTAATCCCACTGCCCCGCTCTCTCCCCATAGTCCTGTATCAAGTCCCCAAACTAATCCCACTGACCCGCTCTCTCCCCATAGCACTGTATCTATCAATACAAACTAATCCCACTGCCTCGCTCTCTTCCCATACTCCTATAATAATCCCCAAACTAATCCCACTGCCCCGCTCTCTCTCCATAGTTCTGTATCAATCCCAAACCGATCCCCTTGCCCCGGTCTGTCCCCATAGACCTGTATCAATCCCCAAACTAATCGCACTGCCCCGCTCTCTCCCCATAGTCCTGTATCAATGCCAAACTAATCTCACTGACCCCCTCTCTCCCCATAGTCCTGTGTCAATCCCGAACTAATCCCACTGCCCCGCTCTCTCCCCATAGTCCTGTATCAATCTCCAAACTATTCCCACTGCCCCGCTCTCACCCCATAGTCCTGTATCAATCCCAAACTAATCGCATGCCTCGCTCTCTCTCCATAGTCCTGTATCAATCCCAAACTAATCCCACTGCCCCGCTCTCTCCCAACATTCCTGTTTAAATCCCCAAACTAATCCTACTGCCCCGCTCTCTCCCCAGAGTCCTGTATCAATGCCAAACTAATCTCACTGACGGCATCTCTCCCCATAGTCCTGTATCAATCCCGAACTAATCCCACTGCCCCGCTCTCTCCCCATAGTCCTGTATCAATCTCCAAACTAATCCCACTGCCCCGCTCTCTCCCCATAGTTGTGTATCAATCCCAAGCTAATCCCACTGCCTCAGTCTCTCTCCATAGTCCTGCATCAATCCCAAACTAATCCCACTGCCCCGCTATCTCCCCATAATCCTGTATCTGTCCCAAAATAATCCCACTGCCCCACTCTCTCCCCATAGACCTGTATCAATCCCCAAACTAATCACACTGCCCCGCTCTCTCCCCATAGTCCTGTATCAATCCCCAAACTAATCCCACTGCCCCGCTCTCTCCCCACAGTCCTGTATCAATCCCCAAACTAATCCCACTGCCCCGCTCTCTCCCCACAGTCCTGTTTCAATCCCCAAACTAATCCCACTGCCCCGCTCTCTCCCCATAGTCCTGTATCAATCCCCAAACTAATCCCACTGCCCGCTCTCTCCCCATAGCCCTGTATCAATACCCAAACTAATCGCACTGCCCCGCTCTCTCCCCATAGTCCTGTATCAATCTCCAAACTAATCCCACTGCCCCGCTCTCACCCCATAGTCCTGTATCAATCCCAAACTAATCCCACTGCCCCGCTATCTCCCCATAATCCTGTATCTGTCCCAAAATAATCCCACTGCCCCACTCTCTCCCCATAGACCTGTATCAATCCCCAAACTAATCACACTGCCCCGCTCTCTCCCCATAGTCCTGTATCAATCCCCAAACTAATCCCACTGCCCCGCTCTCTCCCCACAGTCCTGTATCAATCCCCAAACTAATCCCACTGCCCCGCTCTCTCCCCACAGTCCTGTGTCAATCCCCAAACTAATCCCACTGCCCCGCTCTCTCCCCACAGTCCTGTATCAATCCCCAAACTAATCCCACTGCCCGCTCTCTCCCCAGAGCCCTGTATCAATCCCCAAACTAATCGCACTGCCCCGCTCTCTCCCCATAGTCCTGTATCAATCCCCAAACTAATCCCACTACCACGCTCTCTCCCCATAGTCCTGTATCAATCCCCAAACTAATCCCACTGCCCCGCTCTCTCCCCATAGTCCTGTATCAATCTCCAAACTAATCCCACTGCCCCGCTCTCTCCCCATAGTTGTGTATCAATCCCAAGCTAATCCCACTGCCTCAGTCTCTCTCCATAGTCCTGCATCAATCCCAAACTAATCCCACTGCCCCGCTATCTCCCCATAATCCTGTATCTGTCCCAAAATAATCCCACTGCCCCACTCTCTCCCCATAGACCTGTATCAATCCCCAAACTAATCACACTGCCCCGCTCTCTCCCCATAGTCCTGTATCAATCCCCAAACTAATCCCACTGCCCCGCTCTCTCCCCACAGTCCTGTATCAATCCCCAAACTAATCCCACTGCCCCGCTCTCTCCCCACAGTCCTGTTTCAATCCCCAAACTAATCCCACTGCCCCGCTCTCTCCCCATAGTCCTGTATCAATCCCCAAACTAATCCCACTGCCCGCTCTCTCCCCATAGCCCTGTATCAATACCCAAACTAATCGCACTGCCCCGCTCTCTCCCCATAGTCCTGTATCAATCTCCAAACTAATCCCACTGCCCCGCTCTCACCCCATAGTCCTGTATCAATCCCAAACTAATCCCACTGCCCCGCTATCTCCCCATAATCCTGTATCTGTCCCAAAATAATCCCACTGCCCCACTCTCTCCCCATAGACCTGTATCAATCCCCAAACTAATCACACTGCCCCGCTCTCTCCCCATAGTCCTGTATCAATCCCCAAACTAATCCCACTGCCCCGCTCTCTCCCCACAGTCCTGTATCAATCCCCAAACTAATCCCACTGCCCCGCTCTCTCCCCACAGTCCTGTGTCAATCCCCAAACTAATCCCACTGCCCCGCTCTCTCCCCACAGTCCTGTATCAATCCCCAAACTAATCCCACTGCCCGCTCTCTCCCCAGAGCCCTGTATCAATCCCCAAACTAATCGCACTGCCCCGCTCTCTCCCCATAGTCCTGTATCAATCCCCAAACTAATCCCACTACCACGCTCTCTCCCCATAGTCCTGTATCAATCCCCAAACTAATCCCACTGCCCCGCTCTCTCCCCATAGTCCTGTATCCATCCCCAAACTAATCCCACTGCCCCGCTCTCTCCCCATAGTTCTTTATCAATGCTAAACTAATCTCACTGACCCCCTCTCTCCCCATAGTCCTGTATCAATCCCGAACTAATCCCACTGACCCGCTTTCTCCCCATAGTACTTTATCAATCTCCAAATTAATCCCACTGACCCGCTCTCTCCCCATAGTCCTGTATCAATCCCAAACTAATCCCAATGCCTCGCTCTCGCTCGATAGTCCTGTGTCAATCCCAAACTAATCCCACTGTCCGCTCTCTCCCCATAGTCCTGTATCAATCCCCAAACTAATCCCACTACCACGCTCGCTCCCCATAGTCCTGCATCAATCCTCAAACTAATCCCACTGCCTTGCTCTCTCCCGATAGACCTGTATCAATCCCCAAACCAATCACACTGCCCCGCTCTCTCCCCATAGTCCTGTATCAATCCCCAAACTAATCCCACTGCCCCGCTCTCTCCCCACAGTCCTGTATCAATCACCAAACTAATCCCACTGCCCCGCTCTCTCCCCACAGTCCTGTTTCAATCCCCAAACTAATCCCACTGCCCCGCTCTCTCCCCATAGTGCTGTATCAATCCCCAAACTAATTCCACTACCACGCTCTCTCCCCATAGTCCTGTATCAATCCCCAAACTAATCCCACTGCCTCGCTCTCTCCCCATAGTTCGGTATCAATCCCCAAACTAATCCTACTGCCCCGCTCTCTCCCCATAGTCCTGTATCAATGCCAAACTAATCTCACTGACGCCATCTCTCCCCATAGTCCTGTATCAATCCCGAACTAATCCCACTGCCCCGCTCTCTCCCCATAGTCCTGTATCAATCTCCAAACTAATCCCACTGCCCCGCTCTCTCCCCATAGTTCTGTATCAATTCCAAACTTATCCCACTGCCTCGGTCTCTCTCCATGTTCCTGTATCAATCCCAAACTAATCCCACTGCCCCGCTATCGCCCCATAATCCTGTATCTGTCCCAAAATAATCCCACTGCCCCACTCTCTCCCCATAGACCTGTATCAATCCCCAAACTAATCACATTGCCCCGCTCTCTCCCCATAGTCCTGTATCAATCCCCAAACTAATCCCACTGCCCCGCTCTCTCCCCACAGTCCTGTGTCAATCCCCAATGTAATCCTACTGCCCCGCTCTCTCCCCATAGTCCTGTATCAATCCCCAAACTTATCCCACTGCCCGCTCTCTCCCCATAGTCCTGTATCAATCCCCAAACTAATCCCACTACCACGCTCTCTCCCCATAGTCCTGTATCAATCCCCAATCTAATCCCACTGCCTTGCTCTCTCCCCATAGTCCTGTATCAAACCGCAAACTAATCCCACTGCCCCGATCTCTCCCCATTGTCCTGTATCAATGCCAAACTAATCTCACTGACCCCCTCTCTCCCCACAGTTCTGTATCAATCCCGAACTAATCCCACTGCCCCGCTCTCTCCCCATAGTCCTGTATCAATCCCCAAACTAATCCCACTGCCCGCTCTCTCCCCATAGCCCTGTATCAATCCCCAAACTAATCGCACTGCCCCGCTCTCTCCCCATAGTCCTGTATCAATCTCCAACCTAATCCCACTGCCCCGCTCTCACCCCATAGTCCTGTATCAATCCCAAACTAATCCCACTGCCTCTCTCTCTCTCCATAGTCCTGTATCAATCCCAAACTAATCCCACTGCCCCGCTATCTCCCGATAATCCTGTATCTGTCCCAAAATAATCTCACTGACCCACTCTCTCCCCATCGTCCTGTATCAACCCCCAAACTAATCCCACTGCCTCGCTCTCTCCCCATAGTTCGGTATCAATCCCCAAACTAATCCCACTGCCCCGCTCTCTCCCCAGAGTCCTGTATCAATCCCCAAACTAATCCCACTGCCCCGCTCTCTCCCCACATTCCTGTATCAATCCCCAAACTAATCCCACTGACCCGCTCTCTCCCGATAGCCCTGTATCAATCCCCAAACTAATCCCACTGCGCCGTTCTCTTCCTATAGTCCTGTATCAATACCCAAACTAATCCCACTGCCCCGCTCTCTCCCCATAGTACTGTATCAATCCCAAACTTATCCCACTGCCCCGGTTTCTCCCCATAGTCCTGTATCAATCCCCAAACTAATCGCACTGCCCCGCTCTCTCCCCATAGCCCTGCATCAATCCAGAAACTATTCCCAATGCCCCACTGTCTCCACATAGCCCTGTATCAATCCCAAACTAATCCCACTGCCCCGCTCTCTCCCCATATTCCTGTATCAATTCCCCAAACTAATCCCACTGACCTGCTCTCTCCCCATAGCCCTGTATCAATCCCCAAACTAATCCCATTGCCCCGCTCTCTTCCCATAGTCCTGTATCAATCCCCAAACTAATCACACTGCCCCGCTCTCTCCCCATAGCCCTGTGTCAATCCCCAAACTATTCCTACTGCCCCACTCGCTACACATAGCCCTGTATCAATCCCAAACTAATCCCACTGCCCCGCTCTCTCCCCATAGTCCTGTATCAATCCCCAAACTGATCCCAATGCCCCGGTCTCTCCCCATAGTCCTGTATCAATCCCCAAACTATTCCCACTGCCCCGCTCTCTCCCCATAGTCCTGTATCAATGACAAACTAATCTCACTGACCCCCTCTCTCCCCATAGTCCTGTATCAATCCCCAAACTAATGCCACTGCCCTGCTCTCTCCCCATAGTCCTGTATCAATCCCCAAACTAATCGCACTGCCCCGCTCTCTCCCCATAGCCCTGCATCAATCCCCAAACTATTCCCACTGCCCCACTGTCTCCACATAGCCCTGTATCAATCCCAAACTAATCCCACTGCCCCGCTCTCTCCCCATAGTGCTGTATCAATTCCCCAAACTAATCCCACTGCCCCGCTCTCTTCCCATAGTCCTGTATCAATCCCCAAACTGATCCCAATGCCCCGGTCTCTCCCCATAGTCCTGTATCAATTCCCCAAACTAATCCCACTGCCCCGCTTCTTCCCATAGTCCTGTATCAATCCCCAAACTGATCCCAATGCCCCGGTCTCTCCCCATAGTCCTGTATCAATCCCCAAACTATTCCCACTGCCCCGCTCTCTCCCCATAGTCCTGTATCAATGACAAACTAATCTCACTGACCCCCTCTCTCCCCATAGTCCTGTATCAATCCCCAAACTAATGCCACTGCCCTGCTCTCTCCCCATAGTCCTGTATCAATCCCCAAACTAATCCCACTGCCCCGCTCTCTCCCCATAGCCCTGTGTCAATCCCCAAACTATTCCTACTGCCCCACTCGCTACACATAGCCCTGTATCAATCCCAAACTAATCCCACTGCCCCGCTCTCTCCCAATAGTCCTGTATCAATTCCCCAAATTAATCCCACTGACCCGCTCTCTCCCCATAGCACTGTATCTATCAATACAAACTAATCCCACTGCCTCGCTCTCTTCCCATAGTCCTATAATAATCCCCAAACTAATCCCACTGCCCCGCTCTCTCCCCATAGTCCTATATCAATCCCAAACCGATCCCACTGCCCCGGTCTGTACCCATAGTCCTGTATCAATCCCCAAACTAATCGCACTACCCCGCTCTCTCCCCATAGTCCTGTATCAATGCCAAACTAATCTCACTGACCCCCTCTCTCCCCATAGTCCTGTGTCAATCCCGAACTAATCCCACTGCCCCGCTCTCTCCCCATTGTCCTGTATCAATCTCCAAACTAATCCCACTGCCCCGCTCTCACCCCATAGTCCTGTATCAATCCCAAACTAATCCCACTGCCCCGCTATCTCTCCATAATCCTGTATCTGTCGCAAAATAATCCCACTGCCCCACTCTCTCCCCAGAGTCCTGTATCAACCCACAAACTAATCTGACTGCCTCGCTCTCTCCCCATAGTCCAGTATCAATCCCCAAACTAATCGCACTGCCCCGCTCTCTCCCCATCGTCCTCTATCAATGCTAAACTAATCTCACTGACCCCCTCTCTCCCCATAGTCCTGTATCAATCCCGAACTAATCCCACTGACCCGCTCTCACCCCATAGTCCTGTATCAATCCCAAACTAATCCCACTGCCCCGCAATCTCCCCATAATCCTGTATCTGTCCCAAAATAATCCCACTGCCTCACTCTCTCCCCATAGTCCTGTATCAACCCCCAAACTAATCCCACTGCCTCGCTCTCTCCGCATAGTCCTGTATCAATCCCCAAACTAATCCCACTGCCCCGCTTTCTCCCCATAGTCCTGTATCAATCCCCAAACTGATCCCACTGCCCCGCTCTTTCCCCACAGTCCTGTATCAATCCCCAAACTAATCGCACTGCCCCGCTCTCTCCCCATAGTCCTGTATCAATCCCCAAACTAATCCCACTGCCCCGCTCTCTCCCCACAGTCCTGTATCAATCACCAAACTAATCCCACTGCCCCGCTCTCTCCCCACATTCCTGTGTCAATCCCCAAACTAATCCCACTGCCCCGCTCTCTCCCAATAGTCCTGTATCAACCCCCAAACTAATCCCACTGCCCGCTCTCTCCCCATAGCCCTGTATCAATCCCCAAACTAATCGCACTGCCCCGCTCTCTCCCCATAGTCCTGTATCAATCCCCAAACTAATCCCACTACCACGCTCTCTCCCCATAGTCCTGTATCAATCCCCAAACTAATCCCACTGCCTTGCTCTCTCCCCATAGTCCTGTATCAATCCCCAAACTAATCCCACTGTCCGGATCTCTCCCCATTGTCCTGTATCAATGCTAAACTAAACTTACTGATACCCTCTCTCCCCATAGTCCTGTTTCAATGCCGAACTAATCCCACTTCCCCGCTCTCTCCCCATAGTCCTGTATCAATCTCCAACCTAATCCCACTGCCTCGCTCTCTCTCCATAGTCCTGTATCAATCCCAAACTAATCCCACTGCCCCGCTATCTCCCGATAATCCTGTATCTGTCCCAAAATAATCTCAATGCCCCACTCTCTCCCCATCGTCCTGTATCAACCCCCAAACTAATCCCACTGCCTCGCTCTCTCCCCATAGTTCGGTATCAATCCCCAAACTAATCCCACTGCCCCGCTCTCTCCCCAGAGTCCTGTATCAATCCCCAAACTAATCCCACTGCCCCGCTCTCTCCCCACATTCCTGTATCAATCCCCAAACTAATCCCACTGTCCCGCTCTCTCCCCCTAGTACTGTATCAATCCCAACCAGATCCCATTGCCCCGGTCTCTCCCCTTGGTCCTGTATCAATCCCCAAACTAATCGCACTGCCCCGCTCTCTCCCCATAGCCCTGCATCAATCCCCAAACTATTCCCACTGTCCCACAGTCTCCACATAGCCCTGTGTCAATCCCAAACTAATCCCACTGTCCCGCTCTCTCCCCATAGTCCTGTATCAATTCCCCAAACTAATCCCACTGACCCGCTTTCTCCCCATAGCCCTGTATCAATCCCCAAACTAATCCCACTGCCCCGCTCTCTCCCCATATTCCTGTATCAATCCCAAACTAATCTCACTGACCCCCTCTCTCCCCATAGTCCTGTATCAATCCCCAAACTAATTCCACTGCCCTGCTCTCTCCCCATAGTCCTGTATCAATCCCCAAACTAATCCCACTGCCCCGCTCTCTCCCCATCGCCCTGTGTCAATCCCCACACTATTCCTACTGCCCAACTCGCTACACATAGCCCTGTATCAATCCCAAACTAATCCCACTGCCCCGCTCTCTCCCCATAGTCCTGTATCAAGTCCCCAAACTAATCCCACTGACCCGCTCTCTCCCCATAGCACTGTATCTATCAATACAAACTAATCCCACTGCCTCGCTCTCTTCCCATACTCCTATAATAATCCCCAAACTAATCCCACTGCCCCGCTCTCTCTCCATAGTCCTGTATCAATCCCAAACCGATCCCCTTGCCCCGGTCTGTCCCCATAGTCCTGTATCAATCCCCAAACTAATCGCACTGCCCCGCTCTCTCCCCATAGTCCTGTATCAATCTCCAAACTAATCCCACTGCCCCGCTCTCACCCCATAGTCCTGTATCAATCCCAAACTAATCGCACTGCTTCGCTCTCTCTCCATAGTCCTGTATCAATCCCAAACTAATCCCACTGCCCCGCTCTCTCACAACATTCCTGTTTAAATCCCCAAACTAATCCTACTGCCCCGCTCTCTCCCCAGAGTCTTGTATCAATGCCAAACTAATCTCACTGACGCCATCTCTCCCCATAGTCCTGTATCAATCCCGAACTAATCCCACTGCCCCGCTCTCTCCCCATAGTCCTGTATCAATCTCCAAACTAATCCCACTGCCCCGCTCTCTCCCCGTAGTTGTGTATCAATCCCAACCTAATCCCACTGCCTCGGTCTCTCTCCATAGTCCTGCATCAATCCCAAACTAATCCCACTGCCCCGCTATCTCCCCATAATCCTGTATCTGTCCCAAAATAATCCCACTGCCCCACTCTCTCCCCATAGAACTGTATCAATCCCCAAACTAATCACACTGCCCCGCTCTCTCCCCATAGTCCTGTATCAATCCCCAAACTAATCCCACTGCCCCGCTCTCTCCCCACAGTCCTGTATCAATCCCCAAACTAATCCCACTGCACCGCTCTCTCCTCACAGTCCTGTGTCAATCCCCAAACTAATCCCACTGCCCCGTTCTCTCCCCATAGTCCTGTATCAATCCCCAAACTAATCCCACTGCCCGTTCTCTCCCCATAGCCCTGTATCAATCCCCAAACTAATCGCACTGCCCCGCTCTCTCCCCATAGTCCTGTATCAATCCCCAAACTAATCCCACTACCACGGTCTCTCCCCATAGTCCTGTATCAATCCCCAAACTAATCCCACTGCCTTGCTCTCTCCCCATAGTCCTGTATCAATCCCCAAACTAATCCCACTGCCCCGATCTCTCCCCATTGTCCTGTATCAATGCCAAACTAATCTCACTGACCCCCTCTCTCCCCATAGTCCTGTATCAATCCCGAACTAATCCAACTTCCCCGCTCTCTCCCCATAGTCCTGTAACAATCTCCAACCTAATCCCACTGCCCCGCTCTCTCTCCATAGTCCTGTATCAATCCCAAACTAATCCCACTGCCCCTCTATCTCCCGATAATCCTGTATCTGTCCCAAAATAATCTCACTTCCCCACTCTCTCCCGATCGTCCTGTATCAACCCCCAAACTAATCCCACTGCCTCGCTCTCTCCCCATAGTTCGGTGTCAATCCCCAAACTAATCCCACTGCCCCGCTCTCTCCCCAGATTCCTGTATCAATCCCCAAAATAATTCCAATGCCCCGCTCTCTCCACACGTTCCTGTATCAATCCTCAAACTAATCCCAGTGACCCGCTCTCTCCCGATAGCCCTGTATCAATCCCCAAACTAATCCCACTGCGCCGTTCTCTTCCTATAGTCCTGTATCAATCCCCAAACTAATCCCACTGCCCCGCTCTCTCCCCATAGTACTGTATCAATCCCAAACTGATCCCACTGCCCCGGTTTCTCCCCATAGTCCTGTATCAATCCCCAAACTAATCGCACTGCCCCGCTCTCTCCCCATAGCCCTGCATCAATCCCCAAACTATTGCCACTGCCCCACTGTCTCCACATAGCCCTGTATCAATCCCAAACTAATCCCACTGCCCCGCTCTCTCCCCATAGTCCTGTATCAATTCCCCAAACTAATCCCACTGACCCGCTCTCTCCCCATAGCCCTATATCAATCCCCAAACTATCCCACTCCCGCGCTCTCTTCCCATAGTCCTGTATCAATCCCCAAACTAATCCCACTGCCCCGCTCTCTCCCCATAGCCCTGTGTCAATCCCCAAACTATTCCTACTGCCCCACTCGCTACTTATAGCCCTGTATCAATCCCAAACTAATCCCACTGCCCCGCTCTCTCCCCACATTCCTGTATCAATCCCCAAACTAATTGCACTGCCCCGCTCTCTCCCCATAGCCCTGCATCAATCCCCAAACTATTCCCAATGCCCCACTGTCTCCACATAGCCCTGTATCAATCCCAAACTAATCCCACTGCCCCGCTCTATCCCCATAGTCCTGTATCAATTCCCCAAACTAATCCCACTGACCGGCTCTCTCCCCATAGCTCTGTATCAATCGCCAAACTAATCCCACTGCCCCGCTCTCTACCCATAGTCCTGTATCAATCCCCAAACTAATCCCACTGCCCCGCTCTCTCCCCATAGTCCTGTATCAATGCCAAACTAATCTCACTGACCCCCTCTCTCCCCATAGTCCTGTATCAATCCCCAAACTAATGCCACTGCCCTGCTCTCTCCCCATAGTCCTTTATCTCCCCAAACTAATCGCACTGCCCCGCTCTCTCCCCATAGCCCTGTTTCAATCCCCAAACTATTCCTACTGCCCCACTCGCTACACATAGCCCTGTATCAATCGCAAACTAATCCCACTGCCCCGCTCTCTCCCCATAGTCCTGTATCAATTCCCCAAACTAATCCCACTGACCCTCTCTCTCCCCATAGCACTGTATCTATCAATACAATCTAATCCCACAGCCTCGCTCTCTTCCCACAGTCCTATAATAATCCCCAAACTAATCCCACTGCCCCGCTCTCTCCCCATAGTCCTGTATCAATCCCAAACCGATCCCACTGCCCCGGTCTGTCCCCATAGTCCTGTATCAATCCCCAAACTAATCGCACTGCCCCGCTCTCTCCCCATAGTCCTGTATCAATGCCAAACTAATCTCACTGAGCCCCTCTCTCCCCATAGTCCTGTGTCAATCCCGAACTAATCCCACTGCCCCGCTCTCTCCCCATAGTCCTGTATCAATCTCCAAACTAATCTCACTGCCCCGCTCTCACCCCATATTCCTGTATCAATCTCAAACTAATCCCACTGCCTCGCTCTCTCTCCATAGTCCTGTATCAATCTCCAAACTAATCCCACTGACCCGCTCTCTCCCCACAGCCCTGTATCAATCCCCAAACTAATCCCACCGTCCCGTTCTCTTCCCATAGTCCTGTATCAATCCCCAAACTAATCCCACTGCCCCGCTCTCTCCCCATAGTACTGTATCAATCCCAAACTAATCCCACTGCCTCGCTCTCGCTCGATAGTCCTGTATCAATCCCAAACTAATCCCACTGCTCCGCTATCTCCCCAGAATCCTGTATCTGTCCAAAAATAATCCCACTGCCCCACTCTCTCCCCATAGTCCTGTATCAACCCCCAAACTAATCCCACTGCCTCGCTCTCTCCCCATAGTCCTGTATCAATCCCCAAACTAATCCCACTGCCCCACTCTCTCCCCATAGTCCTGTATCAACCCCCAAACTAATCCCACTGCCTCGCTCTCTCCCCATATTCCTGTATCAATCCCCAAAATAATCCCACTGCCCCACTCTCTCCCCATAGTCCTGTATCAACCCCCAACCTAATCACACTGCCCCGCTCTCTCCCCATAGTCCTGTATCAATCCCCAAACTAATGCCACTGCCCTGCTCTCTCCCCATAGTCCTGTATCAATCCCCAAACTAATCCCACTGCCCCGCTCTCTCCCCATAGACCTGTGTCAATCCCCAAACTATTCCTACTGCCCCACTCGCTACACATAGCCCTGTATCAATCGCAAACTAATCCCACTGCCCCGCTCTCTCCCCATAGTCCTGTATCAATTCCCCAAACTAATCCCACTGACCCGCTCTCTCCCCATAGCTCTGTATCAATCCCCAAACTAATCCCACTGCCCCGCTCTCTTCCCATAGTCCTGGACCAATCCCCAAACTAATCCCACTGCCCCGCTCTCTACCCATAGTCCTGTATCAATCCCAAACTGATCCCAATGCCCCGGTCTCTCCCCATAGTCCTGTATCAATCCCCAAACCAATCCCACTGCCCCGCTCTCTCCCCATAGTCCTGTATCAATGCCAAACTAATCTCACTGACCCCCTCTCTCCCCATAGTCCTGTATCAATCCCCAAACTAATGCCACTGCCCTGCTCTCTCCCCATAGTCCTTTATCAATTCCCAAACTAATCCCACTGCCCCGCTCTCTCCCCATAGCCCTGTGTCAATCCCCAAATTATTCCTACTGCCCCACTCGCTACACATAGCCCTGTATCAATCGCAAACTAATCCCACTGCCCCGCTCTCTCCCCATAGTCCTGTATCAAATCCCCAAACTAATCCCACTGACCCGCTCTCTCCCCATAGCACTGTATCTATCAATACAATCTAATCCCACAGCCTCGCTCTCTTCCCACAGTCCTATAATAATCCCCAAACTAATCCCACTGCCCCCCTCTCTCCCCATAGTCCTGTATCAATCCCAAACCGATCCCACTGCCCCGGTCTGTCCCCATAGTCCTGTATCAATCCCCAAACTAATCGCACTGCCCCGCTCTCTCCCCATAGTCCTGTATCAATGCCAAACTAATCTCACTGAGCCCCTCTCTCCCCATAGTCCTGTGTCAATCCCGAACTAATCCCACTGCCCCGCTCTCTCCCCATAGTCCTGTATCAATCTCCAAACTAATCTCACTGCCCCGCTCTCACCCCATATTCCTGTATCAATCCCAAACTAATCCCACTGCCTCGCTCTCTCTCCATAGTCCTGTATCAATCTCCAAACTAATCCCACTGACCCGCTCTCTCCCCACAGCCCTGTATCAATCCCCAAACTAATCCCACCGTCCCGTTCTCTTCCCATAGTCCTGTATCAATCCCCAAACTAATCCCACTGCCCCGCTCTCTCGCCATAGTACTGTATCAATCCCAAACTAATCCCACTGCCTCGCTCTCGCTCGATAGTCCTGTATCAATCCCAAACTAATCCCACTGCCCCGCTATCTCCCCAGAATCCTGTATCTGTCCCAAAATAATCCCACTGCACCACTCTCTCCCCATAGTCCTGTATCAACCCCCAAACTAATCCCACTGCCTCGCTCTCTCCCCATAGTCCTGTATCAATCCACAAACTAATCCCACTGCCCCACTCTCTCCCCATAGTCCTGTATCAACCCCCAAACTAATCCCACTGCCTCGCTCTCTCCCCATATTCCTGTATCAATCCCCAAAATAATCCCACTGCCCCACTCTCTCCCCATAGTCCTGTATCAACCCCCAACCTAATCACACTGCCCCGCTCTCTTCCCATAGTCCTGTATCAATCCTCAAACTAATGCCACTGCCCTGCTCTCTCCCCATAGTCCTGTATCAATCCCCAAACTAATCCCACTGCCCCGCTCTCTCCCCATAGACCTGTGTCAATCCCCAAACTATTCCTACTGCCCCACTCGCTACACATAGTCCTGTATCAATCCCCAAACTAATCCCACTGCCCCACTCTCTCCCCATAGTCCTGTATCAATCCCAAACTGATCCCAATGCCCCGGTCTCTCCCCATAGTCCTGTATCAATCCCCAAACTAATCCCACTGCCCCGCTCTCTCCCCATAGTCCTGTATCAATGCCAAACTAATCTCACTGACCCCCTCTCTCCCCATAGTCCTGTATCAATCCCCAAACTAATGCCACTGCCCTGCTCTCTCCCCATAGTCCTTTATCAATTCCCAAACTAATCCCACTGCCCCGCTCTCTCCCCATAGCCCTGTGTCAATCCCCAAATTATTCCTACTGCCCCACTCGCTACACATAGCCCTGTATCAATCGCAAACTAATCCCACTGCCCCGCTCTCTCCCCATAGTCCTGTATCAATCCCCAAACTAATCCCTCTGCCCCGCTCTCTCCCCATAGACCTGTGTCAATCCCCAAACTATTCCTACTGCCCCACTCGCTACACATAGCCCTGTATCAATCGCAAACTAATCCCACTGCCCCGCTCTCTCCCCATAGTCCTGTATCAATTCCCCAAACTAATCCCACTGACCCGCTCTCTCCCCATAGCACTGTATCTATCAATACAAACTAATCCCACTGCCTCGCTCTCTCCCCATAGTCCTGTATCAATCCCCAAAATAATCCCACTGCCCCACTCTCTCCCCATAGTCCTGTATCAACCCCCAACCTAATCCCACTGCCCCGCTCTCTCCCCATAGTACTGTATCAAGCCCAAACTAATCCCACTGCCTCGCTCTCGCTCGATAGTCCTGTATCAATCCCAAACTAATACCACTGCCCCGCTATCTCCCCAGAATCCTGTATCTGTCCCAAAATAATCCCACTGCCCCACTCTCTCCCCATAGTCCTGTATCAACCCCCAAACTAATCCCACTGCCTCGCTCTCTCCCCATAGTCCTGTATCAATCCCCAAACTAATCCCACTGCCCCACTCTCTCCCCATAGTCCTGTTTCAACCCCCAAACTAATCCCACTGCCTCGCTCTCTCCCCATAGTCCTGTATCAATCCCCAAAATAATCCCACTGCCCCACTCTCTCCACATAGTCCTGTATCAACCCCCAAACTAATCACACTGCCCCGCTCTCTCCTCATAGTCCTGTGTCAATCCCCAAACTGATCCCACTGCCCCGCTCTCTCCCCACAGTCCTGTCTCAATCCCCAAACTAATCCCACTGCCCCGCTCTCTCCCCATAGTACTGTATCAATCCCCAAACTAATCCCACTGCCCGCTCTCTACCCATAGCCCTGTATCAATCCCCAAACTAATCGCACTGCCCCGCTCTCTCCCCATAATCCTGTATCAATCCCCAAACTAATCCCACTACCACGCTCGCTCCCCATAGTCCTGTGTCAATCCCCAAACTAATCCCACTGCCCCGCTCTCTCCCCACAGTCCTGTGTCAATCCCCAAACTGATCCCACTGCCCCGCTCTCTCACCATTGTCCTGTATCAATGCCAAACTAATCTCACTGACCCCCTCTCTCCCCATCGTCCTGTATCAATCCCGAACAAATCCCACTGCCTCGCTCTCTCTCCATAGTCCTGTATCAATCCCAAACTAATCCCACTGCCCCGCTATCTCCCGATAATCCTGTATCTGTCCCAAAATAATCTCACTGCCCCACTCTCTCCCCATCGTCCTGTATCAACCCCCAAACTAATCCCACTGCCTCGCTCTCTCCCCATATTTCGTTATCAATCCCCAAACTAATCCCACTGCCCCGCTCTCTTCTCAGAGTCCTGTATCAATCCCCAAACTAATCCCACTGCCCCGCTCTCTCCCCACATTCCTGTATCAATCCCCAAAGTAATCCCACTGACCCGCTCTCTCCCGATAGCCCTGTATCAATCCCCAAACTAATCCCACTGCGCCGTTCTCTTCCTATAATCCTGTATCAATCCCCAAACTAATCCCACTGCCCCGCTCTCTCCCCATAGTACTGTATCAATCCCAAACTGATCCCACTGCCCCGGTCTCTCCCCATTGTCCTGTATCAATCTCCAAACTAATCGCACTGCCCCGCTCTCTCCCCATAGCCCTGCATCAATCCCCAAACTATTCCCACTGCCCCACTGTCTCCACATAGCCCTGTATCAATCCAAACCTAATCCCACTGCCCCGCTCTCTCCCCATAGTCCTGTATCAATTCCCCAAACTAATCCCACTGACCCGCTCTCTCCCCATAGCCCTGTATCAATCCCCAAACTAATCCCACAGCCCCGCTCTCTTCCCATAGTCCTGTATCAATCCCCAAACTAATCCCACTGCCCCGCTCTCTACCCATTGTCCTGTATCAATGCCAAACTAATCTCACTGACCCCCTCTCTCCCCATAGTCCTGTATGAATCCCCAAACTAATGCCGCTGCCCCGCTCCCTCCCCATAGTCCTGTATCAATTCCCCAAACTAATCCCACTGACCCGCTCTCTCCCCACAGCACTGTATCTATCAATACAAACTAATCCCACTGCCTCGCTCTCTTCCCATAGTCCTATAATAATCCTCAAACTAATCCCACTGCCCCGCTCTCTCCCCATATCTTGTATCAATCCCAAACCGATCCCACTGCCCCGGTCTGTCCCCATAGTCCTGTATCAATCCCCAAACTAATCGCACTGCCCCGCTCTCTCCCCATAGTCCTGTATCAATGCCAAACGAATCTCACTGAACCCCTCTCTCCCCATAGTCCTGTGTCAATCCCGAACTAATCGCACTGCCCCGCTCTCTCCCCATAGTCCTGCATCAATCTCCAAACTAATCCCACTGCCCCGCTCTCACCCCATAGTCCTGTATCAATCCCAAACTAATCCCACTGCCTCGCCCTCTCTCCATAGTCCTGTATCAATCCCAAACTAATCCCACTGCCCCGCTATCTCCCCATAATCCTGTATCTGTCCCAAAATAATCCCACTGCCCCACTCTCTCCCCAAAGTCCTGTATCAACCCCCAAACTAATCTGAATGCCTCGCTCTCTCCCCATAGTCCGGTATCAATCCCCAAACTAATCCCACTGCCCCGCTCTCTCCCCATAGTCCTGTATCAATCCCCAAACTAATCCCACTGCCCCGCTCTCTCCCCACATTCCTGTATCAATCCCCAAACTAATCCCACTGACCCGCTCTCTCCCCACAGCCCTGTATCAATCCCCAAACTAATCCCACTGCCCCGCTCTCACCCCATAGTCCTGTATCAATCCCAAACTAATCCCACTGCCACGCTCTCTCTCCATAGTCCTGTATCAATCCCAAACTAATCCCACTGCCCCGCTATCTACCCATAATCCTGTATCTGTCCCAAAATAATCCCACTGCCTCGCTCTCTCCCTATAGTCCTGTATCAATTCCCCAAACTAATCCCACTGACCCGCTCTCTTCCCATAGCCCTGTATCAATCCCCAAACTAATCCCACTGCCCCGCTCTATTCCCATAGTCCAGTATCAATCCCCAAACTAATACCACTGCCCCGCTCTCTCCCCATAGTCCTGTATCAATCCCAAACTGATCCCACTGCCCCGGTCTCTCCCCATAGTCCTGGTTCAATCCCCAAACTAATCGCACTGCACCGCTCTCTCCCCACAGTCCTGTATCAATGCCAAACTAATCTCACTGACCCCCTCTCTCCCCATAGTCCTGTATCAATGCCAAACTAATCCCACTGCCCCGCTATCTCCCCATAATCCTGTATCTATAACAAAATAATCCCACTGCCCCACTCTCTCCCCATAGTCCTGTATCAACCCCCAAACTAATCTGATTGCCTCGCTCTCTCCCCATATTCCGGTATCAATCCCCAAACTAATCCCACTGCCCCGCTCTCTCCCCATAGTCCTGTATCAACCCCCAAACTAATCCCACTGCCTCGCTCTCTCCCCATAGTTCTGTATCAATCCCCAAACAATCCCACTGCCACTCTCTCTCCCCATAGACCTGTATCAATCCCCAAACTAATCCCACTGCCTCGCTCTCTCCCCACAGTCCTGTATCAATCCCCAAACTAATCCCACTGCCCCGCTCTCTCCCCATAGTCCTGTATCAATTCCCCAAACTAATCCCACTGCCCCGCTGTCTCCCCATAATCCTGCATCTGTCCCAAAATAATCTCACTGCCCCACTCTCTCCCCATCGTCCTGTATCAACCCCCAAACTAATCCCACTGCCTCGCTCTCTCCCCATAGTCCTGTATCAATCCCCAAACTAATCCCACTGCCACGCTCTCTCCCCATAGTCCTGTATCAATCCCCAAACTAATCCCACTGCCCCGCTCTCTCCCCACAATCCTGTATCAATCCCCAAACTAATCCCACTGTCCCGCTCTCTCCCCATAGTCTTGTATCAATTCCCCAAACTAATCCCACTGCCACGCTATCTCCCGATAATCCTCTATCTGTCCCAAAAAATCTCACTGCCCCACTCTCTCCCCATCGTCCTGTATCAACCCCCAAACTAATCCCACTGCCTCTCTCTCTCCCCATAGTCCTGTATCAATCCCCAAACTAATCCCACTGCCACGCTCTGCACCCATAGTCCTGTATCAATCCCAAACTAATCCCACTGCCCCGCTCTCTTCCCATAGTCCTGTATCAATCCCCAAACTAAGCCCACTGCCCCGCTCTCTACCCATAGTCCTGTATCAATCCCAAACTGATCCCAATGCCCCGGTCTCTCCCCATAGTCCTGTATCAATCCCCAAACTAATCCCACTGCCCCGCTCTCTCCCCATAGTCCTGTATCAATGCCAAACTAATCTCACTGACCCCCTCTCTCCCCATAGTCCTGTATCAATCCCCAAACTAATGCCACTGCCCTGCTCTCTCCCCATAGTCCTGTATCAATCCCCAAACTAATCCCACTGCCCCGCTCTCTCCCCATAGCCCTGTATCAATCCCCAAACTATTCTTACTGCCCCACTCTCTCCACATAGTCCTGTATCAATCCCAAACTAATCCCACTGCCCCGCTCTCTCCCCATAGTCCTGTATCAATTCCCCAAACTAATCCCACTGCCCCACTCTCTCCCCATCGTCCTGTATCAACCCCCAAACTAATCCCACTGCCTCTCTCTCTCCCCATAGTCCTGTATCAATCCCCAAACTAATCCCACTGCCAAGCTCTCTACCCATAGTCCTGTATCAATCCCAAACTAATCCCACTGCCCCGCTCTCTTCCCATAGTCCTGTATCAATCCCCAAACTAAGCCCACTGCCCCGCTCTCTACCCATAGTCCTGTATCAATTCCCCAAACTAATCCCACTGACCCGCTCTCTCCCCATAGCACTGTATCTATCAATACAAACTAATCCCACTGCCTCGCTCTCTCCCCATAGTCCTGTATCAATCCCCAAAATAATCCCACTGCCCCACTCTCTCCCCATAGTCCTGTATCAACCCCCAACCTAATGCCACTGCCCCGCTCTCTCCCCATAGTACTGTATCAATCCCAAACTAATCCCACTGCCTCGCTCTCGCGCGATAGTCCTGTATCAATCCCAAACTAATCCCACTGCCCCGCTATCTCCCCAGATTCCTCTATCTGTCCCAAAATAATCCCACTGCCCCACTCTCTCCCCATAGTCCTGTATCAACACCCAAACTAATCCCACTGCCTCGCTCTCTCCCCATAGTCCTGTATCAATCCCCAAACTAATCCCACTGCCCCACTCTCTCCCCATAGTCCTGTATCAACCCCCAAACTAATCCCACTGCCTCGCTCTCTCCCCATAGTCCTGTATCAATCCCCAAAGTAATCCCACTGCCCCACTCTCTCCCCATAGTCCTGTATCAACCCCCAAACTAATCACACTGCCCCGCTCTCTCCTCATAGTCCTGTATCAATCTCCAACCTAATCCCACTGCCCCGTTCTCTCCCCATAGTCCTGTATCAATCCCAAACTAAACCCACTGCCTCGCTCTCTCTCCATAGTCCTGTATCAATCCCAAACTAATCCCACTGCCCCGCTATCTCCCGATAATCCTGTATCTGTCCCAAAATAATCTCACTGCCCCACTCTCTCCCCATCGTCCTGTATCAACCCCCAAACTAATCCCACTGCCTCGCTCTCTCCCCATATTTCGGTATCAATTCCCAAACTAATCCCACTGCCCCGCTCTCTTCCCAGAGTCCTGTATCAATCCCCAAACTAAGCCCACTGCCCCGCTCTCTCCCCACATTCCTATATCAATCCCCAAACTAATCCCACTGACCCGCTCTCTCCCCATAGCCCTGTATCAATCCCCAAACTAATCCCACTGCCCCGCTCTCTTCCCATAGTCCTGTATCAATCCCCAAACTAATCCCACTGCCCCGCTCTCTACCCATTGTCCTGTATCAATGCCAAACTAATCTCACTGACCCCCTCTCTCCCCATAGTCCTGTATGAATCCCCAAACTAATGCCACTGCCCCGCTCCCTCCCCATAGTCCTGTATCAATTCCCCAAACTAATCCCACTGACCCGCTCTCTCCCCACAGCACTGTATCTATCAATACAAACTAATCCCACTGCCTCGCTCTCTTCCCATAGTCCTATAATAATCCCCAAACTAATCCCACTGCCCCGCTCTCTCCCCATAGTCTTCTATCAATCCCAAACCGATCCCACTGCCCCGGTCTGTCCCCATAGTCCTGTATCAATCCCCAAACGAATCGCACTGCCCCGCTCTCTCCCCATAGTCCTGTATCAATGCCAAACTAATCTCACTGAACCCCTCTCTCCCCATAGTCCTGTGTCAATCCCGAACTAATCGCACTGCCCCGCTCTCTCCCCATAGTCCTGTATCAATCTCCAAACTAATCCCACTGCCCCGCTCTCACCCCATAGTCCTGTATCAATCCCAAACTAATCCCACTGCCTCGCCCTCTCTCCATAGTCCTGTATCAATCCCAAACTAATCCCACTGCCCCGCTATCTCCCCATAATCCTGTATCTGTCCCAAAATAATCCCACTGCCCCACTCTCTCCCCATAGTCCTGTATCAACCCAAAAACTAATCTGAATGCCTCGCTCTCTCCCCATAGTCCGGTATCAATCCCCAAACTAATCCCACTGCCCCGCTCTCTCCCCATAGTCCTGTATCAATCCCCAAACTAATCCCACTGCCCCGCTCTCTCCCCATATTCCTGTATCAATCCCCAAACTAATCCTACTGACCCGCTCTCTCCCCACAGCCCTGTATCAATCCCCAAACTAATCCCACTGCCCCGTTCTCACCCCATAGTCCTGTATCAATCCCAAACTAATCCCACTGCCTCGCCCTCTCTCCATAGTCCTGTATCAATCCCAAACTAATCCCACTGCCCCGCTATCTCCCCATAATCCTGTATCTGTCCAAAAATAATCCCACTGCCCCGATCTCTCCCTATAGTCCTGTATCAATTCCCCAAACTAATCCCACTGACCCGCTCTCTCCCCATAGCCCTGTATCAATCCCCAAACTAATCCCACTGCCCCGCTCTCACCCCATAGTCCTGTATCAATCCCAAACTAATCCCACTGCCTCGCCCTCTCTCCATAGTCCTGTATCAATCCCAAACTAATCCCACTGCCCCGCTATCTCCCCATAATCCTGTATCTGTCCCAAAATAATCCCACTGCCCCACTCTCTCCCCATAGTCCTGTATCAACCCCGAAACTAATCTGAATGCCTCGCTCTCTCCCCATAGTCCGGTATCAATCCCCAAACTAATCCCACTGCCCCGCTCTCTCCCCATCGTCCTGTATCAATCCCCAAACTAATCCCACTGCCCCGCTCTCTCCCCATATTCCTGTATCAATCCCCAAACTAATCCTACTGACCCGCTCTCTCCCCACAGCCCTGTCTCAATCCCCAAACTAATCCCACTGCCCCGTTCTCACCCCATAGTCCTGTATCAATCCCAAACTAATCCCACTGCCTCGCCCTCTCTCCATAGTCCTGTATCAATCCCAAACTAATCCCACTGCCCCGCTAGCTCCCCATAATCCTGTATCTGTCCAAAAATAATCCCACTGCCCCGATCTCTCCCTATAGTCCTGTATCAATTCCCCAAACTAATCCCACTGACCCGCTCTCTCCCCATAGTCCTTTATCAATCCCCAAACTAATACCACTGCCCCGCTCTCTCCCCATAGTCCTGTATCAATCCCAAACTAATCCCACTGCCCCGGTCTCTCCCCATAGTCCTGCTTCAATCCCCAAACTAGTCGCACTGCCCCGCTCTCTCCCCACTGTCCATTATCAATGCCAAACTAATCTCACTGACCCCGTTCTCTCCCCATAGTCCTGTATCAATGCCAAACTAATCACACTGCCGCGCTATCTCCCCATAATCCTGTATCTGTCCCAAAATAATCCCACTGCCCCACTCTCTCCCCATAGTCCTGTATCAACCCCCAAACTAATCTGACTGCCTCGCTCTCTCCCCATATTCCGGTATCAATCCCCAAACTAATCCCTCTGCCCCGCTCTCTCCCCATAGTCCTGTATCAATCCCAAACTAATCCCACTGCCCCGCTATCTCCCCATAATCCTGCATCTGTCCCAAAATAATCTCACTGCCCCACTCTCTCCCCATCGTCCTGTATCAACCCCCAAACTAATCCCACTGCCTCGCTCTCTCCCCATAGTTCTGTATCAATCCCCAAACAATCCCACTGCCACTCTCTCTCCCCATAGACCTGTATCAATCCCCAAACTAATCCCACTGCCCCGCTCTCTCCCCACAGTCCTGTATCAATCCCCAAACTAATCCCACTGCCCCGCTCTCTCCCCATAGTCCTGTATCAATTCCCCAAACTAATCCCACTGCCCCGCTGTCTCCCCATAATCCAGCATCTGTCCCAAACTAATCCCACTGCCCCGCTCTCTGCCCACAATCCTGTATCAATCCCCAAACTAATCCCACTGTCCCGCTCTCTCCCCATAGTCCTGTATCAATTCCCCAAACTAATCCCACTGCCACGCTATCTCCCGATAATCCTCTATCTGTCCCAATATAATCTCACTGCCCCACTCTCTCCCCATCGTCCTGTATCAACCCCCAAACTAATCCCACTGCCTCTCTCTCCCCATAGTCCTGTATCAATCCCCAAACTAATCCCACTGCCACGCTCTCTACCCATAGTCCTGTATCAATCCCAAACTAATCCCACTGCCCCGCTATCTCCCCAGATTCCTGTATCTGTCCCAAAATAATCCCACTGCACCACTCTCTCCCCATAGTCCTGTATCAACACCCAAACTAATCCCACTGCCTCGCTCTCTCCCCATAGTCCTGTATCAATCCCCAAACTAATCCAACTGCCCCGCTCTCTTCCCAGAGTCCTGTATCAATCCCCAAACTAAGCCCACTGCCCCGCTCTCTCCCCACATTCCTGTATCAATCCCCAAACTAATCCCACTGACCCGCTCTCTCCCCATAGCCCTGTATCAATCCCCAAACTAATCCCACTGCCCCGCTCTCTTCCCATAGTCCTGTATCAATCCCCAAACTAATCCCACTGCCCCGCTCTCTACCCATTGTCCTGTATCAATGCCAAACTAATCTCACTGACCCCCTCTCTCCCCATAGTCCTGTATGAATCCCCAAACTAATGCCACTGCCCCGCTCCCTCCCCATAGTCCTGTATCAATTCCCCAAACTAATCCCACTGACCCGCTCTCTCCCCACAGCACTGTATCTATCAATACAAACTAATCCCACTGCCTCGCTCTCTTCCCATAGTCCTATAATAATCCCCAAACTAATCCCACTGCCCCGCTCTCTCCCCATAGTCTTGTATCAATCCCAATCCGATCCCACTGCCCCGGTCTGTCCCCATAGTCCTGTATCAATCCCCAAACTAATCGCACTGCCCCGCTCTCTCCCCATAGTCCTGTATCAATGCCAAACTAATCTCACTGAACCCCTCTCTCCCCATAGTCCTGTGTCAATCCCGAACTAATCGCACTGCCCCGCTCTCTCCCCATAGTCCTGTATCAATCTCCAAACTAATCCCACTGCCCCGCTCTCACCCCATAGTCCTGTATCAATCCCAAACTAATCCCACTGCCTCGCCCTCTCTCCATAGTCCTGTATCAATCCCAAACTAATCCCACTGCCCCGCTATCTCCCCATAATCCTGTATCTGTCCCAAAATAATCCCACTGCCCCACTCTCTCCCCATAGTCCTGTATCAACCCCGAAACTAATCTGAATGCCTCGCTCTCTCCCCATAGTCCGGTATCAATCCCCAAACTAATCCCACTGCCCCGCTCTCTCCCCATAGTCCTGTATCAATCCCCAAACTAATCCCACTGCCCCGCTCTCTCCCCATATTCCTGTATCAATCCCCAAACTAATCCCACTGACCCGCTCTCTCCCCATAGTCCTGTTTCAATCCCCAAACTACTCGCACTGCCCCGCTCTCTCCCCACTGTCCTGTATCAATGCCAAACTAATCTCACTGACCCCGTTCTCTCCCCATAGTCCTGTATCAATGCCAAACTAATCACACTGCCCCGCTATTTCCCCATAATCCTGTATCAGTCCCAAAATAATCCCACTGCCCCACTCTCTCCCCATAGTCCTGTATCAACCCCCAAACTAATCTGACTGCCTCGCTCTCTCCCCATATTCCGGTATCAATCCCCAAACTAATCCCACTACCCCGCTCTCTCCCCATAGTCCTGTATCAATCCCAAACTAATCCCACTGCCCCGCTATCTCCCCATAATCCTGCATCTGTCCCAAAATAATCTCACTGCCCCACTCTCTCCCCATCGTCCTGTATCAACCCCCAAACTGATCCCACTGCCTCGCTCTCTCCCCATAGTTCTGTATCAATCCCCAAACAATCCCACTGCCACTCTCTCTCCCCATAGACCTGTATCAATCCCCAAACTAATCCCACTGCCCCGCTCTCTCCCCACAGTCCTGTATCAATCCCCAAACTAATCCCACTGCCCCGCTCTCTCCCCATAGTCCTGTATCAATTCCCCAAACTAATCCCACTGCCCCGCTGTCTCCCCATAATCCAGCATCTGTCCCAAACTAATCCCACTGCCCCGCTCTCTCCCCACAATCCTGTATCAATCCCCAAACTAATCCCACTGTCCCGCTCTCTCCCCATAGTCCTGTATCAATTCCCCAAACTAATCCCACTGCCACGCTATCACCCGATAATCCTCTATCTGTCCCAATATAATCTCACTGCCCCACTCTCTCCCCATCGTCCTGTATCAACCCCCAAACTAATCCCACTGCCTCTCTCTCCCCATAGTCCTGTATCAATCCCCAAACGAATCCCACTGCCACGCTCTCTACCCATAGTCCTGTATCAATCCCAAACTAATCCCACTGCCCCGCTCTCTTCCCATAGTCCTGTATCAATGCCCAAACTAAGCCCACTGCCCCGCTCTCTACCCATAGTCCTGTATCAATCCCAAACTGATCCCAATGCCCCGCTCTCTCCCCATAGTCCTGTATCAATGCCAAACTAATCTCACTGACCCCCTCTCTCCCCATAGTCCTGTATCAATCCCCAAACTAATGCCACTGCCCTGCTCTCTCCCCATAGTCCTGTATCAATCCCCAAACTAATCCCACTGCCCCGCTCTCTCCCCATAGCCCTGTATCAATCCCCAAACTATTCTTGCTGCCCCACTCTCTCCACATAGTCCTGTATCAATTCCCCAAACTAATCCCACTGCCCCACTCTCTCCCCATCGTCCTGTATCAACCCCCAAACTAATCCCACTGCCTTTCTCTCTCCCCATAGTCCTGTACCAATCCCCAAACTAATGCCACTGCCACGCTCTCTACCCATAGTCCTGTATCAATCCCAAACTAATCCCACTGCCCCGCTCTCTTCCCATAGTCCTGTATCAATCCCCAAACTAAGCCCACTGCCCCGCTCTCTACCCATAGTCCTGTATCAATTCCCCAAACTAATCCCACTGACCCGCTCTCTCCCCATAGCACTGTATCTATCAATACAAACTAATCCCACTGCCTCGCTCTCTCCCCATAGTCCTGTATCAATCCCCAAAATAATCCCACTGCCCCACTCTCTCCCCATAGTCCTGTATCAACCCCCAACCTAATCCCACTGCCCCGCTCTCTCCCCATAGTACTGTATCAATCCCAAACTAATCCCACTGCCTCGCTCTCGCTCGATAGTCCTGTATCAATCCGAAACTAATCCCACTGCCCCGCTATCTCCCCAGAATCCTGTATCTGTCCCAAAATAATCCCACTGCCCCACTCTCTCCCCATAGTCCTGTATCAACCCCCAAACTAATCCCACTGCCTCGCTCTCTCCCCATAGTCCTGTATCAATCCCCAATCTAATCCCACTGCCCCACTCTCTCCCTATCGTCCTGTATCAACCCCCAAACTAATCCCACTGCCTCGCTCTCTCCCCATAGTCCTGTATCAATCCCCAAAATAATCCCACTGCCCCACTCTCTCCCCATAGTCCTGTATCAACCCCCAAACTAATCACACTGCGCCGCTCTCTCCTCATAGTCCTGTGCCAATCCCCAAACTGATCCCACTGCCCCGCTCTCTCCCCACAGTCCTGTCTCAATCCCCAAACTAATCCCACTGCCCCGCTCTCTCCCCATAGTCCTGTATCAATCCCCAAACTAATCCCACTGCCCGCTCTCTCCCCATAGCCCTGTATCAATCCCCAAACTAATCGCACTGCCCCTCTCCCTCCCCATAGTCCTGTATCAATCCCCAAACTAATCCCACTACCACGCTCGCTCCCCATAGTCCTGTGTCAATCCCCAAACTAATCCCACTGCCCCGCTCTCTCCCCACAGTCCTGTGTCAATCCCCAAACTAATCCCACTGCCCCGCTCTCTCACCATTGTCCTGTATCAATGCCAAACTAATCTCACTGACCCCCTCTCTCCCCATCGTCCTGTATCAATCCCGAACTAATCCCACTTCCCCGCTCTCTCCCCATAGTCCTGTATCAATCTCCAACCTAATCCCACTGCCCCGTTCTCTCCCCATAGTCCTGTATCAATCCCAAACAAATCCCACTGCCTCGCTCTCTCTCCATAGTCCTCTATCAATCCCAAACTAATCCCACTGCCCCGCTATCTCCCGATAATCCTGTATCTGTCCCAAAATAATCTCACTGCCCCACTCTCTCCCCATCGTCTTGTATCAACCCCCAAACTAAACCCACTGCCTCGCTCTCTCCCCATATTTCGGTATCAATCCCCAAACTAATCCCACTGCCCCGCACTCTTCCCAGAGTCCTGTATCAATCCCCAAACTAACCCCACTGCCCCGCTCTCTCCCCACATTCCTGTATCAATCCCCAAACTAATCCCACTGACCCGCTCTCTCCCGATAGCCCTGTATCAATCCCCAAACTAATCCCACTGCGCCGTTCTCTTCCTATAGCCCTGTATCAATCCCCAAACTAATCCCACTGCCCCGCTCTCTCCCCATAGTACTGTATCAATCCCAAACTGATCCCACTGCCCCGGTCTCTCCCCATTGTCCTGTATCAATCTCCAAACTAATCGCACTGCCCCGCTCTCTCCCCATAGCCCTGTATCAATCCCCAAACTATTCCCACGGCCCCACTGTCTCCACATAGCCCTCTATCAATCCCAAACTAATCCCACTGCCCCGCTCTCTCCCCATAGTCCTGTATCAATTCCCCAAACTAATCCCACTGACCCGCTCTCTCCCCATAGCCCTGTATCAATCCCCAAACTAATCCCACTGCCCCGCTCTCTTCCCATAGTCCTGTATCAATCCCCAAACTAATCCCACTGCCCCCCTCTCTCCCCATAGTCCTGTATCAATTCCCCAAACTAATCCCACTGACCCGCTCTCTCCCCACAGCACTGTATCTATCAATACAAACTAATCCCACTGCCTCGCTCTCTTCCCATAGTCCTATAATAATCCCCAAACTAATACCACTGCCCCGCTCTCTCCCCATAGTCTTGTATCAATCCCAAACCGAACCCACTGCCCCGGTCTGTCCCCATAGTCCTGTATCAATCCCCAAACTAATCGCACTGCCCCGCTCTCTCCCCATAGTCCTGTATCAATGCCAAACTAATCTCACTGAACCCCTCTCTCCCCATAGTCCTGTGTCAATCCCGAACTAATCGCACTGCCCCGCTCTCTCCCCATAGTCCTGTATCAATCTCCAAAATAATCCCACTGCCCCGCTCTCACCCCACAGTCCTGTATCAATCCCAAACTAATCCCACTGCCTCGCCCTCTCTCCATAGTCCTGTATCAATCCCAAACTAATCCCACTGCCCCGCTATCTCCCCATAATCCTGTATCTGTCCCAAAATAATCCCACTGCCCCACTCTCTCCCCATAGTCCTGTATCAACCCCCAAACTAATCTGAATGCCTCGCTCTCTCCCCATAGTCCGGTATCAATCCCCAAACTAATCCCACTGCCCCGCTCTCTCCCCATAGTCCTGTATCAATCCCCAAACTAATCCCACTGCCCCGCTCTCTCCCCACATTCCTGTATCAATCCCCAAACTAATCCCACTGACCCGCTCTCTCCCCACAGCCCTGTATCAATCCCCAAACTAATCCCACTGCCCCGCTCTCTCCCCACATTCCTGTATCAATCCCCAAACTAATCCCACTGCCCCGCTCTCTCCCCATAGTCCTGTATCAATCCCCAAACTAATCCCACTGCCCCGCTCTCTCCCCACATTCCTGTATCAATCCCCAAACTAATCCCACTGCCCCGCTATCTACCGATAATCCTGTATCTGTCCCAAAATAATCTCACTGCCCCACTCTCTCCCCATCGTCCTGTATCAACCCCCAGACTAATCCCACTGCCTCGCTCTCTCCCCATATTTCGGTATCAATCCCCAAACTAATCCCACTGCCCCGCTCTCTTCCCAGAGTCCTGTATCAATCCCCAAACTAATCCCACTGCCCCGCTCTCTCCCCACATTCCTGTATCAATCCCCAAACTAATCCCACTGACCCGCTCTCTCCCGATAGCCCTGTATCAATCCCCAAACTAATCCCACTGCGCCGTTCTCTTCCTATAGCCCTGTATCAATCCCCAAACTAATCCCACTGCCCCGCTCTCTCCCCATAGTACTGTATCAATCCCAAACTGATCCCACTGCCCCGGTCTCTCCCCATTGTCCTGTATCAATCTCCAAACTAATCGCACTGCCCCGCTCTCTCTCCATAGCCCTGCATCAATCCCCAAACTATTCCCACGGCCCCACTCTCTCCACATAGCCCTGTATCAATCCCAATCTAATCCCACTGCCCCGCTCTCTCCCCATAGTCCTGTATCAATTCCCCAAACTAATCCCACTGACCCGCTCTCTCCCCATAGCCCTGTATCAATCCCCAAACTAATCCCACTGCCCCGCTCTCTTCCCATAGTCCTGTATCAATCCCCAAACTAATCCCACTGCCCCGCTCTCTACCCATTGTCCTGTATCAATGCCAAACTAATCTCACTGACCCCCTCTCTCCCCATAGTCCTGTATGAATCCCCAAACGAATGCCACTGCCCCGCTCCCTCCCCATAGTCCTGTATCAATTCCCCAAACTAATCCCACTGCCTCGCCCTCTCTCCATAGTCCGGTATCAATCCCCAAACTAATCCCACTGCCCCGCTCTCTCCCCATAGTCCTGTATCAATCCCCAAACTAATCCCACTGCCCCGCTCTCTCCCCACATTCCTGTATCAATCCCCAAACTAATCCCACTGACCCGCTCTCTCCCCACAGCCCTGTATCAATCCCCAAACTAATCCCACTGCCCCGCTCTCTCCCCACATTCCTGTATCAATCCCCAAACTAATCCCACTGCCCCGCTCTCTCCCCATAGTACTGTATCAATCCCCAAACTAATCCCACTGCCCGGCTCTCTCCCCACATTCCTGTATCAATCCCCAAACTAATCCCACTGCCCCGCTATCTACCGATAATCCTGTATCTGTCCCAAAATAATCTCACTGCCCCACTCTCTCCCCATCGTCCTGTATCAACCCCCAAACTAATCCCACTGCCTCGCTCTCTCCCCATATTTCGGTATCAATCCCCAAACTAATCCCACTGCCCCGCTCTCTTCCCAGAGTCCTGTATCAATCCCCAAACTAATCCCACTGCCCCGCTCTCTCCCCACATTCCTGTATCAATCCCCAAACTAATCCCACTGACCCGCTCTCTCCCGATAGCCCTGTATCAATCCCCAATCTAATCCCACTGCGCCGTTCTCTTCCTATAGCCCTGTATCAATCCCCAAACTAATCCCACTGCCCCGCTCTCTCCCCATAGTACTGTATCAATCCCAAACTGATCCCACTGCCCCGGTCTCTCCCCATTGTCCTGTATCAATCTCCAAACTAATCGCACTGCCCCGCTCTCTCTCCATAGCCCTGCATCAATCCCCAAACTATTCCCACGGCCCCACTCTCTCCACATAGCCCTGTATCAATCCCAATCTAATCCCACTGCCCCGCTCTCTCCCCATAGTCCTGTATCAATTCCCCAAACTAATCCCACTGACCCGCTCTCTCCCCATAGCCCTGTATCAATCCCCAAACTAATCCCACTGCCCCGCTCTCTTCCCATAGTCCTGTATCAATCCCCAAACTAATCCCACTGCCCCGCTCTCTACCCATTGTCCTGTATCAATGCCAAACTAATCTCACTGACCCCCTCTCTCCCAATAGTCCTGTATGAATCCCCAAACGAATGCCACTGCCCCGCTCCCTCCCCATAGTCCTGTATCAATTCCCCAAACTAATCCCATTGACCCGCTCTCTCCCCACAGCACTGTATCTATCAATACAAACTAATCCCACTGCCTCGCTCTCTTCCCATAGTCCTATAATAATCCCAAAACTAATACCACTGCCCCGCTCTCTCCCCATAGTCTTGTATCAATCCCAAACCGATCCCACTGCCCCGGTCTGTCCCCATAGTCCTGTATCAATCCCCAAACTAATCGCACTGCCCCGCTCTCTCCCCATAGTCCTGTATCAATGCCAAACTAATCTCACTGAACCCCTCTCTCCCCATAGTCCTGTGTCAATCCCGAACTAATCGCACTGCCCCGCTCTCTTCCCATAGTCCTGTATCAATCCCCAAACTAATCCCACTGCCCCGCTCTCTCCCCATAGCCCTGTATCAATCCCCAAATTATTCTTGCTGCCCCACTCTCTCCACATAGTCCTGTATCAATCCCAAACTAATCCCACTGCCCCGCTCTCTCCCCATAGTGCTGTATCAATTCCCCAAACTAATCCCACTGCCCCACTCTCTCCCCATCGTCCTGTATCAACCCCCAAACTAATCCCACTGCCTCTCTCTCTCCCCATAGTCCTGTACCAATCCCCAAACTAATGCCACTGCCACGCTCTCTCCCCATAGCACTGTATCTATCAATACAAACTAATCCCACTGCCTCGCTCTCTCCCCATAGTCCTGTATCAATCCCCAAAATTATCCCACTGCCCCACTCTCTCCCCATAGTCCTGTATCAACCCCCAACCTAATCCCACTGCCCCGCTCTCTCCCCATAGTACTGTATCAATCCCAAACTAATCCCACTGCCTCGCTCTCGCTCGATAGTCCTGTATCAATCCGAAACTAATCCCACTGCCCCGCTATCTCCCCAGAATCCTGTATCTGTCCCAAAATAATCCCACTGCCCCACTCTCTCCCCATAGTCCTGTATCAACCCCCAATCTAATCCCACTGCCTCGCTCTCTCCCCATAGTCCTGTATCAATCCCCAAACTAATCCCACTGCCCCACTCTCTCCCCATCGTCCTGTATCAACCCCCAAACTAATCCCACTGCCTCGCTCTCTCCCCATAGTCCTGTATCAATCCCCAAAATAATCCCACTGCCCCACTCTCTCCCCATAGTCCTGTATCAACCCCCAAACTAATCACACTGCGCCGCTCTCTCCTCATAGTCCTGTGTCAATCCCCAAACTGATCCCACTGCCCCGCTCTCTCCCCACAGTCCTGTCTCAATCCCCAAACTAATCCCACTGCCCCGCTCTCTCCCCATAGTCCTGTATTAATCCCCAAACTAATCCCACTGCCCGCTCTCTCCCCATAGCCCTGTATCAATCCCCAAACTAATCGCACTGCCCCGCTCTCTCCCCATAGTCCTGTATCAATCCCCAAACTAATCCCACTACCACGCTCGCTCCCCATAGTCCTGTGTCAATTCCCAAACTAATCCCACTGCTCCGCTCTCTCCCCACAGTTCTGTGTCAATCCCAAATTAATCCCACTGCCCCGCTCTCTCACCATTGTCCTGTATCAATGCCAAACTAATCTCACTGACCCCCTCTCTCCCCATCGTCCTGTATCAATCCCGAACTAATCCCACTTCCCCGCTCTCTCCCCATAGTCCTGTATCAATCTCCAACCTAATCCCACTGCCCCGTTCTCTCCCCATAGTCCTGTATCAATCCCAAACAAATCCCACTGCCTCGCTCTCTCTCCATAGTCCTGTATCAATCCCAAACTAATCCCACTGCCCCGCTATCTCCCGATAATCCTGTATCTGTCCTAAATAATCTCACTGCCCCACTCTCTCCCCATCGTCCTGTATCAACCCCCAAACTAATCCCACTGCCTCGCTCTCTCCCCATATTTCGGTATCAATCCCCAAACTAATCCCACTGCCCCGCTCTCTTCCCAGAGTCCTGTATCAATCCCCAAACTAATCCCACTGCCCCGCTCTCTCCCCACATTCCTGTATCAATCCCCAAACTAATCCCACTGACCCGCTCTCTCCCGATAGCCCTGTATCAATCCCCAAACTAATCCCACTGCGCCGTTCTCTTCCTATAGCCCTGTATCAATCCCCAAACTAATCCCACTGCCCCGCTCTCTCCCCATAGTACTGTATCAATCCCAAACTGATCCCACTGCCCCGGTCTCTCCCCATTGTCCTGTATCAATCTCCAAACTAATCGCACTGCCCCGCTCTCTCCCCATAGCCCTGCATCAATCCCCAAACTATTCGCACGGCCCCACTGTCTCCACATAGCCCTGTATCAATCCCAAACTAATCCCACTGCCCCGCTCTCTCCCCATAGTCCTGTATCAATTCCCCAAACTAATCCCACTGACCCGCTCTCTCCCCATAGCCCTTTATCAATCCCCAAACTAATCCCACTGGCCCGCTCTCTTCCCATAGTCCTGTATCAATCCCCAAAATAATCCCACTGCCCCGCTCTCTACCCATTGTCCTGTATCAATGCCAAACTAATCTCACTGACCCCCTCTCTCCCCATAGTCATGTATGAATCCCCAAACTAATGCCACTGCCCCGCTCCCTCCCCATAGTCCTGTATCAATTCCCCAAACTAATCCCACTGACCCGCTCTCTCCCCACAGCACTGTATCTATCAATACAAACTAATCCCACTGCCTCGCTCTCTTCCCATAGTCCTATAATAATCCCCAAACTAATACCACTGCCCCGCTCTCTCCCCATAGTCTTGTATCAATCCCAAACCGATCCCACTGCCCCGGTCTGTCCCCATAGTCCTGTATCAATCCCCAAACTAATCGCACTGCCCCGCTCTCTCCCCATAGTCCTGTATCAATGCAAAACTAATCTCACTGAACCCCTCTCTCCCCATAGTCCTGTGTCAATCCCGAACTAATCGCACTGCCCCGCTCTCTCCCCATCGTCCTGTATCAACCCCCAAACTAATCCCACTGCCTCTCTCTCTCCCCATAGTCCTGTACCAATCCCCAAACTAATGCCACTGCCACGCTCTCTCCCCATAGCACTGTATCTATCAATACAAACTAATCCCACTGCCTCGCTCTCTCCCCATAGTCCTGTATCAATCCCCAAAATAATCCCACTGCCCCACTCTCTCCCCATAGTCCTGTATCAACCCCCAACCTAATCCCACTGCCCCGCTCTCTCCCCATAGTACTGTATCAATCCCAAACTAATCCCACTGCCTCGCTCTCGCTCGATAGTCCTGTATCAATCCGAAACTAATCCCACTGCCCCGCTATCTCCCCAGAATCCTGTATCTGTCCCAAAATAATCCCACTGCCCCACTCTCTCCCCATAGTCCTGTATCAACCCCCAAACTAATCCCACTGCCTCGCTCTCTCCCCATAGTCCTGTATCAATCCCCAAACTAATCCCACTGCCCCACTCTCTCCCCATCGTCCTGTATCAACCCCCAAACTAATCCCACTGCCTCGCTCTCTCCCCATAGTCCTGTATCAATCCCCAAAATAATCCCACTGCCCCACTCTCTCCCCATAGTCCTGTATCAACCCCCAAACTAATCACACTGCGCCGCTCTCTCCCCACATTCCTGTATCAATCCCCAAACTAATCCCACTGACCCGCTCTCTCCCGATAGCCCTGTATCAATCCCCAAACTAATCCCACTGCGCCGTTCTCTTCCTATAGCCCTGTATCAATCTCCAACCTAATCCCACTGCCTCGCTCTCTCTCCATAGTCCTGTATCAATCCCAAACTAATCCCACTGCCCCGCTATCTCCCGATAATCCTGTATCTGTCCTAAATAATCTCACTGCCCCACTCTCTCCCCATCGTCCTGTATCAACCCCCAAACTAATCCCACTGCCTCGCTCTCTCCCCATATTTCGGTATCAATCCCCAAACTAATCCCACTGCCCCGCTCTCTTCCCAGAGTCCTGTATCAATCCCCAAACTAATCCCACTGCCCCGCTCTCTCCCCACATTCCTGTATCAATCCCCAAACTAATCCCACTGACCCGCTCTCTCCCGATAGCCCTGTATCAATCCCCAAACTAATCCCACTGCGCCGTTCTCTTCCTATAGCCCTGTATCAATCCCCAAACTAATCCCACTGCCCCGCTCTCTCCCCATAGTACTGTATCAATCCCAAACTGATCCCACTGCCCCGGTCTCTCCCCATTGTCCTGTATCAATCTCCAAACTAATCGCACTGCCCCGCTCTCTCCCCATAGCCCTGCATCAATCCCCAAACTATTCGCACGGCCCCACTGTCTCCACATAGCCCTGTATCAATCCCAAACTAATCCCACTGCCCCGCTCTCTCCCCATAGTCCTGTATCAATTCCCCAAACTAATCCCACTGACCCGCTCTCTCCCCATAGCCCTTTATCAATCCCCAAACTAATCCCACTGGCCCGCTCTCTTCCCATAGTCCTGTATCAATCCCCAAAATAATCCCACTGCCCCGCTCTCTACCCATTGTCCTGTATCAATGCCAAACTAATCTCACTGACCCCCTCTCTCCCCATAGTCATGTATGAATCCCCAAACTAATGCCACTGCCCCGCTCCCTCCCCATAGTCCTGTATCAATTCCCCAAACTAATCCCACTGACCCGCTCTCTCCCCACAGCACTGTATCTATCAATACAAACTAATCCCACTGCCTCGCTCTCTTCCCATAGTCCTATAATAATCCCCAAACTAATACCACTGCCCCGCTCTCTCCCCATAGTCTTGTATCAATCCCAAACCGATCCCACTGCCCCGGTCTGTCCCCATAGTCCTGTATCAATCCCCAAACTAATCGCACTGCCCCGCTCTCTCCCCATAGTCCTGTATCAATGCAAAACTAATCTCACTGAACCCCTCTCTCCCCATAGTCCTGTGTCAATCCCGAACTAATCGCACTGCCCCGCTCTCTCCCCATCGTCCTGTATCAACCCCCAAACTAATCCCACTGCCTCTCTCTCTCCCCATAGTCCTGTACCAATCCCCAAACTAATGCCACTGCCACGCTCTCTCCCCATAGCACTGTATCTATCAATACAAACTAATCCCACTGCCTCGCTCTCTCCCCATAGTCCTGTATCAATCCCCAAAATAATCCCACTGCCCCACTCTCTCCCCATAGTCCTGTATCAACCCCCAACCTAATCCCACTGCCCCGCTCTCTCCCCATAGTACTGTATCAATCCCAAACTAATCCCACTGCCTCGCTCTCGCTCGATAGTCCTGTATCAATCCGAAACTAATCCCACTGCCCCGCTATCTCCCCAGAATCCTGTATCTGTCCCAAAATAATCCCACTGCCCCACTCTCTCCCCATAGTCCTGTATCAACCCCCAAACTAATCCCACTGCCTCGCTCTCTCCCCATAGTCCTGTATCAATCCCCAAACTAATCCCACTGCCCCACTCTCTCCCCATCGTCCTGTATCAACCCCCAAACTAATCCCACTGCCTCGCTCTCTCCCCATAGTCCTGTATCAATCCCCAAAATAATCCCACTGCCCCACTCTCTCCCCATAGTCCTGTATCAACCCCCAAACTAATCACACTGCGCCGCTCTCTCCTCATAGTCCTGTGTCAATCCCCAAACTGATCCCACTGCCCCGCTCTCTCCCCACAGTCCTGTCTCAATCCCCAAACTAATCCCACTGCCCCGCTCTCTCCCCATAGTCCTGTATCAATCCCCAAACTAATCCCACTGCCCGCTCTCTCCCCATAGCCCTGTATCAATCCCCAAACTAATCGCACTGCCCCGCTCTCTCCCCATAGTCCTGTATCAATCCCCAAACTAATCCCACTACCACGCTCGCTCCCCATAGTCCTGTGTCAATTCCCAAACTAATCCCACTGCTCCGCTCTCTCCCCACAGTTCTGTGTCAATCCCAAATTAATCCCACTGCCCCGCTCTCTCACCATTGTCCTGTATCAATGCCAAACTAATCTCACTGACCCCCTCTCTCCCCATCGTCCTGTATCAATCCCGAACTAATCCCACTTCCCCGCTCTCTCCCCATAGTCCTGTATCAATCTCCAACCTAATCCCACTGCCCCGTTCTCTCCCCATAGTCCTGTATCAATCCCAAACAAATCCCACTGCCTCGCTCTCTCTCCATAGTCCTGTATCAATCCCAAACTAATCCCACTGCCCCGCTATCTCCCGATAATCCTGTATCTGTCCTAAATAATCTCACTGCCCCACTCTCTCCCCATCGTCCTGTATCAACCCCCAAACTAATCCCACTGCCTCGCTCTCTCCCCATATTTCGGTATCAATCCCCAAACTAATCCCACTGCCCCGCTCTCTTCCCAGAGTCCTGTATCAATCCCCAAACTAATCCCACTGCCCCGCTCTCTCCCCACATTCCTGTATCAATCCCCAAACTAATCCCACTGACCCGCTCTCTCCCGATAGCCCTGTATCAATCCTCAAACTAATCCCACTGCGCCGTTCTCTTCCTATAGCCCTGTATCAATCCCCAAACTAATCCCACTGCCCCGCTCTCTCCCCATAGTACTGTATCAATCCCAAACTGATCCCACTGCCCCGGTCTCTCCCCATTGTCCTGTATCAATCTCCAAACTAATCGCACTGCCCCGCTCTCTCCCCATAGCCCTGCATCAATCCCCAAACTATTCGCACGGCCCCACTGTCTCCACATAGCCCTGTATCAATCCCAAACTAATCCCACTGCCCCGCTCTCTCCCCATAGTCCTGTATCAATTCCCCAAACTAATCCCACTGACCCGCTCTCTCCCCATAGCCCTTTATCAATCCCCAAACTGATCCCACTGGCCCGCTCTCTTCCCATAGTCCTGTATCAATCCCCAAAATAATCCCACTGCCCCGCTCTCTACCCATTGTCCTGTATCAATGCCAAACTAATCTCACTGACCCCCTCTCTCCCCATAGTCATGTATGAATCCCCAAACTAATGCCACTGCCCCGCTCCCTCCCCATAGTCCTGTATCAATTCCCCAAACTAATCCCACTGACCCGCTCTCTCCCCACAGCACTGTATCTATCAATACAAACTAATCCCACTGCCTCGCTCTCTTCCCATAGTCCTATAATAATCCCCAAACTAATACCACTGCCCCGCTCTCTCCCCATAGTCTTGTATCAATCCCAAACCGATCCCACTGCCCCGGTCTGTCCCCATAGTCCTGTATCAATCCCCAAACTAATCGCACTGCCCCGCTCTCTCCCCATAGTCCTGTATCAATGCAAAACTAATCTCACTGAACCCCTCTCTCCCCATAGTCCTGTGTCAATCCCGAACTAATCGCACTGCCCCGCTCTCTCCCCATAGTCCTGTATCAATCTCCAAACTAATCCCACTGCCCCGCTCTCACCCCATAGTCCTGTATCAATCCCAAACTAATCCCACTGCCTCGCCCTCTCTCCATAGTCCTGTATCAATCCCAAACTAATCCCAGTGCCCCGCTATCTCCCCATAATCCTGTATCTGTCCCAAAATAATCCCACTGCCCCACTCTCTCCCCATAGTCCTGTATCAACCCCCAAACTAATCTGAATGCCTCGCTCTCTCCCCATAGTCCGGTATCAATCCCCAAACTAATCCCACTGCCCCGCTCTCTCCCCATAGTCCTGTATCAATCCCCAAACTAATCCCACTGCCCCGCTCTCTCCCCACATTCCTGTATCAATCCCCAAACTAATCCCACTGACCCGCTCTCTCCCCACAGCCCTGTATCAATCCCCAAACTAATCCCACTGCCCCGCTCTCACCCCATAGTCCTGTATCAATCCCAAACTAATCCCACTGCCTCGCCCTCTCTCCATAGTCCTGTATCAATCCCAAACTAATCCCACTGCCCCGCTATCTCCCCATAATCCTGTATCTGTCCCAAAATAATCCCACTGCCCCGCTCTCTCTCTATAGTCCTGTATCAATTGCCCAAACTAATCCCACTGAGCCGCTCTCTCCCCATAGCCCTGTATCAATCCCCAAACTAATCCCACTGCCCCGCTCTCTTCCCATAGTCCTGTATCAATCCCCAAACTAATACCACTGCCCCGCTCTCTCCCCATAGTCCTGTATCAATCCCAAACTGATCCCACTGCCCCGGTCCCTCCCCATAGTCCTGTTTCAATGCCAAACTAATCCCACTGCCCCGCTATCTCCCCATAATCCTGTATCTGTCCCAAAATAATCCCACTGCCCCACTCTCTCCCCATAGTCCTGTATCAACCCCCAAACTAATCTGACTGCCTCGCTCTCTCCCCATATTCCGGTATCAATCCCCAAACTAATCCCACTGCCCCGCTCTCTCCCCATAGTCCTGTATCAATCTCAAACTAATCCCACTGCCCCGCTATCTCCCCATAATCCTGCATCTGTCCCAAAATAATCTCACTGCCCCACTCTCTCCCCATCGTCCTGTATCAACCCCCAAACTAATCCCACTGCCTCGCTCTCTCCCCATAGTTCTGTATCAATCCCCAAACAATCCCACTGCCACTCTCTCTCCCCATAGACCTGTATCAATCCCCAAACTAATCCCACTACCCCGCTCTCTCCCCACAGTCCTGTATCAATCCCCAAACTAATCCCACTGCCCCGCTCTCTCCCCATAGTCCTGTATCAATTCCCCAAACTAATCCCACTGCCCCGCTGTCTCCCCATAATCCTGCATCTGTCCCAAAATAATCTCACTGCCCCACTCTCTCCCCATCGTCCTGTATCAACCCCCAAACTAATCCCACTGCCTCGCTCTCTCCCCATAGTCCTGTATCAATCCCCAAACTAATCCCACTGCCACGCTCTCTCCCCATAGTCCTGTATCAATCCCCAAACTAAGCCCACTGCCCCGCTCTCTCCCCACAGTCCTGTATCAATCCCCAAACTAATCCCACTGCCCCGCTCTCTCCCATAGTCCTGTATCAATCCCCAAACTAATCCCACTGCCCCGCTCTGTCGCCACATTCCTGTGTCAATCCCCAAACTAATCCAACTGCCCCGCTCTCTTCCCATAGTCCTGTATCAATGCCAAACTAATCTCACTGACCCCATCTCTCCCCATAGTCCTCTATCAATCCCGAACTAATCCCACTGCCCCGCTCTCTCCCCATAGTCCTTTATCAATCTCCAAACTAATCCCACTGCCGCGCTCTCTCCCCATAATCCTGTATCAATCCCAAACTAATCCCACTGCCTCGCTCTCTCCACATAGTCCTGTTACAATCCCAAACTAATCCCACTGCCCCGCTATCTCACCATAATCCTGTATCTGTCCCAAAATAATCCCACTGAACCACTCTATCCCCATAGTCCTGTATCAACCGCCAAACTAATCCCACTGCCTCGCTCTCTCCCCATAGTCCTGTATCAATCCCCAAACTAATCCCACTGCACCGCTCTCTCCCCATAGTCCAGTATCAATCCCCAAACTAATCCCAATGCCCCGCTCTCTCCACATAGTACTGTATCAATCCCAAACTGATCCCACTGCCCCGGCCTCTCCCCATAGTCCTGTATTAATCCCCAAACAAATCGCACTGCCCCGCTCTCTCCCCATAGCCCTGTATCAATCCCCAAACTAATCCCACTGTCCCGCTCTCTTCCCACAGTCCTGTATCAATCCCCAAACTAATCCCACTGCACCGCACTCTACCCATAGTCCTGTATCAATCCCAAACTGATCCCAATGCCCCGGTCTCTCCCCTTAGTCCTGTATTAATCCCCAAACTAATCGCACTGCCCAGCTCTCTCCCCATAGCCCTGTATCAATACCCGAACTAATCCCACTGCCCCGCGCTCTCCCCATAGTCTTGTATCAATCTCCAAACTAATCCCACTGCCCCGCTCTCTCCCCATAGTCCTCTATCAATCCCAAACTAATCCCACTGCCTCGCTCTCTCTCCATAGTCCTGTATCAATCCCAAACTAATCCTACTGCCCCGCTCTCTCCCCATAGTCCTGTTTCAATGCCAAACTAATCTCACTGACCCCATCTCTCCCCATTGTCCTGTATCAATCCCGAACTAATCCCACTGCCCCGCTCTCTCCTCATAGTCCTTTATCAATCTCCAAACTAATCCCAGTGCCGCGCTCTCTCCCCATAATCCTTTATCAATCCCAAACTAATCCCACTGCCTCCCTCTCTCTCCATAGTCCTGTATCAATCCCAAACTAATCCCACTGCCCCGCTCTCTCCCCATAGTCCTGTATCAATCCCCAAACTAATCCCACTGCCCCGCTCTCTCCCCACAGTCCTGTATCAATCCCCAAACTAATCCCACTGCCCCGCTCTCTCCCCATAGTCCTGTATCAATCCCCAAACTAATCCATCTGCCCGCTCTCTCCCCAAACTAATCGCACTGCCCCGCTCTCTCCCCATAGTCCTTTATCAATCTCCAAACTAATCCCACTGCCCCGCTCTCTCCACATAATCCTGTATCAATCCCAAACTAATCCCACTGCCGTGCTCTCTCCCCATAGTCCTGTATCAATCCCCAAACTAATCCCACTGCCCCGTTCTCTCCCCATAGTCTTGTAACAATCCCCAAACTAATCCCACTGCCCCGCTCTCTCCCCATAGTCCTGTATCAATCCCCAAACTAATCCAACTGCCCGCTCACCCCCATAGCCCTGTATCATTCCCCAAACAAATCGCACTGCCCCGCTCTCTCCCCATAGTCCTGTATCAATCCCCAAACTAATCCCACTACCACGCTCTCTCCCCAGAGTCCTGTATCAATCCCCAAACTAATCCCACTGCCTTGTTCTCTCCTCATTGTCCTGTATCAATCCCCAAACTAATCCTACTGCCCCGATCTCTCCCCATTGTCCTGTATCAATGCCAAACTAATCTCACTGACCCCCTCTCTCCACATAATCTTGTATCAATCTCCAACCTAATCCCACTGCCCGGTCTCTCCCCATAGTCCTGTATCAATATCCAACCTAATCCCACTGCCCCGCTCTCTCCCCATAGTCCTGTATCAATCCCCAAACTAATCCCAATGCCCCGCTCTCTCCCCATAGTACTGTATCAATCCCCAAACTATTCTTACTGCCCCACTCTCTCCACATAGTCCTGTATCAATCCTAAACTAATCCCACTGCCCCGCTCTCTCCCCATAGTCCTGTATCAATCCCCAAACTAATCCCACTGCCCCGCTCTCTTCTCATAGTCCTGTATCAATCCCCAAACTAATCCCACTGCCCCGCTCTCTCCCCATAGCCCTGTATCAATCCCCAAACTATTCTTACTGCCCCACTCTCTCCACATAGTCCTGTATCAATCCCAAGCTAATCCCACTGCCCCGCTCTCTCCCCATAGTCCTGTATCAATTCCCCAAATAATCCCACTGACCCGCTCTCTCCCCATAGCCCTGTATCAATCCCCAAACTAATCCCACTGCCCCGCTCTCTTCCCATAGTCCTCTATCAATCCCCAAACTAATCCCACTGCCCAGCTATCTCCCCATAGTCCTGTAACAATCCCAAACTGATTCCACTGCCCCGGTCTCTCCCGATACTCCTGTATCAAACCCAAAATAATCCCACTGCCTCGCTCTCTCTCCATAGTCCTTTATCAATCTCAAAATAATCCCACTGCCCCGCTTTCTCCCCATAATCCTGTATCTGTCCCAAAATAATCCCACTGCCCCACTCTCTACCCATAGTCCTGTATCAACCCCCAAACTAATCCCACTGCCCCGCTCTCTCCCCATAGTCCTGTTTCAATCCACAAACTAATCCCACTGCCCCGCTCTCTCTCCACAGTCCTGTATCAATCCCCAAACTAATCCCACTGCCCCGCTCTCTCCCCATAGTCCTGTATCAATCCCCAAACTAAACCCACTGCCCGGTCTCTCCCCATCGCCCTGTATCAATCCCCAAACTATTCGCACTGCCCCGCTCTCTCCCCATAGTCCTGTATCAATCGCCAAACTAATCCCACTACCACGCTCTCTCCCCATAGTCCTGTATCAATCCCCAAACTAATCCCACTGCCTTGCTCTCTCCCCATAGTCCTGTATCAATCCCCAAACTAATCCCACTGCCCCGATCTCTCCCCATTGTCCTGTATCAATGCCATACTAATCTCACTGACCGCCCTCTCTAAACATAATCCTGTGTCAATCCCGAACTAATCCTAATGCCCCACTCTCTCCCCATAGTCCTGTATCAATCTCCAACCTAATCCCACTGTCCCGCTCTCTCCCCATAGTCCTGTATCAATCTCCAACCTAATCCCACTGCCCCGCTATCTCCCCATTGTCCTGTATCAATCTCCAACCGAATCCCACTGCCCCGCTCTCTCCCCATAGTCCTCTATGAATCCCCAAACTAATCCCAATGCCCCGCTCTCTCCCCATAGTACTGTATCAATCCCAAACTGATCCCACTGCACCGCTCTCTACCCATAGTACTGTATCAATCCCAAACTGATCCCAATGCCCCAGTCTCTCCCCATAGTCCTGTATCAATCCCCAAACTAATCCCACTGCCCCGTTCTCTCCCCATAGTCCTGTATCAATGCGAAACTAATCTCACTGACCCCATCTCTCCCCATAATCCTGTATCAATCCCCAAACTAATGCCACTGCCCTGCTCGCTCCCCATAGTCCTGTATCAATCCCCAAACTAATCCCACTGCCCCGCTCTCTCCACATAGCCCTGTATCAATCCTCAAACTATTCCTACTGCCCCACTCTCTCCACATAGCCCTGTATCAATCCCAAACTAATTCAACTGCCCCGCTCTCTCCCCATAGTCCTGTATCAATTCCCCAAACTAATCCCACTGACCCGCTCTCTCTCCATAGCCCTGTATCAATGCCAAACTAATCTCACTGACCCCCTCTCTCCCTATAGTCCTGTATCAATCCCAAAACTAATCCCACTGACCCGCTCTCTCCCCATAGCCCTGTATCAATCCCCAAACTAATCCCACTGCCCCGCTCTCTTCCCATAGTCCTGTATCAATCCCCAAACTAATCCCACTGCCCCGCTCTCTCCCTGTAGTCCTGTATCAATCCCAAACTAATCTCACTGCCCCGCTCTCTCCACATAGTCCTGTATCAATGCCAAACTAATCTCACTGACCCCCTCTCTCCCTATAGTCCTGTATCAATCCCCAAACTAATCCCACTGCCCCGCTCTCTCCCCATAGCCCTGTATCAATCCCCAAACTATTCTTACTGCCCCACTCTCTCCACATAGTCCTGTATCAATCACAAACTAATCCCACTGCCCCGCTCTCTCCCAATAGTCCTGTATCAATTCCCCAAACTAATCCCACTGATCCGCTCTCTCCCCATAGCCCTGTATCAATCCCCAAACTAATCCCACTGCCCCGCTCTCTTCCCATAGTGCTCTACCTATCCTCAAAATAATCCCACTGCCCCACTCTCTCCCCATAGTCCTGTATCAACCCCCAAACTAATCTGACTGCCTCGCTCTCTCCCCACATTCCTGTATCAATCCCCAAACTAATCCCAATGCCCCGCTCTCTCCCCATAGTACTGTATCAATCCCAAACTGATCCCACTGTCCCGGCCTCTCCCCATAGTCCTGTATCAATCCCCAAACTAATCGTACTGCCCCGCTCTCTCCCCATAGCCCTGTATCAATCCCCAAACTAATCCCACTGTCCCGCTCTCTTCCCATAGTCCTGTCTCAGTCCCCAAACTAATCCCACTGCACCGCTCTATACGCATAGTCCTGTATCAATCCCAAACTGATCCCAATTCCCCCGTCTCTCCCCATAGTCCTGTATCAATCCCCAAACTAATCCCACTGCCCCGCTCTCTCCCCATAGTCCTGTATCAATCCCCAAACTAATGCCACTGCCCTGCTCTCTCCCCATAGTCCTGTATCAATCCCCAAACTAATCCCACTGCCCGGCTCTCTCCACATAGCCCTATATCAATCCCCAAACTATTCCTACTGCCCCACTCTCTCCACATAGCCCTGTATCAATCCCAAACTAATTCAACTGCCCCGCTCTCTCCGCATAGTCCTGTATCAATTCCCCAAACTAATCCCACTGACCCGGTCTCTCCCCAGAGCCCTGTATCAATCCCCAAACTAATCCCACTGCTCCGCTCTGTTCCCATAGACCTGTATCAATCCCCAAACTAATCCCACTGCCCCGCTCTCTCCCCATAGTCCTCTATCAATCCCAAACTGATCCCACTGCCCCGGTCTCTCCCCATAGTCCTGTATCAATCACCAAACTAAACGCACTGCCCCGCTCTCTCCCCATAGTCCTGTATCAATGCCAAACTAATCTCACTGATCCCGTCTCTCCCCATAGTCCTGTATCAATCCCGAACTAATCCCACAGCCCCGCGCTCTCCCCATCGTCCTGTATCAATCCCCAAACTATTCCCACTGCCCGCTCTCTCCCCATAGCCCTGTATCAATTCCCAAACTAATCGAACTGCCCCGCTCTCTCCCCATAGTCCTGTATCAATCCCCAAACTAATCCCACTACCACGCTCTCTCCCCATAGTCCTGTATCAATTCGCAAACTAATCCCACTGCCTTGCTCTCTCCCCATAGTCCTGTATCAATGCCAAACTAATCTCACTGACCCCCTCTCTCCCCATAATCCTGTATCAATCCCGAACTAATCCCACTGCCCCGCTCTCTCCCCATAGTCCTGTATCAATCTCCAACCTAATCCCACTGCCCCGCTCTCTCCACATAGTCCTGTATCAATCTCCAACATAATCCCACTGCCCCGCTCTCTCCCCATAGTCCTCTATCAATCCCCAAACTAATCCCAATGCCCCGCTCTCTCCCCATAGTACTGTATCAATCCCAAACTGATCCCACTGCCCCGGCCTCTCCCCATAGTCCTGTATCAATCCCCAAACGAATCGCACTGCCCCGCTCTCTCCCCATAGCCCTGTATCTGTCCCAAAATAATCCCACTGCCCCACTCTCTCCCCATAGTCCTGTATCAACCCCCAAACTAATCTGACTGCCTCGCTCTCTCCCCACATTCCTGTATCAATCCCCAAACTAATCCCAATGCCCCGCTCTCTCCCCATAGTACTGTATCAATCCCAAACTGATCCCACTGCCCCGCTCTCTCCCCATAGTCCTGTATCAATTCCCCAAACTAATCCCACTGACCCGCTCTCTCCCCATAGCCCTGCATCAATCCCCAAACTAATCCCACTGCCCCGCTCCCTTCCCATAGTCCTGTATCAATCCCCAAACTAATCCCACTGCACCGCTCTCTCCCTATAGTCCTGTATCAATCCCAAACTGATCCCACTGAGCCGGCCTCTCCCCATAGTCCTGTATCAATTCCCAAACTAATCCCACTGCCCCGCTCTCTCCACATAGTCCTATATCAATGCCAAACGAATCTCACTGACCCCCTCTCTCCCCATAGTCCTGTATCAATCCCCAAACTAATGCCACTGCCCTGCTCTCTCACCATAGTCCTGTATCAATCCCCAAACTAATCCGACTGCCCCGCTCTCTCCCCATAGTCTTGTATCAATCCCCAAACTAATCCCACTGCCGTGCTCTCTCCCCATAGTCCTGTATCAATCCCCAAACTAATCCCACTGCCCCGCTCTCTCCCCATAGCCCTGTATCAATCCCCAAACTATTCTTACTGTCCCACTCTCTCCACATAGTCCTGTATCAATCCCAAACTAATTCAACTGCCCAGCTCTCTCCTCATAGTCCTGTATCAATTCCCCAAACTAATCCCACTGTCCCGCTCACTTCCCACAGTCCTGTATCAATCCCCAAACTAATCCCACTGTACCGCTCTCTACCCATAGTCCTGTATCAATCCCAACCTGATCTAAATGCCCCGGTCTCTCTCCATAGTCCTGTATCAACCCCAAACTAATCCCACTGCCCCGCTCTCTCCCCATAGTCCTGTATCAATGCCAAACTAATCTCACTGACCCCCTCTCTCCCCATAGTCCTGTATCAATCCAGAACTAATCCCACTGCCCCGCGCTCTCCCCATAGTCTTGTATCATGCTCCAAACTAATCCCACTGCCTCGCTCTCTCCCCATAGACCTGTATCAATCCCAAACTAATCCCACTGCCTCGCTCTCTCTCCATAGTCCTGTATCAATCCCAAACTAATCCCACTGCCCCGCTATCTCCCCATAATCCTGTATCTGTCCGAAAATAATCCTACTGCCCCACTCTCTCCCCATTGTCCTGTATCAACTCCCAAACTAATCTGACTGCCTCGCTCTCTCCCCATAGTCCGGTATCAATCCCCAAACTAATCGCACTGCCCCGCTCTCTCCCCACATTCCTGTATCAATCCCCAAACTAATCCCACTGACCCGCTCTCTCCCCACAGCCCTGTATCAATCCCAAACTAATCCCACTGCCCCGCTCTCTCCCCATAGTCTTGTATCAATCCCCAAACTAATCCCACTACCACGCTCTCTCCACATAGTCCTGTATCAATCCCCAAACTAATCCCACTGCCTTGCTCTCTCCCCATAGTCCTGTATCAATCCCCAAACTCATCCCACTGCCCCGATCTCTCCCCATTGTCCTGTATCAATGCCAAACTAATCTCACTGACCCCCTCTCTCCCCATAATCCTGTATCAATCCCGAACTAATCCTACTGCCCCGCTCTCACCCCATAGTCCTGTATCAATCTCCAACCTAATCCCACTGCCCGGTCTCTCCCCATAGTCCAGTATCAATCTCCAACCTAATCCCACTGCCCCGCTCTCTCCCCATAGTCCTGTATCAATCCCCAAATTAATCGCACTGCCCCGCTCTCTCCCCATAGCCCTGTATCAATCCCCAAACTAATCCCACTGTCCCGCTCTCTCCCCATAGTCCTGTATCAATCCCCAAACTAATCCCACTGCTCCGCTCTCTCCCCATAGTCCTGTATCAATGCCAAACTAATCTCACTGACCCCCTCTCTCCCCATAGTCCTGTATCAATCCCCAAACTAATGCCACTGCCCTGCTCTCTCCCCATAGTCCTGTATCAATCCCCAAACTAATCCCACTGCCCCGCTCTCTCCCCATAGCCCTGTATCAATCCCCAAACTATTCTTACTGCCCCACTCTCTCCACATAGTCCTGTATCAATCCCAAACTAATCCCACTGCCGCGCTCTCTTCCCATAGTCCTCTATCAATCCCCAAACTAATCCCACTGCCCAGCTATCTCCCCATAGTCCTGTATCAATCCCAAACTGATCCCACTGCCCCGGTCTCTCCCCATAGTCCTGTATCAATCCCCAATCTAATCGCACTGTCCCGCTCTCTCCCCATAGTCATGTATCAATGCCAAACTAATCTCACTGACCCCCTCTCTCCCCATAGTCCTGTATCAATCCCAAAACTAATCCCACTGACCCGATCTCTCCCCATTGTCCTGTATCAATGCCAAACTAATCTCACTGACCCCCCTCTCTCCCCCTAATCCTTTATCAATCCAGAACTAATCACACTGCCCCGCTCTCTACCCATAGTCCTGTATCAATCCCAAACTGATCCCAATGCCCCGGTCTCTCCCCATAGTCCTGTATCAATCCCCAATCTAATCCCACTGCCCCGCTCTCTCCCCATAGTCCTGTTTCAATGCAAAACTAATCTCACTGACCCCATCTCTTCCCATAGTCCTGTATCAATCCCCAAACTAATGCCACTGCACCGCTCTCTCCCCACAGTCCTGTATCAATCCCCAAACTAATCCCACTGCCCCGCTCTCTCCACATAGCCCTGTATCAATCCCCAAACTATTCCTACTGCCCCACTCTCTCCACATAGCCCTGTATCAATCCCAAACTAATTCAACTGCCCCGCTCTCTTCCCATAGTCCTGTATCAATCCCCAAACTAATCCCACTGCCCCGCTTTCTCCCTATCGTCCTGTATCAATCCCAAACTGATCCCACTGCCCCGGCCTCTCCCCATAGTCTTGTATCAATCCCCAAACTAATCCCACTGCCCCGCTCTCTCCACATAGTCCTGTATCAATGCCAAACTAATCTCACTGACCCCCTCTCTCCCCATAGTCCTGTATCAATCCCCAAACTAATGCCACTGCCCTGCTCTCTCCCCATAGTCCTGTATCAATCCCCAAACTAATCCCACTGCCCCGCTCTCTCCCCATAGCCCTGTATCAATCCCCAAACTATTCTTACTGCCCCACTCTCTCCACATAGTCCTGTATCAATCCCAAACTAATTCAACTGCCCAGCTCTCTCCCCATAGTCCTGTATCAATTGCCCAAACTAATCCCACTGCCCCGCTCTCTCCACATAGTCCTGTATCAATGCCAAACTAATCTCACTGACCACCTCTCTCCCCATAGTCCTGTATCAATCCAGAACTAATCCCACTGCCCCGCGCTCTCCACATAGTCTTGTATCAATCTCCAAACTAATCTCACTGCCCCGCTCTCTCCCCATAGTCCTGTATCAATCCCAAACTAATCCCACTGCCTCGCTCTCTCTCCATAGTCCTGTATCAATCCCAAACTAATCCCACTGCCCCGCTATCTCCCCATAATCCTGTATCTGTCCGAAAATAATCCCACTGCCCCACTCTCTCCCCATTGTCCTGCATCAATCCCCAAACTAATCTGACTGCCTCGCTCTCTCCCCATAGTCCGGTATCAATCCCCAAACTAATCCCACTGCCCCGCTCTCTCCCCATAGTCCTGTATCAATCCCCAAACTAATCCCACTGCCCCGCTCTCTCCCCACATTCCTGTATCAATCCCCAAACTAATCCCACTGACCCGCTCTCTCCCCACAGCCCTGTATCAATCCCAAACTAATCCCACTGCCCCGTTCTCTTCCCATAGTCCTGTATCAATCTCCAAACTAATCCCACTGCCCTGCTCTCTCTCCATAGTCCTGTATCAATCCCAAACTAATCCCACTGCCCCGCTATCTCCCCATAATCCTGTATCTGTCCGAAAATAATCCCACTGCCCCACTCTCTCCCCATTGTCCTGTATCAACCCCCAAACTAATCTGACTGCCTCGCTCTCTCCCCATAGTCCGGTATCAATCCCCAAACTAATCCCACTGCCCCGCTCTCTCCCCATAGTCCTGTATCAATCCCCAAACTAATCCCACTGCCCCGCTCTCTCCCCACATTCCTGTATCAATCCCCAAACTAATCCCACTGACCCGCTCTCTCCCCACAGCCCTGTATCAATCCCAAACTAATCCCACTGCCCCGTTCTCTTCCCATAGTCCTGTATCAATCTCCAAACTAATCCCACTGCCCTGCTCTCTCCCCATAGTCCTGTATCAATCCCAAACTAATCCCACTGCCTCGCTCTCTCTCCATAGTCCTGTATCAATCCCACACTAATCCCACTGCCCCGCTATCTCCCCATAATCCTGTATCTGTCCCAAAATAATCCCACTGCACCACTCTCTCCCCATAGTCCTGTATCAACCCCCAAACTAAACTGACTGCCTCGCTCTCTCCCCATAGTCCGGTATCAATCCCCAAACTAATCCCACTGCCCCGCTCTCTCCCCATAGTCCTGTATCAATCCCCAAACTAATCCCACTGCCCCGCTCTCTCCCCACATTCCTGTATCAATCCCCAAACTAATCCTACTGCCCCGCTCTCTCTCCATAGTCCTGTATCAATGCCAAACTAATCTCACTGACCCCATCTCTCCCCATAGTCCTGTATCAATCCCGAACTAATCCCACTGCCCCGCTCTCTCCCCATAGTCCTTTATCAATCTCCAAACTAATCCCACTGCCCCGCTCTCTCCCCATAATCCTGTATCAATCCCAAACTAATCCCACTGCCTCGCTCACTCTCCATAGTCCTGTATCAATCCCAAACTAATCCCACTGCCCCGCTATCTCAACATAATCCTGTATCTGTCCCAAAATAATCTCACTGCCCCACTCACTCCCCATAGTCCTGTATCAATCCCCAAACTAATCCCACTGCCTCGCTCTCTCCCCATATTCCTGTATCAATCCCCAAACTAATCCCACTGCCCCGCTCTCTTCCCATAGTCCTGTATCAATCCCCAAACTAATCCCACTGCCCCGCTCTCTCCCTATAGTCCTGTATCAATCCCAAACTGATCCCACTGCCCCGGCCTCTCCCCATAGTCTTGTATCAATCCCCAAACTAATCCCACTGCCCCGCTCTCTCCACATAGTCCTGTATCAATGCCAAACTAATCTCACTGACCCCCTCTCTCCCCATAGTCCTGTATCAATCCCCAAACTAATGCCACTGCCCTGCTCTCTCCCCATAGTCCTGTATCAATCCCCAAACTAATCCCACTGCCCCGCTCTCTCCCCATAGCCCTGTATCAATCCCCAAACTATTCTTACTGCCCCACTCTCTCCACATAGTCCTGTATCAATCCCAAACTAATTCAACTGCCCAGCTCTCTCCCCATAGTCCTGCATCAATTCCCCAAACTAATCCCACTGCCCCGCTCTCTCCACATAGTCCTGTATCAATGCCAAATTAATCTCACTGACCCCCTCTCTCCCCATAGTCCTGTATCAATCCAGAACTAATCCCACTGCCCCGCGCTCTCCACATAGTCTTGTATCAATCTCCAAACTAATCTCACTGCCCCGCTCTCTCCCCATAGTCCTGTATCAATCCCAAACTAATCCCACTGCCTCGCTCTCTCTCCATAGTCCTGTATCAATCCCAAACTAATCCCACTGCCCCGCTATCTCCCCATAATCCTGTATCTGTCCGAAAATAATCCCACTGCCCCGCTCTCTCCCCACATTCCTGTATCAATCCCCAAACTAATCCCACTGACCCGCTCTCTCCCCACAGCCCTGTATCAATCCCAAACTAATCCCACTGCCCCGTTCTCTTCCCATAGTCCTGTATCAATCTCCAAACTAATCCCACTGCCCTGCTCTCTCCCCATAGTCCTGTATCAATCCCAAACTAATCCCACTGCCTCGCTCTCTCTCCATAGTCCTGTATCAATCCCAAACTAATCCCACTGCCCCGCTATCTCCCCATAATCCTGTATCTGTCCCAAAATAATCCCACTGCACCACTCTCTCCCCATAGTCCTGTATCAACCCCCAAACTAAACTGACTGCCTCGCTCTCTCCCCATAGTCCGGTATCAATCCCCAAACTAATCCCACTGCCCCGCTCTCTCCCCATAGTCCTGTATCAATCCCCAAACTAATCCCACTGCCCCGCTCTCTCCCCACATTCCTGTATCAACCCCCAAACTAATCCTACTGCCCCGCTCTCTCTGCATAGTCCTGTATCAATGCCAAACTAATCTCACTGACCCCATCTCTCCCCATAGTCCTGTATCAATCTCCAACATAATCCCACTGCCCCGCTCTCTCCCCATAGTCCTCTATCAATCCCCAAACTAATCCCAATGCCCCGCTCTCTCCCCATAGTACTGTATCAATCCCAAACTGATCCCACTGCCCCGGCCTCTCCCCATAGTCCTGTATCAATCCCCAAACGAATCGCACTGCCCCGCTCTCTCCCCATAGCCCTGTATCTGTCCCAAAATAATCCCACTGCCCCACTCTCTCCCCATAGTCCTGTATCAACCCCCAAACTAATCTGACTGCCTCGCTCTCTCCCCACATTCCTGTATCAATCCCCAAACTAATCCCAATGCCCCGCTCTCTCCCCATAGTACTGTATCAATCCCAAACTGATCCCACTGCCCCGCTCTCTCCCCATAGTCCTGTATCAATTCCCCAAACTAATCCCACTGACCCGCTCTCTCCCCATAGCCCTGCATCAATCCCCAAACTAATGCCACTGCCCCGCTCCCTTCCCATAGTCCTGTATCAATCCCCAAACTAATCCCACTGCACCGCTCTCTCCCTATAGTCCTGTATCAATCCCAAACTGATCCCACTGAGCCGGCCTCTCCCCATAGTCCTGTATCAATTCCCAAACTAAACCCACTGCCCCGCTCTCTCCACATAGTCCTGTATCAATGCCAAACGAATCTCACTGACCCCCTATCTCCCCATAGTCCTGTATCAATCCACAAACTAATGCCACTGCCCTGCTCTCTCACCATAGTCCTGTATCAATCCCCAAACTAATCCCACTGCCCCGCTCTCTCCCCATAGTCTTGTATCAATCCCCAAACTAATCCCACTGTCCCACTCTCTCCACATAGTCCTGTATCAATCCCAAACTAATTCAACTGCCCAGCTCTCTCCTCATAGTCCTGTATCAATTCCCCAAACTAATCCCACTGTCCCGCTCACTTCCCACAGTCCTGTATCAATCCCCAAACTAATCCCACTGTACCGCTCTCTACCCATAGTCCTGTATCAATCCCAACCTGATCCAAATGCTCCGGTCTCTCTCCATAGTCCTGTATCAACCCCAAACTAATCCCACTGCCCCGCTCTCTCCCCATAGTCCTGTATCAATGCCAAACTAATCTCACTGACCCCCTCTCTGCCCATAGTCCTGTATCAATCCAGAACTAATCCCACTGCCCCGCGCTCTCCCCATAGTCTTGTATCAATCTCCAAACTAATCCCACTGCCTCGCTCTCTCCCCATAGACCTGTATCAATCCCAAACTAATCCCACTGCCTCGCTCTCTCTCCATAGTCCTGTATCAATCCCAAACTAATCCCACTGCCCCGCTATCTCCCCATAATCCTGTATCTGTCCGAAAATAATCCTACTGCCCCACTCTCTCCCCATTGTCCTGTATCAACCCCCAAACTAATCTGACTGCCTCGCTCTCTCCCCATAGTCCGGTATCAATCCCCAAACTAATCGCACTGCCCCGCTCTCTCCCCACATTCCTGTATCAATCCCCAAACTAATCCCACTGACCCGCTCTCTCCCCACAGCCCTGTATCAATCCCAAACTAATCCCACTGCCCCGCTCTCTCCCCATAGTCTTGTATCAATCCCCAAACTAATCCCACTACCACGCTCTCTCCACATAGTCCTGTATCAATCCCCAAACTAATCCCACTGCCTTGCTCTCTCCCCATAGTCCTGTATCAATCCCCAAACTCATCCCACTGCCCCGATCTCTCCCCATTGTCCTGTATCAATGCCAAACTAATCTCACTGACCCCCTCTCTCCCCATAATCCTGTATCAATCCCGAACTAATCCCACTGCCCCGCTCTCACCCCATAGTCCTGTATCAATCTCCAACCTAATCCCACTGCCCGGTCTCTCCCCATAGTCCAGTATCAATCTCCAACCTAATCCCACTGCCCCGCTCTCTCCCCATAGTCCTGTATCAATCCCCAAATTAATCGCACTGCCCCGCTCTCTCCCCATAGCCCTGTATCAATCCCCAAACTAATCCCACTGTCCCGCTCTCTCCCCATAGCCCTGTATCAATCCCCAAACTAATCCCACTGCTCCGCTCTCTCCCCATAGTCCTGTATCAATGCCAAACTAATCTCACTGACCCCCTCTCTCCCCATAGTCCTGTATCAATCCCCAAACTAATGCCACTGCCCTGCTCTCTCCCCATAGTCCTGTATCAATCCCCAAACTAATCCCACTGCCCCGCTCTCTCCCCATAGCCCTGTATCAATCCCCAAACTATTCTTACTGCCCCACTCTCTCCACATAGTCCTGTATCAATCCCAAACTAATCCCACTGCCCCGCTCTCTTCCCATAGTCCTCTATCAATCCCCAAACTAATCCCACTGCCCAGCTATCTCCCCATAGTCCTGTATCAATCCCAAACTGATCCCACTGCCCCGGTCTCTCCCCATAGTCCTGTATCAATCCCCAATCTAATCGCACTGTCCCGCTCTCTCCCCATAGTCATGTATCAATGCCAAACTAATCTCACTGACCCCCTCTCTCCCCATAGTCCTGTATCAATCCCAAAACTAATCCCACTGACCCGATCTCTCCCCATTGTCCTGTATCAATGCCAAACTAATCTCACTGACCCCCCTCTCTCCCCCTAATCCTTTATCAATCCAGAACTAATCACACTGCCCCGCTCTCTACCCATAGTCCTGTATCAATTCCAAACTGATCCCAATGCCCCGGTCTGTCCCCATAGTCCTGTATCAATCCCCAATCTAATCCCACTGCCCCGCTCTCTCCCCATAGTCCTGTATCAATGCAAAACTAATGTCACTGACCCCATCTCTCCCCATAGTCCTGTATCAATCCCCAAACTAATGCCACTGCACCGCTCTCTCCCCACAGTCCTGTATCAATCCCCAAACTAATCCCACTGCCCCGCTCTCTCCACATAGCCCTGTATCAATCCCCAAACTATTCCTACTGCCCCACTCTCTCCACATAGCCCTGTATCAATCCCAAACTAATTCAACTGCCCCGCTCTCTTCCCATAGTCCTGTATCAATCCCCAAACTAATCCCACTGCCCCGCTCTCTCCCTATCGTCCTGTATCAATCCCAAACTGATCCCACTGCCCCGGCCTCTCCCCATAGTCTTGTATCAATCCCCAAACTAATCCCACTGCCCCGCTCTCTCCACATAGTCCTGTATCAATGCCAAACTAATCTCACTGACCCCCTCTCTCCCCATAGTCCTGTATCAATATTCAAACTAATGCCACTGCCCTGCTCTCTCCCCATAGTCCTGTATCAATCCCCAAACTAATCCCACTGCCCCGCTCTATCCCCATAGCCCTGTATCAATCCCCAAACTATTCTTACTGCCCCACTCTCTCCACATAGTCCTGTATCAATCCCAAACTAATTCAACTGCCCAGCTCTCTCCCCATAGTCCTGTATCAATTGCCCAAACTAATCCCACTGCCCCGCTCTCTCCACATAGTCCTGTATCAATTCCAAACTAATCTCACTGCCCCGCTCTCTCCCCATAGTCCAGTATCAATCCCAAACTAATCCCACTGCCTCGCTCTCTCTCCATAGTCCTGTATCAATCCCAAACTAATCCCACTGCCCCGCTATCTCCCCATAATCCTGTATCTGTCCGAAAATAATCCCACTGCCCCACTCTCTCCCCATTGTCCTGCATCAATCCCCAAACTAATCTGACTACCTCGCTCTCTCCCCATAGTCCGGTATCAATCCCCAAACTAATCCCACTGCCCCGCTCTCTCCCCATAGTCCTGTATCAATCCCCAAACTAATCCCACTGCCCCGCTCTCTCCCCACATTCCTGTATCAATCCCCAAACTAATCCCACTGACCCGCTCTCTCCCCACAGCCCTGTATCAATCCCAAACTAATACCACTGCCCCGTTCTCTTCCCATAGTCCTGTATCAATCTCCAAACTAATCCCACTGCCCCGCTCTCTCCACATAGTCCTGTATCAATGCCAAACTAATCTCACTGACCCCCTCTCTCCCCATAGTCCTGTATCAATCCCCAAACTAATGCCACTGCCCTGCTCTCTCCCCATAGTCCTGTATCAATCCCCAAACTAATCCCACTGCCCCGCTCTCTCCCCATAGCCCTGTATCAATCCCCAAACTATTCTTACTGCCCCACTCTCTCCACATAGTCCTGTATCAATCCCAAACTAATTCAACTGCCCAGCTCTCTCCCCATAGTCCTGTATCAATTGCCCAAACTAATCCCACTGCCCCGCTCTCTCCACATAGTCCTGTATCAATTCCAAACTAATCTCACTGCCCCGCTCTCTCCCCATAGTCCTGTATCAATCCCAAACTAATCCCACTGCCTCGCTCTCTCTCCATAGTCCTGTATCAATCCCAAACTAATCCCACTGCCCCGCTATCTCCCCATAATCCTGTATCTGTCCGAAAATAATCCCACTGCCCCACTCTCTCCCCATTGTCCTGCATCAATCCCCAAACTAATCTGACTGCCTCGCTCTCTCCCCATAGTCCGGTATCAATCCCCAAACTAATCCCACTGCCCCGCTCTCTCCCCATAGTCCTGTATCAATCCCCAAACTAATCCCACTGCCCCGCTCTCTCCCCACATTCCTGTATCAATCCCCAAACTAATCCCACTGACCCGCTCTCTCCCCACAGCCCTGTATCAATCCCAAACTAATCCCACTGCCCCGTTCTCTTCCCATAGTCCTGTATCAATCTCCAAACTAATCCCACTGCCCTGCTCTCTCCCCATAGTCCTGTATCAATCCCAAACTAATCCCACTGCCTCGCTCTCTCTCCATAGTCCTGTATCAATCCCAAACTAATCCCACTGCCCCGCTATCTCCCCATAATCCTGTATCTGTCCCAAAATAATCCCACTGCACCACTCTCTCCCCATAGTCCTGTATCAACCCCCAAACTAAACTGACTGCCTCGCTCTCTCCCCATAGTCCGGTATCAATCCCCAAACTAATCCCACTGCCCCGCTCTCTCCCCATAGTCCTGTATCAATCCCCAAACTAATCCCACTGCCCCGCTCTCTCCCCACATTCCTGTATCAATCCCCAAACTAATCCTACTGCCCCGCTCTCTCTCCATAGTCCTGTATCAATGCCAAACTAATCTCACTGACCCCATCTCTCCCCATAGTCCTGTATCAATCCCGAACTAATCCCACTGCCCCGCTCTCTCCCCATAGTCCTTTATCAATCTCCAAACTAATCCCACTGCCCCGCTCTCTCCCCATAATCCTGTATCAATCCCAAACTAATCCCACTGCCTCGCTCTCTCTCCATAGTCCTGTATCAATCCCAAACTAATCCCACTGCCTCGCTATCTCAACATAATCCTGTATCTGTCCCAAAATAATCTCACTGCCCCACTCACTCCCCATAGTCCTGTATCAATCCCCAAACTAATCCCACTGCCTCGCTCTCTCCCCATATTCCTGTATCAATCCCCAAACTAATCCCACTGCCCCGCTCTCTTCCCATAGTCCTGTATCAATCCCCAAACTAATCCCACTGCCCCGCTCTCTCCCTATAGTCCTGTATCAATCCCAAACTGATCCCACTGCCCCGGCCTCTCCCCATAGTCCTGTATCAATCCCCAAACTAATCCCACTGCCCCGCTCTCTCCCCATAATCCTGTATCAATCCCAAACTAATCCCACTGCCCCGCTCTCTCCCCATAGTCCTGTATCAATCCCCAAACTAATCCAACTACCTACTCTCCCCCCATAGCCCTGTATCATTCCCCAAACTAATCGCACTGCCCCGCTCTCTCCCCATAGTCCTGTATCAATACCCAAACTAATCCCACTACCACGCTCTCTCCCCATAGTCCTGTATCAATCCCCAAACTAATCCCACTGCCTTGCTCTCTCCCCATGGTCCTGTATCAATCCCCAAACTCATCCCACTGCCCTGATCTCTCCCCATTGTCCTGTATCAATGCCAAACTAATCTCACTGACCCCCTCTCTCCCCATAATCCTGTATCAATCCCGAACTAATCCCACTGCCCCGCTCTCACCCCATAGTCCTGTATCAATCTCCAACCTAATCCCACTGGCCGGTCTCTCCACATAGTCCTGTATCAATCTCCAACCTAATCCCAGTGCCCCGCTCTCTCCCCATAGTCCTGTATCAATCCCCAAACTAATCCCAATGCCCCGCTCTCTCCCCATAGTACTGTATCAATCCCAAACTGATCCCACTGCCCCGGTCTCTCCCCATAGTCCTGTATCAATCCCCAAACTAATCTCACTGTCCCGCTCTCTCCCCATAGTCCTGTATCAATCCCCAAACTAATCCCACTGCCCCGCTCTCTCCCCATAGCCCTGTATCAATCCCCAAACGAATCTCACTGTCCCGCTCTCTTCCCATAGTCCTGTCTCAATCCCCAAACTAATCCCACTGCACCGCTCTATACGCATAGTCCTGTATCAATCCCAAACTGATCGCAATGCCCCGGTCTCTCCCCATAGTCCTGTATCAACCCCCTTACTAATCCCACTGCCCCGCTCTCTCCCCATAGTCCTGTATCAATGCCAAACTAATCTCACTGACCCCCTCTCTCCCCATAGTCCTGCATCAATCCCCAAACTAATGCCACTGCCCTGCTCTCTCCCCATAGTCCTGTATCAATCCCCAAACTAATCCCACTGCCCGGCTCTCTCCACATAGTCCTGTATCAATCCCCAAACTATTCCTACCGCCCCACTCTCTCCACATAGCCCTGTTTCAATCCCAAACTAATTCAACTGCCCGGCTCTCTCCCCATAGTCCTGTATCAATTCCCCAAACTAATCCCACTGCCCCGCTCTCTCCCCATAGCCCTGTATCAATCCCCAAACTATTCTTACTGCCCCACTCTCTCCACATAGTCCTGTATCAATCCCAAACTAATCCCACTGCCCCGCTCTCTCCCCATAGTCCTGTATCAATCCCCAATCTAATCGTACTGTCCCGCTCTCTCCCATTGTCATGTATCAATGCCAAACTAATCTCACTGACCCCCTCTCTCCCCATAGTCCTGTATCAATCCCAAACTAATCCCACTGCCTCGCTCTCTCTCCATAGTCCTTTATCAATCCCAAACTAATCCCACTGCCCCGCTATCTCCCCATAATCCTGTATCTGTCCCAAAATAATACCACTGCCCCACTCTCTCCCCATAGTGCTGTATCAATCCCCAAATTAATCCCACTGCCCCGCTCTCTCCACACAGTCCTGTATCAATCCCCAAACTAATCCCACTGCCCGCTCTCTCCCCATAGCCCTGTATCAATCCCCAAACTAATCGCACTGCCCCGCTCTCTCCCCATAGTCCTGTATCAATCCCCAAACTAATCCCACTGCCCCGCTCTCTCCACACAGTCCTGTATCAATCCCCAAACTAATCCCACTGCCCCGCTCTCTCCCCATAGTCCTGTATCAATCCCCAAACTAATCCCACTGCCCGCTCTCTCCCCATAGCCCTGTATCAATCCCCAAACTAATCGCACTGCCCCGCTCTCTCCACACAGTCCTGTATCAATCCCCAAACTAATCCCACTGCCCCGCTCTCTCCCCATAGTCCTGTATCAATCCCCAAACTAATCCCACTGCCCGCTCTCTCCCCATAGCCCTGTATCAATCCCCAAACTAATCGCACTGCCCCGCTCTCTCCCCATAGTCCTGTATCAATCCCCAAACTAATCCCACTACCACGCTCTCTCCCCATTGTCCTGTATCAATCCCCAAACTAATCCCACTACCACGCTCTCTCCCCATAGTCCTGTATCAATCCCCAAACTAATCCCACTGCCTTGCTCTCTCCCCATTGTCCTGTATCAATTCCAAACTAATCTCACTGACCCCCCTCTCTCCTCATAATCCTGTATCAATCCCGAACTAATCACACTGCCCCGCTCTCTCCCCATAGTCCTGTATCAATCTCCAACCTAATCCCACTGCCCCGCTCTCTCCCCATAGTCCTGTATCAATCTCCAACCTAATCCCACTGCCCCGCTCTCTCCCCATAGTCCTCTATCAATCCTCAAACTAATCCCAATGCCCCGCTCTCTCCCCATAGTACTGCATCAATCCCAAACTGATCCCACTGCCCCGGCCTCTCCACATAGTCCTGTATCAATCACCAAACTAATCACACTGCCACGCTCTCTCCCCATATCCCTGTATCAATCCCCAAACTAATCCCACTGTCCCGCTCTCTTCCCATAGTCCTGTATCAATCCCCAAACTAATCCCACTGTCCCGCTCTCTTCCCATAGTCCTGTATCAATCCCCAAACTAATCCCACTGCACCGCTCTCTACCCATAGTCCTGTATCAATCCCAAAACTAATCCCACTGCTCCGCTCTCTACCCATAGTCCAGTATCAATCCCAAACTGATCCCAATGCCCCGGTCTCTCCCCATAGTCCTGTATCAATCCCCAAACTAATCCCACTGCCCCGCTCTCTCCCCATAGACCTGTATCAATGCAAAACTAATCTCACTGACCCCATCTCTCCCCATAGTCCTGTATCAATCCCCAAACTTATGCCACTGCCCTGCTCTCTCCCCATAGTCCTGTATCAATCCCCAAACTAATCCCACTGCCCCGCTCTCTACACAAAACCCTGTATCAATTCCCAAACTATTCCTACTGCCCCACTCTCTCCACATAGCCCTGTATCAATCCCAAACTAATTCAACTGCCCCGCTCTCTCCCCATAGTGCTGTATCAATTCCCCAAACTAATCCCACTGACCCGCTCTCTCCCCATAGCCCTGTATCAATCCCCAAACAAATGCCACTGCCCTGCTCTCTCCCCATAGTCCTGTATCAATCCCCAAACTAATCCCACTGCCCCGCTCTCTTCCCCATAGCCCTGTATCAATCCCCAAACTATTCTTACTGCCCCACTCTCTCCACATAGTCCTGTATCAATCCCAAACTAATCCCACTGCCTCGCTCTCTCCCCATAGCCCTGTATCAATTCCCAAACTAATCCCACTGCCCCGCTCTCTCCCCATAGTCCTCTATCAATGCCTAACTAATCTCACTGACCCCCTCTCTCCCCATAGTCCTGTATCAATCCCGAACTAATCCCACTGCCCCGCTTTCTCCCCAGAGTCCTGTATCAATCTCCAATCTAATCCCACTGCCCCGCTCTCTCCCCATAGTCCTGTATCAATCCCAAACTAATCCCACTGCCTCGCTCTCTCTCCATAGTCCTTTATCAATCCCAAACTAATCCCACTGCCCCGCTATCTCCCCATAATCCTGTATCTGTCCCAAAATAACCCCACTGCCCCACTCTCTCCCCATAGTCCTGTATCAAACCCCAAACTAATCTGACTGCCTCGCTCTCTCCCCACATTCCTCTTTCAATCCCCAAACTAATCCCAATGCCCCGCTCTCTCCCCATAGTACTGTATCAATCCCAAACTGTTCCCACTGCCCCGGCCTCTCCCCATAGTCCTGTATGAATCTCCAAACTAATCGCTCTGCCCCGCTCTCTCCCCATAGCCCTGTATCAATCCCCAAACTAATCCCACTGTCCCGCTCTCTTCCCATAGTCCTGTCTCAATCCCCAAACTAATCCCACTGCACCGCTCTATACGCATAGTCCTGTATCAATCCCAAACTGATCGCAATGCCCCGGTCCCTCCCCATAGTCCTGTATCAATCCCCTAACTAATCCCACTACCCCGCTCTCTCCCCATAGTCCTGTATCAATGCAAATCTAATCTCACTGTCCCCATCCCTCCCCATAGTCCTGTTTCAATCCCCAAACTTATGCCACTGCCCTGCTCTCTCCCCATAGTCCTGTATCAATCCCCAAACTAATCCCACTGCCCCGCTCTCTCCACAAAACCCTGTATCAATTCCCAAACTATTCCTACTGCCCCACTCTCTCCACATAGCCCTGTATCAATCCCAAACTAATTCAACTGTCCCGCTCTCTCCCCATAGTGCTGTATCAATTCCCCAAACTAATCCCACTGACCCGCGCTCTCCCCATAGCCCTGTATCAATCCCCAAACTAATGCAACTGCCCTGCTCTCTCCCCATAGTCCTGTATCAATCCCCAAACTAATCCCACTGCCCCGCTCTCTTCCCCATAGCCCTGTATCAATCCCCAAACTATTCTTACTGCCCCACTCTCTCCACATAGTCCTGTATCAATCCCAAACTAATCCCACTGCCGCGCTCTCTCCCCATAGCCCTGTATCAATTCCCAAACTAATCCCACTGCCCCGCTCTCTCCCCATAGTCCTCTATCAATGCCAAACTAATCTCACTGACCCCCTCTCTCCCCATAGTCCTGTATCAATCCCGAACTAATCCCACTGCCCCGCTTTCTCCCCAGAGTCCTGTATCAATCTCCAATCTAATCCCACTGCCCCGCTCTCTCCCCATACTCCTGTGTCAATCCCAATCTAATCCCACTGCCTCGCTCTCTCTCCATAGTCCTTTATCAATCCCAAACTAATCGCACTGCCCCGCTATCTCCCCATAATCCTGTATCTGTCCCAAACTAATCCCACTGCCCCACTCTCTCCCCATAGTCCTGTATCAAACCCCAAACTAATCTGACTGCCTCGCTCTCTCCCCACATTCCTCTTTCAATCCCCAAACTAATCCCAATGCCCCGCTCTCTCCCCATAGTACTGTATCAATCCCAAACTGATCCCACTGCCCCGGCCTCTCCCCATAGTCCTGTATGAATCCCCAAACTAATCGCTCTGCCCCGCTCTCTTCCCATAGTCCTGTCTCAATCCCCAAACTAATCCCACTGCACCGCTCTATACGCATAGTCCTGTAGCAATCCCAAACTGATCGCAATGCCCCGGTCTCTCCCCATAGTCCTGTATCAATCCCCTTACTAATCCCACTGCCCCGCTCTCTCCCCATAGTCCTGTATCAATGCCAAACTAATCGCACTGACCCCCTCTCTCCCCATAGTCCTGCATCAATCCCCAAACTAATGCCACTGCCCTGCTCTCTCCCCATAGTCCTGTATCAATCCCAAACTAATCCCACTGCCCCGCTATCTCCCCATAATCCTGTATCTGTCCCAAAATAATCCCACTGCCCCACTCTCTCCCCATCGTCCTGTATCAACCCCCAAACTAATGCCACTGCCCTGCTCTCTCCCCATAGTACTGTATCAATCCCAAACGGATCCCAATGCCCCGGTCTCTCCCCATAGTCCTGTATCAATCCCCAAACTAATCCCACTGCCCCGCTCTCTCCCCATAGTCCTGTATCAATGCTAAACTAATCTCACTGACCCCCTCTCACCCCATAGTCCTGTATCAATCCCCAAACTAATGCCACTGCCCTGCTCTCTACCCATAGTCCTGTCTCAATCCCCAAACTAATCCCACTGCCCCGCTCTCTCCACATAGCCCTGTATCAATCCCCAAACAATTCCTACTGCCCCACTCTCTCCACATAGCCCTGTATCAATCCCAAACTAATTCAACTGCCCCGCTCTCTCCCCATAGTCCTGTATCAATTCCCCAAACTAATCCCACTGACCCGCTCTCTCACCACAGCCCGATATCAATCCCCAAACTAATCCCACTGCCCCGCTCTCTTCCCATAGTCCTGTATCAATCCCCAAACTAATCCCACTGCCCCGCTCTCTCCCTACAGTCCTGTATCAATCTCAAACTGATCCCACTGCCCCGGCCTCTCCCCATAGTCCTGTATCAATCCCCAAACTAATCCCACTGACCCCCTCTCTCCCCATATTCCTGTATCAATCTCAAAACGAATGCCACTGCCCTGTTCTCTCCCCATAGTCCTGTATCAATCCCCAAACTAATCCCACTGCCCCGCTCTCTCCCCATAGCCCTGTATCAATCCCCAATCTATTCTTACTGCCCCACTCTCTCCACATAGTCCTGTATCAATCCCAAACTAATCCCACTGCCCCGCTCTCTCCCTATAGTCCTGTATCAATTCCCCAAACAAATACCACTGCCCAGCTATCTCCCCATAGTCCTGTATCAATCCCAAACTGATCCCACTGCCCCGCTCTCTTCCCATAGTCCTGTATCATTCCCAAACTAATCCCACTGCCCCGATCTCTCCCCATTGTCCTGTATCAATGCCAAACTAATCTCACTGACCCCCTGTCTCCCCATAATCCTGTATCAAACCCGAACTAATCCCACTTCCCCGCTCTCTCCCCATAGTCCTGTATCAATCTCCAACCTAATCCCACTGCCCCGCTCTCTCCCCATAGTCCTGTTTCAATCTCCAAACTAATCCCACTGCCCCGCTCTCTCCCCATAGTCCTGTATCAATCCCCAAACTAATCCCAATGCGCCGCTCTCTCCCCATAGTACTGTATCAATCCCAAACGGATCCCAATGCCCCGGTCTCTCCCCATAGTCCTGTATCAATCCCCAAACTAATCCCACTACCACGCTCTCTCCCCATAGTCCTGTATCAATGCAAAACTAATCTCACTGACCCCCTCTCACCCCATAGTCCTGTATCAATCCCCAAACTAATGCCACTGCCCTGCTCTCTACCCATAGTCCTGTATCAATCCCCAAACTAATCCCACTGCCCCGCTCTCTCCACATAGCCCTGTATCAATCCCCAAACAATTCCTACAGCCCCACTCTCTCCACATAGCCCTGTATCAATCCCAAACTAATTCAACTGCCCCGCTCTCTCCCCATAGTACTGTATCAATTCCCCAAACTAATCCCACTGACCCGCTCTCTCCCCATAGCCCTATTTCAATCCCCAAACTAATCCCACTGCCCCGCTCTCTTCCCATAGTCCTCTATCAATCCCCAAACTAATCCCACTGCCCCGCTCTCTCCCTATAGTCCTGTATCAATCTCAAACTGATCCCACCGCCCCGGCCTCTCCCCATAGCCCTGTATCAATCCCCAAACTAATCCCACTGACCCCGTCTCTCCCCATATTCCTGTATCAATCTCAAAACGAATGCCACTGCCCTGCTCTCTCCCCATAGTTCTGTATCAATCCCCAAACTAATCCCACTGCCCCGCCCTCTCCCCATAGCCCTGTATCAATCCCCAAACAATTCTTACTGCCCCACTCTCTCCACATAGTCCTGTATCAATCCCAAACTAATCCCACTGCCCCGCTCTCTCCCTATAGTCCTGGATCAATTCCCCAAACTAATCCCACTGACCCGCTCTCTCCCCATAGCCCTGTATCAATCCCCAAACTAATCCCACTGCCCCGCTCTCTTCCCATAGTCCTCTATCAATCCCCAAACTAATACCACTTCCCAGCTATCTCCCCATAGTCCTGTATCAATCCCAAACTGATCCCACTGCCCCGGCCTCTTCCCATAGTCCTGTATCATTCCCAAACTAATCGCACTGCCCCGCTCTCTCCCCATAGTCCTGTATCAATGCCAAACTAATCTCACTGACCCCCTCTCTCCCCATAGTCCTGTATCAATCCCGAACTAATCCCACTGCCCCGCTCTCTCCCCATAGTCCTGTATCAATCTCCAAACTAATCCCACTGCCCCGCTCTCTCCCCATAGTCCTGTATCAATGCCAAACGAATCCCACTGCCTCGCTCTCACTCCATAGTCCTTTATCAATCCCAAACTAATCGCACTGCCCCGCTATCTCCCCATAAACCTGTATCTGTCCCAAAATAATCCCACTGCCCCACTTTCTCCCCATAGTCCTGTATCAACCCCCAAACTAATCTGACTGCCTCGCTCTCTTCCCACATTCCTGTATCAATCCCCAAACTAATCGCACTGCCCCGCTCTCTCCACATAGCCCTGTATCAATCCCCAACTAATCCCACTGTCCCGCTCTCTTCCCATAGTCCTGTCTCAATCCCCAAACTAATCCCACTGCCCCGCTCTCTACCCATTGTGCTGTATCAATTCCAAACTGATCCCAATGCCCCGGTCTCTCCCCATAGTCCTGTATCAATCCCCAAACTAATCCCACTGCCCCGCTCTCTCCACATAGCCCTGTTTCAATCCCCAAACTATTCCTAATGCCCCACTCTCTCCACATAGCCCTGTATCAATCCCAAACTAATTCAACTGCCCCGCTCTCTCCCCATAGTCCTGTATCAATTCCCCAAACTAATCCCACTGCCCCGGCCTCTCCCCATAGTCCTGTATCAATCCCCAAACTAATCCCACTGCCCCGCTCTGTCCACATAGTCCTGTATCAATGCCAAACTAAACTCACTGACCCCCTCTCTCCCCATAGTCCTGTATCAATCCCCAAACTAATGCCACTGCCCTGCTCTCTCCCCATAGTCCTGTATCAGTCCCCAAACTAATCCCACTGCCCCGCTCTCTCCCCATAGCCCTGTATCAATCCCCAAACTATTCTTACTGCCCCACTCTCTCCACATAGTCCTGTATCAATCCCAAACTAATTCAACTGCCCAGCTCACTCCCCATAGTCCTGTATCAATTCCCCAAAATAATCCCACTGACCCGCTCTCTCCCCATAGCCCTGTATCAATCCACAAACTAATCCCACTGCCCCGCTCTCTTCCCATAGACCTGTATCAATCCCCAAACTATTCCCACTGCCCCGCTCTCTCCGCATAGTCCTGTATCAATGCCAAACTAATCCCACTGCCCGCTCTCTCCCCATAGCCCTGTATCAATCCCCAAACTAATCGCACTGCCCCGCTCTCTCCCCATAGTCCTGTATCATTCCCCAAACTAATCCCACTCCCACGCTCTCTCCCCATAGTCCTGTATCAATCACCAAACTAATCCCACTGCCTTGCTCTCTCCCCATAGTCCTGTATCAATCCCCAAACTAATCCCACTGCCCCGATCTCTCCCCATTGTCCTGTATCAATGCCAAACTAATCTCACTGACCCCCTCTCTCGCCATAATCCTGTATCAAACCCGAACTAATCCCACTTCCCCGCTCTCTCCCCATAGTCATGTATCAATCCCCAACCTAATCCCACTGCCCCGCTCTCTCCCCATAGTCCTGTATCAATCTCCAACCTATTCCCACTGCCCCGCTCTCTCCCCATAGTCCTGTATCAATCCCCAAACTAATCCCAATGCGCCGCTCTCTCCCCATAGTACTGTATCAATCCCAAACGGATCCCAATGCCCCGGTCTCTCCCCATAGTCCTGTATCAATCCCCAAACTAATCCCACTGCCCCGCTCTCTCCCCATAGTCCTGTATCAATGCAAAACTAATCTCACTGACCCCCTCTCACCCCATACTCCTGTATCAATCCCCAAACTAATGCCACTGCCCTGCTCTCTACCCATAGTCCTGTATCAATCCCCAAACTAATCCCACTGCCCCGCTCTCTCCACATAGCCCTGTATCAATCCCCAAACAATTCCTACTGCCCCACTCTCTCCACATAGCCCTGATTCAATCCCAAACTAATTCAACTGCCCCGCTCTCTCCCCATAGTCCTGTATCAATTCCCCAAACTAATCCCACTGACCCGCTCTCTCACCATAGCCCTATATCAATCCCCAAACTAATCCCACTGCCCCGCTCTCTTCCCATAGTCCTGTATCAATCCCCAAACTAATCCCACTGCCCCGCTCTCTCCCTATAGTCCTGTATCAATCTCAAACTGATCCCACTGCCCCGGCCTCTCCCCATAGTCCTGTATCAATCCCCAAACTAATCCCACTTACCCCCTCTCTCCCCATATTCCTGTATCAATCTCAAAACGAATGCCACTGCCCTGCTCTCTCCCCATACTCCTGTATCAATCCCCAAACTAATCCCACTGCCCCGCTCTCTCCCCATAGCCCTATATCAATCCCCAATCTATTCTTACTGCCCCACTCTCTCCACATAGTCCTGTATCAATCCCAAACTAATCCCACTGCCCCGCTCTCTCCCTATAGTCCTGTATCAATTCCCCAAACAAATACCACTGCCCAGCTATCTCCCCATAGTCCTGTATCAATCCCAAACTGATCCCACTGCCCCGCTCTCTTCCCATAGTCCTGTATCATTCCTAAACTAATCCCACTGCCCCGATCTCTCCCCATTATCCTGTATCAATGCCAAACTAATCTCACTGACCCCCTCTCTCCCCATAATCCTGTATCAAACCCGAACTAATCCCACTTCCCCGCTCTCTCCCCATAGTCCTGTCTCAATCTCCAACCTAATCCCACTGCCCCGCTCTCTCCCCATAGTCCTGTATCAATCTCCAACCTAATCCCACTGCCCCGCTCTCTCCCCATAGTCTTGTATCAATCCCCAAACTAATCCCAATGCGCCGCTCTCTCCCCATAGTACTGTATCAATCCCAAACGGATCCCAATGCCCCGGTCTCTCCCCATAGTCCTGTATCAATCCCCAAACTAATCCCACTGCCCCGCTCTCTCCCCATAGTCCTGTATCAATGCAAAACTAATCTCACTGACCCCCTCTCACCCCATAGTCCTGTATCAATCCCCAAACTAATGCCACTGCCCTGCTCTCTACCCATAGTCCTGTATCAATCCCCAAACTAATCCCACTGCCCCGCTCTCTCCACATAGCCCTGTATCAATCCCCAAACAATTCCTACTGCCCCACTCTCTCCACATAGCCCTGTATCAATCCCAAACTAATTCAACTGCCCCGCTCTCTCCCCATAGTACTGTATCAAGTCCCCAAACTAATCCCACTGCCCCGCTCTCTCCCTATAGTCCTGTATCAATCTCAAGCTGATCCCACCGCCCCGGCCTCTCCCCATAGCCCTGTATCAATCCCCAAACTAATCCCACTGACCCCCTCTCTCCCCATATTCCTGTATCAATCTCAAAACGAATGCCACTGCCCTGCTCTCTCCCCATAGTTCTGTATCAATCCCCAAACTAATCCCACTGCCCCGCCCTCTCCCCATAGCCCTGTATCAATCCCCAAACAATTCTTACTGCCCCCCTCTCTCCCCATAGTCCTGTATCAATCCCGAACTAATCCCACTGCCCCGCTCTCTCCCCATAGTCCTGTATCAATCTCCAAACTAATCCCACTGCCCCGCTCTCTCCCCATAGTCCTGTAGCAATGCCAAACTAATCCCACTGCCCCACTTTCTCCCCATAGTCCTGTATCAACCCCCAAACTAATCTGACTGCCTCGCTCTCTTCCCACATTCCTGTATCAATCCCCAAACTAATCGCACTGCCCCGCTCTCTCCACATAGCCCTGTATCAATCCCCAACTAATCCCACTGTCCCGCTCTCTTCCCATAGTCCTGTCTCAATCCCCAAACTAATCCCACTGCCCCGCTCTCTCCCCATTGTGCTGTATCAATCCCAAACTGATCCCAATGCCCCGGTCTCTCCCCATAGTCCTGTATCAATCCCCAAACTAATCCCACTGCCCCGCTCTCTCCCCATAGTCCTGTATCAATGCCAACCTAATCTCACTGACCCCCTCTCTCCCCATAGTCCTGTATCAATCCCCAAACTAATGCCACTGCCCTGCTCTCTCCCCATAGTCCTGTATCAATCCCCAAGCTAATCCCACTGCCCGGCTCTCACCACATAGCACTGTATAAATCCCCAAACTATTCCTACTGCCCCACTCTCTCCACATAGCCCTGTATCAATCGCCAAACTAATTCAACTGCCCCGCTATCTCCCCATAGTCCTGTATCAATCCCCAAACTAATCCCACTGCCCCGCTCTCTCCCCATAGTCCTGTATCAATCCCAAACTGATCCCACTGCCCCGGTCTCTCCCCATAGTCCTGTATCAATCCCCAAACTAAACGCACTGCCCCGCTGTCTCCCCATAGTCCTGTATCAATCCCGAACTAATCCCACTGCCCCGCGCTCTCCCCACAGTCTTGTATCAATCTCCAAACTAATCTGACTGCCTCGCTCTCTACCCATAGTCCGGTATCAATCCCCAAACTAATCCCACTGCCCCGCTCTCTCCCCATAGTCCTGTATCAATCCACAAACAAATCCCACTGCCCCGCTCTCTCCCCACATTCCTGTATCAATCCCCAAACTCATCCCACTGACCCGCTCTCTCCCCAGAGCCCTGTATCAATCCCAAACTAATCCCACTGCCCCGTTCTCTTCCCATAGTCCTGTATCAATCTCCAAACTAATCCCACTGCCCCGCTCTCTCCCCATAGTCCTGTATCAATCCCAAACTAATCGCACTGCCTCGCTCTCTCTCCATAGCCCTGTATCAATCCCAAACTCATCCCACTGCCCCGCTATCTCCCCATAATCCTGTGTCTGTCCCAAAATATTCCCACTGCACCACTCTCTCCCCATAGTCCTGTATCAATCCCCAAACTAATCCCACTGCCCCGCTCTCTCCCCACAGTCCTGTATCAATCCCCAAACTAATCCCACTGCACCGCTCTCTCCCCATAGTCCTGTATCAATCCCCAAACTAATCCCACTGCCCGCTCCCTCCCCATAGCCCTGTATCAATCCCCAAACTAATCGCACTGCCCCGCTCTCTTCCATAGTCCTGTATCAATCCCCAAACTAATACCACTACCACGCGCTCTACGCCTAGTCCTGTATCAATCCCCAAACTAATCCCACTGCCTTGCTCTCTCCCCACAGTCCTGTATCAACCCCCAAACTAATCTGACTGTCCCGCTCTCTTCCCATAGTCCTGTCTCAATCCCCAAACTAATCCCACTGCCCCGCTCTCTCCCCATTGTGCTGTATCAATCCCAAACTGATCCCAATGCCCCGGTCTCTCCCCATAGTCCTGTATCAATCCCCAAACTAATCCCACTGCCCCGCTCTCTCCCCATAGTCCTGTATAAATGCCAAACTAATCTCACTGACCCCATCTCTCCCCATAGTCCTGTATCAATCCCCAAACTAATGCCACTGCCCTGCTCTCTCCCCATAGTCCTGTATCAATCCCCAAACTAATCCCACTGCCCGGCTCTCTCCACATAGCCCTGTATAAATCCCCAAACTATTCCTACTGCCCCACTCTCTCCACATAGCCCTGTATCAATCCCAAACTAATTCAACTGCCCCGCTCTCTCCCCATAGTCCTGTATCAATTCCCCAAACTAATCCCACTGACCCGCTCTCTCCCCTCAGCCCTGTATCAATCCCCAAACTAATCCCACTGCCCCGCGCTCTTCCCATATACTGTATCAATCCCGAAACTAATCCCACTGCCCCGCTCTCTCCCCATAGTCCTGTATCAATCCCAAACTGATCCCACTGCCCCGGTCTCTCCCCATAGTCCTGTATCAATCCCCAAACTAAACGCACTGCCCCGCTGTCTCCCCATAGTCCTGTATCAATCCCGAACTAATCCCACTGCCCCGCGCTCTCCCCATAGTCTTGTATCAATCTCCAAACTAATCCCACTGCCCCGCTCTCTCCCCATAGTCCTGTATCAATCCCAAACTAATCCCACTGCCTCGCTCTCACTCCATAGTCCTGTATCAATCCCAAACTAATCCCACTGCCCCGCTATCTCCCCATAATCCTGTATCTGTCCGAAAATAATCCCTCTGCCCCACTCTCTCCCCATTGTCCTGTATCAACCCCCAAACTAAGCTGACTGCCTCGCTCTCTACCCATAGTCCGGTATCAATCCCCAAACTAATCCCACTGCCCCGCTCTCTCCCCATAGTCGTGTATCAATCCACAAACTAATCCCACTGCCCCGCTCTCTCCCCACATTCCTGTATCAATCCCCAAACTAATCCCACTGCCCCGTTCTCTTCCCATAGTCCTGTATCAATCTCCAAACTAATCCCACTGCCCCGCTCTCTCCCCATAGTCCTGTATCAATCCCAAACTAATCGCACTGCCTCGCTCTCTCTCCATAGTCCTGTATCAATCCCAAACTCATCCCACTGTCCCGCTATCTCCCCATAATCCTGTGTCTGTCCCAAAATATTCCCACTGCACCACTCTCTCCCCATAGTCCTGTATCAATCCCCAAACTAATCCCACTGCCCCGTTCTCTCCCCACATTCCTGTATCAATCCCCAAACTAATCCCACTGACCGCCTCTCTCCCGATAGTCCTGTATCAATCCCGAACTAATCCCACTGCCCCGCTCTCTTCCCATAGTCCTGTATCAATCCCCAAACTAATCCCACTGCCCCGCTCTCTACCCATAGTCCTGTATCAATCCCAAACTGATCCCACTGTTCCGGTCTCTCCCTTTAGTCCTGTATCAATCCCCAAACTAATCGCACTGCCCCGCTATCTCCCCATAGTCCTGTGTCAATGCCAAACTAATCTCACTGACCGCCTCTCTCCCCATAGTCCTATATCAATCCCGAACTAATCCCACTGCCCCGCTCTCACCCCATAGTCCTGTATCAATCTCCAAACTAATCCCACTGCCCCGCTCTCTCCCCATAATCCTGTATCTGTCCCAAAATAATCCCACTGCCCCACTCTCTCCCCATAGTCGTGTATCAATCCCCAAACTAATCTGACTGCCTCGCTCTCTCCCCACATTCCTGTATCAATCCCCAAACTAATCCCACTGCGCCGTTCTCTTCCCATAGTCCTGTAGCAATCCCCAAACTAATCCCACTGCCCCGCTCTCTCCCCATAGCCCTGTATCAATCCCCAAACTATTCTTACTGCCCCACACTCTCCACATAGTCCTGTATCAATCCCAAACTAATCCCACTGCCCCGCTCTCTCCCCATAGTCCTGTATCAATCCCCAATCTAATCGCACTGTCCCGCTCTCTCCCCATAGTCATGTATCAATGCCAAACTAATCTCACTGACCCCCTCTCTCCCCATAGTCCTGTATCAATCCCAAACTAATCCCACTGCCTCGCTCTCTCTCCATAGTCCTTTATCAATCCCAAACTAATCCCACTGCCCGGTTAACTCCCCATAATCCTGTATCTGTCCCAAAATAATACCACTGCCCCACTCTCTCCCCATTGTCCTGTATCAATCCCCAAATTAATTCCATTGCCCCGCTCTCTCCCCACAGTCCTGTATCAATCCACAAACTAATCCCACTGCCCCGCTCTCTCCCCAAAGTCCTGTATCAATCCCCAAACTAATCCCACTGCCCGCTCTCTCCCCATAGCCCTGTATCAATCCCCAAACTCATCGCACTGCCCCGCTCTCTCCCCATAGTCCTGTATCAATCCCCAAACTAATCCCACTGCCCGCTCTCTCCCCATAGCCCTGTATCAATCCCCAAACTAATCGCACTGCCCCGCTCTCTCCCCATAGTCCTGTATCAATCCCCAAACTAATCCCACTACCACGCTCTCTCCCCATAGTCCTGTATCAATCCCCAAACTAATACCACTGCCTTGCTCTCTCCCCATAGTCCTGTATCAATCCCCAAACTAATCCCACTGCCCCGCTCTCTTCCCATATACTGTATCAATCCCCAAACTAATCCCACTGCCCCGCTCTCTCCCCATAGTCCTGTATCAATCCCAAACTGATCCCACTGCCCCGGCCTCTCCCCATAGTCCTGTATCAATCCCCAAACTAAACGCACTGCCCCGCTGTCTCCCCATAGTCCTGTATCAATCCCGAACTAATCCCACTGCCCCGCGCTCTCCCCATAGTCTTGTATCAATCTGCAAACTAATCCCACTGCCCCGCTCTCTCCCCATAGTCCTGTATCAATCCTAAACTAATCCCACTGCCTCGCTCTCACTCCATAGTCCTGTATCAATCCCAAACTAATCCCACTGCCCCGCTATCTCCCCATAATCCTGTATCTGTCCGAAAATAATCCCACTGCCCCACTCTCTCCCCATTGTCCTGTATCAACCCCTAAACTAATCTGACTGCCTCGCTCTCTACCCATAGTCCGGTATCAATCCCCAAACTAATCCCACTGCCCCGCTCCCTCCCAATAGTCTTGTATCAATCCACAAACTAATCCCACTGCCCCGCTCTCTCCCCAAATTCCTGTATCAATCCCCAAACTCATCCCACTGACCCGCTCTCTCCCCAGAGCCCTGTATCAATCCCCAACTAATCCCACTGCCCCGTTCTCTTCCCATAGTCCTGTATCAATCTCCAAACTAATCCCACTGCCCCGCTCTCTCCCCATAGTCCTGTATCAATCCCAAACTAATCGCACTGCCTCGCTCTCTCTCCATAGTCCTGTATCAATCCCAAACTCATCCCACTGCCCCGCTATCTCCCCATAATCCTGTGTCTGTCCCAAAATATTCCCACTGCACCACTCTCTCCCCATAGTCCTGTATCAATCCCCAAACTAATCCCACTGCCCAGCTCTCTCCCCATAGTCCTGTATCAATCCCCAAACTAATCCCACTGCCCAGCTCTCTCCCCACAGTCCTGTATCAATCCCCAAACTAATCCCACTGCACCGCTCTCTCCCCATAGTCCTGTATCAATCCCCAAACTAATCCCACTGCCCGCTCCCTCCCCATAGCCCTGTATCAATCCCCAAACTAATCGCACTGCCCCGCTCTCTTCCCATAATCCTGTATCAATCCCCAAACTAATACCACTACCACGCGCACTACGCCTAGTCCTCTATCAATCCCCAAACTAATCCCACTGCCTTGCTCTCTCCCCACAGTCCTGTATCAACCCCCAAACTAATCTGACTGCCTCGCTCTCTTCCCACATTCCTGTATCAATCCCCAAACTAATCCGAATGCCCCGCTCTCTCCCCATAGTACTGTATCAATCCCAAACTGATCCCACTTCCCCGGCCTCTCCCCATAGTCCTGTATCAATCCCCAAACTAATCGCACCGCCCCGCTCTCTCCCCATAGCCCTGTATCAATCCCCAACTAATCCCACTGTCCCGCTCTCTTCCCATAGTCCTGTCTCAATCCCCAAACTAATCCCACTGCCCCGCTCTCTCCCCATTGTGCTGTATCAATCCCAAACTGATCCCAATGCCCCGGTCTCTCCCCATAGTCCTGTATCAATCCCCAAACTAATCCCACTGACCCGCTCTCTCCCCACAGCCCTGTGTCAATCCCCAAACTAATCCCACTGCCCCGCTCTCTTCCCATATACTGTATCAATCCCCGAACTAATCCCACTGCCCCGCTCTCTCCCCATAGTCCTGTATCAATCCCAAACTGATCCCACTGCCCCGGTCTCTCCCCATAGTCCTGTATCAATCCCCAAACGAAACGCACTGCCCCGCTGTCTCCCCATACTCCTGTATCAATCCCGAACTAATCCCACTGCCCCGCGCTCTCCCCATAGTCTTGTATCAATCTCCAAACTAATCCCACTGCCCCGCTCTCTCCCCATAGTCCTGTATCAATCCCAAACTAATCCCACTGCCTCGCTCTCACTCCACAGTCCTGTATCAATCCCAAACTAATCCCACTGCCCCGCTATCTCCCCATAATCCTGTATCTGTCCGAAAATAATCCCACTGCCCCACTCTCTCCCCATTGTCCTGTATCAACCCCCAAACTAATCTGACTGCCTCGCTCTCTCCCCATAGTCAGGTATCAATCCACAAACTAATCCCACTGCCCCGCTCTCTCCCCATAGTCCTGTATCAATCCACAAACTAATCCCACTGCCCCGCTCTCTCCCCACATTCCTGTATCAATCCCCAAACTCATCCCACTGACCCGCTCTCTCCCCAGAGCCCTGTATCAATCTCAAACTAATCGCACTGCCTCGCTCTCTCTCCATAGTCCTGTATCAATCCCAAACTCATCCCACTGTCCCGCTATCTCCCCATAATCCTGTGTCTGTCCCAAAATATTCCCACTGCACCACTCTCTCCCCATAGTCCTGAATCAATCCCCAAACTAATCCCACTGCCCCGCTCTCTCCCCACATTTCTGTATCAATCCCCAAACTAATCCCACTGACCGCCTCTCTCACCATAGTCCTGTATCAATCCCGAACTAATCCCACTGCCCCGCTCTCTTCCCATAGTCCTGTTTCAATCCCCAAACTAATCCCACTGCCCCGCTCTCTCCCCATAGCCCTGTATCAATCCCCAAACTATTCTTACTGCCCCACTCTCTCCACATAGTCCTGTATCAATCCCAAACTAATCCCACTGCCCCGCTCTCACCCCATAGTCCTGTATCAATCCCCAATCTAATCGCATTGTCCCGCTCTCTCCCCATAGTCATGTATCAATGCCAAACTAATCTCACTGACCCCCTCTCTCCCCATAGTCCTGTATCAATCCCAAACTAATCCCACTGCCTCGCTCTCTCTCCATAGTCCTTTATCAATCCCAAACTAATCCCACTGCCCCGCTATCTCCCCATAATCCTGTATCTGTCCCAAAATAATACCACTGCCCCACTCTCTCCCCATAGTCCTGTATCAATCCCCAAATTAATCCCACGGCCCCTCTCTCTCCCCACAGTCCTGTATCAATCCCCAAACTAATCCCACTGCCCCGCTCTCTCCCCATAGTCCTGTATCAATCCCCAAACTAATCCCACTCCCCGCTCTCTCCCCATAGCCCTGTATCAATCCCCAAACTAATCGCACTGCCCCGCTCTCTCCCCATAGTCCTGTATCAATCCCCAAACTAATCCCACAACCACGCTCTCTCCCCATAGTCCTGTATCAATTCCAAACTAATCTCACTGACCCCCCTCTCTCCCCATAATCCTGTATCAATCCCCTTACTAATCCCACTGCCCGCTCTCTCCCCATAGCCCTGTATCAATCCCCAAACTAATCGCACTGCCCCGCTCTCTCCCCATAGTCCTGTATCAATCCCCAAACTAATCCCACTACCACGCTCTCTCCCCATAGTCCTGTATCAATCCCCAAACTAATCCCACTACCCGCTCTCTCCCCATAGTCCTGTCTCAATCCCCAAACTAATCCCACTGCACCGCTCTATACGCATAGTCCTGTATCAATCCCAAACTGATCGCAATGCCCCGGTCTCTCCCCATAGTCCTGTATCAATCCCCTTACGAATCCCACTGCCCCGCTTTCTCCCCATAGTCCCGTATCAATGCCAAACTAATCTCACTGACCCCCTCTCTCCCCATAGTCCTGCATCAATCCCCAAACTAATGCCACTGCCCTGCTCTCTCCCCATAGTCCTGTATCAATCCCCAAACTAATCCCACTGCCCGGATCTCTCCACATAGTCCTGTATCAATCCCCAAACTATTCCTACTGCCCCACTCTCTCCACATAGCCCTGTATCAATCCCAAACTAATTCAACTGCCCGGCTCTCTCCCCATAGTCCTGTATCAATTCCCCAAACTAATCCCACTGACCCGCTCTCTCCCCATAGCTCTGTATCAATCCCCAAACTAATCCCACTTCCCCGCTCTCTTACCATAGACCTGTATCAATCCCCAAACTAATCCCACTGCCCCGCTCTCACCCCATAGCCCTGTATCAATCTCCAAACTAATCCCACTGCCCCGCTCTCTTCCCATAGACTTGTATCAATCCCCAAACTAATCCCACTGCCCCGCTCTCTCCCCATTGTCCTGTATCAATCCCCAAACTAATCCCACTGCCCCGCTCTCTCCCCATAGCCCTGTATCAATCCCCAAACTATTCCTACTGCCCCACTCTCTCCACATAGCCCTGTATCAATCCCAAACTAATCCCACTGCCCCGCTCTCTCCCCATAGTCCTGTATCAATTCCCCAAACTAATCCCACTGACCCGCTCTCTCCCCATAGCCCTGTATCAATCCCCAAACTAACCCCAGTGCCCCGCTCTCTTCCCATAGTCCTGTATCAATCCCCAAACTAATCCCACTGCCCCGCTCTCTCCCCATAGTCCTGTATCAATCCCAAACTGATCCCACTGCCCCGGTCTCTCCGTTTAGTCCTGTATCAATCCCCAAACTAATCGCACTGCCCCGCTCTCTCCCCGTAGTCCTGTGTCAATGCCAAACTAATCTCACTGACCGCCTCTCTCCCCATAGTCCTGTATCAATCCCGAACTAATCCCACTGCCCCGCTCTCTCCCCATAGTCCTGTATCAATCTCCAAACTAATCCCACTGCCCCGCTCTCTCCCCATAATCCTGTATCTGTCCCAAAATAATCCCACTGCCCCACTCTCTCCCCATAGTCGTGTATCAACCCCCAAACTAATCAGACTGCCTCGCTCTCTCCCCACATTCCTGTATCAATCCCCAAACTAATCCCACTGCGCCGTTCTCTTCCCATAGTCCTGTAGCAATCCCCAAACTAATCCCACTGCCCCGCTCTCTCCCCATAGTACTGTATCAATCCCAAACTCATCCCACTGCCCCGGTGTCTCCCCATAGTCCTGTATCAACCCCCAAACTAATCCCACTGCCTTGCTCTCTCCCCACAGTCCTGTATCAATCCCCAAACTAATCCCACTGCCCCGCTCTCTCCCCACAGTCCTGCATCAATCCCCAAACTAATCCCACTGTCCCGCTCTCTTCCCATAGTCCTGTATCAATCCCCAAACTAATCCCACTGCCACGCTCTCTCCCCATAGCCCTGTATCAATCCCCAAACTAATCCCACTGCCCCGCTCTCTCCCCATAGTCCTGTATCAATTCCAGAATCTATACAGGGAGACAGATAGAGATACACACACTCACACACACTCTCTCTCTCTCAGTCTCTCACTCTCTGTCCCTTTCTCTCTGAGTCTCTCACCTCGATCTCTATGTTTGCCGATTTCTGTCCCTCTCTATCTCCATCATTCTCTCTCTATCTCTCTGTCTCTCTCTCACTCTATCTCTCTATAAGTTTACCTCTCTCTCTCTCTCGCTCTCCATGTCCCTCTGTTCCCCTCTCTCTGAGTCTCTCTCTCTGAGTCTCTCTCTCTAGATCTCTCTGCCTGCCGATCTCTGTCTCTCTCTCTCTCCATCATTCTCACTCTATCTCTCTGTCTCTCTCTCTCTCTATCTCTCTATAAGTTTACCTCTATCTCTCTCTCGCTCTCCGTGTCCCTCTGTTCCCGTCTCTCTGAGTCTCTCTCTCTGTCTCTCTCTCTCTCTCCATCATTCTCTCTCTATCTCTCTCTCTCTCTCTCTCTATCTCTCTATAAGTTTACCTCTCTCTCTCTCTCGCTCTCCCTGTCCCTCTGTTGCCCTCTCTCTGAGTCTCTCTCTCTGTCTCTCTCTCTCTCTCTGTCTCTCTCTCTCTATCTCTCTATAAGTTTACCTCTCTCTCTCTCTCGCTCTCCCTGTCCCTCTGTTCCCCTCTCTCTGAGTCTCTCTCTCTGTCTCTCTCTCTCTCTCTATCATTCTCTCTCTATCTCTATCTCTCTATATGTTTACCTCTCTCTCTCTCTCGCGCTCCCTCTCCCTCTGTTCCCCTCTCTCTGAGTCTCTCTCTCTGTCATTCTCTCTCTCTCCATCATTCTCTCTCTATCTCTCTGTCTCTCTCTCTCTATCTCTCTATAAGTTTACCTCTCTCTCTCTCCCGCTCTCCCTGTCCCTCTGTTCCCCTCTCTCTGAGTCTCTCTCTCTGAGTCTCTCTCTCTAGATCTCTCTGTCTGCCGATCTCTGTCTCTCTCTCTCTCTCTCCATCATTCTCACACTATCTCTCTCTCTCTATCTCTCTGTAAGTTTACCTCTCTCCCTCTCTCCCTGTCCCTCTGTTCCCCTCTCTCTGAGTCTCTCTCTCTGTCTCTCTCTCTCTCGCCATCATTCTCTCTCTATCTCTCTCTCTCTTTCTCTATAAGTTTACCTCTCTCTCTCTCTCGCTCTCCCTGTCCCTCTGGTCCCCTCTCTCTGAGTCTCTCTCTCTGTCTCTCTCTCTCTCTCCATCATTCTCTCTCTATCTCTCTGTCTCTCTCTCTCTATCTCTCTATAAGTTTACCTCTCTCTCTCTCTCTCTCTCGCTCTCCCTGTCCCTCTGTTCCTCTCTCTCTGAGTCTCTCTCTCTTTCTCTCTGTCTCTCTCTATCTCTCTCTCTCTCTCTCCCTCGCTCTGTATGTTTTGTGTCTCTCTCTCTGAATCTCTCTCTCTCCATCTCGCTCTGTATCTCTCTCTGTTTCTCTCTCTCTCTATCTCTGTCTCTCCCTTTCTCTCTTTGTTTCTCTGTCTATCTGTGTCTCTGTTTTTTCTCTCTCTCTGACTCTCACTCTCAGTCTCTCCCTGTCTTTCTCTCTCTCTCTCTCTCTCGCTCTCTCTGGCTCTATCTGTCTCTCTCCCTCTGTCTCTTTCTCTATGTCTCTCCCTTCCTCCCTCTCTGTGCCTCTCTCGCTCACTATTTCCGTCACTCTCACTCTCTTGTCTCTCTCTCTCTCTATCACTGTCTTCTCTCTCTCTTTCTGTCTCTCTCTCTCGTTTTCTCTGTAACACGTGTCCTGGTGTAAAATGGTCACCACACATCTCATGTAAAATGGCTGCTCAATCTCACCCAAACAAATCCCACTGCCCCGCTCTCTTCCCATAGCCCTGTATCAATCCCCAAACTAATCCCACTGCCCCGCTATCTCCCCATAGTCCTGTATCAATCCCCAAACTAATCCCACTGCCCCGCTCTCTCCCCATCGTCCTGTATCAATCCCAAACTAATCCCACTGCCCCACTCTCTCCCCATAGCCCTGTATCAATTACCCAAACTAATCCAACAGCCACGCTCTCTCCCCATAGCCCTGTTTCAATCACCAAACTAATCCCACTGCCCCGCTCTCTCCCCATAGCCCTGTATCAATCCCCAAAATAATCCCACTGCTCCGCTCTCTCCCCAGAGTCCTGTATCAATCCCCAAACTAATCCCACTACCACGCTCTCTCCATTAGTCCTGTATCAATCCCTAAACTAATCACACTGCCCCGCTCTCTGCCCATAGTCCTGTATCAATCCCCAAACTAATCCCACTGCCCCGCTCTCTCCCCACAGTCCTTTATCAAACCCCAAACTAATCCCACTGCGCCGCTCTCTCCCCAAAGTCCTGTATCAATCCCCAAACTAATCCCACTGCCCCGCTCTCCCCATAGTCCTGTATCAATCCCCAAACTAATCCCACTGCCCCGCTCTCTCCCCATAGCCCTGTATCAATCCCCAAACGAATCCCACTGCTCCGCTCTCTCCCAAGAGCCCTGTATCAATCCCAAACTAATCCCACTGCCCCGCTCTCTTTCCATAGACCTATATCAATCCACTAACTAATCCCACTGTCCCGCTCTATCCCCATAGTCCTGTATCAATCCCCAAACTAAGACCACTGCCCCGCTCCCTCCCCATAGTCCTGTATCAATCCCAAACTAATCCCACTGCCTCGCTCTCTCTCCATAGTCCTGTATCAATTCCAAACTAATCCCACTGCCCCGCTATCTCCCCATAATCCTGTATCTGTCCCAAAATAATCCCACTGCCCCACTCTCTCCCCATAGTCTTGTATCAACCCCCAAACTAATCCCACTGCCCCGCTCTCTCCCCATAGTCATGTATCAATCCCGCAACTAATCCCACTGCCCCGCTCTCTCCCCATAGTCCTGTATCAATCCTCAAACTAATCCCACTGCCCCGCGCTCTCCCCATAGTCCTGTATCAATCCCCAAACTAATCCCACTGCCCCGCTCTCTCCCCATAGCCCTGTACCAATCCCCAAACTCCTCCCACTTTCCCGCTCTCTCCCCATAGTCCTGTATCAATCCCAAACTAATCCCACTGTCCCGCTCTCTCCCCATAGTCCTGTATCAATCCCCAAACTAATCCCACTGCCCTGTTCTCTCCTCATAGTCCTGTATCAATCCCCAAGCTAAGCCCACTGCCGCGCTCTCTCCCCATCGTACTGAATTAATCCCCAAACTAATCCCACTGCCCCGCTCTCTCCTCAAAGACCTGTTTCAATGCCCGAACTAATCCCACTGCCCCGCTCTCTCCCCATAGTCCTGTTTCAATCCCCAAACTAATCCCACTGCCCCGCTCTCTCCTCAAAGCCCTCTATCAATCCCAACCTAAGCCCACTGCCCCGCTCATTCCTTATAGACCTGTATCAATCTACAAACTAACCCCACTGCCCCGCTCTCTCCCCATAGCCCTTTATCAATCCCCAAACTAATCCCATTGCCCCGCTCTCTCTCCATAGCCCTGTATCAATCACCAAACTAATCCCACTGCCCCGCTCTCTCCCCATAGCCCTGTATCAATCCCGAAACTAATCCCACTGCCCCACTCTCTCCCCATAGTCCTGTATCAATCCCAAACTAGTTCCGCTGCCCCGCTCTCTACCCATAGCCCTGTATCAATCCGCAAACTAATCCCACTGCCCCGCTCTCTCCCCATAGCCTTGTATCAATCCCAGAATCTATGCAGGAAGAGACAAAGATAGAGAGACACACACACGCAATCTCCTCCTCTCTGTCTCTGTCTGTCTCTCACTCTCTGTCGTTCTCTCTTCCTCTCTGTCTATATCTCTCTCCCTCTGTGTGTGTCTCTCTCTCTGTCTGTCTCCCTCTCTCTGTCTCTCTCTCTCGCTCTCTTTCTATCTCGCTCTCTCTCTTTTGCCTCTCTCTGTCTGTCTCTCTCACTGTTTCTCTCTCTCTATCTGTCTCATCTCTCCCGCTGACTGTCTCTCTGTCTGTCTCTCTCTCTCTGTCTCTCTCCATCTCTGCCTCTCCATCTGTCTCACTCGCTGTCTCTCTGTCTCTCTCCCTCGCTCTCAGTGTCTTTCACTCTGTCTGTCTCTCTATCTCTCGCTCTCTCACTCTGTCTGTCTCTCACGTTCTGTCTCTCTCTCTCGCGTTGTTTATCTGTATCTCTCTGTTTATCTATCTCTCTGACTCTCTCTCTCTCTCCAACGCTCTGTCTCTCTCTCTCTATCTCTGTCTCTCTCTCGCTCTGACTGTTTGTCCCACTCTCTGAGTCTATCTCTCTATCTCTTTGTCTGCCTATCTCTGTCTCTCTCTCTCTCCGTCTCCCTCTCTCTATGTATCTCTCTGTCTCACTCTATGTATCTCTCTACAATTCTGTCTCTCTTTCGCTCTCTGTCTCTGTGTGTCTCTCTCTCTCTTTCTCTCTCTCTCTCGCTCTGTATCTTTCTCTGTCTCTCTTTTGTTGTGAATGTTTAAAAACGTATAGAGACATTAAAGTTGATAACGTGGGAATTGTATAGAGCCAGTATAAGCTAACAAACAATTCATGGAGGAATAGCCATGACATCAAAGTCTCGAGACTGCGAAATGTTACAACACTAACACATATTGAAACAAAACCCACAGCTTGCAGCAGAACCTCAAGGTCTTATTAAATCATGTTATTAACCTGAAACATTGACAGAAGGTCTTTGTTTAAAATCGGACCATGCTTGGGTCGGCTTATGAGTGGACAAAGGGAAGGAGGGATCAAAAGAGATGGGCTGAGCTGGGATGTCACTCTGGCCCTATCTTGTTATCTTTTGCCGAAAATGTATAACCATCGTGCCTTTACAATGTAACGTCACTTTGTCCGTAGGAAGTGAGTGCGTTCGAACAGACTTGCATTTCCTTCTGTCTGATAAAGTCCCCGATCGTGATTTGCTTTTTAAATAAAAGCTTGCTTTGTTTAAAGCACAAACGGTATTCGTTTCAGTCATTTTGCTGAACCAGATTGAGGTAAAAGAATCCAGGAATCAACATTTGGTGTCAGAAATGGGATCTCAATGGACGACTGCCGAAAACTTGCGAATTAAGAGCCAGATTAGCCTTGGACGAGACGAGGGGAAAGTGGCCATTGGAGTGAGTATGATAGAAACATAGAAAATAGGTGCAGGAGCAGGCCATTCAGCCCTTCTAGCCTGCACCGCCATTCAATGAGTTCATGGCTGAACATGAAATTTCAGTACCCCCTTCCTGCTTTCTCGCCATACCCCTTGATTCCCCGAGTAGTAAGGACTTCATCGAACTCCCTTTTGAATATATTTAGTGAATTGGCCTCAACTACTTTCTGTGGTAGAGAATTCCACAGGTTCACCACTCTCTGGGTGAAGAAGTTTCTCCTCATCTCGGTCCTAAATGGCTTACCCCTTATCCTCAGACTGTGACCCCTGGTTCTGGACTTCCCCAACATTGGGAACATTCTTTCTGCATCTAACCTGTCTCAACCCGTCAGAATTTTAACCGTTTCTATGAGGTCCCCTCTCATTCTTCTGAACTCCAGTGAATACAAGCCCAGTTGATCCAATCTTTCTTGATAGGTCAGTCCCGCCATCCCGGGAATCAGTCTGGTGAACCTTCGCTGGACTCCCTCAATAGCAAGAATGTCCTTCCTCAAGTTAGGAGACCAAAACTGTACACAATACTCCAGGTGTGGCCTCACCAAGGCCCTGTACAACTGTAGCAACACCTCCCTGCCCCTGTATTCAAATCCCCTCGCTATGAAGGCCAACGTGCCATTTGCTTTCTTAACCGCCTGCTGTACCTGCATGCCAACCTTCAATGACTGATGTACCATGACACCCAGGTCTCGTTGCACCTTTCCTTTTCCTAATCTGTCACCATTCAGATAATAGTCTGTCTCTCTGTTTTGACCACCAAAGTGGATAACCTCACATTTATCCACATTATACTTCATCTGCCATGCATTTGCCCACTCACCTAACCTATCCAAGTCACTCTGCAGCCTAATAGCATCCTCCTCGCAGCTCACACTGCCACCCAACTTAGTATCATCCGCAAATTTGGAGATACTGCATTTAATCCCCTCGTCTAAATCATTAATGTACAATGTAAACAGCTGGGGCCCCAGCACAGAACCTTGCGGCACTCCACTAGTCACTGCCTGCCATTCTGAAAAGTACCCGTTTACTCCTACTCTTTGCTTCCTGTCTGTCAACCAGTTCTCAATCCACGTCAGCACACTACCCCCAATCCCATGTGCTTTAACTTTGCACATTAATCTCTTGTGTGGGACCTTGTCGAAAGCCTTCTGAAAGTCCAAATATACCACATCAACTGGTTCTCCTTTGTCCACTTTACTGGAAACATCCTCAAAAAATTCCAGAAGATTTGTCAAGCATAATTTCCCTTTCACAAATCCATGCTGACTTGGACCTATCATGGCACCATTTTCCAGATGCACTGCTATGACATCCTTAATAATTGATTCCATCATTTTACCCACTACTGAGGTCAGGCTGACCGGTCTATACTTCCCTGTTTTCTCTCTCCCTCCTTTTTTAAAAAGTGGGGTTACAATGGCTACCCTCCACTCCATAGGAACTGCTCCAGAGTCAATACTGCTCCAGTTTCCCCCGGTTTCAAAAGTCTGAGGAAAGTTTAGCCACTCGCTGGTTCTCAGGTAGTGTCTGAACGAGATCCAGGACAATCTGGTGAATACCTTTCAAACTTAGAATAGGGATAGAGAAAGGGAAATTGCGCGATGATGCAAACCAAGCGGCGACTTGTAAAGATAGTTTATAGTTCGAGCTAGATAGGGATAGATGATCAATCATGGATCCAAAAATTAATAGGAAAGAAAAGAGACTCTTGTGAATGTCTGTTTAAATGAGAAATGCTTCTGTGATTTTTACTGTAAAAAAAAAGCCGGGGAGTTGTGGTTTGTTTTATCTCAAACAGAATGAATGTTTGTTTTAACCCTTCGTAGTGTTGTCCTGTATGTGGGAAGTTAAAGAGTGTGAACCTTATTGAATTATGTATATTCGGATGATAAATTACGGAGCCAGGAAATGCACAAAGTATAGGTTTGTGAAAAAAAAAATTACATGGTCCTGGTGGTTAAAAAAAAAGAAAAACTTGTTGAAAGAAAACATTCAGAGAAGGCACAGCAAAACAACTGAGATGGATTCAAAAAGATTCAAAAAAAAATATGATATTAAATAACAAGACCTTGAGGCTGGAACAATTGAGATAACGAAAAGCAGTCCACAGCCTACGTGCCAGACTTCTCTCTAGTTATGGAAAAGACAAAAAAAAGTAACGTACTAAATGGGTGCTGAAAATAAATGTTCTGAGATTTCAAATTATGAGAAAAATTCAACTGCAGTAAAAAAAAGAAATCACTACTGTCCAGTTGGCTGAAAAACTCCATTAAATTAGGGCTTTCATTGACTGATTGAATTTAAACTGCGCAATAACGCGAAAGGATAGGGAAATTTGGAGACTGAAAGAAATTAATTGAGGCTCATAAGAAATCAAATTTAGAAACTTAGGCTCACAGGGAATAAAATGGGGATTTAAATAGAGGATAGGTGTTCAACTCAGGTACGACGTCGACCTTGTATATCACTTGGCCCGTCTAGACTCTGATTGAATTTAAATCCCACAGTAACTCGGAAGGTAGGGCCGATGCGAGACGCGCAGTGGCGCTAACGCGTGGTGACGCGAGACGTGCGGCAGCACACGCCCGAGTAAACGTGGGATGAGGCGAATGCGCAGCAATGCGAACCGCGAAAGTCAGTGCTAGTGTCAGTAAGTCTTTGTTAGTTTTAATTGTTTTAAATCGCGCGGCGCCATGAACTGCGGGGCGACGCGGGAGTCTTAAGTGTTTTAAATCGCGCAGCGACGCGAACCGTGGGGCGACGCGGGAGTCTTAAGTGTTTTAAATCGCGCAGTGACACGAACCGCGGGGCGACGCGGATCAGTGTTAGAGTCTTTGTTTATCTTAAGTATTCTAATCGCGCGGCGACGCGAACCGTGGGGCGACGCGGATCAGTGTTAGAGTCTTTGTTTATCTTAAGTATTCTGCAAAAGTTATGTGAGGAATTCCCTGAAAGAGCTGAAGACATTAGAAAATTATCAGGAGCCCTGAACAAATTATTAGGAGATGACCAGTGGCCTCTAGGTGGCACTAGAAGCGTAGAGGTAGCAAAAAAGCACAGGGATTGTCAAAAAAAAAATTAAAAGATGCATCACTTCTGTCAAGTTCGCAAAGAAATGCTGTTAAATTAGGACTTTCATTGATAGAGGGAACACATGTTAAAAGTGTAGACGTCTTAAAAAAAAGAGAATGTGCGCACGAGAAACTTACTAAGAGATCCTCTGGGACCTCTGAGAAAGGAATTGACCGACTACGTAGTAAAATGGCTGGCTTTGTGTTAACCGAGGCTGATGATGAAATTGATAAGTGGTCACTGACTCAGCACCCAACGGCGCCCCCCGCACCCCCTGGCCCCTTGCTCCAGTCCTCTTGCCAACACCATCCACCTTACACTCCAGCGAGAGGCGTTAAAAATAACCCCATACCACCAAAGCAACAAACCCAAACTGACTCCTCATCCTCTGATAGCGATTCGGATCCCCAGTTCACAAGCAATATAGCCGAAAGAACCAGATCTCATACTCGAAATGGCAGAATTATATCTCGACATCACAGACAGTCCCGTAAATCTTCTACTCAATCTACCAGTCCAAGTTGTGAAAGATATAGCAAACACCCCCGCCGATCGAGACGCAGAACTGTCAAGCAGTCAGATAGCTCCGAAACATCCTCCGACCTAGAAATGATTTCCAAGATCCCAATGTACCGACACCAATTCCCTGTCAGACCAATGCCAAACCCTGATGCACAACAAGCTGCAGACCACACCACTAAAGATGTCAATGTGATATTCGAACAACTATTTGATTGCTCACGCTATCCGGACAAATGGAAAGGGCAGTTAGATATTATTGGCAGGAAAAGAAAGGGGAGGGGGGAGGTGCGCCCCCAACCCGGGTCAAGACTGAATACGTGACTAGAAAGGAAGAGCCATCTCGGGAGGAAGGATCAATAGAACCGCAGTGTTGCATACAGGATTGGATGGATAAGCAAGGATACGGTTGTACAAAACAACCAAACGGCCCGAGCCCTGCTAATAAACCTCCCTATTGTCCCCAGCATGGTATGGGAAGAGGCCGGGACTGGGTAAGAGGAATTGCCTGTTTTAATTGTGGGCAGGAAGGACATTTGAATAAAAATTGACCCGACCGTCAGCATGGAAAAGGAAGAGGAGGGGGGCAAGGGGGGAGAGGACGATCTTACACCAACTTCTCCAAGAACAACCCCTTTGGTCAATTGTCCCCCAATTGACTACGCAGCTTGATTGTGCAGGGATCCTCCCCGGACGACGAACCAATGATATTGTTAAAAATTCTGAATGAGTGGCAACCCTTTTTGATAGATACGGGAGTCTTCATGTCTCCTGTACAATCAAATCTTAAACTCCCTGCCTCTCCTGAAACAGAGGAATTTTCAGGATTCCTGGGATAAATCTCGACATTCCCAGTGTCAGAACCGGTTAAAATGGGTTACCAGGAAGAATTGGTGGAACATCGAGTTGTTATCACAACCAATCTGGACTGTAACTTGATGGCTAGAGACCTCTTCTGCAAATTCCAGTTGCATTTGGAGTGTGGAGATGATGGGATTATTGTAAAACAGGAAACCCTTAAGCGGCAGTATTATACCACTAGAACCCCTCAGTGGTGGTCTCTGGACCTGCCGCAGGCACCCTATCACGTGGCCCTAGCATACGATCGCAGTGGAAAGAATCAGGACCTGCAGAACTTTTATCAGGATCACGATGGGGAAGTGAAGGGAATTCTATTAAGGGCTAGAGTGACTGGACTGGAAAGAGAGGCAGATTTTGTGGATGTGGATAAGAATCTGTGGAAACAGCCCCTAACAATGGCACCCCATATTGCTCGTGAAGTATTAGACCCTCACCATGCTAAAGATTTGGGAGTTATGGTACGCAAGGCCATAGATGAGGCTGACCCTACCAGCCGGGATGTGCAAATCGTAAAACATGGCCGAACATACCAATTTCATGGAGACCCCGAGAAGGTTTTAACGACTCTACAGCATCATACTGGCTCGGACATACCTGACTATGTGGATCCTCATGTGTGGGCAGAGGACCCCTCCCAAGTGGGTTATACTCCCATTGATCCGATTGAGATCCCACTACAGGGCAATGTGGACTGGCCCTCTATACGACAGAACCCACTGAAATCACAGGCAATCCTAAACTGACCTTTCTGCACTGTACTGCAATTAATCCGGCCTGTTTTCTTACTGAGCCACCCCAAGATGAGGAAGAACCCAGTCATGATTGTTTATGTATGTTGATGGAAGTAACTCTATTAATCCAGAAGATTCACGAATCTCAGGATACGCCATAGTAAACCAGGAGAATCAGGTCTTGTAATCTGCCACTTTTGAGACCGACTATTCTGCTCAACAAGCTGAACTATTCGCACTCACCCGAGCCTGTATCTTGGCAAAGATCTCAAAGTCAATATCTATACCGACTCTAGGTATGCCTTTGGGGTGGCCCATGATTTCGGACAAGTATGGAAAAATAGGGGATTCCTAACCTCACAGGGGAATGAGATATCACATAAACATCTAGTATCTGATTTGTTGCAAGCCCTCATGTTCCCCAAACGCATTGCCATTGTCAAATGTACCGCCCACACTACCGGAAATTCTCTGGTTGATATAGGGAATCGTTGTCCTGACCAAGAGGCCAAACAGGCCTCTCGAGACTAACAGATGGTAGTGCCCAAAATTATGAGTCAGACTAAAAATCCTGCGAAGGATAAGTTAGCCTCGGAAAAACCAATGCCAACCATCCAAGATGTTATAAAAGCAAAGGAGGATGCTCCTGAAAAAGATAAACTGTTGTGGAAATATTATGCATGTACTTATGACAATATTTCTAAACTCTGGACCACTCCCGCGGAACAGACTTGCATGTCTGACAAGTTGGCTCTATGGATTATTGAATGTATGCATTTTGCTACTCATTGTGGAGCAAGGACCACGAGTGACACACTTTTGGCTACTTGGGGGCACCCTAGACTTCAGGCGCTCACCCAGAACATCAGTAGTCGTTGCCTGGTTTGCCAGCAACATAATCCAGGGAAGGGAGTCCCCTGTGATTGGGGTAAAACACCCCTACCCGAAGGTCCCTTTGCGACATTTCAGTTGGACTATATTGAGTTGCAAAACGTTCACTGTTACAAATATGTGTTGGTAATAGTAGATGTGTTTAGCAGATGGATTGAAGCCTACCCTAAATTGGACAATAAGGCTCAAACTGTTGTTAAGGTGTTAATGAGGGAAATTGTTCCTAGATATGAGATCTCAGCTCGACTGATGACCACCTATGTTCTTTCTCTGACTCAGGCTCTGCGACTAGTTCACAACCAGGTTCAAGATACTCACCTCGACCTCCCAGTTTTAAACGAATTGTCCCTCGTGGCACCAGGGAAGTATGGATTCGGAAGGGATTAGAGCCACAATGGGAGGGGCCTTTTCAGGTGTTACTCACTACCCCCACTGCAGCCAAGGTTGAGGGGAAAAGTGCCTGGGTTCACCTGCACCACTGCAAGCTCACCACCCTCTAACGAACCTATTTTACTGGTTATTCTAATTCCTGTTTCAGTTCCAGACTTCCTCTTCTCCATAGCTGAACAAGACCGTTGGCATCCAAATTGGAACGTGGACCAGTTTGAACTTTTACCCGTAGTGATAGACAGCCAGCTACTCCAACGGTGACCTGAGAAGAGAGACGGGAAAACTGAACTCTTTTAATCAGCAAAATAATTGGACTATTTATCTGAATCCTGAGCCATAAGATGAAGCTGTCTGTATGCCAAAGTCTGTATAAAGTGTTGATATATGACAGTTTCGGCGCATGGGAGTGGAGACAGAGACGAAAGCTACATGTCTTATGTTTATGCACAAAATGGGAACTTTTCTGGATATTAGGTGTGTTCACATTCCCTATACATTTTAGTCCTGGAATGATCCTAAGTGTTATCATGGAATGATAAAAGGGGGGAATGTGAATGTTTAAAATGTATAGAGACATTGAAGTTGAGAACATGGGAATTGTATAGGGACAGTATAAGCTAACAAAGAATTCATGGAGGAATAGCCATGACATCTCGGACTCGAGACTGCGAAATGTTACAACACTAACGCATATTGAAACAAAACCCACAGCTTGCAGAAAAACCTCAAGGTCTTATTAAATCATGTTATTAACTTGAAACATTAACAGAAGGTCTTTGTTTAAAATCAGACCATACTTAGGTCGGCTTATGAGTGGACAAAGGGAAAGAGGGACCAAAAGAGATAGGTTGAACTAGGATGTCACTCTAGCCCTATCTTGTTATCTTTTGCCGAGAATGTATAACTGTTGTCGCTTTACGATGTAACTTCACTTATCCATAGGGAGTGTGTACACTCGATCGAGAATGTATATCCTCTTTCTGATAAGTCTTGCCGGCCGGTAAAATAAAGACTGCTTTGTTCAAAGCACAAGAGGTATTCGACTCAGTAATTTTACTGAACCAGATTGAGGTAAAAGAATCCAGGAATTAAAAGGACGGGGAGTTGAATCGTTTCTCACAATCCCCATATTTACAGGGTTTCTACACAGTGTGACTGCACTTGTGTCTCTCCAGTTTGGACGATTGGCTGAAGCCACACACAGAGCATGTGTACCATTTCTCCCCACTGTAAACGGTGCCTTCTGCTTCCATGGTCAAAAGCTGATGATATTCCAGTCCCGATGTATCGAGTGACTGTCAGATCTTGAGGTGATGTTTGGTTTGAACTTCCAGTCTACAAATCCTCCCCTTTTAACATCCTGTAAAGTGAATTTCAAACAGGAGAAGTGAGTGTGAGAGAGAACCCACAAAAACACAAAGGCAGGTTGTGAAATTGAGCTTAATGAGTCTGTTCATTTATGGGGCCGGCACGAGAAAAAAATGACCATGAAAGCTGCTGGATTGTTGTAAAAACACATCTGGGTCAGTACTGTCCTTCGGGGAAGGGAACCCACCTCCCTCGACAGGCCCACATGGGAAACTGTTGGTCCCACTGGGCCCAGAAGTACTGGGGGTGAAACCCAGCAGCTTCTCCCCCTCTCCATCCAACTCAAACTGATGTAACAAACAGACCCACACAGGAGGCCAGTGAGTGACTTCCACATCCAGCGCCCACCTGATACAGAGCGGCTGGGAATTGCTGGACCTGCTGCAAAAATGTAAGTTGTTGTATTCCTGGTGTGGGGGAGGTGCTGGGTCCGGTGGCTCTGAGTCAGGCCCCGAGAGCCACACTCGGTGTTGCCCGGGGACGAAGAGCCGCACTCGGTGTTACTCGGGGACTGAGAGCCGCACTCAGTGTTGCCCGGGGACTGAGAGCCGCACTCGGTGTTGCCCGGGGATTGAGAGCCACACTTGGTGTTGCCCGGGGACTGAGAGCCACACTCGGTGTTGCCCGGGGACCGAGAGCCACACTCGGTGTTGCCCGGGGACTGAGAGCCACACTCGGTGTTGCCCGGGACTGAGAGCCACACTCGGTGTTGCCCGGGGACTGAGAGCCACACTCGGTTAAAAAGGAGGCAGACAAAAAGCAGGAAACTTTCGACCAGTCAGCCTAACAGCTGTGGTTGGGAAAATGTTGAAGAGTTCATTCTTAAAGAAGCATTAGCACGACATTTGGAAAAACATAATTCGGTCAGGCAGAGTCAGCATGGAATTATGACGGGAAAGTTAAGTTTGACAAATTTGCTTGAATTCTTTGAGCATGTAGCGAACATAGAAACATAGAAAAATAGGTGCAGGAGTAGGCCATTCGGCCCCTCGAGCCTGCACCACCATTCAATATCATGGCTGATCATTCCTTCGGTACCCCTTTCCTGCTACCTCTCCATACCTCTTGATCCCCTTAACCGTAAGAGCCATATCTAACTCCCTCTTGAATATATCCAGTGAACTGGCCTCAACAACTCTCTGCGGCAGGGAATTCCACAGGTTAACAACTCTCTTGAGTGAAGAAGATTCTCCTCATCTCAGTCCTAAATGGCCTACCCCTTATCCTAAATGCAATGATTATTTTCATTTTTGGTGTTATTCAAAACAGGTGGACTTGGAACTTGGAACTTGAAATTCACAGCAAATCAAAACTTTAAAAAATTTGAAGAAAATATGCAATAGTAGCCAACTAAATCAGTTCTCTATTAGGCAATGGCATACGTCATCAAACTCCTTCTCTGCTTGTACCATGTTGAAAAAAATTCTGAAAGAAATATTTTTGTCCTCAATTATCAGTCTATTTTTAAACAGTATGCGAAAGTTCTAATTTTATCTCATCTCAAAATCACTAATCCATCATTCAGACCAGGCCTGGACATTTGGAAGAAATGCATTCTTTCTATTTTTGTCTTGTACAATACCAAACCTTCAGGAATTCATTTTTCACATTTGGTCGGTCAGTTTCTCCTCAACACTGTCAGAGGTGCTTTCGATGAATTATGTTCCACTTCACATCATGGGCCAGGGTGGATAAAGTGGGTGTGGTGTATTTGGACTTCCAGAAGGCATTTGCAAGGTGCCACATAAAAGGTTTCTGCACAAGATAAAAGTTCACGGGGCTGGGGGTAATATATTAGCATGGATAGAGGATTGGCTAACTAACAGACAACAGAGAGTCTGGGTAAATGGTTCATTCTCGGGTTGGCAATCAGTAATGAGTGGGGTGCCGCAGGTATCAGTGCTGGGACCCCAACTATTTACAATCTATATTAACGACTTGGAAGAAGGGACCGAGGGGCCACTGTACAGCAAAATTCTAAAAGGACAAAGTGTGTTAAAAAAACAAGCCTGAAGGCTTTGTATCTTAATGCAGGGAGTATGCGTAATAAGGTGGATGAATTAACTGTGCAAATAGATGTTAACAGATATGATGTGATTGGGATTCCGGAGACGTGGCTCCAGGATGATCAGGGCTGGGAACTCAACATCCATGGGTATGCAACAATTCAGGAAGGATAGAATAAAAGGAAAAGGAGGTGGGGTAGCATTGCTGGTTAAAGAGGAGATTAATGCAATAGTTAGGAAGGACATTTGCTTGGATGATGTGGAATCTATATGGGTAGGGCTGCAGAACACTAAAGGGCAAAAAACGTAAGTGGGAGTTGTGTACGGACGTCCAAACTGTAGTAGTGATGTTGGGGAGGGCATCAAACAGGAAATTAGGGGTGCGTGCAATAAAGGTGCAGCAGTTATAATGGGTGACTATAATATGCATATAGATTGGGCTAACCAAACTGGAAGCAATACGGTGGAGGAGGATTTCCTGGAGTGCATAAGGGATGGTTTTCTAGACCAATATGTCGAGGAGCCAACTAGGGGGGAGGCCATGTTAGACTGGGTGTTGAGTAATGAGAGAGGATTAATTAGCAATCTCGTTGTGCGAGGCCCCTTGGTGGAATTCTGCATTAGGATGGAGAATGAAACCGTTAATTCAGAGACCATGGTCCAGAACTTAAAGAAGGGTAACTTTGAAGGTATGAGGCGTGAATTGACTAGGATAGATTGGCGAATGATACTTAAGGGTTGACTGTGGATGGGCAATGGCAGACATTTAGAGACCGCATGGATGAACTACAACAATTGTACATTCCTATCTGGCGTAAAAATAACAAAAGGGAAGGTGGCTCAACCGTGGCTATCAAGGGAAATCACGATAGTATTAAAGCCAAGGAAGTGGCAAACAAATTGGCCACAAATAGCAGTGAACCTGGGGACTGGGAGAAATTTAGAACTCAGCAGAGGAGGGTCAAAGGGTTTGATTAGGGCAGGGAAAATGGAGTACGAGAAGAAGCTTGCAGGGAACATTAAGACTACTGCAAAAGTTTCGATAGATATGGAAAGAGAAAAAGGTTAATAAAGCCAAACGTAGGTCCCCTGCAGTCAGAATCAGGGGAAGTCATAACAGAGTACAAAGAAATGGCAGACCAATTGAACAAGTACTTGGTTCGGTATTCATGAAGGAGGACACAAACATCCTTCCGGATATAAAAGGGGTCAGAGGGTCTAGTAAGAAGGAGGAACTGAGGGAAAGCCTTATTAGTCGGGAAATTGTGTTAGAAAAATTGATGGGATTGAAGGCGGATAAATCCCCAGGGCCTGATTGACTGCATCCCAGAGTACTTAAGGAGGTGGCCCTGGAAATAGCGGATGCATTGACAGTTATTTTCCAACATTCCATTGACTCTGGATCAGTTCCTATCGAATGGAGGGTAGCCAATGTAACCCCACTTTTTAAAAAAGGAGGGAGGGAGAAAACAGGGAATTATAGACAGGTCAGCCTGACATCGGTAGTGGGTAAAATGATGGAATCAATTATTAAGGATGTCATAGCAGCGCATTTGGAAAGAGGTGACATGATAGGTCCAAGTCAGCATCGATTTGTGAAAGGGAAATAATGCTTGACAAATCTTGTGGAATTTTTTGAGGATGTTTCCAGTAGAGTGGACAAGGGAGAACCAGTTTAGGTGGTATATTTGGACTTTCAGAAGGCTTTCGACAAGGTCGCACACAAGAGATTAATGTGCAAAGTTAAAGCACATGGGATTGGGGGTAGTGTGCTGACATGGATTGAGAACTGGTTGTCAGACAGGAAGTAAATATTAGGAGTAAATGGGTACTTTTCGGAATGGCAGGCAGTGACTAGTGGGGTACCGCAAGGTTCTGTGCTGGGGCCCCAGCTGTTTACACTGTACATTAATGATTTAGACGAGGGGATTAAATGTAGTATCTCCAAATTTGCGGATGACACTAAGTTGGGTGGCAGTGTGAGCTGCGAGGAGGATGCTATGAGGCTGCAGAGTGACTTGGATAGGTTAGGTGTGTGGGCAAATGCATAACAGATGAAGTATAATGTGGATAAATGTGAGATTATCCACTTTGGTGGTAAAAACAGAGAGACAGACTATTATCTGAATGGTGACAGTTTAGGAAAAGTGGAGGTGCAAGGAGACCTGGGTGTCATGGTACATCAGTCAATGAAGGTTTGCATGCAGGTGCAGCAGGCGGTTAAGAAAGCAAATGGCATGTTGGCTTTCATAGCGAGGAGATTTGAGTACAAGGGCAGGGAGGTGTTGCTACAATTGTACAGGGCCTTGGTGAGGCCACACCTGGAGTATTTTGTACAGTTTTGGTCTCCTAACTTGAGGAAGGACATTCTTGCTATTGAGGGAGTGCAGCAAAGGTTCACCAGACTGATTCCCGGGATGGCGGGACTGACCTATCAAGAAAGATTGGATCAACTGGGCTTGTATTCACTGGAGTTCAGAAGAATGAGAGGGGACCTCATAGAAATGTTTAAAATTCTGATGGGTTCAGACAGGTTAGATTCAGGAAGAATGTTCCCAATGTTGGGGAAGTCCAGAACCAGGGGTCACAGTCTAAGGATAAGGGGTGAGCCATTTAGGAACGAGATGAGGAGAAACTTCTTCACCCAGAGAGTGGTGAACCTGTGGAATTCTCTCCCACAGAAAGTTATTGAGGCCAGTTCACAAAATATATTCAAAAAGGAGTTAGATGAAGTCTTTACTACGAAGGGAATCAGGGGGTATGTCGAGAAAGCAGGAATGGGGTACTGAAGTAGCATGTTCAGCCATGAACTCATTGAATGGTGGTGCAGGCTAGAAGGGCCGAATGGCCTACTCCTGCACCTATTTTCTTTGTTTCTATGTAAGTAGCCAAGTTTTCTGACGATACAAAGATGGGAGCAAAAGCAATGTGTGAGGAGGACACAATAAATCTGCAAAAGGACACAGATAGGCTCAGTAAGTGGGCAATAATTTGGCAGATGGAGTATAATGTTGGAAAGTGTGAAGTGATGCACGATGGCTGAAAAAAAATCAAAGAGCAAGTTATTATTTGAATGGAGAAAGATTGCAAAGTGATGCAGTCCAACGGGACTTGGGGGTACTTGTGCATGAAACACAAAAGGTTAGAATGCAGGTACAGCACGTGATCAGGAAGACCAATGCAATCTTGGCCTTTATTGCAAAGGGGCTGGAGTATAAAAGCAGGGAGGTCTTGCTACAGTTACACAGGGTATTGGTCAGGCCACACCTGGAATACTGCGTGCAGTTTTGGTTTCCATATTCATGAAAGGATATACTTGCTTTGAGGAAGTTGAGAGAAGATTCAGTTGGTTGATTCCAGAGATGAGGGGTTGACTTATGAGAAAATGTTGAGGAGGTTGGGCCTCTACTCATTGAATTCAGAAGAATGGATGAGAGATGAATTATCGAAACGTATAAGATTATGAGGGGGCTTGAAAACGTAGTCGCAGAGAGGATGTTTTCACTGATATGGGAGACTAGAACTAGGGGGCATAATAGAAACATAGAAACATAGAAAATAGGTGCAGGAGTAGGCCATTCGGCCCTTCTAGCCTGCACCGCCATTCAATGAGTTCATGGCTGAACATTCAACTTCAGTACCCCATTCCTGCTTTCTCGCCATACCCCTTGATCCCCCTAGCAGTAAGGACCTCATCTAACTCCTTTTTGAATATATTTAGTGAATTGGCCTCAACAACTTTCTGTGGTAGAGAATTCCACAGGTTCACCACTCTCTGGGTGAAGAAGTTCCTCCGCATCTCGGTCCTAAATGGCTTACCCCTTATCCTTAGGCTGTGACCCCTGGTTCTGGATTTCCCCAACATTGGGAACATTCTTCCTGCATCTAACCTGTCTAACCCCGTCAGAATTTTATATGTTTCTATGAGGTCCCCTCTCATTCTTCTGAACTCCAGTGAATACAAGCCCTGTTGATCCAGTCTTTCTTGATAGGTCAGTCCCGCCATCCCGGGAATCAGTCTGGTGAACCTTCGCTGCACTCCCTCAATAGCAAGAATGTCCTTCCTCAGGTTAGGAGACCAAAATTGTACACAATACTCCAGGTGTGGCCTCACCAATGCCCTGTACAACTGTAGCAACACCTCCCTGCCCCTGTACTCAAATCCCCTTGCTATGAAGGCCAACATGCCATTTGCTTTCTTAACCGCCTGCTGCACCTGCATGCCAACCTTCAATGACTGATGTACCATGACACCCAGGTCTCTTTGCACCTCCCCTTTTCCTAATCTGTCACCATTCAGATAATAGTCTGTCTCTCTGTTTTTACCACCAAAGTGGATAACCTCACATTTATCCACATTATACTTCAGCTGCCATGCATTTGCCCACTCACCTAACCTATCCAAGTCGCTCTGCAGCCTCACAGCATCCTCCTCGGAGCTCACACTGCCACCCAACTTAGTGTCATCCGCAAATTTGGAGATACTACATTTAATCCCCTCATCTAAATCATTAATGTACAGTGTAAACAGCTGGGGCCCCAGCACAGAACCTTGCGGTACCCCACTAGTCACTGCCTGCCATTCTGAAAAGTACCCATTTACTCCTACTCTTTGCTTCCTGTCTGATAACCAGTTCTCAATCCATGTCAGTACACTACCCCCAATCCCATGTGCTCTAACTTTGCACATCAATCTTAGAATAAGGGCCCCCCCATTTTAAAACTGAGAGGAGGAGGAATTTTTTCTCTGAGCGTTGTAAACCTGTGAAATTTGCTGCCTCAGAGAGCTGTGTAAGCTGGGACATTGAATATATTTAAGACAGAGATAGACAGTGTCTTAACCGATAAGGGAATAAGGGGTTAGGGGAACGTGCAGGGAAGTGAAGCTGAGTCCATGATCGGATCAGACATGATTGTATTAAATGGCAGAGCACATTCGAGAAGCCCTATGGCCTACTCCTGCTCCTATTTCTTATGTTCTTATTTTCTTATATAGTGGGTGTCTGGTATGGGAGTGTGGATTTGACTCTATCTGTCTACCTCTGGTATGTGAATGAGGGTTTTACTCTATGTTAGTTTCTGATACGAGAGGTGGATTTTATCCTGTACAAGTCAATTTCTGGTCATTGCCTGTGGGTTTCATTCTGTATCAAAAAGGGCCACATTACAACATAATTCTAAAAGGACAAAGAGTGTTAAAAAAACAAGCCTGAAGGATCTGAGTCTCAAAGCGAGAAGCATTTGTAATAAGGTGGATGAATTAACTGCGCAGATAGCTGTTAACGGATATAATGTAATTGGGATTACAGAGACATGGCTTCAGAGTAACCAAAGCTGGGAATATAACATCCAGGAGTATTCAATAATCAGGAAGAATAGCCAGAAAGGAAAAGGAGGTGGGGTAGCGTTCATGGTTAAAGAGGAGGTTAAGGCAATAGTAAGGAAGGACATTAGCTGGGATGATGTGGAATCTATATGGGTAGAGCTGCGAAACATCGAAGGGCAGAAAACGTTAGTTGGGGTTGTGTACAGACCACCAAACAGTAGTAGGGAGGTTGGGGATGGAAATTAAGGACACGTGCAATAAGGGTACAGCAGTTATCATGGGTGACTTTAACCTACATATTGATTGGGCTAATCAAACTTGTAGCAATACTGTGGTGGAAAATTTCCTAGAGTGTATAAGGGATGGTTTTCTAGACCAATATGTCGAGGAACCTATGAGAGAGCAGGCCATCCTAGACTGGGTTTTGTGTAACGAGAGAGGATTAATTAGCAATCTGGTCTTGCATGGCTCCTTGGGGAAGAGTGACCATAATATGGCAGAATTCGTCATTAAAATGGAGAGCAACCCAGTTAACTCAGAGACTAGGGTCCTGAACATAAAGGAAACTTCGATGGTATGAGACGTGATTTGGATAGGATAAACTGGCGAATGATACTTAAAGGGTTGACGGTGGATAGGCAATGGCAGACATTTAAAGATCACTTGGATGAATTACAACTATTGTATATCCCTGTCTGGCGTAAAAAATAAAACTGGAACGGTGGCTCAACCATGGCTAACAAGGGAAATTAGGGACAGTGTTAAATCCAAGGAAGAGGCATAGAAATTGGCCTGAAAAAGCAGCAAACCTAAGGACTGGGAGAAATTTAGAATTCAGCAGAGGAGGACTAAGGATGTAATTAGGAGGGGAAAATAGAATACGAGAGTAAGCTTGCAGGGAACATAAAAACTGACTGCAAAAGCTTCTATAGATATGTGAAGAGAAAAAGATTGATGAAGTCTAATGTCGGCCCCTTGCAGTCAGAATCAGGCGATTTCATAATGGGGAACAAGGAAATGGCAGACCAACTGAACAAATACTTTGGTTCTGTCTTCAGTAAGGAAGACACGAATAACCTCCCAAAAATACTAGGGGACCGAGGGTCTAGCGGGAAGGAGGAACTGAGGGAAATCCTTATTAGTCAGGAAAAGCTTGTAGGGAAACTGATGGGATTGATGGCCAATAAATCCCCAGGGTCTGACAGTCTGCATCCGAGAGTAGTTAAAGAAGTGGCCCTAGAAATAATGGATGCATTGGTGGTCATTTTTCAAAATTCCATGAACTCTGGATCAGTACCTATGGATTGGAGGGTAGCTAATGTAACCCCACTTTTTAAAGAAGGAGGGAGAGAGAAAACAAGGAATTATAGACCGGTTAGCCTGACATCGGTGGTGGGGAAAATGCTGGAATCAATTATTAAAGATGTAATAGCAGAGCATTTGGAAAGCAGTGACAGGATCGGTCCAAGTCAGCATGGATTTATGAAAGGGAAATCATGCTTGACAAATCTTCTAGAGGTTTTTGAGGATGTAACTGGTAGAGTGGATAAGGGAGAACTAGTGGATTTGGTGTATTTGGAATTTCAAAAGGCTTTTGACAAGGTCCCACACCAGAGATTAGTGTGCAAAATTAAAGCACATGGTATTGGGGGTAATGTACTGACGTGGAGGCAGAACTGGTTGGCAGACAGGACGCAAAGAGTGAGAATAAACAGATCCTTTTCAGAATGGCAGGCAGTGACTAGTGGGGTGCCACAAGGTTCAGTGCTGGGACCGCAGCTATTTACAATATATATTAATGATTTAGACGATGGAATTGAAAGTAATATCTCCAAGTTTGCAGATGACACGAAGCTGGGTGGCAGTGTGAGCTATGAGGAGGATGCGAAGAGGCTGCAGGGTGAATTGGACAGGTTAGGTGAGTGGGCAATTGCATGGCAGATGCAGGAAAATGTGGATAAATGTGAGGTTATTCACTTTGGTGGCAAAAACAGGAAGGCAGATTATTACCTGAATGGTGACAGATTAGTAAAATGGGTGGTTCAAAGAGACCTGGGTGTCATGGTACATCAGTCACTGAAGGTAGGCATGCAGGTGCAGCAGGCAGTAAAGAAAGCAACTGGCATGCTGGCCTTCATAGCGAGAGGATTTGAGTGTAGGAGCAGGGAGGTGTTACTGCAGTTGTGCAGGGCCTTGGTGAGACCACACCTTGAGTATGATGTGCAGTTTTGGTCTCTTAATCTGAGCAAGGACGTACTTGCTATTGAGGGAGTGCAGTGAAGGTTCACCAGGATAATTCCCGGGATGGCAGGACTGACATTTGAAGAAAGACTGGATCAGCTAGGCTAACACTCACTGGAATTTAGAAGAATGAGAGGGGATCTCATAGAAACATATAAAATTATGACAGGACTGGACAGGTTAGATGCAGGAAGAATGTTCCTGATTTTGGGAAAGTCCTGAACCAGGGGTCACAGTCTAAGGATAAGGGGTAAGTCATGTCGGACTGAAATGAGGAGAAACTTTTTCACCCAGAGAGTGGTAAACCTGTGCAATTCTCTATCACAGAAAGTTGTGGAGTCCAGTTCGTTGGATATATTCAAGAGGGAGTTAGATGTGGCCCTTACGGCTAAGGGGATCAATGGATAGGGAGAGAAAGCGGGAGTGGGGTACTGAAGTTGCATGATCAACCATGATTATATTGAATGGCGGTGCAGGCTCGAAGGGCCAAATGACCTGCTCCTGCACCTATTTTCTATGTTTCTTTCCATTCTTGGTGTGTGATGTTATTTTGCGCTGTATCTGTCCATCTGTTATGTGAATGTGAGCTCTACTCCATACCCGTCATTCTCCAGTATATTAGTATTGTTTTACTGTGTACCACCAATTCCTGATAGAGTATTTGCTTTTCTTTTTAACTGTCAATTTGTGTTATGGAGGTGAGTGTTTATGTTGACTCGGTCGGTCTCTGGTAAATGAGTCTGAGTTTTACTCTATATCTATCTGTCTCTGCTATGAGTGTGGTCCTTTCTCTGTATCTCTCCATTTCTGTTATGGGAATCTGGGTTTTATTCTGTACCTGTCACGTTCTGACATGTGATTGTGGGCCTCACTCTATAACTGCCAGTTTCTGCTTAATTGTGAGTGGACTTTCCTTTGTACCTGTCAGTTTCTGGAATGAAAGAGAGATCTTCACCCTGTACCTGTCAATTACTGGTTCGTGAGTCTGGGCATGTCACTGTATGTCAATTTGTATTATGGGAATATGGATTGTAATATGTCAGCCTCTGATATGTGAGTGTGGGTTTTATACTGTATCACTCAGTCGCTCATATGTGAGTATGGGTTTTATACCGTATCACTCAGTCTCTGATATGCAAGTGTGTGTATTTTTCTGTAACTGTCAGGTTTTGTTGTGTGTTCAGGTATAATCTGTGCTTCTCAGTTTCTGCTATGTTCGACTGTACCTATTTGTTCCTGCTACTTGATTGTGTTTTAGACAGTACCTGTCAGTTCCTGCTATGTGAGTGTGGAATTTACTCTGTATCAGCTAGTCTCTAGTATGTGAACGTGAGAATTAATTTTACTTTTAACCTGTATTTCTCTGATATGTGAATAAAGATTTTGCCTTCTCTGTGTCATTTTTTTCTGATGTGTGTGTGTGGGTTTTACTCTGCCCCGATCAGTTTCTGAGATGCAAGTAACAATTTTACTTACTGCCTTTCAGTTTTCCGACATGTGCACATGGGATTTACACTTTACCTGTCAATCTCTGGTATGCAAGTGGGGATTTTATTCTGTTACTGTCACTTTCATATATGTGGGTGTGTGTATCTGTCAGTCTATGCTACGGGAATGTGGGTTTTATTCTGCACCTGTCATCTTCTGGTATGTTCGGGGGGTTTAAATACTGAATCCGTCAGATTCTGAAACATGAATATGGCTTTTGCTCTGTAACCATCAGCTTCTGATATGCGAGTGTGGTTTATACATTCCATTGGACATTTTTTCTGATAGATGATTGTCTTTTATTCTCTACCTGCCAGTTTCTGGCAAGTGAGTGTGTGTGTTTAATGTACCTGTCAGTGTGATCTGTTTCAATGGTGAAACAGCATGTGATTCTACTGCTCCATGTGGCTGTAAGATTCACAATGTAACTCTGCCACTTCGGATCACTGTGGGACTGACAGCTTCTGCTGTCTGTGACAATAGGATTGAGGCCAGTTCTGAGTCTCTGCGCTCTGTGAGTGATAATCTACTTACTGTGTGTGAGAAGGAGCTGCCTGCACTGTTCCTTGTGTTCCGGGTGGAGGAAAGCTCACATTTGTTCAGGCTGGTTGAAGAATTTTGCTCTGAGAATAATAATACGAGAACATTATTAGTTCTAAGAGATGGATGCGGGGGAGAATATGAGGGAGCGACAATGTATCTCTCGACCACCAGCAACATGGTTCTGGAGAACTCAGCTCACCGAAACAATATAACTGGTCTTTAAAATATCTTCTCCCACACTCCTCTCCTGGTGCCTGCAATAGATGCACTTTGCAAAACTCCCCACATCCTCACTGACAGGTGTGTTTCCACTGCTCACTGTCCAAGAACTACTTTCACGGTGAGATTGGAACTGAATCAGGAACATTCACTGCTGATTTAGGGAAAGAAAGCAGCAATGATTGGAAAGAGCGAGATGGTTTACTTTCTCTGTTACCTTACACTGTCCACACACAGCCCGAGAATGGCCTCCCCCTTCCCCCACTCACACCATGTCCCGGAACTAGTTCCTGCTCCACTCTGCCTCTTACACACAGCCCCCGAGGGAACTAAACCAGGAACGTTCACTCCTGGTTTGGAGAGAGAAAGCAGCAGATTGTAAACAGCAGATTCTGCTCATTCTGTCTCCCTTACCCTGGATACACGCTTCACACACAGCCCGAGAATGGCCTCTCCCTTCCCCCACTCACACCACACACTGACACTGACTCTTGGTCCACTCTGCCTCTTACACACAGCCCCCGACTCCCCCTGAACTCCCCCCGGACTCAATGCCGATCTCTGAGCCCATCTGCGGACACACTCCCAAAGTGCTGCGCTGCTGTAAGGAGGCTGCTGCTCGCTGCCTTACCCCGGGGAAAAAGTGTCACCATTCCCGGCTGTTTTAAACCATCTTCTTCTGCTCACTGAGTGAATGGCGATCACAAGCAGTGCTGGGGGAGGGGAGGGCGCATTCGCTCTTCTGCTCACTGGGAATGACACAGGGGGTGGGGCTGAACTGTGCATGTGCAGCTCTCTGCAATAATTCAATCTGTAAAAATCAAAGTGCACTTTTCCCAATTTACTTTTATCAGAATCTGAGCAAAGGAACTGGGCCTGTGGGGAAAGGATAGAGAATGATTAAAGCTGCAAGCCTTGTCCCTTGGAGATGATCAATTTGGGATCATTCCGTGCAGGGTGTTTCTCTCCATTAGCCCGTCTTCACAAAGCAATCCTGCAGCAACATCGGAGGGACGAGGGAGTGGGAGTGTTTGCTGGGACCGTGCAGGAGTTAATATCTGACAGAAACAATCCAAGATCAGTTGAATTAGAGTAAAACACTCGGTCACTGAGAGTAATACCGAAGTGTATAATCAAGGGGCTTTTGTGAGGGAAGAACTTAATACAATAACAATTCATAATGAAGTAGTACTCGGTAAAATAATGGGACTAAAGGCAGACAATTCACCTTGCCCTGATGGTTTACATCGTAGGATCTTAAGAGAAGTGGCTGCAGAGATAGTGGACACATTAGTTGTAATCTACCAAAATTCCCTGGATTCTGGGGCAGTCCCAACAGATTGGAAAACCGAAAATGTAACGCCTATATTTAAAAAAGGAGGCAGACAAAAAGCAGGAAACTAAAGACCAGTTAGCCTAACATCTGTCATTGGGAAAGTGCTGGAGACCATTATTAAGGAAGCAGTAGCGGGACATTTGGAAAAGCTTGATTCAATCAAACAGAGTCAGTATGGCTTCATGAAAGGGAAATCATGTTTGACAAATTTGCTGGAGTTCTTTGAGGATGTAATGAGTAGGATGGATAAGGCGGAACCAGTGGATGTGGTGTATTTAGATTCCCAGAAGGCATTTGATAAGGTGGGACATAAAAGGTTACTGCACAAGATAAAAGCTCACTGGGTTGGGGGCAGTATATTAGCACAGATAGAGGATTGGTTAACTAACAGAAAACAGAGAGTCGGGATAAATGGGTCTTTTTCTGGTTGGCAAATGGTAACCAGTGGGGTGCCGCAGGAATCGGTGCTATGTCCTCAACTATTTACAATCTATATTAATGACTTGGAAGAAGGGACCGAGAGTAATGTAGCCAAGTTTGCTGATGATACAAAGATGGGTGGGAAAGCAAATTGAGGACAAAAAAAATTTGCAAAGGGATATAGACAGGGTAAATGAGTGGGCAAAAATTTGTCACATGGAGTATAATATGGGAAAATGTGAGGTTATCCACTTTGGCAGAAATAATAGAAAAGCAAATTATAATTTAAATGGAGAAAAATTGCAAAGTGCTACAGGACAGAGAGACCTGAGGTTGTTTGTGCATAAAACACAAAAAGTTAGTATGCAGGTTCAGGAAGTAGTCAGGAAGGTAAATGTAATGTTGGCCTTTATTGTCAGGGGGATAGAATAAAAAGCAGAGAAGTCCTGCTCCAAGTGTACAGGGTGTTGGTGGGACCACACCTGGAACACTGTGTGTTTAAGCAGAGAAGTCCTGCTCCAAGTTTACAGGGTATTGGTGAGACCACACCTGGAACACTGTGTGTTTAAGCAGAGAAGTGCTGCTCCAAGTGTACAGGGTATTGGTGGGACCACACCTGGAACACTGTGTGTTTAAGCAGAGAAGTCCTGCTCCAAGTGTGCAGGGTATTGGTGGGACCACACCTGGAACACTGTGTGTTCAAGCAGAGAAGTCCTGCTCCAAGTGTACAGGGTATTGGTGAGACCACACCTGGAATACTGTGTGTTTAAGCAGAGAAGTCCTGCTCCAAGTGTACAGGGTATTGGTGGGACCACACCTGGAATACTGTGTGTTTAAGCAGAGAAGTCCTGCTCCAAGTGTACAGGGTATTGGTGGGACCACACCTGGAACACTGTGTGTTTAAGGAAGGATATACTTACACTGGAGGCTGTTCAGAGGTTGATTCCGGCGAGGAGGGGGTTCTCTGATGAGGACAGGTTGAGAAGGTTGGGACGATACACTTTGGAGATCAGAACAATGAGAGAAATCCGAGGTGTGAGAATAAAATAACTCAGCTCTTACTTTACCAAGATGGCCGCGCATGCGCTTTGCTGCTCACTGAACCAAGATGGCGGAGGACTGACCCTGCCTTCCTGTACAAAGATGCCCGCCGTTACCCGGGACCTGTGACCGGGAGAAAGCCTCGAGGCTGCAGCCGCCGATATTCCGGTTATTATTCCGGGCTTCCGGCGGGCACCAGGTGTTTCTGAAGCCTCCCCGGCTCCCCGCTGGTCCTTTACTCCCCTCCGCCCCGCGGAGTAGGAGCTGTTTGGCGGAACACTATTCATCACAGCCGCTCCGCCATTACACGCACCGCGCATGCTCCAAATACAGCCAGGTCTCGCACCTGCGCACTGGGCCCCTGTAGTCTGGGCTCGGCACATTCTCCATCGCGGGGAATGCTGGGTAAATACCCAAGACCACCTCAGTGACTGGGACAGGATTTACTGGGCCCCCATTGGGCACTGAACATGTTCATTCTGGCCCTCAGTCATTGTTCCTGCTGCTCTGTATAACCCTGTCCCTGAGCTGGACAGTAATGTTCTGTCTCAGGATTGTTTCAAACACCCTGTGTCCAATATTGGATTTCTCCACAAAAATAGCCTCGTTAATGTTCTCTTCACTTCCATTCTGGGACTTTTCTTACTCTAGATTGTTTCACTTCTCACGTAATTCATCTTTTCCCACATCAAATCCCAAACTTGTTTCATTTGAGTATCCGGCTTGTGGATGTCTCAGACTGAACCGGCGTGTCTCACTTTACACTCATTTAACGTTCCTTTCAACCAACCCTTGAAAGAACTATCTTGTGTAAGAATGTAAATCTGTTATTTTCTGTATTTAACGATTTTTGAATGTGGTTAATAGATCTTCACACATACTGCATGTGATCAACTTTGAAATGTTCTGACCTTTGAAATTGCCTTTGCTAATTTTGATGGGTTAGTTGAGTACAATTACTTGTTACTAACATACCTTGCAATATTTCTTGCATCAAAATAATTGTTTAAATACTTCATTTATCAGGTCTTTAGGTTCCCCACTGATCTCTGTTTCTTCTTGTGGGGGAATCTAGAACTCGGTGGCAAAGCCTGAGCAAAAGGGGGCGCCCATTTAAAATGGAAATGAAGAGGAATTTCTTCTCTTAGAGGGTCGTGAATCTTTGAAATTCTCTACCCCAAAGAACAGTGGAGTCTGGGTCATTGAAAATATTTAAGTTGCAGATAGCGTGCTTTTTGAAAGAGAGTGATGTCAAGGTTTATGAGGAGATGGCAGGGAAGCGAAATTGAGGCTAAGATCAGATCAGCCAAGATCTTATTGAATGGCGGGGTGGGCTGAAGGGGCCAGGTGGCTTCTGCTGCCCCTATTTCTTATATTCTTAGCGTTGGTTAGGGGCTGGGTTTAGATGTAAGTTTAGTGGTTGTGTTTTGTGGTTATTTGTTAAGATTGGGATTAGTGATTGGGATCGTCAATAGGATATTCGGCTTAGGATTTAATGATTAACTTAGAAAGCACTATTGGCAATATAGGTGTTATTGGACATGCTCTTTTCCATTTCATGTTTTTAACCTCTCAGAGCCGAGTCACAAAACAGCCTCACAATGTGTTCATTCAAGGAACCATCGTTCCTGCACAAGCCTCGTTTCTTTCTGTCAACAACACATCGTAATCTCTACATTTCTCATGGAAAAATAAATTAGTGACATTAGATTTTGGTATTTTGGAACAATAACAGATGGATACAGTTGTTGCACTGGTTACATCGAATCATCAACCTGCGTGAAAAGGACTTCTAACAATAATCTGTCACCAGGCCTCACCAGTCACCGTCTGATTATTCCATCGTCTCTTCATTCATTACCCACAATTCCCCTTAAATAGAGCTGCTTTCACCGGCATGACCATTCTCCATACTGAGGCTGTCTCATTACCAAGCAGAGCATAATCACTGGCACAGACTGTTTAGTCCGAATGGCTCATTTCTGTGTAATTCTATAATTTTGTAGGCTCATTGTAAGTGGTCCCTGGATTTGATGATTCATTGTAACTGGTCCCTGGATTTGGAGCCTCACTGTAAGGGGTCCATGGATTTCATGCCTCAGTGCAAGTGGTCCCTCGATTTGATGCCTCATTGCAAGTGGTCCCTGGATTTGGAGTCACAATGCATGAGGTTCCTGGATTTGGTGTCTTAATGTAAGTGGTCCCTGGATTTTGTCACGTATTCAACTATCATTGTAACCCATGTATAAGCTGACCTAAGTTGTACACCTTGAGAACATTGAACACAAGGCGGTGAACTTGTGGCAGACACTCCTAACCTGGACTTACAGGTATAAAAGGGAAAGCTCCACCCACCTTCATCGCTTGAGGTCTTGGTAATAAAGGCAACTGGTCACAGAGTGACCTTCTCTCAAATATGGGCCTCGTGTCCATTTATACTGTATAGTAAGTACATGTCATTGGCGACGAGAAACTGGGATTTAAACCACGTGAGCATAGCCACTAGTACCACAGAAGAGAGGTACTGTGTTGGTGATGATTGGGACGACTTTATTGAGAGACTACAGCAAAGTTTTGTCACTAAGAAATGGTTGGGACAGGATTCGGCCGACAAACGCAGAGCTCATCTCCTGACGGTTTGTGGATCCAGAACGTACTCCCTGATGAAGGCCCTTCTAGCACCAGAGAAGCCGGGGACAAGACATTCGAAGAGCTCAGTAAGTTGATCGGGGAACACCTTAAACCTGTGAGCAGCATGCACAATGCGAGACACCAGTTTTGCATGAACTGTCGGTGAGAAGGACAAAGCGTTCCTGACTTCATGCCTGATCTCCGACGACTGGCGAGCCTATGTAAGTGCACAGATGCAGGCAGAGCGGAGATGATGCGAAACTTTTTTATTGAGGGCATCGGGCGTGCTGGGGTTTTCAGGAAACTGATTGAGACCAAAGACTTGACCTTGGAAGCGGCTCTGATAGCCCAGACTTTAACTCAGGGGAGGAAGAGACCAGAATGATGTATGACAAAAATCTTGGCTCAAATAGAAACATAGAAACATAGAAACATAGAAAATAGGTGCAGGAGTAGGCCATTCGGCCCTTCGAGCCTCCACCGCCATCCAATAAGATCATGGCTGATCATTCACCTCAGTACCCCTTTCTTGCTTTCTCTCCATACCCACTTGATCCCTTTAGCTGTAAGGGCCATATCTAACTCCCTCTTGAATATATCCAATGAACTGGCATCAACAACTCTCTGTGACAGGGAATTCTACAGGTTAACAAATCTGAGTGAAGAAGTTCCTCCTCGTCTCAGTCCTAAATGGCCTACCCCTTATCCTAAGACTATGTCCCCTGGTTCTGGATTTCCCCAACATCGGGACTTCTGGACTTCCTCAACATGGGGAACATTCTTCCCGCATCTAACCTGTCCAGTCCCGTCAGAATGTTATAAGTTTCTATGAGATCCCCTCTCATCCTTCTAAACGCCAGTGAACAAAGGCCCAGTTGATCCAATCTCTCCCCATATGACAGTCCAGCCATCCCGGGAACTAGTCTGGTGAACCTTCGCTGCACTCCCTCAATAGCAAGAACGTCCTTCCTGAGATTAGGAGACCAAAACTGAACACAATATTCCAGGTGAAGCCTCACCAAGGACCTGTAGACCTGCAGTATATAAGAACATAAGAACTAGGAACAGGAGTAGGCCATCTAGCCCCTCGAGCCTGCTCCGCCATTCAACAAGATCATGGCTGATCTGGCCGTGGACTCAGCTCCACTTACCCGCCCGCTCCCCATAACCCTTAATTCCCTTATTGGTTAAAAATCTATCTATCTGTGATTTGAATACATTCAATGAGCTAGCCTCAACTGCTTCCTTGGGCAGATAATACCACAGATTCACAACCCTCTGGGAGAAGAAATTCCTTCTCAACTCGGTTTTAAATTGGCTCCCCCGTATTTTGAGGCTGTGCCCCCTAGTTCTAGTCTCCCCGACCAGTGGAAACAACCTCTCTGCATCTATCTTGTCTATCCCTTTCATTATTTTAAATGTTTCTATAAGATCACCCCTCATCCTTCTGAACTCCAACGAGTAAAGACCCAGTCTACTCAATCTATCATCATAAGGTAACCAACCCCCTCATGTCCGGAATGCGGCAAATGACCAGGGAGTCTACATTGTTAACGCGGCACACAGTTCTCTCGACAGACAAGGGCAATCGGACATGTCCCAGCATGCAGTAGAAACCAAAAGGGGAATTTAACGGAGACAATGGCTAGCTGAATGGTTAATCATGCCATTGCAATGGACAATGCGGCCAGTAATGGGGCAATCAACACCTGTTAATGGTGCACTTAAGGACAGTGACAGAGACAGTCAGAGACGATCGACTGGTAATGGACATTTTGTTTCCAATAACGTGTCCTGCAGCTCATGCTAGAGGTGTGGAGCCAAACACCCAGCCAGAGCCTGCAGGTATCAGCAATATACCTGCAGAAACTGCAACGTCAGTGGTCATTTGGCGCGTATGTGCAGGAAGCCTGCAGCCAGGTTAATGTACGAGGACGGCGGGCCTGCTGTTAGCACTACAAGGCCAAATGAATACTGGGGAAAATCACTGGAAGCTGAAGTTCAGCGAGTTCATGTGGAGCACATATACAGTTCATATACCAGGACGCTACCAATAATGATGAAAGTGCTCCTCAATGGCATCCCATTATTAATGGAGCTAGACACGAGGGCCAGCCAGTCCTTGATGAATATCAACCAATTTGAAAGATTGTGGGTGTCCAAGGCCAGGAGGCCAAAATTATTGCCGATTGATGCACAGCTACGGACATATACAAAGGAGATAATTCCGGTGCTAGATTCGGAGAACAGGTTGCCGCACTGGATTGTCCTGGGGGACGGTCCCACACTACTGGGGAGGAGTTGGCTTGCTGTCATGAACTGGAAATGGGGCGATGTCAATGCATTTCTTCTTTAGAGCGAGTATCATGCTCACAGGTCCTGGACAAATTTGACTCATTATTTCAATCCGGCATCAGCACTTTCATGGGGGCCAAGGTAGTGATTCACATAAACCCAGACGCCAGGCCAGTACACCACAAGACCAGAGCGGTGCCGTACGTGATGCAGGAAAAAATAGAATGCGAATTGGACCGCCTGCTGAGGGAAGGCATCATCTTGCCAGTTGAATTCAGTGACTGGGCGAGCCCGATCGTGCCGGTGCACAAGGCGGATTGGTCAGTCAGGATATGTGGCGCTTACAAGGCCACCATCAATCGGGTGTCACTCCAACACCAGTACCCACTACCGAGAGTGGAGGACCTCTTTGTGACACTATCCGCTGGCAAACTTTTTTCAAAATTGGACCTGACCTCAGCTCACATGACCCGGGAACTGGCGAGTGAATCGAAAAGCCTGACCACCATCACGACACACAAGGGGTTGTTTGAGTTTAACAGATGTCCGTTCGGGATTCGTTCAGCCGCCGTGATCTTTCAGCAAAATATGGAAAGCCTCCTCAAGTCGATTCCAAGGACGGTGGTTTTTCAGGACGACATCCTCATCATGGATCGCGATGCTGAAGAACACCTCCATGAACTGGATGAGGTGCTACGCAGACTGGACCGGGTAGGTCTGCGACTGCAAAAGGCAAAGTGCGTCTTCTGAGCTCAAGAGGTAGAATTCCTGGGGATGAGGGTAGCAGCTGACGGGATCAGACCTGCTCTGTCCAAAACGGAAGCGATCCGGAGAGCACCCAGACCCCGTAACACGATGGAGCTGCATTCATTCCTGGGGCTCCTGAAATATTTTGGTAACTTTCTTCCCAAGTATGGCATACTGTGAGAGCGCCTGCACATGCTCCCATTCAAAGGTCGCGATTGGGTTTGGGGGAACAGCCAGGAAAGGGCTTTTGATAGAGCACGCAACTTGTTATGCTCCAACAAACTGTTAATATTACATGACCCATGTAAGAAACTTGTTCTAACGTGCGATGCGTCGTCCGAAGGGGTCGGGTGTGTTTTGCAGCATGTGAATGCCAATGGTCAGTTACAGCCGGTAGCTTATGCCTCCAGAAGTCTGTCCCAGGCAGAAAGGGGCTGCGGGATGGTAGAAAAGGAAGTGCTAGCATGTGTATATGCAGTAAACAAAAATGCACCAGTACCTGATTGGCTGGAAATTTGAGCTGGAGACAGATCACAAATGCCTAACGTCCCTTTTGGCCGACAACAAGGCCATAAATACGAATGCGTTGGCCCGCATACAGAGGTGGGCACTCACGTTAGCCGCCTATGTCAATACAATTCAGCACAGACTGGGCACTGAAAACTGCGCCGATGCACTCAGCAGGCTCCCACTAGCCACCACCGAGGGGGCAACTGGGCATCATGCTGAGATGGTCATGGCTATTGAAGCTTTCGAAAGCGAAGGTTCACCTGTGACAGCCCGTCAGATTAAAGTCTGGACAAATAAAGACCCCCTACTGTCTTTAGTTAAGAAATGTGTCGTGAATGGGGACTGGGCAGCCACGTACAGGGCATGCCCTGAGGAATTTAAACCGTTTCATCGGCACAAGGATGAACTCTCGATTCAGGCCGATTGCCGACTATGGGAAAAGCGAGCAGTCATGTCCCAGAGGGGCAGAGAGGTGTTTATCAATGAACTTCACAATGGGCATCCGGGCACTGTCATGATGAAGGCAATTGCCAGGTCACACATTTGGTGGACAGGGATAGATGCAGACCTGGAACTTTGTGTTCGCAGGTGCAACACGTGTGCTCAGCTGCTCAACGCACCCAGGGAAGCCGCCATTAGCCCCTGGTCCTGGCCCGCCAAGCCATGGTCACGCATCCATGTGAACTACGCAGGTCCTTTCATGGGAAAACATTTTTTGGATGTAGTTGACGCCTACTCTAAATGGATTGATTGTGCCATTTTAAATTCAAGCACATCCTCTGCAACGGTAGAAAGTATACGGGCAATGTTCGCTGCCCATGATGTACCGGATGTCTTGGTAAGCTACAATGGCCCGTTTCCTGAACAAGCGTGTGGGGACCTTTGCAGTTCCAGCTGTAGATTTAGTTTTAATTTCTCAGATAACTGATTTTACTGTCCGGTTCTTCCTTTTCCCGCCTTAAACTACAAACACGGTCCCTGGTCGCCCTTTTTCTTTGCTCTCAGACCCGTTCATTTGCAGCGCCTGCCAAAGAATTAGAAACTTGTTTTAGGGTGATACTCAGACTTTAGCCACCTCGTTCTCTCTCACGCCTTCTTCAATTCAAAAGAACATTCTACTTAGGAGTCAATCAGTTTATTAACCTTCGAGTCCCAATGTAACAACCCAGAATGGGAGTTCTTACAGAGACCAGAACCGGGGCAGTTTGCACACTCTGACCCTCTTCCCTTTTCACAGAAGGACTCCCAGTTCTGGTCTCACTGCTGCCTGTGCGGCGGATCGATCGATAATCTATGTAATCCAACTTTTACAAAGATTGAGTGGATTGTGTCCCGTTACAGAATAAGTGGGGAGTGATTCCCTCCCATTACATATAGTTTGAAACTGAACCCTAATTTAATCCTGATTGTAACAGCTTGGAATTTACAAGTGAAATGTGGATTAAGACAAAGGGAAACAAAAAAGTGTTTGGAAATATGTGGCTAATGGGGAAGTTACTAATATAATCCGCAATTTTAACAATTATTGGCGGGATTTTTGAATTTCTAAATCCTTCGAAGACTGACTGTTCAGAACAGTCATTTCCGCCCAGGTTTCTTTGGTGGGCTAAGCAGGCTACGATTGGTCATCCTAAAGGACCAATGAAATTCACCACAGAGCGACCAATCACAAGTTAGCTCCCTGCATTCCTTCAGAAGGTATAAGGCAGATGTGGGAGGAGTTTCTCATTCTTTCCATGAACGTGTCGATTGTGGAACTGCCTCGAAGATAGAAACATAGAAACATAGAAAATATGTGCAGGAGTAGGCCATTCGGCCCTTCTAGCCTGCACCGCCATGAAGATGAAAAACCGGCGGTAAAGCTCGGGCCAAGGCCAAGTTTCGCCGGACTGCAGTTCCCTGTGGGCCGTGTTCACAGGCTCCTGCGGAAGGGGAACTACGCTGAGCGTGTGGGTGCCGGAGCCCCGGTCTACATGACTGCTGTGCTCGAGTATCTGACCGGCTGAAATCCTGGAGCTGGCAGGCAAACCGGCCCGCGACAACAAGAAGAACCGCACCAGCCCAAGACACCTGCAGCTGGCCATCCGCAACGACCAGGTGCTCAACAAGCTGCTGGGAAAGGTGGCCATCGCTCAGGGCGGGGTGCTGCCTAATATCCAGGCTGTGCTGCTGCCCAAGAAAACCAACAGTGTGTCCAAGAGCAAGTAAAGCGGACAGGATTTAATCTAATAAACCAAAGGCTCTTTTCCGAGCCACCCACAGTATCAATGTAAGGGCAGGTTAATGCTCTCTGGATCACAATTGTCCCAAATCTAAATTAACTTTGAATCTCTGCAATTAAGCGGTTAGTTTCCTGATCAGAAATGACCCTCAGACATTGTCGGTTCTAAACTGGTCACTGCTGACAGACAGTGCAACAGGTTTGCTGTTGTAAAATCCTGCTGTAAGGTACCATAAATCATTTCTGGCCTGCGAGGTGGTAAATTTACCCCGATTGCGATGGCCGGGTTGGTCTGCGACTGAAAAAGGTGAAGTGCATCTTCATAGCTCCAGAGGTAGAATTCCTGCGGATGAGGGTAGCAGCAGATGGGATCAACCGACTGTGTCCAAAACGGAAGCGATCCAGAGAGCACCCAGACCGCGTAACACGACGGAGTTGCATTCATTACTGGGGCTCCTGAATTATTTTGCTCACTTTCTTCCCAAGTTGACACGCTGTTAGAGCCGCGACACGTGCTCCTGCACAAAGGTCGTGAATGGTTCTGGGGGGACAGCCAGGAAAGGGCTTCTGATAGAGCACAGAATTTGCTATGCACCAACAATCTGTTAACGCTATATGACCCATGTAAGAAACTTGTTTTAACATGCGATGCATCGTCCTATGTGGCCAGGTGTGTGTTGCAGCATGTGAATGCTAATGGTCAGTTTCAGCCAGTGGCTTATGCCTCCAGATATCTGTCCCAGGCAGAACGGGGCTACGGGATGGTAGAGAAATAAGCGCTTGCATGGATATATGCTGTACAAAAAAATGCACCAGTACCTGTTCCGCAGGAAGTGTGAGCTGGAGACAGATCACAAACCCCGAACGTCCTTTTTGGCCGACAACAAGGCCATACATGCAAATGCATTGACCCCCATACAGACGGGCCACTCACGTTAGCCGCCGATGACTACACAATTCATCACAGACCGGGCACTGAAAACTGCACCGATGCACTCAGCAGGCTCCCACTAGCCACCATCGAGGGGCCAACCGAGCATGCTGCTGAGATGGTCATTGCTGTTGAAGTTTTCGAAAGCGAAGGCTCACCTGTGACAGCCCGTCAGATCAAAATCTGGAAAAATAGAGACCCACTACTGTCTTTAGTCAAGAAATGTGTCCTAAATCGGGACTGGGCAGCCACGTACGGGACATTCCCTGAGGAATTCAAACCATTTCACAGACGCAACGATGAACCCTCGATTCAGGCCGATTGCCTACTATGGGGAAACCGTGTAGTCATGCCCCAGATGGGCAGAGAGATGTTCAACAGAGAACTCCACAATGAGCACCCGGGCATTGTCATGATGAAGGCAATTGCCAGGTCACACGTTTGCTGGCCAGGGATAGATGCCGACCTGGAATTTTGTGTTCACAGACGCAACACGTATTCCCAGCTGGGCAATGCGCCCAGGGAAGTTTCCCCTTAGCCCCTGGTCCTGGCCCGCCAACCATGGTCATGTATCCATGTGGACTACGCAAGTCCTTTCATGAGAAAAAATGTATTTGGTTGCAGTAGACGCCTACTTCAAATGGATCGATGTGACATTCTCAATTCAAGCACATCCTCCGCCAAGGTAGAAAGTCAACGTGCAATGTTCGCTGCCCATGGTCGACCGGACGCATTGGTCAGCGACAATGGCCCGTGCTTTACAAACATTGACTTCCAGGACTCCATGTCAGAACGGCACCGTTCAAGCCGGCCTCAAATGGTCAGGTGGAAGGAGCAGTGCAGATAATCAAACAGTGGATGCTCAGAATCCAAAGGGGTTCCCTACAAAGCCGCTTATCATGCCTCCTGTTGTCCAATAGATCCCGACCACACTCGCCACAGGGGTTCCACCCGCAGAGCTGCTAATGAAAAGGACACTCAAAACCATGTGATCCATTATACGCCACACCATGAAAGAAATTGTTGAGAGCAGGCGCCAGTCACAATGTGACTACCGTGACGGGAATACGAGGGCGCGATGTATTGATGTCAATGACTCTGCCTTTGTCCTCAACTACGCTGCAGGGCTTAAGTAACTTGCAGGCACTGTGATTGCCCAAAGAGGGAAATAGGATTCTGATAGTTAAACTTACCAATGGACAAATCTGCCGCAAACACGTGGATGAAACAAAAAGGGGGTTCAGCAACCCCATAGAAGAAGCAGAGGAAGAACACGATGTAGAGTTTACTCCACCACAGGTGACCAAACATCGGAACCACGTGGAGGAGAGCCCAGTCACTGTGGGCAGTCCGGACAGGCCTGAGGCACCGCAAACAGCAGACACTCAGGCCAGCGCCCAACAACCGGAACCCCAACTCAGACGCTCTACAAGGGAGTGTAAACCACCAGAGAGACTTAACCTGTGATCTCAATAAGACTTTGGGGGGAGGTGATGTCATGTATTCAACTATCATTGTCACCCATATATAAGCTGACCGAAGTTGTACACCTTGAGAACATTGACCACAATGGGGTGAACTTGTGGGAGACACTCCTAACCTTGACTTTCAAGTATAAAAGGAGGACCTCCACCCACCTTCATCACTTGAGGTATTGGTAAAAAAGGTAACTGGTCACAGAGTGACCTTCTCTCAAGTATGGGCCTCGTGTGCATTTATACAGTATCGTAACGACATATCAGATTTGGTGTCACAATGTAAGTGGTCCCTGGATTTGGTGTCACTATGTAAGGGAAGCCTGGATTTGTTGTCAACAGCACCTGTGGACAACCCCGCAGATCAGCAACGCATTCAGCACAGAATGATCCCACTAAAATCTATTCCCAATTAACACTACCCAAAGTAATTCACCAGAAACAGCCCCGTGCCTGCAAAGAACTGCAGCCCCGCATTTAGCTTCGGTGGAATACACAATACCAAACATTTTAAAGAAAAAGGAAACCCATCATAGTTCAAGAAAGGCGATTATTGGGCAGTAAATACCCCTCACTCATACAACTCATTCACCTCTACTCTCCAACTCCCCCTCGCCAACTACTCTTTCGCCCCTACTCTCCAAACCCCTCACCCAACTCCTCTATCACCACATTTCTTTCAAACCCTCACCCCAACTCCTCTTTCACCCTTCTCTCCAAATCCCTCCCCCAACTCCTCTTTCACCCCGACAATTTCATTTTCAACATCACTTACACAAGTCATCCACACTGGAGGTAAATCTGAGGAGCTTCTGTGTGATGGTGAGGTGATCACTGGACAATAAAGTGCAGAGACTGATGGGAGGCTGCTCATTACCCTCGGTGAGATTTAATCCCCTTACCACTGAATACTGCACACAGACGGTCACCTTGGTAACGGAATGGTCATTGTGACATCACTTTCTAAACAAGGGCACACAGGACAATGGGTCATCAATAAATGGTAAAGGGATTAAACACTCTGCAATTACATTGTAAATAATAGTAAATAAATGCTGAAAAATAACTGGCGAAGATAATAGCTTATCTCTGTGAAATTCACGAGCTAACAATACGAATGATGTGTTTAGTTTACACACACACACACACACTTACACATATATATATAGCAAAGACTTTGTGTACACACTTTTCAGTTGTTGTACTTAAGCTGATGCAATATGTTTTATTAGGTCTTGCTGCGTCAGGATATAAAGATACCGCACGCTATTGCTCCTCCTGCTGCCTGGGGGAATGGAGCAGATATTTAAAGGGACATGGACTCCCTTTTCTCTGCCTAGTTATACTTCAAAGAACAGTCTAGTTTATCTCGCAGTGTCGGAGGACTTCACAAGCCGAGCTCCCATTAACAGTTGCTCCCTTCTGTATTGTGCAGTGATTGTAAAGCTGTATATTTTCAGTGACTTGAGCCTTTCTATAATGTCTCAATTGTTTTTGATGATCCATTTGAATTGCTTTTTTAACTTGAAAGGATTTAAGAATTATGCATTGTGACGAAGGATTTGTTTAAAGGTGGATTTAAATTTGTTTGAAAATATTCTTTCTAACCCTCCCCCAACCCCACAAATTTTAGAACACTCTGCAATACTGACTGGGAAGCTCCCAAGTTAGGTCCTTGATCTGGGCTATTAGTTGTTCTCAGTCAAGGCAGCAATTCAGGGGTTCTAATTGTCCTCACTACCACTGGGTTAAATATAAGTAAAAATTTTCCAGTGCCCTTGCTCTTGATACCGATCCAGTGATATCAACTGCGAAGTGTGTGAATGTCACTTGAGGGCAGGATTGAACTCGGGTCTGATGCCTATCACAGTGGAAATTTATATCTTGTTCTTAAAGTAACAACTTTTGTAACCTCCATTTGCAGGGTATTAGAAGGGGAGGATCTGCAGCTTGGAAACTCAAACCAATCATCACGTCAGTATTTGAGGGAATCATCAGTTTCATCAGGATCACCTTATCATCAGTCTTTGGAAAAACACCAATCACAGCGAGGAGAAACAGGACATATGTTCTGTGTATGGATGTATCTTCAACCAGTCGTCTAGCCTGTGAGACTCGTATGCCCAGCTGACTCAACACTGTGAATGTGGGGACAGTGGGAATGGATGCAGATGCGCGTCGGGTGAAAACACATCAGGGAGAGGCCGTTTACCAGCTGAGTGTGCAAAGAGATGCAGTCGCTTATCTCAACACCTACTGTAGGCACATGCTAAGTCCTGTCACTGAAAGTGATTAACAGACTGGATTTTGTGTTCAGTGATCTCGGGCGTGTTCGCTATCCCTAACCTGGAAACCAAGGCAAAGAGAGGCATTCTGGAACGTGTGGGGAACTGGAACTTGTCTCTGAGAGTAATCAAAGGCATGGGAACTGAAACAATCGAGAGTTAGAAGGAGAAAAGGCCCCAAATGGAGCAGTCAGAAACAGGACATCAATAGTCGCCTCTTATCATAGAGATATCAAATATTGACACAGTGTGTAATTTGAAATATCAAAATATTAAACTCCAGCCCAGTTTTCAGAATGATTAACATCAGCAGAAACAAATCCCAACTGACAGAACGAACACGATTCAGTCAGAATGTGATTAACAGCAGTAATAACAGTAGAACCCAACCCTTGCAGTCACTTGTGAACTCGCAATTCAGATAACTGAATGAATCTCTTCCCACACTTCCCCAGTGTGAACTCGCTGGAGATTCAGCAGATGATGGAGTGAAACCCTACCCACACACGGAGCAGGTGAACGGCCTCTTCCCGGTGTGACTGTGCCAATGAATTTCTACATCAGACGGGGAGCTGAATCTCTCCCCACAGTCTCCACATTCCCACGGTTTCTCCATGGTGTGGGTGCCCTTGTGTCTCTCCAGTTTGGACGATCAGTTGAAGATTTGTCCACACACACAACACGAGTAGCTTCTCTCTGCTGTGAATGGTGCGAAGTTCTTTCAGGCTGTGTAACTGGTTGAAGCTCTTTCAAGTGCACTGGAACAATCTCACTCAGATGTTTGTGTGTCGTGGTGCTTTCCCAGATGTTTGAAATATTTTCCCACAGAGAGAAGAGACAAACATTCCTGCTTCCACATTCAAAGGCCGAGGATGTTGACCATTTCCACCTTACATGGTTGGGTTCAGACCTGCAGCAGCTGTGTGCAAAGTGAGAATAAAATCAATGAGAGGCTGATTTTCTCTGCTGGCCACTGGGTCTTTTGTGCTGGCCCAATAGGGTGAGACTGTGTTGCCCGATAGGCTGATCCTGGGCTGGCCCAATAGGATGAGCCTGTGCTGCCAGATAGGGTGAGACTGTGCTGGCCCAATATGGTGAGACTGTGCTGGCCCAATAGTGTAAAGCTCTGCTGGGCCGATCGGTTGACCCTGTGCTGGGCCAATAGGGTGAGATTGTGCTGGCCCGGTAGGGTGAGCCTGGGGGCTGGGCCAATAGGGTGAGCCTGGGCTGGGCCAATAGGGTGAGACTGTGATTGCCCGATAGAGTGAGACTGTGCTGGCCCGATAGTGTGAGACTGTGCTGGCCCAATAGGGTTAGTCTGAGCTGGCCCAACAGTGTGAGCCTCTGCTGGCCGATAGTGTGAACCTGTGCTCGCCCGATAGGGTGAGACTGTGATGGCCCGACAGGATGAGCCTGTGCTGGCCCAATATTGCGAGACTGTGCTGGCCCGATAGTGTGAATCTGTGCTGGCCCGATAGTGCGAGCCTGGATTGGCTCGATAGGGTGAGGCCGGGCTAGCCCAATAGGGTGAGCCTGTGCTGCCTCAATGGGGTGAGCCTGGGCTTGCCCGAGAGGGTGAGGCCGGGTTGCCCCAATAGGGTGCATCAGTGCTGGCCCAATAGGGTGCGATGTCTGCTGTATAGCGTGCACATCTCTGAGCCATACAGAGGTGGTGTATTACACAGCCCTGCAGACCAAGTGCTTGCTGAAAGCTTTGAACTTAAATTGCTGGAGAAATACCATCAACGATGTCTTCACAAGATCCTGCAAATCCCCTGGGAGGACAGATGCACCAACGTTAGCGTCCTTGACCAGGCCAACATCCCCAGTATTGAAGCACTGACCACACTCGACCAGGTCCGCAGGGCGGGCCGCAATGTTCACAAGCCTGACACAAAACTCCCAAAGCAAATGCTCTAGTCGGAACTCCGACATGGCATGCGATCCTAAAGGTGGGCAGAGGATGCGTTTCAAGGACCCTCAAAGCCTGTCTGATAAAGTGCAACATCCCCACCGGCACCTGGGAGTTCCTGGCCAAAGACCACCCTAAGTGGAGGAAGTGCATCCGGGAGGGCATTGAGCATCTCGAGTCTCATCGCATAGAGCATACCGAAATCTAGCACAGGCAATGGAAGGAGCCTGCAGCAAACCAGTCTACAGAACTTTTCCTTCAACCACCGTCCATCCCAACTGGGACAGGGACTGTAATTCCCGTATTTGACTGGTCAGTCACCTGAGAACTCACTTTTATGGTTGGATCAAGACATCCTCGCTTTCGAGCTACTCCCTATGATGATGATGAATAGGGTGAGCATGGGATGGCCCAAAAGGGTGAGCATGGGATGCCCAATAGGGTGAGGCAGGGTTGGACCAATAGGATGAGCCCAGGCCCAGGGTCACCAGACAACAATCAGACAGCAAGGCTCTCCTTCTGGGGCCATTGACCTGGGCACAAACATGTGATCAATCAAACTGACATACACCCTGAAGCCCCGCCCACACGTTGTCCCTGCACAAAGGACCGCACATGCGCCGTGAGACCCGCCCTGACCAAGATGGCGGCCGCTGAGCCCGCTCCCTGCCCGGGAAAAAGTTACCACCAAGAAAGTAATCAAGAAGTCATCACCGAAGGGCGGCAAGAAGCGCAGAAGGTGGAAGAAGGAGAGTTACTCCATCTACATCTACAAACTTCACCCCGACACCGGCATCTCCTCCAAGGCCATGGACATCATGAACTCGGTTGTGAATGATATTTTGGAGCACAACGCGAGTGCGGCTTCCCGCCTGGTCCATTACAACAAGCGCCGCACCATCAGCTCCCGGGAGATCCAGACCGTCGTGCGCCTGCTGCTGTCCGGGGAGCTGGCCAAGCACGCCGTGTCGGAAGGGACAAAGGTGGTGACCAAGTACACCAGCTCCAAGTAAAACTGCACGCTGTCCTGAGAGATCAAACCCAAACACAACGGCTCTTTTAAGCGCCACCCACAACCTCTCTGAAAGAGCTGCACAAACCCATCTCCCTTTAGACTCAATTTACTGTAATTATTTCCTGAACAAGTGGGTGGGGACCTTTGCAGTTCCAGCTGTAGATTTAGTTTTAATTTCTCAGATAACTGATTTTACTGTCCGGTTCTTCCTTTTCCCGCCCTAAACTACAAACACGGTCCCTGGTCGCCCTTTTCCTTTGCTCTCAGACCCGTTCATTTGCAGCGCCTGCCAAAGAATAAGAAACTTGTTTTCGGGTGATACTCAGACTTTAGCCACCTCGTTCTCTCTCACGCCTTCTTCAATTCAAAAGAACATTCTACTTAGGAGTCAATCAGTTTATTAACCTTCGAGTCCGAATGTAACAACCCAGAATGGGAGTTCTGACAGAGACCAGAACCGGGGCAGTTTGAACACTCTGTCCCTCTTCCCTTTTCACGGAAGGACTCCCAGTTCTGGTCTCACTGCTGCCTGTGCGGGGGATCGATCGATAATCTATGAAATCCAACTTTTACAAAGATTGAGTGGATTGTGTCGCGTTACAGAATAAGTGGGGAGTGATTCCCTCCCATTACATATAGTTTGAAACTGAACCCAAATTTAATCCAGATTGTAACAGCCTGGAATTTACAAGTGAAATGTGGATTAAGGCAAAGGGAAACAAAAAAGTGTTTGGAAATATGTGGCTAATGGGGAAGTTACTAATATAATCCGCAATTTTAACAATTATTGGCGGGATTTTTGAATTTCTAAATCCTTCGAAGACTGACTGTTCAGAACAGTCATTTCCGCCCAGTTTTCTTTGGTGGGCTAAGCAGGCTGCGATTGGTCATCGGAAAGGACTAATGAAATTCACCACAGAGCGACCAATCACAAGTTCTCTCCCTGCATTCCTCCAGAAGGTAAAAGGCAGATGTGGGAGGAGTTTCTCATTCTTTCCATGATAGTGTAGATTGTGGAACTGTCTCGAAGATGAAAAACCGGCGGTAAAGCTCGGGCCAAGGCCAAGTGTCGCTCCACCCAGGCCGGACTGCATTTCCCTGTGGGCCGTGTTCACAGGCTCCTGCGGAAGGGGAACTACGCTGAGTGTGTGGGTGCCGGAGCCCCGGTCTACATGGCTGCTGTGCTCGAGTATCTGACCGGCTGAAATCCTGGAGCTGGCCGGCAAACCGGCCCGCGACAACAAGCAGACCCGCACCATCCCCAGACACCTGCAGCTGGCCATCCGCAACGACCAGGAGCTCAACAAGCTGCAGGGAAAGGTGACCATCGCTCAGGGCGGGATGCTGCCTAATATCCAGGCTGTGCTGCTGCCCAAGAAAACCACCAGTGTGTCCAAGAGCAAGTAAAGCGGACAGGATTTAATCTAATAAACCAAAGGCTCTTTTCCGAGCCACCCACAGTATCAATGTAAGGGCAGGTTAATGCTCTCTGGATCACAATTGTCCCAGATCTAAATTAACTTTGAATCTCTGCAATTAAGCGGTTAGTTTCCTGATCAGAAATGACCCTCAGACATTGTCGGTTATAATCTTGTCACTGCTGACAGACAGTGCAACAGGTTTGCTGTTGTAAAATCCTGCTGTAAGGTACCATAAATCATTTCTGGCCTGCGAGGCGGTAAACTTACCCCGATTGCGATGGCCGGGTTGGTCTGCGACTGAAAAAGGTGAAGTGCATCTTCATAGCTCCAGAGGTAGAATTCCTGCGGATGAGGATAGCAGCAGACGGGATCAACCGACTGTGTCCAAAACGGAAGCGATCCAGAGAGCAGCCAGACCGCGTAACACGACGGAGTTGCATTCATTACTGGGGCTCCTGAATTATTTTGCTCACTTTCTTCCCAAGTTGAGCACGCTGTTAGAGCCGCGACACGTGCTCCTGCACAAAGGTCGTGAATGGTTCTGGGGAGACAGCCGGGAAAGGGCTTCTGATAGAGCACAAAATTTGTTATGCTCCAACAATCTGTTAACGCTATATGACCCATGTAAGAAACTTGTTTTAACATGCGATGCATCGTCGTATGTGGCCAGGTGTGTGTTGCAGCATGTGAATGCCAATGGTCAGTTTCAGCCAGTAGCTTATGCCTCCAGATCTCTGTCCCAGGCAGAACGGGGCTACGGGATGGTAGAGAAATAAGCGCTTGCATGGATATATGCTGTAAAAAAAATGCACCAGTACCTGTTCCGCAGGAAGTGTGAGCTGGAGACAGATCACAAACCCCGAACGTCCTTTTTGGCCGACAACAAGGCCATAAATGCAAATGCATTGACCCCCATACAGACGGGCCACTCACGTTAGCCGCCTATGACGCAATTCATCACAGACCGGGCACTGAAAACTGCACCGATGCACTCAGCAGGCTCCCACTAGCCACCACCGTGGGGCCAACCGAGCATGCTGCTGAGATGGTCATGGCTGTTGAAGTTTTCGAAAGCGAAGGCTCACCTGTGACAGCCCGTCAGATCAAAATCTGGGAAAATCGAGACCCACTACTGTCTTTAGTCAAGAAATGTGTCCTAAATGGGGACTGGGCAGCCACGTACGGGACATTCCCTGAGGAATTCAAACCATTTCACAGACGCAAAGATGAACCCTCGATTCAGGCCGATTGCCTACTATGGGGAAACCGTGTAGTCATGCCCCAGATGGGCAGAGAGATGTTCAACAGAGAACTCCACAATGAGCACCCGGGCATTGTAATGATGAAGGCAATTGCCAGGTCACACGTTTGCTGGCCAGGGATAGATGCCGACCTGGAATTTTGTGTTCACAGACGCAACACGTATTCCCAGCTGGGCATTGCGCCCAGGGAAGTCCCCCCTTAGCCCCTTATCCTGGTCCGCCAACCATGGTCATGTATCCATGTGGACTACGCAAGTCCTTTCATGAGAAAAAATGTTTTTGGTTGCAGTAGACGCCTACTTCAAATGGATCGATGTGACATTCTCAATTCAAGCACATCCTCCGCCAAGGTAGAAAGTCAACGTGCAATGTTCGCTGCCCATGGTCGACCGGACGCATTGGTCAGCGACAATGGCCCGTGCTTTACAAACATTGACTTCCAGGACTTCATGGCAGGAAATGGTATCAACCATGTCAGAACGGCACCGTTCAAGCCGGCCTCAAATGGTCAGGTGGAAGGAGCAGTGCAGATAATCAAACAGTGGATGCTCAGAATCCAAAGGGGTTCCCTACAAAGCCGCTTATCATGCCTCCTGTTGTCCAATAGATCCCGAGCACATTCGCCACAGGGGTTCCACCCGCAGAGCTGCTAATGAAAAGGACACTCAAAACCAGGTGATCCATTATACGCCACACCATGAAAGAAATTGTTGAGAGCAGGCGCCAGTCACAATGTAACTACCGTGATGGGAATACGAGGGCGCGATGTATTGATGTCAATGACTCTGCCTTTGTCCTCAACTACGCTGCAGGGCTTAAATAACTTGCAGGCACTGTGATTGCCCAAAGAGGGAAATAGGATTCTGATAGTTAAACTTACCAATGGACAAATCTGCCGCAAACACGTGGATGAAACTAAAAGGGGGTTCAGCAACCCCATAGAAGAAGCAGAGGAAGAACACGATGTAGAGTTTACTCCACCACAGGTGACCAAACATCGGAACCAAGTGGAGGAGAGCCCAGTCACTGTGGGCAGTCCGGACAGGCCTGAGGCATCGCAAACAGCAGACACTCAGGCCAACGCCCAACAACCGGAACCCCAACTCAGGCGCTCTACAAGGGAGTGTAAACCACCAGAGAGACTTAACCTGTGATCTCAATAAGACTTTGGGGGGAGGTGATGTCATGTATTCAACTATCATTGTCACCCATGTATAAGCTGACCGAAGTTGTACACCTTGAGAACATTGACCACAATGGGGTGAACTTGTGGGAGACACTCCTAACCTTGACTTTCAAGTATAAAAGGAGGAGCTCCACCCACCTTCATCACTTGAGGTATTGGTAAAAAAGGTAACTGTTCACAGAGTGACCTTCTCTCAAGTATGGGCCTCGTGTGTATTTATACAGTATCGTAAGGACATATCAGATTTGGTGTCACAATGTAACTGGTCCCTGGATTTGGTGTCACTATGTAAGGGAAGCCTGGATTTGTTGTCAACAGCAACTGTGGACAACCCCGCAGACCAGCAACGCATTCAGCACAGAATGATCCCTCTAAAATCTATTCCCAATTAACACTACCCATATTAATTCACCAGAAACAGCCCCGTGCCTGCAAAGAACTGCAGCCCCGCATTTAGCTTCGGTGGAATACACAATACCAAACATTTTAAAAAAAAGGAAACCCATCATAGTTCAAGAAAGGCGATTATTGGGCAGTAAATACCCCTCACTCATACAACTCATTCACCTCTACTCTCCAACTCCCCCTCGCCAACTACTCTTTCGCCCCTACTCTCCAAACCCCTCACCCAACTCCTCTATCACCACATTTCTTTCAAACCATCACCCCAACTCCTCTTTCACCCTTCTCTCCAAATCCCTCCCCCAACTCCTCTTTCACCCCGACAATTTCATTTTCAACATCACTTACACAAGTCATCCACACTGGAGGTAAATCTGAGGAGCGTCTGTGTGATGGTGAGGTGATCACTGGACAATAAAGTGCAGAGACTGATGGGAGGCTTATCATTACCCTCGGTGAGATTTAATCCCCTTACCACTGAATACTGCACACAGATGGTCACCTCGGTAACGGAATGGTCATTGTGACATCACTTTCTAAACAAGGGCACACAGGACAATGGGTCATCAATAAATGGTAAAGGGATTAAACACTCTGCAATTACATTGTAAATAATAGGAAATAAATGCTGAAAAATAACTGGCGAAGATAATAGCTTATCTCTGTGAAATTCACGAGCTAACAATAAGAATGATGTGTTTAGTTTACACACACACATACACATATATATATAGCAAAGACTTTGTGTGCACACTTTTCACTTGTTGTGCTTAAGCTGATGCAATATGTTTTATTAGGTCTTGCTGCGTCAGGATATAAAGGTACCGCACGCTATTGCTCCTCCTGCTGCCTGGGGGAATGGAGCAGATATTTAAAGGGACATGGACTCCCTTTTCTCTGCCTAGTTATACTTAAAAGAACAGTCCAGTTTATCTCGCAGTGTAGGAGGACTTCACAAGCCGAGCTCCCATTAACAGTCGCTCCCTTCTGTATTGTGCCGTGATTGTAAAGCTGTTTATTTTCAGTGACTTGAGCGTTTCTATAATGTCTCAATTGTTTTTGATGATCCATTTGAATTGCTTTTCTAACTTGAAAGGATTTCAGAATTGTGCATTGTGACGAAGGATTTGTTTAAAAGTGGATTTAAATTTGCTTGAAAATATTCTTTCTAACCCTCCCCCAACCCCACAAATTTTAGAACACTCTGCAATACTGACTGGGAAGCTCCCAAGTTCGGTCCTTGATCTGGGCTGTTAGTTGTTCTCAGTCAAGGCAGCAATTCAGGGGTTCTAATTGTCCTCACTACCACTGGGTTAAATATAAGTAAAAATTATCCAGTGCCCTTGCTCTTGATACCGATCCAGTGACATCAACTGCGAAGTGTGTGGATGTCACTTGAGGGCAGGATTGAATTCGGCTCTGATGCCTATCACAGTGGAAATTTATATCTTGTTCTCAAAGTAACAACTTTTGTAACCTCCATTTGCAGGGTATTAGAAGGGGAGGATCTGCAGCTTGGAAACTCAAACCAATCATCACGACAGTATTTGAGGGAATCATCAGTTTCATCAGGATCACCTTATCATCAGTCTTTGGAAAAACACCAATCACAGCGAGGAGAAACAGGACATATGTTCTGTGTATGGATGTACCTTCAACCAGTCGTCTAGCCTGTGAGAATCGTGTGCCCAGCTGACTCAACACTGTGAAAGTGGGGACAGTGGGAATGGATGCAGATGCGCGTCGGGTGAAAACACATAAGGGAGAGGCCGTTTACCAGCTGAGTGTGCAAAGAGATGCAGTCGCTTATCTCAACATCTGCTGTAGGCACATGCTAAGTCCTGTCACTGAAAGTGATTAACAGACTGGATTTTGTGTTCAGTGATCTCGGGCGTGTTCGCTATCCCTAACCTGGACACCAAGGCAAAGAGAGGCATTCTGGAAGGTGTGGGGATCTGGAACTTGTCTCTGAGAGTAATCAAAGGCTTGAGAACTGAAACAATCGAGAGTTATAAAGGAGAAAAGGCCCCAAATGAAGCAGTCAGAAACAGGACATCAATAGTCGCCTCTTATCATAGAGATATCAAATATTGACACATTGTGTAATTTGAAATATCAAAATATTAAACTCCAGCCCAGTTTTCAGAATGATTAACATCAGCAGAACCAAATCCCAACTGACAGAACGAACACGATTCAGTCAGAATGTGATTAACAGCAGTAATAACAGTAGAACCCAACCCCTGCAGTCACTTGAGAACTCGCAATTCAGATAACTGAATGAATCTCTTCCCACACTTCCCCAGTGTGAACTCGCTGGAGATTCAGCAGATGATGGAGTGAAACTCTACCCACACACGGAGCAAGTGAACGGCCTCTTCCCGGTGTGACTGTGACAATGAATTTCTACATCAGACGGGGAGCTGAATCTCTCCCCACAGTCTCCACATTCCCACGGTTTCTCCATGGTGTGGGTGTCCTTGTGTCTCTCCAGTTTGGACGATCAGTTGAAGATTTGTCCACACACACAACACGAGTAGCTTCTCTCTGCTGTGAATGGTGCGAAGTTCTTTCAGGCTGTGTAACTGGTTGAATTTCTTTCAAGTGCACTGGAACAATCTCACTCAGATGTTTGTGTGTCGTGGTGCTTTCCCAGATGTTTGAAATATTTTCCCACAGAGAGAAGAGACAAACATTCCTGCTTCCACATTCAAAGGCCGAGGATTTTGATCATTTCCACCTGACATGGTTGGGTTCAGACCTGCACCAGCTGTGTGCAAAGTGAGAATAAAATCAATGAGATGCTGATTTTCTCTGCTGGCCACTGGGTCTTTTGTGCTGGCCCAATAGTTTGAGACTGTGTTGCCCGATAGGCTGAGCCTGGGCTGGCACAATAGGATGAGCCTGTGCTGCCCGATAGGGTGAGACTGTGCTGGCCCAATAGTGCGAGCCTGGATTGGCTCGATAGGGTGAGCCTGTATTGCCCGCGAGGGTGAGACTGTGCTGGCCCAATAGTGTAAAGCTCTGCTGGGCCGATCGGGTGAGCCTGTGTTGGGCCAATAGGGTGAGATTGTGCTGGCCCGATAGGGTGAGCCTGGGGGCTGGGCCAATAGGGTGAGACTGTGATTGCCCGATAGAGTGAGACTGTGCTGGCCCGATAGTGTGAGCCTGTGCTGGCCCAATAGGGTTAGTCTGAGCTGGCCCAACAGTGTGAGCCTCTGCTGGCCGATAGTGTGAACCTGTGCTCGCCCAATAGGGTGAGACTGTGATGGCCCGACAGGATGATCCTGTGCTGGTCCAATATTGCGAGACTGTGCTGGCCCGATAGTGTGAACCTGTGCTGGCCCGACAGGATGAGCCTGTGATGGCCCGACAGGATGAACCTGTGCTGGTCCAATATTGCGAGACTGTGCTGGCCCGATAGTGTGAATCTGTGCTGGCCCGATAGTGCGAGCCTGGATTGGCTCGATAGGGTGATGCCGGGCTAGCCCAATAGGGTGAGCCTGTGCTGGCTCAATGGGGTGAGCCTGGGCTTGCCCGAGAGGGTGAGGCCGGGTTGCCCCAATAGGGTGCATCAGTGTTGGCCCAATAGGGTGCGATATCTGCTGTGTAGCGTGCACATCTCTGAGCCATACAGAGGGGATGTATTACACAGCCCTGCAGACCATGTGCTTGCTGAAAGCTTTGAACTTAAATTGCTGGAGAAATACCATCAACGATGTCTTCTCAAGATCCTGCAAATCCCCTGGGAGGACAGATGCACCAACGTTAGCGTCCCTGACCAGGCCAACATCCCCAGTATTGAAGCACTGACCACACTCGACCAGGTCCGCAGGGCGGGCCGCATTGTTCACAAGCCTGACACAAAACTCGCAAAGCAAATGCTCTAGTCGGAACTCCGACATGGCATGCGATCCTAAAGGTGGGCAGAGGAGTCGTTTCAAGGAACCTCAAAGCCTGTCTGATAAAATGCAACATCCCCACCGGCACCTGGGAGTTCCTGGCCAAAGACCACCCTAAGTGGAGGAAGTGCATCCGGGAGGGCATTGAGCATCTCGAGTCTCATCGCCGAGAGCATACCGAAATCTAGCACAGGCAATGGAAGGAGCGTGCAGCAAACCAGTCTACAGACCTTTTCCTTCAACCACCGTCCATCTCAACTGGGACAGAGACTGTAATTCCCGTATTGGACTGTTCAGTCACCTGAGAACTCACTTTTAGGGTTGGATCAAGACATCCTCGATTTTGAGCGACTGCCTATGATGATGATGAATAGGGTGAGCTTTGGATGGCCCAAAAGCGTGAGCCTGTGCTGGCCCAATAGGATGAGCCTGTGCTGGCCCAATAGGGTGAGCATGGGTTGGCCCAATAGGGTGAGCCAGGGTTGGACCAATAGGATGAGCCTGTGCTGGCCCAATAGGATGAGCCTATGCTGGCCCAATAGGGTGAGCCTGTGCTGGCCCAATAGGGTGAGCATGGGTTGGCCCAATAGGGTGAGCCTGTGCTGGCCCAATAGGGTGAGCATGGGTTGGCCCAATAGGGTGAGCCAGGGTTGGACCAATAGGATGAGCCCAGGCCCAGGGTCACCAGACAACAATCAGACAGCAAGGCTCTCTTTCTGGGGCCATTGATCTGGGCACAAACATGTGATCAATTAAACTGACATACACCCTGAAGCACCGCCAACACGTTGTCCCTGCACAACGGACCACACATGCGCCGTGACGCCCGCCCTGACCAAGATGGTGGCCGCTGAGCCCGCTCCCCGCCCGGGAAAAAGTTACCACCAAGAAAGTAATCAAGAAAACATCACCGAAGGGCGGCAAGGAGCGCAGAAGGTGGAGGAAGGAGAGTTACTCCATCTACATCTACAAAGTTCACCCCGACACCGGCATCTCCTCCAAGGCCATGGACATCATGAACTCAGTTGTGAATGATATTTTGGAGCACAGCACGAGTGAGGCTTCTCTCCTGGCCCATTACAACAAGCGCCGCACCATCAGCTCCCGGGAGATCCAGAGCACCGTGCGCCTGCTGCTGCCCGGGGAGCTGACCAAGCACGCCGTGTCGGAAGGGACAAAGGTGGTGACCAAGTACACCAGCTCCAAGTAAAACTGCACGCTGTCCTGAGAGATCAAACCCAAACACAACGGCGCTTTTAAGAGCCACCCACAACCTCTCTCAAAGAGCTGCACAAACCCATCTCCCTTTAGACTCAATTTACTGTAATTATTTCCTGAACAAGTGTGTGGGGACCTTTGCAGTTCCAGCTGTAGATTTAGTTTTAATTTCTCAGATAACTGATTTTACTGTCCGGTTCTTCCTTTTCCCGCCTTAAACTACAAACACGGTCCCTGGTCGCCCTTTTCCTTTGCTCTCAGACCCGTTCATTTGCAGCGCCTGCCAAAGAATTAGAAACTTGTTTTAGGGCGATACTCAGACGTTAGCCACCTCGTTCTCTCTCACGCCTTCTTCAATTCAAAAGAACATTCTACTTAGGAGTCAATCAGTTTATTAACCTTCGAGTCCGAATGTAACAACCCAGAATGGGAGTTCTTACAGAGACCAGAACCGGGGCAGTTTGAACACTCTGACCCTCTTCCCTTTTCACACAAGGACTCCCAGTTCTGGTCTCACTGCTGCCTGAGCGGCGGATCGATCGATAATCTATGTAATCCAACTCTTACAAAGATTGAGTGGATTGTGTACCGTTACAGAATAAGTGGGAAGTGATTCCCTCCCATTACATATAGTTTGAAACTGAACCCAAATTTAATCCTGATTGTAACAGCCTGGAATTTACAAGTGAAATGTGGATTAAGACAAAGGGAAACAAAAAAGTGTTTGGAAATATGTGGCTAATGGGGAAGTTACTAATATAATCCGCAATTTTAACAATTATTGGCGGGATTTTTGAATTTCTAAATCCTTCGAAGACTGACTGTTCAGAACAGTCATTTCCGCCCAGGTTTCTTTGGTGGGCTAAGCAGGCTGCGATTGGTCATCCGAAAAGACCAATGAAATTCACCACAGAGCGACCAATCACAAGTTAGCTCCCTGCATTCCTACAGAAGGTATAAGGCAGATGTGGGAGGAGTTTCTCAAACTTTCCATGATAGTGTAGATTGTGGAACTGTCTCGAAGATGAAAAACCGGCGGTAAAGCTCGGGCCAAGGCCAAGTCTCGCTCCTCCCGGGCCGGACTGCAGTTCCCTGTGGGCCGTGTTCACAGGCTCCTGCGGAAGGGGAACTACGCTGAGCGTGTGGGTGCCGGAGCCCCGGTGTACATGGCTGCTGTGCTCGAGTATCTGACCGGCTGAAATCCTGGAGCTGGCCGGCAAACCGGCCCGCGACAACAAGAAGACCCGCACCATCCCCAGACACCTGCAGCTGGCCATCCGCAACGACCAGGAGCTCAACAAGCTGCAGGAAAAGGTGGCCATCGCTCAGGGTGGGGTGCTGCCTGATATCCAGGCTGTGCTGCTGCCCAAGAAAACCAACAGTGTGTCCAAGAGCAAGTAAAGCGGACAGGATTTAATCTAATAAACCAAAGGCTCTTTTCCGAGCCACCCACAGTATCAATGTAAGGGCAGGTTAATGCTCTCTGGATCACAATTGTCCCAGATCTAAATTAACTTTGAATCTCTGCAATTAAGCGGTTAGTTTCCTGATCAGAAATGACCCTCAGACATTGTCGGTTCTAAAGTGGTCACTGCTGACAGACAGTGCAACAGGTTAGCTGTTATAAAATCCTGCTGTAAGGTACCATAAATCATTTCTGGCCTGCGAGGCGGTAAACTTACCCCGATTGCGATGGCCGGGTTGGTCTGCGACTGAAAAAGGTGAAGTACATCTTCATAGTTCCAGAGGTAGAATTCCTGCGGATGAGGGTAGCAGCAGACGGGATCAACCGACTGTGTCCAAAACGGAAGCGATCCAGACAGCACCCAGACCGCGTAACACGACGGAGTTGCATTCATTACTGGGGCTCCTGAATTATTTTGCTCACTTTCTTCCCAAATTGAGCACGCTGTTAGAGCCGCTACACGTGCTCCTGCACAAAGGTCGTGAATGGTTCTGGGGGGACAGCCAGGAAAGGGCTTCTGATAGAGCACAATATTTGTTGTGCTCCAACAATCTGTTAACGCTATATGACCCATGTAAGAAACTTGTTTTAACATGCGATGCATCATGCTATGTGGCCAGGTGTGTGTTGCAGCATGTGAATGCCAATGGTCAGTTTCAGCCAGTAGCTTATGCCTCCAGATATCTGTCCCAGGCAGAACGGGCTACGGGATGGTAGAGAAGTAAGCGCTTGCATGGATATATGCTGTAAAAAAAATGCACCAGTACCTGTTTCGCAGGAAGTGAGAGCTTGAGACAGATCACAAACCCCGAACGTCCCTTTTGGCCGACAACAAGGGTTTAAATGCAAATGCATTGACCCCCATACAGACGGGCCACTCAGGTTAGCCGCCTATGACTACACAATTCATCACAGACCGGGCACTGAAAACTGCACCGATGCACTCAGCAGGCTCCCACTAGCCACCACCGAGGGGCCAACCGAGCATGCTGCTGAAATGATTATGGCTGTTGAAGTTTTCAAATTGAAGTCTCACCTGTGACAGCCCGTCAGATCAAAGTCTGGACAAATAGAGAGACACTACTGTCTTTAGTCAAGAAATGTGTCCTGAATGGGGACCGGGCAGCCACGCACGGGGCATTCCCTGAGGAATTCAAACCATTTCTCAGGTGCAAGGATGACCCCTCGATTCAGGCCGATTGCCGACTATGGGTAAACCGTGTCGTCATGCCCAGGTGGGCAGAGAGATGGTCATCAGAGAACTCCACAATGAGCATCCGGGCATTGTCACGATGAAGGCAATTGCCAGCTGACACGTTTGGTGGCCAGGGATAGATGCAGACCTGGAACTTTGTGTTAACAGATGCAACACGTGTGCCCAGCTGGGCAATGCGCCCAAGGAAGCCCCCACTTCGCCCCTGGTGCCTGGCCCGCCAAACCATGGTCATGCATCCATGTGGACTACGCAGGTCCTTTCATGAGAAAAATGTTTTTGGTTGTAGTACATGCCTACTCCAAATGGATCGAGTGTGACATTCTCAATTCAAGCACAGCCTCTGCCAATATAGAAAGTCGATGTGCAATGTTTGCTGCCCATGATCTACCGGACGCCTTGGTCAGCGACAATGGACCACGCTTTACAAGCATTGAATTCCAGGACTTCATGGCAGGAAATGGTATCAACCATGTCAGAAAGGCACCGTTCAAACCGGCCTCAAATGGTCAGGTGGAACGATCATTGCAAATAATCAAACAGGGAATGCTAAGAATCCAAGGGCGTTCCCTACAAAGCCGCTTATCTTGCCTCCTGTTCGCCAATAGATCCTGACCACACTCGCTCACAGGGATTCCACCCGCAGAGCTGCTAATGAAACTGACACTCAAAAAGGATATTCAAAAAGGAGTTAGATGAAGTCCTTACTACTAGGGGAATCAAGAGGTATGGTGAGAAAGCAGGAATGGGGTACTGAAGTTGCCTGTTCAGCCATGAACTCATTGAATGGCGGTGCAGGCTAGAAGGGCCGAATGGCCTACTCCTGCACCTATTTTCTATGTCTCTATGTTTCTATGTAACCAGGTTGTCCATTATACACCCCACCAGGAAATAAATTGTTGCGAGCAGGCGCCAGTCACAATGTGGCTACCATGACAGGAATGCGAGGGCACGACGTATTGATCTCAATGACTCTGTCTTTGTCCTCAACTACGCTGCAGGGCTTAAATAACTCGCAGCAACTGCGATTGCCCAAAGAGGGGAATAGGATTCTGATCGTTAAACATACCAATGGACAAATCTGCCGCCAACACGTGGAGCAAACAAAAAGGAGGTTAAGCAACCCCATAGAAGAAGCAGAGGTGGAACACGATATAGAGTTCATTCCTCCACAGGTGAACGAACACCGGAACCAAGCGGAGGAGAGCCGAGTCACTGTGGGCAGTCCGGAAAGTCCTGAGCCACCGCAAACAGCACACTAGTGTCAACAACTGGTGCCCCATCTCAGGCGCTCTACAAGGAAGCGTAAACCACCAGAGAGACTTAACCAGTGATCCCAATAAGACTTTGGGGAGAGGTGATGTCATGTATTCAACTGTTATTGTAACCCATGTATAAACTGACCGAAGTTGTACACCGAGAGAACATTGACCACAAGGGCGTGAACTTGTGGGAGACACTCATAACCTGGACTTTCAGGTATAAAAGGGGAAGCTCCACCCACCTTCATCACTTCTGTGCTGGCTAGTAAATGTTACTGGTCACGGACTGACCTTCTCTCAAGTATGGGCCTCGTGTGCATTTATACTGTATAGTAAGGACATATTAGACAGAGTGTTCAAACTGCCCCGGTTCTGGTCTCTTTAAGAACTCCCATTCTGGATTGTTATACTGCGGGGAGTGTCGGGTTAATAAACGGACTGACGCAACAGGAATTGAAAAATAAACTTCATAATTACTTGCGAGAGAGAATGTGTGACAGAGATCTGAGTCTCAGACCCTAAACATGCTTTTAATTCGGCAGACGGTGTAAATGAACAGGTCTGAGATTGAAGCTGCTTATCTGAGAATTCAAAACTAAATCTACAGCTGGAACTCCAAAGGTTCTCAGACACTTGTTCAGGAAATAATTAGTGATTTAAGTTTAAAGGGAGATGCGTTTGTGCAGCTCTTTCAGAGAAGTTGTGGGTGGCTCTTAAAAGAGCCATTGTGTTTGGGTTTGATCTCTCAGGACAGCGTGCAGTTTGACTTGGAACTGCTGTACTTGGGCACCGCATTTGTCCCTTCCGACACGGCGTGCTTGGCCAGCTCCCCAGGCAGCAGCAGGCGCACGGCGGTCTGGATCTCCCGGGAGCTGCTGGTGCGGCGCTTGTTTTAATGGGCCAGGCGGGAAACCTCACCAGTGATGCGCTCCAAAATATCGTTCACAACCGAGTTCATGATGCCCATGACCATGGAGGATTTGCCAGTGTCAGGATGAACCTGCTTCATCACTTAGTTGCTATCAATGGAGTAACTCTCCTTCCTCCACTTTTTGCGCTTCTTGCCGCTCTTCGGTGGTGTTTTAGTGACCGTTTTCTTTGCGCCTTTCTTAGCTGTAACTGTTTTCGCCGGTGGTGGGACCGTGCTCAGCGAACGCCATATTGGTCAGCGCGGTCTCACGGCGCATGCACGTTCCTTTGTGCAGGGACAAAGGGTGGGCGGGGCTTCAGGATGTCTGTCAGTTTGATTGGTCACATATTTATGTCCAGCTCAGTGGCCCGTGGAAGGGAGGCTTGTTGTTCTGATCGTTGTCTGGTGACTCTGGGCCAGCATGCCTCACCCTATTGGACCAGCGCAGCCCATATAAAACTATTGGGCCAGCCCAGGCTCACCCAATTCAAACAACACAGTCTCACCCCATTGCTTCAGCCCGGGCTCTAACTATTGGACCAGACCGGGCTCACCCTATTGGGCTACGCAGGCTCACCCTATTGGGCCAGTCCGGTTTCATCGTCTTGGGCCAGCATAAAAGGCCCCGTGACCAGCAGAGAAAATTAGCAGTTCATTTATTTTATTCTCACTTTGCGTACTTACCCAACCATGCTAGCTGGAAATGATGATTACCATGGGTCTTTGAATGTGGCAGGAGAAACATTTTTCTGTTCTGTCTGTGGGAAAATATTTCAAACATCAGTGTGACTGGAAAAGCACCGAGACACACATACCCTATCCGCGTGAGAATGTTCCAGTGCACTGAATGTGGAAAGAGCTTCAACCAGTTACACAGCCTGAAAAACATCGCACCATCCACAGCGGGGAAAAACGGCACGTGTTCTGTGTGTGGACGAAACTTCAACTGATCGTCTAACCTGGGGAGACACAAGGACACCTGATCCATGGAGAAAGCATGGAAATGTGGAGACTGTGGGAAGGGATTCAGTTTCCCGTCTGATCTAGAATTCCATCATCGCAGTCACACTGGGGAGAGACCATTCACTTGCTCTGTGTGTGGCCAAGGTTTCACTCAGTCATCTGATCAGCTGAAACTCCTGCGAGTTCACAATGGGGAAGTGTGGGAAGGGATTTACTCAGTCATTTGAATTGCGAGTTCGCAAGTGGCTGCAGGGGTTGGGTTCTACTGTCATTACTGCTGTTAATCACATCCTGACAGAATCGTGTTCATTCTGTCAGTTGGGATTTGTTTCTGCTGATGCTAATCACCTATAAAACTGGGCTGGAGTTGAATATGTTGATATTTCAAATAACACAGTGTGTCGATACTTGATGTCTCCATGATAAGAGGAAACATATTGATGTCTTGTTATCGACTGCTTCATTTTGCGCCTTTACTCCTTTCTAACTCTAGATTGTTTCAGTTCTCAGACCTTTGGTTACTCTCAGGACAAGTCCCAGTTCCCCATATCGTCCAGAGTGCCTTGATGTCCAGGGTAGGGATAGCTAACACGCCCAGGATCACTAAACACAAAATCCAGTCTGTTAATCACTTACAGATACTGGAATTTTCGTGTGTCCACAACATCTCTCTCACCTTCCATGTGTGAATAGAGTATCACACCAGCAAAGCCGCTTTCAATTTAAATTTGAATCCACTCAGTAAATGTATTTTTAAAAATATCTACAAGTAAACCGATCACATCAACTAATTGGCAAAGATTTAAAGTCAACGAGATGAACAAGTAAAAACATCACAGCTCTATATTCACAGGAGAAAGTCTATTATCTAATTCCTCGAATGTCAGTTGTTGAGATGAGAGAGCGAATCTCTTTCCACACTCAGCTGGTAAATGGCCTCTACCTGATGTGTTTCCTCCCGACGCACATCTGCATCCATTCCCACAGTCCCCACATTTACAGTGTTTTGTCAGCTGGGCACAAGTGCCTCACAGGTTGACGAATGGTTGAAGTTCTATCCACACACAACATGTCTACTGTTTCTCACCGCTGTGATTTGTGTTTTTCCAAAGGCTGATGATAACGTGATCCTGATGAATCTGGTGAATCTCTCAAATCTTGACGTGATGTTTGGTTTGAGTTACCAAGTTGCAGATCTTCCCCATCTAATACCCTGCAAATGTAGTTTACAAAAGGTGTTACTTTAAGTACAGGATAGAAATTCAGAACAGACAAGTCTAGATTCTACAGAAATTCTGCCACTCCTGTCCCTGCCAAGCTATAAAAGCCTTATTCTAGACGCTATCCCTTCATCCTCACTGTCTAAAATCAACCGCGAGGAACTTTCTGCAGGAAATGATGAATCTGGCTGGGTGCAATTCCACAGAAATATGTTAACCTCTGGTGCTTCACCATCATTCGACTCAGTGAGTGTCAGCAGGATTTCCACTGTGGTTGGCATCAAAGCCGAATCCAATCCTACCCCCAAATGACATCCACACACCTCCCAAGTGATGTCACTGGAACAGCATCATGAGCAAGGACAGTGGCTAATTTTTACTCATATTTAGCGCATTGGTACGGAGGACAATTATATCCCCTGAACCGCTGCCTTGGCTGAGAAGAAATAACAGCCCAGATCAAGGATCGAACTTGGAATATCGCAGTCTGTATTGCAGAGTGTTCTAAAATTTGGTGTGTTGAGGGAGGGTTGGAAAGAATATTTTGAAACACATTTTACTCCACCTTTAAACAAAACCTTCGTCACACTGCACAATTCTGAAATTTTTCCAAATTAAACAAGCAAGTCAAATGGATTATAAAAACAATGTGCCATTTTAGAAAGGCTCAAGTCACTCGAATAGACAGCTTTACAATCACAGCACAATACAGAAGGGAGCGCATTTTAATGGCAGCTCGGTTCGTGAAGACGCGACACTCTGAGATAAACTGGACTGTACATTTAAATATAAACAGGCAGCGAGAAAAGAGACCCTGTCCCTTTAATTAGCTGCCCCATTCGCCCGGGCACTGCGAGTTGCAACTATAACTTGAATGTTTTCCTGCAGGTTCCTGAAGTCCGAAGAAATAAAATTGCATCAGCTTAAGTAGAACAACTGAAAATAATGCACACAGAGTCCTTGCTATGTGCGTGTGTGTGTAAACAAAACACATGATTCTTAATCTTTGCTAGAGATAAGCTATTATCTGCACCAGTTATTATCCAGCATTTATTTCCTATTATTTACAATGTAATTGCGGAGTGTTTAATTCATTTACCATTTATTGATGACCCATTGTCTTGTGTGCTATTGTTTCGAAAGTGATGTCAGAATGACCATTCCGTTACCAAGGTGACCATGTGTCACCGCAGTATTCAGTGGGAAGGGGATTGAATCTTTGCTCTGGGGTGTGGATGCTGTGGGAACGTCGGCGCAAAATCACACGTCTCAAAGGGAAATATGTCTGTTTTCTCACATGTCGACCGGCTGGTTCCAGAGTGGGAGCAGAGAGGAGCGGCTGGTTCCAGAGTGGGAGCAGAGAGTAGCGGCTGGTTACAGAGTGGGAGCAGAGAGGAGCGGCTGGTTACAGAGTGGGAGCAGAGAGGAGGGGCTGTTGACGGATTGGGAGCAGAGAGGAGCGGCTGGTTGCAGAGTGGGAGCAGAGAGGAGCGGCTGGTTCCAGAGTGGGAGCAGAGAGGAGCGGCTATTTACAGAGTGGGAGCAGAGAGGAGGGGCTGTTGACGGAGCGGGAGCAGAGAGGAGCGGCTGTTTGCAGAGTGGGAGCTGAGAGGAGCGGCTGTATACGGAGTTGGAGCAGAGGGGAGCAGCTGTTTATTGAGTGGGAGCAGAGAGGAGCGGCAGGTTGCAGAGTGGGATCAGAGATGAGCGGATGGTTACAGAGGCAGGGAATGAGGAGCGGCTGGTTACAGAGTGGGAGCAGAGAGGAGGGGTTGTTGACGGATTGGGAGCAGAGAGGAGCGGCTGGTTGCAGAGTGGGAGCAGAGAGGAGCGGCTGGTTCCAGAGTGGGAGCAGAGAGGAGCGGCTGGTTCCAGAGTGGGTGCAGAGAGGAGCGGCTGGTTCCAGAGTGGGAGCAGAGAGGAGCGGCTGGTTCCAGAGTGGGTGCAGAGAGGAGCGGCTGGTTAATGAGTGGGAGCAGAGAGGAACAGCTGGTTACAGAAGCTCAAATGAGGAGCGGCTGGTTAGAGTTGCAGCAGAGATGGGCTGCTGGTTACAGAGTTGGAGCAGAGAGGAGCGGCTGTTTATAGAGTGGCAGCAGAGAGGAGGGGCTGTTGACGGAGCGGGAGCAGAGAGGAGCGGCTGTTTACAGAGTGGGAGCTGAGAGGAGCGGCTGTTTACGGAGTTGGAGCAGAGAGGAGCGGCTGTTTATAGAATGGGAGCAGAGAGGAGCGGCAGGTTACAGAGTGGGAGCAGAGAGGAGCGGCTGGTTGCAGAGGCAGAGAATGAGGAGCGGCTGGTTATAGAGTTGCAGCAGAGAGGAGCGGCTGGTTACAGAGTGAGAGCAGAGAGGAACTGCTGGTTCCAGAGTGGGAGCAGAGAGGAGCGGCTGGTTCCAGACTGGGAGCAGAGAGGAGCGGCTGGTTCAAGAGTGGGAGCAGAGAGGTGCGGCTGGTTCCAGAGTGGGAGCAGAGAGGAGCGGCTGGTTCCAGAGTGGGAACAGAGAGTAGCGGCTGGTTACAGAGTGGGTGCAGAGAGGAGAGGCAGTTTACAGAGTGAGAGCAGAGAGGAGCGACTGGTTACAGAGTGGGAGCAGAGAGGAGCGGCTGGTTACAGAGTGGGAGCAGAGAGGAGCGGCTGGTTACAGAGTGGGAGCAGAGAGGAGGGGCAGTTGACGGAGTGGGAGCAGAGAGGAGCCGCTGTTTACAGAGTGGGAGCAGAGAGGAGCGGCTGGTTACAGAGTGGGAGCAGAGAGGAGCGGCTCGTTCCAGAGTGGGAGCAGAGAGGAGCGGCTGGTTACAGAGTGGGAGCAGAGAGGAGCGGCTGTTTCCAGAGTGGGAGCAGAGAGGAGCGGCTGGTTCCAGAGTGGGAGCAGAGAGAAGCGGCTGGTTCCAGAGTGGGAGCAGAGAGGAGCGGCTATTTACAGAGTGGGAGCAGAGAGGAGGGGCTGTTGACGGAGCGGGAGCAGAGAGGAGCGGCTGTTTACAGAGTGGGAGCTGAGAGGAGCGGCTGTTTACGGAGTTGGAGCAGAGAGGAGCAGCTGTTTATTGAGTGGGAGCAGAGAGGAGCGGCAGGTTGCAGAGTGGGATCAGAGATGAGCGGATGGTTACAGAGGCAGGGAATGAGGAGCGGCTGGTTACAGCGTGGGAGCAGAGAGGAGCGGCTGGTTCCAGAGTGGGAGCAGAGAGTAGCGCCTGGTTCCAGAGTGGGAGCAGAGAGGAGCGGCTGGTTCCAGAGTGGGAGCAGAGAGGAGCGGCTGGTTCCAGAGTGGGTGCAGAGAGGAGCGGCTGGTTCCAGAGTGGGAGCAGAGAGGAGCGGCTATTTACAGAGTGGGAGCAGAGAGGAACGGCTGTTTACAGAGTGGGAGCAGAGAGGAGCGGCTGGTTAATGAGTGGGAGCAGAGAGGAAGAGCTGGATACAGAAGCTCAGAATGAGGAGCGGCTGGTTCCAGAGTGGGAGCAGAGAGGAGCGGCTATTTACAGAGTGGGAGCAGAGAGGAGGGGCTGTTGACAGAGTGGGAGCAGACAGGAGCGGCTAGTTCCAGAGTTGGAGCAGAGAGGTGCGGCTCGTTCCAGAGTGGGAGCAGAGAGGAGCGGCTGGTTGCAGAGTGGGAGCAGAGAGGAGCGGCTGTTTCCAGAGTGGGAGCAGAGAGGAGCGGCTGGTTCCAGAGTGGGAGCAGAGAGAAGCGGCTGGTTCCAGAGTGGGAGCAGAGAGGAGCGGCTATTTACAGAGTGGGAGCAGAGAGGAACGGCTGTTTACAGAGTGGGAGCAGAGAGGAGCGGCTGGCTACGGAGTGGTTGCAGAGAGGAACGGCTGTTTACAGAGTTCGAGCAGAGAGGAGGGGCTGTTGACGGAGTGGGAGCAGAGAGGAGCCGCTGTTTACAGAGTGGGAGCAGATAGGAGCGGATAATTTCAGAGTGGGAGCAGAGAGGAGCGCCTGGTTCCAGAGTGGGAGCAGAGAGGAGCGGCTGGTTACAGAGTGGGAGCAGAGAGGAGCGGCTGCTTCCAGATTGGGAGCAGAGAGGAGCGGCTGGTTCCAGAGTGGGAGCAGAGAGGAGCGGCTGGTTCCAGAGTGGGAGCAGAGAGGAGCGGCTGGTTCCAGAGTGGGAGCAGAGAGGAGCGGCTGCTTCCAGATTGGGAGCAGAGAGGAGCGGCTGGTTACAGAGTGGGAGCAGAGTGGAGCGGCTGGTTCCAGAGTGGGAGCAGAGAGGAGCGGCTGGTTCCAGAGTGGGAGCAGAGAGGACCGGCTGGTTCCAGAGTGGGAGCAGAGAGGAGCGGCTGGTTCCAGAGTGGGAGCAGAGAGTAGCGGCTGGTTACAGAGTGGGAGCAGAGAGGAGCGGCTGGTTACAGAGTGGGAGCAGAGAGGAGGGGCTGTTGACGGATTGGGAGCAGAGAGGAGCGGCTGGTTGCAGAGTGGGAGCAGAGAGGAGCGGCTGGTTCCAGAGTGGGAGCAGAGAGGAGCGGCTATTTACAGAGTGGGAGCAGAGAGGAGGGGCTGTTGACGGAGCGGGAGCAGAGAGGAGCGGCTGTTTGCAGAGTGGGAGCTGAGAGGAGCGGCTGTATACGGAGTTGGAGCAGAGGGGAGCAGCTGTTTATTGAGTGGGAGCAGAGAGGAGCGTCAGGTTGCAGAGTGGGATCAGAGATGAGCGGATGGTTACAGAGGCAGGGAATGAGGAGCGGCTGGTTACAGAGTGGGAGCAGAGAGGAGGGGTTGTTGACGGATTGGGAGCAGAGAGGAGCGGCTGGTTGCAGAGTGGGAGCAGAGAGGAGCGGCTGGTTCCAGAGTGGGAGCAGAGAGGAGCGGCTGGTTCCAGAGTGGGTGCAGAGAGGAGCGGCTGGTTCCAGAGTGGGAGCAGAGAGGAGCGGCTGGTTCCAGAGTGGGTGCAGAGAGGAGCGGCTGGTTAATGAGTGGGAGCAGAGAGGAACAGCTGGTTACAGAAGCTCAAATGAGGAGCGGCTGGTTAGAGTTGCAGCAGAGATGGGCTGCTGGTTACAGAGTTGGAGCAGAGAGGAGCGGCTGTTTATAGAGTGGCAGCAGAGAGGAGGGGCTGTTGACGGAGCGGGAGCAGAGAGGAGCGGCTGTTTACAGAGTGGGAGCTGAGAGGAGCGGCTGTTTACGGAGTTGGAGCAGAGAGGAGCGGCTGTTTATAGAATGGGAGCAGAGAGGAGCGGCAGGTTACAGAGTGGGAGCAGAGAGGAGCGGCTGGTTGCAGAGGCAGAGAATGAGGAGCGGCTGGTTATAGAGTTGCAGCAGAGAGGAGCGGCTGGTTACAGAGTGAGAGCAGAGAGGAACTGCTGGTTCCAGAGTGGGAGCAGAGAGGAGCGGCTGGTTCCAGACTGGGAGCAGAGAGGAGCGGCTGGTTCAAGAGTGGGAGCAGAGAGGTGCGGCTGGTTCCAGAGTGGGAGCAGAGAGGAGCGGCTGGTTACAGAGTGGGAGCAGAGAGGAGCGGCTGGTTGCAGAGTGGGAGCAGAGAGGAGCGGCTAGTTCCAGATTGGGAGCAGCGAGGAGCGGCTGGTTCCAGAGTGGGAGAAGAGAGGAGCGGCTGGTTCCAGAGCGGTTGCAGAGAGGAGCGGCTATTTACAGAGTGGGAGCAGAGAGGAACGGCTGTTTACAGAGTGGGAGCAGAGAGGAGCGGCTGTTTACAGAGTGGGAGCAGAGAGGAGCGGCTGGTTAATGAGTGGGAGCAGAGAGGAAGAGCTGGATACAGAAGCTCAGAATGAGGAGCGGCTGGTTACAGAGTTGCAGCAGAGATGGGCTGCTGGTTACAGAGTGGGAGCAGAGAGGAGGGGCTGTTGACAGAGTGGGAGCAGAGAGGAGCGGCTAGTTCCAGAGTTGGAGCAGAGAGGTGCGGCTCGTTCCAGAGTGGGAGCAGAGAGGAGCGGCTGGTTCCAGAGTGGGAGCAGAGAGAAGCGGCTGGTTCCAGAGTGGGAGCAGAGAGGAGCGGCTATTTACAGAGTGGGAGCAGAGAGGAACGGCTGTTTACAGAGTGGGAGCAGAGAGGAGCGGCTGGCTACGGAGTGGGAGCAGAGAGGAACGGCTGTTTACAGAGTTCGAGCAGAGAGGAGGGGCTGTTGACGGAGTGGGAGCAGAGAGGAGCCGCTGTTTACAGAGTGGGAGCAGATAGGAGCGGATAATTTCAGAGTGGGAGCAGAGAGGAGCGCCTGGTTCCAGAGTGGGAGCAGAGAGGAGCGGCTGGTTCCAGAGTGGGAGCAGAGAGGAGCGGCTGGTTCCAGAGTGGGAGCAGAGAGAAGCGGCTGTTTACAGAGCGGGAGCAGAGAGGAGCGGCTGGTTACTGAGGTAGAGAATGAGGAGCGGCTGGTTATAGAGTTGCAGAAGAGAGGAGAGGCTTGTTACAGAGTGGGAGCAGAGAGGAGCGGCTGCTTCCAGATTGGGAGCAGAGAGGAGCGGCTGGTTACAGAGTGGGAGCAGAGTGGAGCGGCTGGTTCCAGAGTGGGAGCAGAGAGGAGCGGCTGGTTCCAGAGTGGGAGCAGAGAGGAGCGGCTGGTTCCAGAGTGGTAGCAGAGAGTAGCGGCTGGTTACAGAGTGGGAGCAGAGAGGAGCGGCTGGTTACAGAGTGGGAGCAGAGAGGAGGGGCTGTTGACGGATTGGGAGCAGAGAGGAGCGGCTGGTTGCAGAGTGGGAGCAGAGAGGAGCGGCTGGTTCCAGAGTGGGAGCAGAGAGGAGCGGCTATTTACAGAGTGGGAGCAGAGAGGAGGGGCTGTTGACGGAGCGGGAGCAGAGAGCAGCGGCTGTTTGCAGAGTGGGAGCTGAGAGGAGCGGCTGTTTACGGAGTTGGAGCAGAGAGGAGCAGCTGTTTATTGAGTGGGAGCAGAGAGGAGCGGCAGGTTGCAGAGTGGGATCAGAGATGAGCGGATGGTTACAGAGGCAGGGAATGAGGAGCGGCTGGTTACAGAGTGGGAGCAGAGAGGAGGGGCTGTTGACGGATTGGGAGCAGAGAGGAGCGGCTGGTTGCAGAGTGGGAGCAGAGAGGAGCGGCTGGTTCCAGAGTGGGAGCAGAGAGGAGCGGCTGGTTCCAGAGTGGGTGCAGAGAGGAGCGGCTGGTTCCAGAGTGGGTGCAGAGAGGAGCGGCTGGTTCCAGAGTGGGTGCAGAGAGGAGCGGCTGGTTAATGAGTGGGAGCAGAGAGGAACAGCTGGTTACAGAAGCTCAAATGAGGAGCGGCTGGTTAGAGTTGCAGCAGAGATGGGCTGCTGGTTACAGAGTTGGAGCAGAGAGGAGCGGCTGTTTATAGAGTGGCAGCAGAGAGGAGGGGCTGTTGACGGAGCGGGAGCAGAGAGGATGGCTGTTTACAGAGTGGGAGCTGAGAGGAGCGGCTGTTTACGGAGTTGGAGCAGAGAGGAGCGGCTGTTTATAGAATGGGAGCAGAGAGGAGCGGCAGGTTACAGAGTGGGAGCAGAGAGGAGCGGCTGGTTACAGAGGCAGAGAATGAGGAGCGGCTGGTTATAGAGTTGCAGCAGAGAGGAGCGGCTGGTTACAGAGTGAGAGCAGAGAGGAACTGCTGGTTCCAGAGTGGGAGCAGAGAGGAGCGGCTGGTTCCAGACTGGGAGCAGAGAGGAGCGGCTGGTTCAAGAGTGGGAGCAGAGAGGTGCGGCTGGTTCCAGAGTGGGAGCAGAGAGGAGCGGCTGGTTACAGAGTGGGAGCAGAGAGGAGCGGCTGGTTGCAGAGTGGGAGCAGAGAGGAGCGGCTAGTTCCAGATTGGGAGCAGCGAGGAGCGGCTGGTTCCAGAGTGGGAGAAGAGAGGAGCGGCAGGTTCCAGAGTGGGAGCAGAGAGGAGCGGCTGGTTCGAGAGTGGGAGCAGAGATAAGCGGCTGTTTACAGAGCGGGAGCAGAGAGGAGTGGCTGGTTACAGAGGCAGAGAATGAGGAGCGGCTGGTTATAGAGTTGCAGCAGAGAGGAGAGGCTTGTTACAGATTGGGAGCAGAGAGGAGCGGCTGCTTCCAGATTGGGAGCAGAGTGGTGCGGCTGGTTCCAGAGTGGGAGAAGAGAGGAGAGACTGTTTACAGAGTGGGAGCAGAGAGGAGCGACTGGTTACAGAGTGGGAGCAGAGAGGAGCGGCTGGTTACAGAGTGGAAGCAGAGAGGAGGGGCAGTTGACGGAGTGGGAGCAGAGAGGAGCCGCTGTTTACAGAGTGGGAGCAGAGAGGAGCGGCTGGTTCCAGAGTGGGAGAAGAGAGGAGCGGCTGGTTCCAGAGTGGGAGCAGAGAGTAGCGGCTGGTTACAGAGTGGGTGCAGAGAGGAGAGGCTGTTTACAGAGTGGGTGCAGAGAGGAGCGACTGGTTACAGAGTGGGAGCAGAGAGGAGCGGCTGGTTACAGAGTGGGAGCAGAGAGGAGGGGCAGTTGACGGAGTGGGAGCAGAGAGGAGCCGCTGTTTACAGAGTGGGAGCAGAGAGGAGCGGCTGGTTACAGAGTGGGAGCAGAGAGGAGCGGCTCGTTCCAGAGTGGGAGCAGAGAGGAGCGGCTGGTTGCAGAGTGGGAGCAGAGAGGAGCGGCTGTTTCCAGAGTGGGAGCAGAGAGGAGCGGCTGGTTCCAGAGTGGGTCAAGAGAGAAGCGGCTGGTTCCAGAGTGGGAGCAGAGAGGAGCGGCTATTTACAGAGTGGGAGCAGAGAGGAGGGGCTGTTGACGGAGCGGGAGCAGAGAGGAGCGGCTGTTTACAGAGTGGGAGCTGAGAGGAGCGGCTGTTTACGGAGTTGGAACAGAGAGGAGCAGCTGTTTATTGAGTGGGAGCAGAGAGGAGCGGCAGGTTGCAGAGTGGGATCAGAGATGAGCGGATGGTTACAGAGGCAGGGAATGAGGAGCTGCTGGTTACAGAGTGGGAGCAGAGAGGAGCGGCTGGTTCCAGAGTGGGAGCAGAGAGAAGCGGCTGGTTCCAGAGTGGGTGCAGAGAGGAGCGGCTGGTTCCAGAGTGGGAGCAGAGAGGAGCGGCTATTTACAGAGTGGGTGCAGAGAGGAACGGCTGTTTACAGAGTGGGAGCAGAGAGGAGCGGCTGGTTAATGAGTGGGAGCAGAGAGGAACAGCTGGTTACAGAAGCTCAAATGAGGAGCGGCTGGTTACAGAGTTGCAGCAGAGATGGGCTGCTGGTTACAGAGTTGGAGCAGAGAGGAGCGGCTGTTTATAGAGTGGCAGCAGAGAGGAGGGGCTGTTGACGGAGCGGGAGCAGAGAGGAGCGGCTGTTTACAGAGTGGGAGCTGAGAGGAGCGGCTGTTAACGGAGTTGGAGCAGAGAGGAGCGGCTGTTTATAGAATGGGAGCAGAGAGGAGCGGCAGGTTACAGAGTGGGAGCAGAGAGGAGCGGCTGGTTACAGAGGCAGAGAATGAGGAGCGGCTGGTTATAGAGTTGCAGCAGAGAGGAGCGGCTGGTTACAGAGTGGGAGCAGAGAGGAACTGCTGGTTCCAGAGTGGGAGCAGAGAGGAGAGGCTGGTTCCAGACTGGGAGCAGAGAGGAGCGGCTGGTTCAAGAGTGGGAGCAGAGAGGTGCGGCTGGTTCCAGAGTGGGAGCAGAGAGGAGCGGCTGGTTACAGAGTGGGAGCAGAGAGGAGCGGCTGGTTGCAGAGTGGGAGCAGAGAGGAGCGGCTAGTTCCAGATTGGGAGCAGAGAGGAGCGGCTGGTTCCAGAATGGGAGCAGAGAGGAGCGGCTGGTTCCAGAGTGGGAGCAGAGAGGAGCGGCTGGTTCGAGAGTGGGAGCAGAGAGAAGCGGCTGTTTACAGAGCGGGAGCAGAGAGGAGTGGCTGGTTACTGAGGCAGAGAATGAGGAGCGGCTGGTTATAGAGTTGCAGCAGAGAGGAGAGGCTTGTTAAAGATTGGGAGCAGAGAGGAGCGGCTGCTTCCAGATTGGGAGCAGAGAGGAGCGGCTGGTTACAGAGTGGGAGCAGAGTGGTGCGGCTGGTTCCAGAGTGGGAGCAGAGAGGAGCGGCTGGTTACAGAGTGGGAGCAGAGAGGAGCGGCTGGTTACAGAGTGGGAGCAGAGAGGAGCGACTGGTTACAGAGTGGGAGCAGAGAGGAGCGGCTGGTTACAGAGTGGGAGCAGAGAGGAGGGGCAGTTGACGGAGTGGGAGCAGAGAGGAGCCGCTGTTTACAGAGTGGGAGCAGAGAGGAGCGGCTGGTTACAGAGTGGGAGCAGAGAGGAGCGGCTCGTTCCAGAGTGGGAGCAGAGAGGAGCGGCTGGCTGCAGAGTGGGAGCAGAGAGGAGCGGCTGTTTCCAGAGTGGGAGCAGAGAGGAGCGGCTGGTTACAGAGTGGGAGCAGAGAGGAGGGGCTGTTGACAGAGTGGGAGCAGAGAGGAGGGGCTGTTGACAGAGTGGGAGCAGAGAGGAGCGGCTAGTTCCAGAGTGGGAGCAGAGAGGTGCGGCTCGTTCCAGAGTGGGAGCAGAGAGGAGCGGCTGGTTCCAGAGTGGGAGCAGAGAGGAGCGGCTAGTTCCAGAGTTGCAGCAGAGATTGGCTGCTGGTTACAGAGTGGGAGCAGAGAGGAGGGGCTGTTGACAGAGTGGGAGCAGAGAGGAGGGGCTGTTGACAGAGTGGGAGCAGAGAGGAGCGGCTGGTTGCAGAGTGGGAGCAGAGAGGAGCGGCTGTTTCCAGAGTGGGAGCAGAGAGGAGCGGCTGGTTCCAGAGTGGGAGCAGAGAGAAGCGGCTGGTTCCAGAGTGGGAGCAGAGAGAAGCGGCTGGTTCCAGAGTGGGAGCAGAGAGGAGCGGCTATTTACAGAGTGGGAGCAGAGAGGAACGGCTGTTTACAGAGTGGGAGCAGAGAGGAGCGGCTGGCTACGGAGTGGGAGCAGAGAGGAACGGCTGTTTACAGAGTTCGAGCAGAGAGGAGGGGCTGTTGACGGAGTGGGAGCAGAGAGGAGCCGCTGTTTACAGAGTGGGAGCAGATAGGAGCGGATAATTTCAGAACTGGAGCAGAGAGGAGCGCCTGGTTCCAGAGTGGGAGCAGAGAGGAGCGGCTGGTTCCAGAGTGGGAGCAGAGTGGAGCGGCTGGTTCCAGAGTGGGAGCAGAGAGAAGCGGCTGTTTACAGAGCGGGAGCAGTGAGGAGCGGCTGGTTACTGAGGCAGAGAATGAGGAGCGGCTGGTTATAGAGTTGCAGCAGAGAGGAGAGGCTTGTTACAGAGTGGGAGCAGAGAGGAGCGGCTGCTTCCAGATTGGGAGCAGAGAGGAGCGGCTGGTTCCAGAGTGGGAGCAGAGTGGAGCGGCTGGTTCCAGAGTGGGAGCAGAGAGGAGCGGCTGGTTCCAGAGTGGGAGCAGAGAGGAGGGGCTGTTGACGGAGTGGGAGCAGAGAGGAGCCGCTGTTTACAGAGTGGGAGCAGAGAGGAGCGGCTCGTTCCAGAGTGGGAGCAGAGAGGAGCGGCTGGTTGCAGAGTGGGAGCAGAGAGGAGCGGCTGCTTCCAGATTGGGAGCAGAGAGGAGCGGCTGGTTACAGAGTGGGAGCAGAGAGGAGCGGCTGGTTCCAGAGTGGGAGCAGAGAGTAGCGGCTGGTTACAGAGTGGGTGCAGAGAGGAGAGGCTGTTTACAGAGTGGGAGCAGAGAGGAGCGACTGGTTACAGAGTGGGAGCAGAGAGGAGCGGCTGGTTACAGAGTGGGAGCAGAGAGGAGGGGCAGTTGACGGAGTGGGAGCAGAGAGGAGCCGCTGTTTACAGAGTGGGAGCAGAGAGGAGCGGCTGGTTACAGAGTGGGAGCAGAGAGGAGCGGCTCGTTCCAGAGTGGGAGCAGAGAGGAGCGGCTGGCTGCAGAGTGGGAGCAGAGAGGAGCGGCTGTTTCCAGAGTGGGAGCAGAGAGGAGCGGCTGGTTCCAGAGTGGGAGCAGAGAGAAGCGGCTGGTTCCAGAGTGGGAGCAGAGAGGAGCGGCTATTTACAGAGTGGGAGCAGAGAGGAGGGGCTGTTGACGGAGCGGGAGCAGAGAGGAGCGACTGTTTACAGAGTGGGAGCTGAGAGGAGCGGCTGTTTACGGAGTTGGAGCAGAGAGGAGCAGCTGTTTATTGAGTGGGAGCAGAAAGGAGCGGCAGGTTGCAGAGTGGGATCAGAGATGAGCGGATGGTTACAGAGGCAGGGAATGAGGAGCGGCTGGTTACAGAGTGGGAGCAGAGAGGAGCAGCTGGTTCCAGAGTGGGAGCAGAGAGTAGCGGCTGGTTCCAGAGTGGGAGCAGAGAGGAGCGGCTGGTTCCAGAGTGGGAGCAGAGTGGAGCGGCTGGTTCCAGATTGGGTGCAGAGAGGAGCGGCTGGTTCCAGAGTGGGAGCAGAGAGGAGCGGCTATTTACAGAGTGGGAGCAGAGAGGAACGGCTGTTTACAGAGTGGGAGCAGAGAGGAGCGGCTGGTTAATGAGTGGGAGCAGAGAGGAAGAGCTGGATACAGGAGCTCAGAATGAGGAGCGGCTGGTTACAGAGTTGCAGCAGAGATGGGCTGCTGGTTACAGAGTGGGAGCAGAGAGGAGGGGCTGTTGACAGAGTGGGAGCAGAGAGGAGCGGCTAGTTCCAGAGTGGGAGCAGAGAGGTGCGGCTCGTTCCAGAGTGGGAGCAGAGAGGAGCGGCTGGTTGCAGAGTGGGAGCAGAGAGGAGCGGCTGTTTCCAGAGTGGGAGCAGAGAGGAGCGGCTGGTTCCAGAGTGGGAGCAGAGAGAAGCGGCTGGTTCCAGAGTGGGAGCAGAGAGGAGCGGCTATTTACAGAGTGGGAGCAGAGAGGAACGGCTGTTTACAGAGTGGGAGCAGAGAGGAGCGGCTGGCTACGGAGTGGGAGCAGAGAGGAACGGCTGTTTACAGAGTTCGAGCAGAGAGGAGGGGCTGTTGACGGAGTGGGAGCAGAGAGGAGCCGCTGTTTACAGAGTGGGAGCAGATAGGAGCGGATAATTTCAGAATGGGAGCAGAGAGGAGCGCCTGGTTCCAGAGTGGGAGCAGAGAGGAGCGGCTGTTTCCAGAGTGGGAGCAGAGAGGAGCGGCTGGTTCCAGAGTGGGAGCAGAGAGAAGCGGCTGTTTACAGAGCGGGAGCAGAGAGGAGCGGCTGGTTACTGAGGCAGAGAATAAGGAGCGGCTGGTTATAGAGTTGCAGCAGAGAGGAGAGGCTTGTTACAGAGTGGGAGCAGAGAGGAGCGGCTGCTTCCAGATTGGGAGCAGAGAGGAGCGGCTGGTTCCAGAGTGGGAGCAGAGTGGAGCGGCTGGTTCCAGAGTGGGAGCAGAGAGGAGCGGCTGGTTCCAGAGTGGGAGCAGAGAGGAGCGGCTGTTTACAGAGTGGGAGCAGAGAGGAACGGCTGGTTACAGAGTGGGAGCAGAGAGGAGGGGCTGTTGACGGAGTGGGAGCAGAGAGGAGCCGCTGATTACAGAGTGGGAGCAGAGAGGAGCGGCTGGTTACAGAGTGGGAGCAGAGAGGAGCGGCTCGTTCCAGAGTGGGAGCAGAGAGGAGCGGCTGGTTGCAGAGTGGGAGCAGAGAGGAGCGGCTGTTTCCAGAGTGGGAGCAGAGAGGAGCGGCTGGTTCCAGAGTGGGTGCAGAGAGAAGCGGCTGGTTCCAGAGTGGGAGCAGAGAGGAGCGGCTATTTACAGAGTGGGAGCAGAGAGGAGGGGCTGTTGACGGAGCGGGAGCAGAGAGGAGCGGCTGTTTACAGAGTGGGAGCTGAGAGGAGCGGCTGTTTACGGAGTTGGAGCAGAGAGGAGCAGCTGTTTATTGAGTGGGAGCAGAGAGGAGCGGCAGGTTGCAGAGTGGGATCAGAGATGAGCGGATGGTTACAGAGGCAGGGAATGAGGAGCGGCTGGTTACAGAGTTGGAGCAGAGAGGAGCGGCTGGTTCCAGAGTGGGAGCAGAGAGCAGCGGCTGGTTCCAGAGTGGGAGCAGAGAGGAGCGGCTGGTTCCAGAGTGGGAGCAGAGAGGAGCGGCTGGTTCCAAAGTGGGTGCAGAGAGGAGCAGCTGGTTCCAGAGTGGGAGCAGAGAGGAGCGGCTATTTACAGAGTGGGAGCAGAGAGGAACGGCTGTTTACAGAGTGGGAGCAGAGAGGAGCGGATGGTTAATGAGTGGGAGCAGAGAGGAACAGCTGGTTACAGAAGCTCAGAATGAGGAGCGGCTGGTTACAGAGTTGCAGCAGAGATGGGCTGCTGGTTACAGAGTTGGAGCAGAGAGGAGCGGCTCTTTATAGAGTGGGAGCTGTGAGGAGCGGCTGTTTACGGAGTTGGAGCAGAGAGGAGCGGCTGTTTATAGAATGGGAGCAGAGAGGAGGGGCTGTTGACGGAGCGGGAGCAGAGAGGAGCGGCTGTTTACAGAGTGGGAGCTGTGAGGAGCGGCTGTTTACGGAGTTGGAGCAGAGAGGAGCGGCTGTTTATAGAATGGGAGCAGAGAGGAGCGGCAGGTTACAGAGTGGGAGCAGAGAGGAGCGGCTGGTTACAGAGGCAGAGAATGAGGAGCGGCTGGTTATAGAGTTGCAGCAGAGAGGAGCGGCTGGTTACAGAGTGGGAGCAGAGAGGAAATTCTGGTTCCAGAGTGGGAGCAGAGAGGAGCGGCTGGTTCCAGACTGGGAGCAGAGAGGAGCGGCTGGTTCAAGAGTGGGAGCAGAGAGGTGCGGCTGGTTCCAGAGTAGGAGCAGAGAGGAGCGGCTGGTTACAGAGTGGGAGCAGAGAGGAGCGGCTGGTTGCAGAGTGGGAGCAGAGAGGAGCGGCCAATTCCAGATTGGGAGCAGAGAGGAGCGGCTGGTTCCAGAGTGGGAGCAGAGAGGAGCGGCTGGTTCCAGAGTGGGAGCAGAGAGGAGCGGCTGGTTCGAGAGTGGGAGCAGAGAGAAGCGGCTGTTTACAGAGCGGGAGCAGAGAGGAGTGGCTGGTTACTGAGGCAGAGAATGAGGAGCGGCTGGTTATAGAGTTGCAGCAGAGAGGAGAGGCTTGTTACAGATTGGGAGCAGAGAGGAGCGGCTGCTTCCAGATTGGGAGCAGAGAGGAGCGGCTGGTTACAGAATGGGAGCAGAGAGGAGCGGCAGGTTACAGAGTGGGAGCAGAGAGGAGCGGCTGGTTACAGAGGCAGAGAATGAGGAGCGGCTGGTTATAGAGTTGCAGCAGAGAGGAGCGGCTGGTTACAGAGTGGGAGCAGAGAGGAACTGCTGGTTCCAGAGTGGGAGCAGAGAGGAGCGGCTGGTTCCAGACTGGGAGCAGAGAGGAGCGGCTGGTTCAAGAGTGGGAGCAGAGAGGTGCGGCTGGTTCCAGAGTGGGAGCAGAGAGGAGCGGCTGGTTACAGAGTGGGAGCAGAGAGGAGCGGCTGGTTACAGAGTGGGAGCAGAGAGGAGGGGCTGTTGACGGAGTGGGAGCAGAGAGGAGCCGCTGTTTACAGAGTGGGAGCAGAGAGGAGCGGCTGGTTACAGAGTGGGAGCAGAGAGGAGCGGCTGGTTACAGAGTGGGAGCAGAGAGGAGTGGCTGGTTACTGAGGCAGAGAATGAGGAGCGGCTGGTTATAGAGTTGCAGCAGAGAGGAGAGGCTTGTTATAGGTTGGGAGCAGAGAGGAGCGGCTGGTTACAGAGTGGGAGCAGAGAGGAGCGGCTGGTTGCAGAGTGGGAGCAGAGAGGAGCGGCTGGTTGCAGAGTTGGAGCAGAGAGGAGCGGCTGGTTACAGAGTGGGAGCAGAGAGGAGCGGCTGTTTACAGAGTGGGAGCAGAGAGGAGCGGCTGGTTACAGCGTGGGAGCAGAGAGGAGCGGCTGGTTACAGAGTGGGAGCAGAGAGGAGGGGCTGTTGACGGAGTGGGAGCAAAGAGGAGCCGCTGTTTACAGAGTGGGAGCAGAGAGGAGCGGCTGGTTACAGAGTGGGAGCAGAGAGGAGCGGCTTGATCCAGAGTGGGAGCAGAGACGAGCGGTGGTTGCAGAGTGGGAGCAGAGAGGAGCGGCTGTTTCCAGAGTGGGAGCAGAGAGGAGCGGCTAGTTCCAGAGTGGGAGCAGAGAGAAGCGGCTGGTTCCTGAGTGGGAGCAGAGAGGAGAGGCTATTTACAGAGTGGGAGCAGAGAGGAACGGCTGTTTACAGAGTGGGAGCAGAGAGGAGCAGCTGGCTAAGGACTGGGAGCAGAGAGGAACGGCTGTTTACAGAGTTGGAGCAGAGAGGAGGGGCTGATGACGGAGTGGGAGCAGAGAGGAGCCGCTGTTTACAGCGTGGGAGCAGATAGGAGCGGCTAGTTCCAGAGTGGGAGCAGAGAGTAGCGGCTGGTTGCAGAGTGGGAGCAGAGAGGAGCGGCTGTTTCCAGAGTGGGAGCAGAGAGGAGCGGCTGGTTCCAGAGTGGGAGCAGAGAGAAGCGGCTGGTTCCAGAGTGGGAGCAGAGAGGAGCGGCTATTTACAGAGTGGGAGCAGAGAGGAACGGCTGTTTACAGAGTGGGAGCAGAGAGGAGCGGCTGGCTACGGAGTGGGAGCAGAGAGGAACGGCTGTTTACAGAGTTCGAGCAGAGAGGAGGGGCTGTTGACGGAGTGGGAGCAGAGAGGAGCCGCTGTTTACAGAGTGGGAGCAGATAGGAGCGGATAATTTCAGAGTGGGAGCAGAGAGGAGCGCCTGGTTCCAGAGTGGGAGCAGAGAGGAGCGGCTGGTTCCAGAGTGGGAGCAGAGAGGAGCGGCTGGTTCCAGAGTGGGAGCAGAGAGAAGCGGCTGTTTACAGAGCGGGAGCAGAGAGGAGCGGCTGGTTACTGAGGCAGAGAATGAGGAGCGGCTGGTTATAGAGTTGCAGCTGAGAGGAGAGGCTTGTTACAGAGTGGGAGCAGAGAGGAGCGGCTGCTTCCAGATTGGGAGCAGAGAGGAGCGGCTGGTTACAGAGTGGGAGCAGAGTGGAGCGGCTGGTTCCAGAGTGGGAGCAGAGAGGAGCGGCTGGTTCCAGAGTGGGAGCAGAGAGGAGCGGCTGGTTCCAGAGTGGGAGCAGAGAGGAGCGGCTGTTTCCAGACTGGGAGCAGAGAGTAGCGGCTGGTTACAGAGTGGGAGCAGAGAGGAGCGGCTGGTTACAGAGTGGGAGCAGAGAGGAGGGGCTGTTGACGGATTGGGAGCAGAGAGGAGCGGCTGGTTGCAGAGTGGGAGCAGAGAGGAGCGGCTGGTTCCAGAGTGGGAGCAGAGAGGAGCGGCTATTTACAGAGTGGGAGCAGAGAGGAGGGGCTGTTGACGGAGCGGGTGCAGAGAGGAGCGGCTGTTTGCAGAGTGGGAGCTGAGAGGAGCGGCTGTTTACGGAGTTGGAGCAGAGAGGAGCAGCTGTTTATTGAGTGGGAGCAGAGAGGAGCGGCAGGTTGCAGAGTGGGATCAGAGATGAGCGGATGGTTACAGAGGCAGGGAATGAGGAGCGGCTGGTTACAGAGTGGGAGCAGAGAGGAGGGGCTGTTGACGGATTGGGAGCAGAGAGGAGCGGCTGGTTGCAGAGTGGGAGCAGAGAGGAGCGGCTGGTTCCAGAGTGGGAGCAGAGAGGAGCGGCTGGTTCCAGAGTGGGTGCAGAGAGGAGCGGCTGGTTCCAGAGTGGGAGCAGAGTGCAGCGGCTGGTTCTAGAGTGGGTGCAGAGAGGAGCGGCTGGTTAATGAGTGGGAGCAGAGAGGAACAGCTGGTTACAGAAGCTCAGAATGAGGAGCGGCTGGTTACAGAGTTGCAGCAGAGATGGGCTGCTGGTTACAGAGTTGGAGCAGAGAGGAGCGGCTCTTTATAGAGTGGGAGCTGTGAGGAGCGGCTGTTTACGGAGTTGGAGCAGAGAGGAGCGGCTGTTTATAGAATGGGAGCAGAGAGGAGGGGCTGTTGACGGAGCGGGAGCAGAGAGGAGCGGCTGTTTACAGAGTGGGAGCTGTGAGGAGCGGCTGTTTACGGAGTTGGAGCAGAGAGGAGCGGCTGTTTATAGAATGGGAGCAGAGAGGAGCGGCAGGTTACAGAGTGGGAGCAGAGAGGATCGGCTGGTTACAGAGGCAGAGAATGAGGAGCGGCTGGTTATAGAGTTGCAGCAGAGAGGAGCGGCTGGTTACAGAGTGGGAGCAGAGAGGAACTTCTGGTTCCAGAGTGGGAGCAGAGAGGAGCGGCTGGTTCCAGACTGGGAGCAGAGAGGAGCGGCTGGTTCAAGAGTGGGAGCAGAGAGGTGCGGCTGGTTCCAGAGTGGGAGCAGAGAGGAGCGGCTGGTTACAGAGTGGGAGCAGAGAGGAGCGGCTGGTTGCAGAGTGGGAGCAGAGAGGAGCGGCCAATTCCAGATTGGGAGCAGAGAGGAGCGGCTGGTTCCAGAGTGGGAGCAGAGAGGAGCGGCTGGTTCCAGAGTGGGAGCAGAGAGGAGCGGCTGGTTCGAGAGTGGGAGCAGAGAGAAGCGGCTGTTTACAGAGCGGGAGCAGAGAGGAGTGGCTGGTTACTGAGGCAGAGAATGAGGAGCGGCTGGTTATAGAGTTGCAGCAGAGAGGAGAGGCTTGTTACAGATTGGGAGCAGAGAGGAGCGGCTGCTTCCAGATTGGGAGCAGAGAGGAGCGGCTGGTTACAGAATGGGAGCAGAGAGGAGCGGCAGGTTACAGAGTGGGAGCAGAGAGGAGCGGCTGGTTACAGAGGCAGAGAATGAGGAGCGGCTGGTTATAGAGTTGCAGCAGAGAGGAGCGGCTGGTTACAGAGTGGGAGCAGAGAGGAACTGCTGGTTCCAGAGTGCGAGCAGAGAGGAGCGGCTGGTTCCAGACTGGGAGCAGAGAGGAGCGGCTGGTTCAAGCGTGGGAGCAGAGAGGTGCGGCTGGTTCCAGAGTGGGAGCAGAGAGGAGCGGCTGGTTACAGAGTGGGAGCAGAGAGGAGCGGCTGGTTGCAGAGTGGGAGCAGAGAGGAGCGGCTAGTTCCAGATTGGGAGCAGAGAGGAGCGGCTGGTTCCAGAGTGGGAGCATAGAGGAGCGGCTGGTTCCAGAGTGGGAGCAGAGAGGAGCGGCTGGTTCGAGAGTGGGAGCAGAGAGAAGCGGCTGTTTACAGAGCGGGAGCAGAGAGGAGTGGCTGGTTACTGAGGCAGAGAATGAGGAGCGGCTGGTTATAGAGTTGCAGCAGAGAGGAGAGGCTTGTTACAGGTTGGGAGCAGAGAGGAGCGGCTGCTTCCAGATTGGGAGCAGAGATGAGCGGCTGGTTACAGAGTGGGAGCAGAGTGGTGCGGCTGGTTACAGAGTGGGAGCAGAGAGGAGCGGCTGGTTACAGAGTGGGAGCAGAGAGGAGGGGCTGTTGACGGAGTTGGAGCAGAGAGGAGCCGCTGTTTACAGAGTGGGAGCAGAGAGGAGCGGCTGGTTACAGAGTGGGAGCAGAGAGGAGCGGCTCGTTCCAGAGTGGGAGCAGAGAGGAGCGGCTGGTTGCAGAGTTGGAGCAGAGAGGAGCGGCTGGTTACAGAGTGGGAGCAGAGAGGAGCGGCTGTTTACAGAGTGGGAGCAGAGAGGAGCGGCTGGTTACAGCGTGGGAGCAGAGAGGAGCGGCTGGTTACAGAGTGGGAGCAGAGAGGAGGGGCTGTTGACGGAGTGGGAGCAAAGAGGAGCCGCTGTTTACAGAGTGGGAGCAGAGAGGAGCGGCTGGTTACAGAGTGGGAGCAGAGAGGAGCGGCTTGATCCAGAGTGGGAGCAGAGACGAGCGGTGGTTGCAGAGTGGGAGCAGAGAGGAGCGGCTGTTTCCAGAGTGGGAGCAGAGAGGAGCGGCTAGTTCCAGAGTGGGAGCAGAGAGAAGCGGCTGGTTCCTGAGTGGGAGCAGAGAGGAGAGGCTATTTACAGAGTGGGAGCAGAGAGGAACGGCTGTTTACAGAGTGGGAGCAGAGAGGAGCAGCTGGCTAAGGACTGGGAGCAGAGAGGAACGGCTGTTTACAGAGTTGGAGCAGAGAGGAGGGGCTGATGACGGAGTGGGAGCAGAGAGGAGCCGCTGTTTACAGCGTGGGAGCAGATAGGAGCGGCTAGTTCCAGAGTGGGAGCAGAGAGTAGCGGCTGGTTGCAGAGTGGGAGCAGAGAGGAGCCGCTGTTTCCAGAGTGGGAGCAGAGAGGAGCGGCTGGTTCCAGAGTGGGAGCAGAGAGAAGCGGCTGGTTCCAGAGTGGGAGCATAGAGGAGCGGCTATTTACAGAGTGGGAGCAGAGAGGAACGGCTGTTTACAGAGTGGGAGCAGAGAGGAGCGGCTGGCTACGGAGTGGGAGCAGAGAGGAACGGCTGTTTACAGAGTTCGAGCAGAGAGGAGGGGCTGTTGACGGAGTGGGAGCAGAGAGGAGCCGCTGTTTACAGAGTGGGAGCAGATAGGAGCGGATCATTTCAGAGTGGGAGCAGAGAGGAGCGCCTGGTTCCAGAGTGGGAGCAGAGAGGAGCGGCTGGTTCCAGAGTGGGAGCAGAGAGGAGCGGCTGGTTCCAGAGTGGGAGCAGAGAGAAGCGGCTGTTTACAGAGCGGGAGCAGAGAGGAGCGGCTGGTTACTGAGGCAGAGAATGAGGAGCGGCTGGTTATAGAGTTGCAGCTGAGAGGAGAGGCTTGTTACAGAGTGGGAGCAGAGAGGAGCGGCTGCTTCCAGATTGGGAGCAGAGAGGAGCGGCTGGTTACAGAGTGGGAGCAGAGTGGAGCGGCTGGTTCCAGAGTGGGAGCAGAGAGGAGCGGCTGGTTCCAGAGTGGGAGCAGAGAGGAGCGGCTGGTTCCAGAGTGGGAGCAGAGAGGAGCGGCTGTTTCCAGACTGGGAGCAGAGAGTAGCGGCTGGTTACCGAGTGGGAGCAGAGAGGAGCGGCTGGTTACAGAGTGGGAGCAGAGAGGAGGGGCTGTTGACGGATTGGGAGCAGAGAGGAGCGGCTGGTTGCAGAGTGGGAGCAGAGAGGAGCGGCTGGTTCCAGAGTGGGAGCAGAGAGGAGCGGCTATTTACAGAGTGGGAGCAGAGAGGAGGGGCTGTTGACGGAGCGGGTGCAGAGAGGAGCGGCTGTTTGCAGAGTGGGAGCTGAGAGGAGCGGCTGTTTACGGAGTTGGAGCAGAGAGGAGCAGCTGTTTATTGAGTGGGAGCAGAGAGGAGCGGCAGGTTGCAGAGTGGGATCAGAGATGAGCGGATGGTTACAGAGGCAGGGAATGAGGAGCGGCTGGTTACAGAGTGGGAGCAGAGAGGAGGGGCTGTTGACGGATTGGGAGCAGAGAGGAGCGGCTGGTTGCAGAGTGGGAGCAGAGAGGAGCGGCTGGTTCCAGAGTGGGAGCAGAGAGGAGCGGCTGGTTCCAGAGTGGGTGCAGAGAGGAGCGGCTGGTTCCAGAGTGGGAGCAGAGTGGAGCGGCTGGTTCTAGAGTGGGTGCAGAGAGGAGCGGCTGGTTAATGAGTGGGAGCAGAGAGGAACAGCTGGTTACAGAAGCTCAGAATGAGGAGCGGCTGGTTACAGAGTTGCAGCAGAGATGGGCTGCTGGTTACAGAGTTGGAGCAGAGAGGAGCGGCTCTTTATAGAGTGGGAGCTGTGAGGAGCGGCTGTTTACGGAGTTGGAGCAGAGAGGAGCGGCTGTTTATAGAATGGGAGCAGAGAGGAGGGGCTGTTGACGGAGCGGGAGCAGAGAGGAGCGGCTGTTTACAGAGTGGGAGCTGTGAGGAGCGGCTGTTTACGGAGTTGGAGCAGAGAGGAGCGGCTGTTTATAGAATGGGAGCAGAGAGGAGCGGCAGGTTACAGAGTGGGAGCAGAGAGGATCGGCTGGTTACAGAGGCAGAGAATGAGGAGCGGCTGGTTATAGAGTTGCAGCAGAGAGGAGCGGCTGGTTACAGAGTGGGAGCAGAGAGGAACTTCTGGTTCCAGAGTGGGAGCAGAGAGGAGCGGCTGGTTCCAGACTGGGAGCAGAGAGGAGCGGCTGGTTCAAGAGTGGGAGCAGAGAGGTGCGGCTGGTTCCAGAGTGGGAGCAGAGAGGAGCGGCTGGTTACAGAGTGGGAGCAGAGAGGAGCGGCTGGTTGCAGAGTGGGAGGAGAGAGGAGCGGCCAATTCCAGATTGGGAGCAGAGAGGAGCGGCTGGTTCCAGAGTGGGAGCAGAGAGGAGCGGCTGGTTCCAGAGTGGGAGCAGAGAGGAGCGGCTGGTTCGAGAGTGGGAGCAGAGAGAAGCGGCTGTTTACAGAGCGGGAGCAGAGAGGAGTGGCTGGTTACTGAGGCAGAGAATGAGGAGCGGCTGGTTATAGAGTTGCAGCAGAGAGGAGAGGCTTGTTACAGATTGGGAGCAGAGAGGAGCGGCTGCTTCCAGATTGGGAGCAGAGAGGAGCGGCTGGTTACAGAATGGGAGCAGAGAGGAGCGGCAGGTTACAGAGTGGGAGCAGAGAGGAGCGGCTGGTTACAGAGGCAGAGAATGAGGAGCGGCTGGTTATAGAGTTGCAGCAGAGAGGAGCGGCTGGTTACAGAGTGGGAGCAGAGAGGAACTGCTGGTTCCAGAGTGGGAGCAGAGAGGAGCGGCTGGTTCCAGACTGGGAGCAGAGAGGAGCGGCTGGTTCAAGAGTGGGAGCAGAGAGGTGCGGCTGGTTCCAGAGTGGGAGCAGAGAGGAGCGGCTGGTTACAGAGTGGGAGCAGAGAGGAGCGGCTGGTTGCAGAGTGGGAGCAGAGAGGAGCGGCTAGTTCCAGATTGGGAGCAGAGAGGAGCGGCTGGTTCCAGAGTGGGAGCATAGAGGAGCGGCTGGTTCCAGAGTGGGAGCAGAGAGGAGCGGCTGGTTCGAGAGTGGGAGCAGAGAGAAGCGGCTGTTTACAGAGCGGGAGCAGAGAGGAGTGGCTGGTTACTGAGGCAGAGAATGAGGAGCGGCTGGTTATAGAGTTGCAGCAGAGAGGAGAGGCTTGTTACAGGTTGGGAGCAGAGAGGAGCGGCTGCTTCCAGATTGGGAGCAGAGATGAGCGGCTGGTTACAGAGTGGGAGCAGAGTGGTGCGGCTGGTTACAGAGTGGGAGCAGAGAGGAGCGGCTGGTTACAGAGTGGGAGCAGAGAGGAGGGGCTGTTGACGGAGTTGGAGCAGAGAGGAGCCGCTGTTTACAGAGTGGGAGCAGAGAGGAGCGGCTGGTTACAGAGTGGGAGCAGAGAGGAGCGGCTCGTTCCAGAGTGGGAGCAGAGAGGAGCGGCTGGTTGCAGAGTTGGAGCAGAGAGGAGCGGCTGGTTACAGAGTGGGAGCAGAGAGGAGCGGCTGTTTACAGAGTGGGAGCAGAGAGGAGCGGCTGGTTACAGCGTGGGAGCAGAGAGGAGCGGCTGGTTACAGAGTGGGAGCAGAGAGGAGGGGCTGTTGACGGAGTGGGAGCAAAGAGGAGCCGCTGTTTACAGAGTGGGAGCAGAGAGGAGCGGCTGGTTACAGAGTGGGAGCAGAGAGGAGCGGCTTGATCCAGAGTGGGAGCAGAGACGAGCGGTGGTTGCAGAGTGGGAGCAGAGAGGAGCGGCTGTTTCCAGAGTGGGAGCAGAGAGGAGCGGCTAGTTCCAGAGTGGGAGCAGAGAGAAGCGGCTGGTTCCTGAGTGGGAGCAGAGAGGAGAGGCTATTTACAGAGTGGGAGCAGAGAGGAACGGCTGTTTACAGAGTGGGAGCAGAGAGGAGCAGCTGGCTAAGGACTGGGAGCAGAGAGGAACGGCTGTTTACAGAGTTGGAGCAGAGAGGAGGGGCTGATGACGGAGTGGGAGCAGAGAGGAGCCGCTGTTTACAGCGTGGGAGCAGATAGGAGCGGCTAGTTCCAGAGTGGGAGCAGAGAGTAGCGGCTGGTTGCAGAGTGGGAGCAGAGAGGAGCGGCTGTTTCCAGAGTGGGAGCAGAGAGGAGCGGCTGGTTCCAGAGTGGGAGCAGAGAGAAGCGGCTGGTTCCAGAGTGGGAGCAGAGAGGAGCGGCTATTTACAGAGTGGGAGCAGAGAGGAACGGCTGTTTACAGAGTGGGAGCAGAGAGGAGCGGCTGGCTACGGAGTGGGAGCAGAGAGGAACGGCTGTTTACAGAGTTCGAGCAGAGAGGAGGGGCTGTTGACGGAGTGGGAGCAGAGAGGAGCCGCTGTTTACAGAGTGGGAGCAGATAGGAGCGGATCATTTCAGAGTGGGAGCAGAGAGGAGCGCCTGGTTCCAGAGTGGGAGCAGAGAGGAGCGGCTGGTTCCAGAGTGGGAGCAGAGAGGAGCGGCTGGTTCCAGAGTGGGAGCAGAGAGAAGCGGCTGTTTACAGAGCGGGAGCAGAGAGGAGCGGCTGGTTACTGAGGCAGAGAATGAGGAGCGGCTGGTTATAGAGTTGCAGCTGAGAGGAGAGGCTTGTTACAGAGTGGGAGCAGAGAGGAGCGGCTGCTTCCAGATTGGGAGCAGAGAGGAGCGGCTGGTTACAGAGTGGGAGCAGAGTGGAGCGGCTGGTTCCAGAGTGGGAGCAGAGAGGAGCGGCTGGTTCCAGAGTGGGAGCAGAGAGGAGCGGCTGGTTCCAGAGTGGGAGCAGAGAGGAGCGGCTGTTTCCAGACTGGGAGCAGAGAGTAGCGGCTGGTTACCGAGTGGGAGCAGAGAGGAGCGGCTGGTTACAGAGTGGGAGCAGAGAGGAGGGGCTGTTGACGGATTGGGAGCAGAGAGGAGCGGCTGGTTGCAGAGTGGGAGCAGAGAGGAGCGGCTGGTTCCAGAGTGGGAGCAGAGAGGAGCGGCTATTTACAGAGTGGGAGCAGAGAGGAGGGGCTGTTGACGGAGCGGGTGCAGAGAGGAGCGGCTGTTTGCAGAGTGGGAGCTGAGAGGAGCGGCTGTTTACGGAGTTGGAGCAGAGAGGAGCAGCTGTTTATTGAGTGGGAGCAGAGAGGAGCGGCAGGTTGCAGAGTGGGATCAGAGATGAGCGGATGGTTACAGAGGCAGGGAATGAGGAGCGGCTGGTTACAGAGTGGGAGCAGAGAGAAGGGGCTGTTGACGGATTGGGAGCAGAGAGGAGCGGCTGGTTGCAGAGTGGGAGCAGAGAGGAGCGGCTGGTTCCAGAGTGGGAGCAGAGAGGAGCGGCTGGTTCCAGAGTGGGTGCAGAGAGGAGCGGCTGGTTCCAGAGTGGGAGCAGAGAGGAGCGGCTGGTTCTAGAGTGGGTGCAGAGAGGAGCGGCTGGTTAATGAGTGGGAGCAGAGAGGAACAGCTGGTTACAGAAGCTCAAATGAGGAGCGGCTGGTTAGAGTTGCAGCAGAGATGGGCTGCTGGTTACAGAGTTGGAGCAGAGAGGAGCGGCTGTTTATAGAGTGGCAGCAGAGAGGAGGGGCTGTTGACGGAGCCGGAGCAGAGAGGAGCGGCTGTTTACAGAGTGGGAGCTGAGAGGAGCGGCTGTTTACGGAGTTGGAGCAGAGAGGAGCGGCTGTTTATAGAATGGGAGCAGAGAGGAGCGGCAGGTTACAGAGTGGGAGCAGAGAGGAGCGGCTGGTTACAGAGGCAGAGAATGAGGAGCGGCTGGTTATAGAGTTGCAGCAGAGAGGAGCGGCTGGTTACAGAGTGAGAGCAGAGAGGAACTGCTGGTTCCAGAGTGGGAGCAGAGAGGAGCGGCTGGTTCCAGACTGGGAGCAGAGAGGAGCGGCTGGTTCAAGAGTGGGAGCAGAGAGGTGCGGCTGGTTCCAGAGTGGGAGCAGAGAGGAGCGGCTGGTTACAGAGTGGGAGCAGAGAGGAGCGGCTGGTTGCAGAGTGGGAGCAGAGAGGAGAGGCTGTTTCCAGAGTGGGAGCAGAGAGGAGCGGCTGGTTACAGAGTGGGAGCAGAGAGGAGCGGCTGTTTACAGAGTGGGAGCAGAGAGGAGAGGCTGTTTCCAGAGTGTGAGCAGAGAGGAGCGGCTGTTTACAGAGTGGGAGCAGAGAGGAGAGGCTGTTTCCAGAGTGGGAGCAGAGAGGAGCGGCTGGTTACAGAGTGGGAGCAGAGAGAAGCGGCTGGTTACAGAGTGGGAGCAGAGAGGAGAGGCTGTTTCCAGAGTGGGAGCAGAGAGGAGCGGCTGTTTACAGAGTGGGAGCAGAGAGGAGAGGCTGTTTCCAGAGTGGGAGCAGAGAGGAGCGGCTGGTTACAGAGTGGGAGCAGAGAGGAGCGGCTGGTTACAGAGTGGGAGCAGAGAGAAGCGGCTGGTTACAGAGTGGGAGCAGAGAGGAGAGGCTGTTTCCAGAGTGGGAGCAGAGAGGAACGGCTGTTTACAGAGTGGGAGCAGAGTGGAGCGGCTGGTTCCAGAATGGGAGCAGAGAGAAGCGGCTGATTCCAGAGCGGGAGCCGAGAGGTGCGGCGATTTACAGAGTGGGAGCAGAGAGGAACGGCTGTTTACAGAGTGGGAGCAGAGAGGAGCGGCTGGTTACGGAGTGGGAGCAGAGAGGATTGGCTGGTTACAGAAGCTCAGAATGATGAGCGGCTGGTTACAGAGTTGCAGCAGAGATGAGCTGCTGGTTACAGAGTGGGAGCAGAGAGGAGCGTCTGGTTACAGAGTGGGAGCAGAGAGGAGGGGCTGTTGACGGAGTGGGAGCAGAGAGGAGCGGCTGGTTACAGAGTGGGAGCAGAGAGGAGCTGTTCGTTCCAGAGTGGGAGCAGAGAGGAGCGGCTGGTTGCAGAGTGGGAGCAGAGAGGAGAGGCTGTTTCCAGAGTGGGAGCAGAGAGGAGTGGCTGGTTCCAGAGTGGGAGCAGAGAGAAGCGGCTGGTTCCAGAGTGGGAGCAGAGAGGAGCGTCTATTTACAGAGTGGGAGCAGAGAGGAACGGCTGTTTACAGAGTGGGAGCAGAGAGGAGCGGCTGGTTCCAGAGTGGGAGCAGAGAGGAGCGGCTGGTTCCAGAGTGGGAACAGAGAGAAGCTGCTGTTTACAGAGCGGGAGCAGAGAGGAGCGGCTGGTTACTGAGGCAGAGAATGAGGAGCGGCTGGTTATAGAGTTGCAGCAGACAGGAGAGGCTTGTTACAGAGTGGGAGCAGAGAGGAGAGGCTGGTTACAGATTGGGAGCAGAGAGGAGCGGCTGGTTACAGAGTGGAAGCAGAGTGGAGCGGCTGGTTCCAGAGTGGGAGCAGAGAGGAGCGGCTGGTTCCAGAGTGGGAGCAGAGAGGAGCGGCTGGTTCCAGAGTGGGAGCAGAGAGGAGCGGCTGGATCCAGAGTGGGAGCAGAGAGAAGCGGCAGTTTACAGAGCGGGAGCAGAGAGGAACGGCTGATAACTGAGGCAGAGAATGAGGAGCGGCTGGTTATAGAGTTGCAGCAGAGAGGAGAGGCTTGTTACAGAGTGGGAGCAGAGAGGAGCGGCTGCTTCCAAATTGGGAGCAGAGAAGAGCGGCTGGTTACAGAGTGGGAGCAAAGTGGAGCGGCTGGTTCCAGAGTGGGAGCAGAGAGGAGCGGTTGGTTCCAGAGTGGGAGCAGAGAGGAGCGGCTGGTTCCAGAGTGGGAGCAGAGAGGAGCGGCTAGTTCCAGAGTGGGAGCAGAGAGTAGCGGCTGGTTACAGAGTGGGAGCAGAGAGGAGCGGCTGTTTACAGAGTGGGTGCAGAGAGTAGCGGCTGGTTACCGAGTGGGAGCAGAGAGGAGCGGCTGTTTACAGAGTGGGAGCAGAGAGGAGCGGCTGGTTACATAGTGGGAGCAGAGAGGAGCGGCTGGTTACAGAGTGGGAGCAGAGAGGAGGGGCTGTTGACGGAGTGGGAGCAGAGAGGAGCCGCTGTTTACAGAGTGGGAGCAGAGAGAAGCGGCTGTTTACAGAGCGGGAGCAGAGAGTAGCGGCTGGTTACTGAGGCAGAGAATGAGGAGCGGCTGATTATAGAGTTGCAGCAGAGAGGAGAGGCTTGTTACAGAGTGGGAGCAGAGAGGAGCGGCTGCTTCCAGATTGGGAGCAGAGAGGAGCGGCTGGTTACAGAGTGGGAGCAGAGTGGAGCGGCTGGTTCCAGAGTGGGAGCAGAGAGGAGCGGCTGGTTCCAGAGCGGGAGCCGAGAGGTGCGGCGATTTACAGAGTGGGAGCAGAGAGGAACGGCTGTTTACAGAGTGGGAGCAGAGAGGAGCGGCTGGTTACGGAGTGGGAGCAGAGAGGAGCGGCTGGTTACAGAAGCACAGAATGAGGAGCGGCTTGTTACAGAGTTGCAGCAGAGATGAGCTGCTGGTTACAGGGTGGGAGCAGAGAGGAACGGCAGGTTACAGAGTGGGAGCAGAGAGGATGGGCTGTTGACGGAGTGGGAGCAGAGAGGAGCCGCTGTTTACAGAGTGGGAGCAGAGAGGAGCGGCTGGTTACAGAGTGGGAGCCGAGAGGAGCGGCTCGTTCCAGAGTGGGAGCAGAGAGGAGCGGCTGGTTGCAGAGTGGGAGCAGAGAGGAGCGGCTGTTTCCAGAGGGGGAGCAGAGAGAAGCGGCTGGTTCCAGAGTGGGAGCAGAGAGGAGCGGCTATTTACAGAGTGGGAGCAGAGAGAAACGGCTGTTTACAGAGTGGGAGCAAAGAGGAGCGGCTGGCTACGGAGTGGGAGCAGAGAGGAACGGCTGTTTACAGAGTTGGAGCAGAGCGGAGGGGCTGTTGACGGAGTGGGAGCAGAGAGGAGCCGCTGGTTACAGAGTGGGAGCAGATAGGAGCGGCTAGTTCCAGATTGGGAGCAGAGAGGAGCGGCTGGTTCCAGATTGGGAGCAGAGAGGAGCGGCTGGTTCCAGAGTGGGAGCAGGGAGGAACGGCTGGTTCGAGAGTGGGAGCAGAGAGAAGCGGCTGTTTACAGAGTGGGAGCAGAGAGGAGCTGCTGGTTACTGAGGCAGAGAATGAGGAGCGGCTGGTTATAGAGTTGCAGCAGAGAGGAGGGGCTGTTGACGGAGTGGGAGCAGAGAGGAGCTGCTGTTTACAGAGTGGGAGCAGAGAGGAGCGGCTGGTTACAGAGTGGGAGCAGATAGGAGCGGCTAGTTCCAGATTGGGAGCAGAGAGGAGCGGCTGGTTCCAGATTGGGAGCAGAGAGGAGCGGCTGGTTCCAGAGTGGGAGCAGAGAGGAGCGGCTGGTTGCAGAGTGGGAGCAGACAGGAGCGGCTGTTTCCAGAGTGGGAGCAGGGTGGAGCGGCTGGTTCCACAGTGGGATCAGAGAGAAGCGGCTGGTTCCAGAGTTGGAGCAGAGAGGAGCGGCTATTTACAGAGTGGGAGCAGAGAGGAACGGCTGTTTACAGATTGGGAGCAGAGAGGAGCGGCTGGCTAAGGAGTGGGAGCAGAGAGGAGCCGCTGTTTACAGAGTGGGAGCAGATAGGAGCGGCTAGTTCCAGAGTGGGAGCAGAGAGGAGCGGCTGCTTCCAGATTGGGAGCAGAGAGGAGCGGCTGGTTACAGAGTGGGAGCAGAGTGGAGCGGCTGGTTCCAGAGTGGGAGCAGAGAGGAGCGGCTGGTTCCAGAGCGGGAGCCGAGAGGTGCGGCGATTTACAGAGTGGGAGCAGAGAGGAACGGCTGTTTACAGAGTGGGAGCAGAGAGGAGCGGCTGGTTACGGAGTGGGAGCAGAGAGGAGCGGCTGGTTACAGAAGCTCAGAATGAGGAGCGGCTGGTTACAGAGTTGCAGCAGAGATTAGCTGCTGGTTACAGGGTGGGAGCAGAGAGGAACGGCAGGTTACAGAGTGGGAGCAGAGTGGATGGGCTGTTGACGGAGTGGGAGCAGAGAGGAGCCGCTGTTTACAGAGTGGGAGCAGAGAGGAGCGGCTGGTTACAGAGTGGGAGCAAAGAGGAGCGGCTGGCTACGGAGTGGGAGCAGAGAGGAACGGCTGTTTACAGAGTTGGAGCAGAGCGGAGGGGCTGTTGACGGAGTGGGAGCAGAGAGAAGCCGCTGGTTACAGAGTGGGAGCAGATAGGAGCGGCTAGTTCCAGATTGGGAGCAGAGAGGAGCGGCTGGTTCCAGATTGGGAGCAGAGAGGAGCGGCTGGTTGCAGAGTGGGAGCAGACAGGAGCGGCTGTTTCCAGAGTGGGAGCAGAGTGGAGCGGCTGGTTCCACAGTGGGATCAGAGAGAAGCGGCTGGTTCCAGAGTTGGAGCAGAGAGGAGCGGCTATTTACAGAGTGGGAGCAGAGAGGAACGGCTGTTTACAGATTGGGAGCAGAGAGGAGCGGCTGGCTAAGGAGTGGGAGCAGAGAGGAGCCGCTGTTTACAGAGTGGGAGCAGATAGGAGCGGCTAGTTCCAGAGTGGGAGCAGAGAGGAGCGGCTGCTTCCAGATTGGGAGCAGAGAGGAGCGGCTGGTTCCAGAGTGGGAGCAGAGAGGAGCGGCTGGTTCCAGAGCGGGAGCCGAGAGGTGCGGCGATTTACAGAGTGGGAGCAGAGAGGAACGGCTGTTTACAGAGTGGGAGCAGAGAGGAGCGGCTGGTTACGGAGTGGGAGCAGAGAGGAGCGGCTGGTTACAGAAGATCAGAATGAGGAGCGGCTGGTTACAGAGTTGCAGCAGAGATGAGCTGCTGGTTACAGGGTGGGAGCAGAGAGGAACGGCAGGTTACAGAGTGGGAGCAGAGTGGATGGGCTGTTGACGGAGTGGGAGCAGAGAGGAGCCGCTGTTTACAGAGTGGGAGCAGAGAGGAGCGGCTGGTTACAGAGTGGGAGCCGAGAGGAGCGGCTCGTTCCAGAGTGGGAGCAGAGAGGAGCGGCTGGTTGCAGAGTGGGAGCAGAGAGGAGCGGCTGTTTCCAGAGGGGGAGCAGAGAGAAGCGGCTGGTTCCAGAGTGGGAGCAGAGAGGAGCGGCTATTTACAGAGTGGGAGCAGAGAGGAACGGCTGTTTACAGAGTGGGAGCAAAGAGGAGCGGCTGGCTACGGAGTGGGAGCAGAGAGGAACGGCTGTTTACAGAGTTGGAGCAGAGCGGAGGGGCTGTTGACGGAGTGGGAGCAGAGAGGAGCCGCTGGTTACAGAGTGGGAGCAGAGAGGAGCGGCTGGTTCCAGATTGGGAGCAGAGAGGAGCGGCTGGTTCCAGAGTGGGAGCAGGGAGGAGCGGCTGGTTCGAGAGTGGGAGCAGAGAGAAGCGGCTGTTTACAGAGCGGGAGCAGAGAGGAGCTGCTGGTTACTGAGGCAGAGAATGAGGAGCGGCTGGTTATAGAGTTGCAGCAGAGAGGAGGGGCTGTTGACGGAGTGGGAGCAGAGAGGAGCTGCTGTTTACAGAGTGGGAGCAGAGAGGAGCGGCTGGTTACAGAGTGGGAGCAGATAGGAGCGGCTAGTTCCAGATTGGGAGCAGAGAGGAGCGGCTGGTTCCAGATTGGGAGCAGAGAGGAGCGGCTGGTTCCAGAGTGGGAGCAGAGAGGAGCGGCTGGTTGCAGAGTGGGAGCAGACAGGAGCGGCTGTTTCCAGAGTGGGAGCAGAGTGGAGCGGCTGGTTCCACAGTGGGATCAGAGAGAAGCGGCTGGTTCCAGAGTTGGAGCAGAGAGGAGCGGCTATTTACAGAGTGGGAGCAGAGAGGAACGGCTGTTTACAGATTGGGAACAGAGAGGAGCGGCTGGCTAAGGAGTGGGAGCAGAGAGGAGCCGCTGTTTACAGAGTGGGAGCAGATAGGAGCGGCTAGTTCCAGAGTGGGAGCAGAGAGGAGCGGCTGGTTCCAGATTGGGAGTAGAGAGAAGCGGCTGGTTCCAGAGTGGCAGCAGAGAGGAGCGGCTGGTTCCACAGTGGGAGCAGAGAGGAGCGGCTGTTTACAGAGCGGGAGCAGAGAGGAGCGGCTGTATACTGAGGCAGAGAATGAGGAGCGGCTGGTTATAGAGTTGCAGCAGAGAGGAGAGGCTTGTTACAGAGTGGGAGCAGAGAGGAGCGGCTGCTTCCAGATTGGGTGCAGACAGGAGCGGCTGGTTACAGAGTGGGAGCAGAGTGGAGCGGCTGGTTCCTGAATGGGAGCAGAGAGGAGCGGCTGATTCCAGAGCGGGAGCCGAGAGGTGCGGCGATTTACAGAGTGGGAGCAGAGAGGAACGGCTGTTTACAGAGTGGGAGCAGAGAGGAGCGACTGGTTACGGAGTGGGAGCAGAGAGGATTGGCTGGTTACAGAAGCTCAGAATGATGAGCGGCTGGTTACAGAGTTGCAGCAGAGATGAGCTGCTGGTTACAGAGTGGGAGCAGAGAGGAGCGTCTGGTTACAGAGTGGGAGCAGAGAGGAGGGGCTGTTGACGGAGTGGGAGCAGAGAGGAGCGGCTGGTTACAGAGTGGGAGCAGAGAGGAGCGGCTAGTTCCAGTGTGGGAGCAGAGAGGAGCGGCTGGTTGCAGAGTGGGAGCAGAGAGGAGAGGCTGTTTCCAGAGAGGAGTGGCTGGTTCCAGAGTGGGAGCAGAGAGAAGCGGTTGGTTCCAGAGTGGGAGCAGAGAGGAGCGGCTATTTACAGAGTGGGAGCAGAGAGGAACGGCTGTTTACAGAGTGGGAGCAGAGAGGAGCGGCTTGCTACGGAGTGGGAGCAGAGAGGAACGGCTGTTTACAGAGTTGGAGCAGAGCGGAGGGGCTGTTGACGGAGTGGGAGCAGAGAGGAGCCGCTGTTTACAGAGTGGGAGTTGATAGGAGCGGCTAGTTCCAGATTGGGAGCAGAGAGGAGCGGCTGGTTCCAGATTGGGAGCAGAGAGGAGCGGCTGGTTCGAGAGTGGGAGCAGAGAGGAGCGGCTGGTTCGAGAGTGGGAGCAGAGAGACGCGGCTGTTTACAGAGCGGGAGCAGAGAGGAGCGGTTGGTTACTGAGGCAGAGAATGAGGAGCGGCTGGTTATAGATTTGCAGCAGAGAGGAGAGGCTTGTTACAGAGTGGGAGCATAGAGGAGCGGCTGCTTCCAGATTGGGAGCAGAGAGGAGCGGCTGGTTACAGAGTGGGAGCAGAGAGGAGCGGCTGGTTCCAGAGTGGGAGCAGAGAGGAGCGGCTGGTTCCAGAGTGGGAGCAGAGAGGAGAGGCTGGTTACAGAGTGGGAGCAGAGAGGAGCGGCTGTTTACAGAGTATGAGAAGAGAGGAGCGGCTGGTTACAGCGTGGGAGCAGATAGGAGCGGCTGGTTACAGAGTGGGAGCAGAGAGAAGCGGCTGGTTCCAGTGTGGGAGCAGAGAGGAGCGGCTATTTACAGAGTGGGAGCAGAGAGGAACGGCTGTTTCCAGTGTGGGAGCAGAGAGGAGCGGCTGGTTCGAGAGTGGGAGCAGAGAGAAGCGGCTGTTTGCAGAGCGGGAGCAGAGAGGTGCGGCTGGTTACTGAGGCAGAGAATGAGGAGCGGCTGGTTATAGAGTAGCAGCAGAGAGTAGAGGCTTGTTACAGAGTGGGAGCAGAGAGGAGCGGCTGCTTCCAGATTGGGAGCAGAGAGGAGCGGCTGGTTACAGAGTGGGAGCAGAGTGGAGCGGCTGGTTCCAGAGTGGGAGCAGAGAGGAGCGGCGGGTTCCAGAGTGTGAGCAGAGAGGAGCGGCTGGTTCCAGAGTGGGAGCAGAGAGGAGCGGCTGGTTCCAGAGTGGGAGCAGAGAGGAGCGGCTGGTTACAGAGTGGGAGCAGAGAGGAGCGGCTGTTTACAGAGTGGGAGCAGAGAGGAGCGGCTGCTTACAGCGTGGGAACAGAGAGGAGCGGCTGGTTACAGAGTGGGAGCAGAGAGGAGGGGCTGTTGACGGAGTGGGAGCAGAGAGGAGCCGCTGTTTACAGAGTGAGAGCAGGGAGGAGCGGCTGGTTACAGAGTGGGAGCAGAGAGGAGCGGCTCGATCCAGAGTGGGAGCAGAGAGGAGCGGCTGGTTGCAGAGTGGGAGCAGAGAGGAGCGGCTAGTTCCAGAGTGGGAGCAGAGAGGAACGGCTGTTTACAGAGTGGGAGCAGAGAGGAGCGGCTGGCTACGGAGTGGGAGCAGAGAGGAACGGCTGTTTACAGAGTTCGAGCAGAGAGGAGGGGCTGTTGACGGAGAGGGAGCAGAGAGGAGCCGCTGTTTACAGAGTGGGAGCAGATATGAGCGGCAAGTTCCAGAGTGGGAGCAGAGAGGAGCGGCTGGTTCCAGAGTGGGAGCAGAGAGGAGCGGCTGGTTCCAGAGTGGGAGTAGAGAGAAGCGGCTGTTTACAGAGCGGGAGCAGAGAGGAGCGGCTGGTTACTGAGGCAGAAAATGAGGAGCGGCTGGTAAAAGAGTTGCAGCAGAGAGGAGAGGCTTGCTCCAGAGTGGGAGCAGAGAGGAGCGGCTGTTTCCAGAGTGGGAGCAGAGAGGAGCGGCTGGTTCCAGAGTGGGAGCAGAGAGGAGCGGCTATTTACAGAGTGGGAGCAGAGAGGAACGGCTGTTTACAGAGTTGGAGCAGAGAGGAGGGTCTGTTGACGGAGTGGGAGCAGAGAGGAGCCGCTGTTTTCAGAGTGGGAGCAGATAGGAGCGGCGAGTTTCAGAGTGGTAGCAGAGAGGAGCGGCTCGTTCCAGAGTGGGAGCAGAGAGGAGCGGCTGGTGTCAGAGTGGGAGCAGAGAGGAGCGGCTGTTTCCAGAGTGGGAGCAGAGAGGAGCGGCTGGTTCCAGAGTGGGAGCAGAGAGGAGCGGCTGGTTCCAGAGTGGGAGCAGAGAGGAGCGGCTCTTTACAGAGTGGGAGCAGAGAGGAACGGCTGTTTACAGAGTGGGAGCAGAGAGGAGCGGCTGGTCCCAGAGTGGGAGCAGAGAGGAGCGGCTGGTTCCAGAGTGGGAGCAGAGAGAAGCGGCTGTTTACAGAGCGGGAGCAAAGAGGAGCGGCTGGTTACTGAGGCAGAAAATGAGGAGCGGCTGGTTATAGAGTTGCAGCAGAGAGGAGAGGCTTGTTACAGAGTGGGAGCAGAGAGGAGCGGCTGGTTACAGATTGGGAGCAGAGAGGAGCGGCTGGTTAGAGTGGGAGCAGAGAGAAGCGGCTGGTTCCAGAGTGGGAGCAGAGAGGAGCGGCTGGTTCCAGAGTTGGAGCAGAGAGGAGCGGCTGGTTCCAGAGTGGGAGCAGAGAGGAGCGGCTGGTTCCAGAGTGGGAGCAGAGAGAAGCGGCTGTTTACAGAGCGGGAGCAGAGAGGAACGGCTGATTACTGAGGCAGAGAATGAGGAGCGGCTGGTTATAGAGTTGCAGCAGAGAGGAGAGGCTTGCTCCAGAGTGGGAGCAGAGAGGAGCGGCTGTTTCCAGAGTGGGAGCAGAGAGGAGCGGCTGGTTCCAGAGTGGGAGCAGAGAGGAGCGGCTATTTACAGAGTGGGAGCAGAGAGGAACGGCTGTTTACAGAGTTGGAGCAGAGAGGAGGGTCTGTTGACGGAGTGGGAGCAGAGAGGAGCCGCTGTTTTCAGAGTGGGAGCAGATAGGAGCGGCGAGTTTCAGAGTGGTAGCAGAGAGGAGCGGCTCGTTCCAGAGTGGGAGCAGAGAGGAGCGGCTGGTGGCAGAGTGGGAGCAGAGAGGAGCGGCTGTTTCCAGAGTGGGAGCAGAGAGGAGCGGCTGGTTCCAGAGTGGGAGCAGAGAGAAGCGGCTGGTTCCAGAGTGGGAGCAGAGAGGAGCGGCTCTTTACAGAGTGGGAGCAGAGAGGAACGGCTGTTTACAGAGTGGGAGCAGAGAGGAGCGGCTGGTTCCAGAGTGGGAGCAGAGAGGAGCGGCTGTTTACAGAGCGGGAGCAGAGAGGAGCGGCTGGTTACTGAGGCAGAGAATGAGGAGCGGCTGGTTATAGAGTTGCAGCAGAGAGGAGAGGCTTGTTACAGAGTGGGAGCAGAGAGGAGCGGCTGTTTACAGAGTGGGGGCAGAGAGGAACGGCTGATTACTGAGGCAGAGAATGAGGAGCGGCTGGTTATAGAGTTGCAGCAGAGAGGAGAGGCTTGTTACAGAGTCAGAGCAGAGAGGAGCGGCTGCTTCCAGATTGGGAGCAGAGAAGAGCGGCTGGTTACAGAGTGGGAGCAAAGTGGAGCGGCTGGTTCCAGAGTGGGAGCAGAGAGGAGCGGCTGGTTCCAGAGTGGGAGCAGAGAGGAGCGGCTGGTTCCAGAGTGGGAGCAGAGAGGAGCGGCTGGTTCCAGAGTGGGAGCAGAGAGTAGCGGCTGGTTACAGAGTGGTAGCAGAGAGGAGCGGCTGTTTACAGAGTGGGAGCAGAGAGTAGCGGCCGGTTACAGAGTGGGAGCAGAGAGGAGCTGCTGTTTACAGAGTGGGAGCAGAGAGGAGCGGCTGGTTACATAGTGGGAGCAGAGAGGAGCGGCTGGTTACAGAGTGGGAGCAGAGAGGAGAGGCTGTTGACGGAGTGGGAGCAGAGAGGAGCCGCTGTTTACAGAGTGGGAGCAGAGAGAAGCGGCTGTTTACAGAGCGGGAGCAGAGAGTAGCGGCTGGTTACTGAGTCAGAGAATGAGGAGCGGCTGGTTACAGAGTGGGAGCAGAGTGGAGCGGCTGGTTCCAGAGTGGGAGCAGAGAGGAGCGGCTGGTTCCAGAGCGGGAGCCGAGAGGTGCGGCGATTTACAGAGTGGGAGCAGAGAGGAACGGCTGTTTACAGAGTGGGAGCAGAGAGGAGCGGCTGGTTACGGAGTGGGAGCATAGATGATCGGCTGGTTACAGAAGCTCAGAATGAGGAGCGGCTGGTTACAGAGTTGCAGCAGAGATGAGCTGCTGGTTACAGAGTGGGAGCAGAGAGGAACGGCAGGTTACAGAGTGGGAGCAGAGAGGAGGGGCTGTTGACGGAGTGGGAGCAGAGAGGAGCCGCTGTTTACAGAGTGGGAGCAGAGAGGAGCGGCTGGTTACAGAGTGGGAGCCGAGAGGAGCGGCTCGTTCCAGAGTGGGAGCAGAGAGGAGCGGCTGGTTGCAGAGTGGGAGCAGAGAGGAGCGGCTGTTTCCAGAGTGGGAGCAGAGAGGAGTGGCTGGTTCCAGAGTGGGAGCAGAGAGAAGCGGCTGGTTCCAGAGTGGGAGCAGAGAGGAGCGGCTATTTGCAAAGTGGGAGCAGAGAGGAACGGCTGTTTACAGAGTGGGAGCAAAGAGGAGCGGCTGGCTACGGAGTGGGAGCAGAGAGGAACGGCTGTTAACAGAGTTGGAGCAGAGCGGAGGGGCTGTTGACGGAGTGGGAGCAGAGAGGAGCCGCTGGTTACAGAGTGGGAGCAGATGGGAGCGGCTAGTTCCAGATTGGGAGCAGAGAGGAGCGGCTGGTTCCAGATTGGAAGCAGAGAGGAGCGGCTGGTTCCAGAGTGGGAGCAGAGAGGAGCGGCTGGTTCGAGAGTGGGAGCAGAGAGAAGCGGCTGTTTACAGAGCGGGAGCAGAGAGGAGCTGCTGGTTACTGAGGCAGAGAATGAGGAGCGGCTGGTTATAGAGTTGCAGCAGAGAGGAGGGGCTGTTGACGGAGTGGGAGCAGAGAGGAGCTGCTGTTTACAGAGTGGGAGCAGGGAGGAGCGGCTCGTTCCAGAGTGGGAGCAGAGAGGAGCGGCTGGTTGCAGAGTGGGAGCAGACAGGAGCGGCTGTTTCCAGAGTGGGAGCAGAGAGGAGCGGCTGGTTCCACAGTGGGAGTAGAGAGAAGCGGCTGGTTCCAGAGTTGGAGCAGAGAGGAGCGGCTATTTACAGAGTGGGAGCAGAGAGGAACGGCTGTTTACAGATTGGGAGCAGAGAGGAGCGGCTGGCTAAGGAGTGGGAGCAGAGAGGAGCCGCTGTTTACAGAGTGGGAGCAGATAGGAGCGGCTGGTTCCAGAGTGGGAGCAGAGAGGAGCGGCTGGTTCCAGATTGGGAGTAGAGAGAAGCGGCTGGTTCCAGAGTGGGAGCAGAGAGGAGCGGCTGGTTCCACAGTGGGAGCAGAGAGGAGCCGCTGTTTACAGAGCGGGAGCAGAGAGGAGCGGCTGGTTACTGAGGCAGAGAATGAGGAGCGGCTGGTTATAGAGTTGCAGCAGAGAGGAGAGGCTTGTTACAGAGTGGGAGCAGAGAGGAGCGGCTGCTTCCAGATTGGGTGCAGACAGGAGCGGCTGGTGACAGAGTGGGAGCAGAGTGGAGCGGCTGTTTACAGAGTGGGAGCAGAGAGTAGCGGCTGGTTACAGAGTGGGAGCAGAGAGGAGCGGCTGTTTACAGAGTGGGAGCAGAGAGGAGCGGCTGGTTACATAGTGGGAGCAGAGAGGAGCGGCTGGTTACAGAGTGGGAGCAGAGAGGAGGGGCTGTTGACGGAGTGGGAGCAGAGAGGAGCCGCTGTTTACAGAGTGGGAGCAGAGAGAAGCGGCTGTTTACAGAGCGGGAGCAGAGAGGAGCGGCTGGTTACTGAGGCAGAGAATGAGGAGCGGCTGGTTATAGAGTTGCAGCAGAGAGGAGAGGCTTGTTACAGAGTGGGAGCAGAGAGGAGCGGCTACTTCCAGATTGGGAGCAGAGAGGAGCGGCTGGTTACAGATTGGGAGCAGAGTGGAGCGGCTGGTTCCAGAGTGGGAGCAGAGAGGAGCGGCTGGTTCCAGAGCGGGAGCCGAGAGGTGCGGCGATTTACAGAGTGGGAGCAGAGAGGAACGGCTGTTTACAGAGTGGGAGCAGAGAGGAGCGGCTGGTTACGGAGTGGGAGCAGAGAGGAGCGGCTGGTTACAGAAGCTCAGAATGAGGAGCGGCTGGTTACAGAGTTGCAGCAGAGATGAGCTGCTGGTTACAGAGTGGGAGCAGAGAGGAGGGGCTGTTGACGGAGCGGGAGCAGAGAGGAGCCGCTGGTTACAGAGTGGGAGCAGAGAGGAGCGGCTGGTTACAGAGTGGGAGCCGAGAGGAGCGGCTCGTTCCAGAGTGGGAGCAGAGAGGAGCGGCTGGTTGCAGAGTGGGAGCAGAGAGGAGCGGCTGTTTCCAGAGTGGGAGCAGAGAGGAGTGGCTGGTTCCAGAGTGGGAGCAGAGAGAAGCGGCTGGTTCCAGAGTGGGAGCAGAGAGGAGCGGCTATTTACAGAGTGGGAGCAGAGAGGAACGGCTGTTTACAGAGTGGGAGCAAAGAGGAGCGGCTGGCTACGGAGTGGGAGCAGAGAGGAACGGCTGTTTACAGAGTTGGAGCAGAGCGGAGGGGCTGTTGACGGAGTGGGAGCAGAGAGGAGCCGCTGGTTACAGAGTGGGAGCAGATAGGAGCGGCTAGTTCCAGATTGGGAGCAGAGAGGAGCGGCTGGTTCCAGATTGGGAGCAGAGAGGAGTGGCTGGTTCCAGAGTGGGAGCAGAGAGGAGCAGCTGGTTCGAGAGTGGGAGCAGAGAGAAGCGGCTGTTTACAGAGCGGGAGCAGAGAGGAGCTGCTGGTTACTGAGGCAGAGAATGAGGAGCGGCTGGTTATAGAGTTGCAGCAGAGAGGAGGGGCTGTTGACGGAGTGGGAGCAGAGAGGAGCTGCTGTTTACAGAGTGGGAGCAGAGAGGAGCGGCTCGTTCCAGAGTGGGAGCAGAGAGGAGCGGCTGGTTGCAGAGTGGGAGCAGACAGGAGCGGCTGTTTCCAGAGTGGGAGCAGAGAGGAGCGGCTGGTTCCACAGTGGGAGCAGAGAGAAGCGGCTGGTTCCAGAGTTGGAGCAGAGAGGAGCGGCTATTTACAGAGTGGGAGCAGAGAGGAACGGCTGTTTACAGATTGGGAGCAGAGAGGAGCGGCTGGCTAAGGAGTGGGAGCAGAGAGGAGCCGCTGTTTAGAGAGTGGGAGCAGATAGGAGCGGCTAGTTCCAGATTGGGAGTAGAGAGAAGCGGCTGGTTCCAGAGTGGGAGCTGAGAGGAGCGGCTGGTTCCACAGTGGGAGCAGAGAGAAGCGGCTGTTTACAGAGCGGGAGCAGAGAGGAGCGGCTGGTTACTGAGGCAGAGAATGAGAAGCGGCTGGTTATAGAGTTGCAGCAGAGAGGAGAGGCGTGTTACAGAGTGGGAGCAGAGAGGAGCGGCTGCTTCCAGATTGGGTGCAGAAAGGAGCGGCTGGTTACAGAGTGGGAGCAGAGTGGAGCGGCTGGTTCCAGAATGGGAGCAGAGAGGAGCGGCTGATTCCAGAGCGGGAGCCGAGAGGTGCGGCGATTTACAGAGTGGGAGCAGAGAGGAACGGCTGTTTACAGAGTGGGAGCAGAGAGGAGCGGCTTGTTACGGAGTGGGAGCAGAGAGGATTGGCTGGTTACAGAAGCTCAGAATGATGAGCGGCTGGTTACAGAGTTGCAGCAGAGAGGAGCGGCTGGTTCCAGAGTGGGAGCAGAGAGAAGCGGCTGGTTCCAGAGTGGGAGCAGAGAGGAGCGGCTCTTTACAGAGTGGGAGCAGAGAGGAACGGCTGTTTACAGAGTGGGAGCAGAGAGGAGCGGCTGGTTCCAGAGTGGGAGCAGAGAGGAGCGGCTGATTCCAGAGCGGGAGCCGAGAGGTGCGGCGATTTACAGAGTGGGAGCAGAGAGGAACGGCTGTTTACAGAGTGGGAGCAGAGAGGAGCGGCTGGTTACGGAGTGGGAGCAGAGAGGATTGGCTGGTTACAGAAGCTCAGAATGATGAGCGGCTGGTTACAGAGTTGCAGCAGAGATGAGCTGCTGGTTACAGAGTTGGAGCAGAGAGGAGCGTCTGGTTACAGAGTGGGAGCAGAGAGGAGGGGCTGTTGACGGAGTGGGAGCAGAGAGGAGCGGCTGGTTACAGAGTGGGAGCAGAGAGGAGCGGCTCGTTCCAGAGTGGGAGCAGAGAGGAGCGGCTGGTTGCAGAGTGGGAGCAGAGAGGAACGGCTGTTTACAGAGTGGGAGCAGAGAGGAGCGGCTGGTTCCAGAGTGGGAGCAGAGAGGAGCGGCTGGTTCCAGAGTGGGAACAGAGAGAAGCTGCTGTTTACAGAGCGGGAGCAGAGAGGAGCGGCTGGTTACTGAGGCAGAGAATGAGGAGCGGCTGGTTATAGAGTTGCAGCAGACAGGAGAGGCTTGTTACAGAGTGGGAGCAGAGAGGAGCGGCTGGTTACAGATTGGGAGCAGAGAGGAGCGGCTGGTTACAGAGTGGGAGCAGAGTGGAGCGGCTGGTTCCAGAGTGGGAGCAGAGAGGAGCGGCTGGTTCCAGAGTGGGAGCAGAGAGGAGCGGCTGGTTCCAGAGTGGGAGCAGAGAGGAGCGGCTGGATCCAGAGTGGGAGCAGAGAGAAGCGGCAGTTTACAGAGCGGGAGCAGAGAGGAACGGCTGATTACTGAGGCAGAGAATGAGGAGCGGCTGGTTATAGAGTTGCAGCAGAGAGGAGAGGCTTGTTACAGAGTGGGAGCAGAGAGGAGCGGCTGCTTCCAGATTGGGAGCAGAGAAGAGCGGCTGGTTACAGAGTGGGAGCAAAGTGGAGCGGCTGGTTCCAGAGTGGGAGCAGAGAGGAGCGGTTGGTTCCAGAGTGGGAGCAGAGAGGAGCGGCTGGTTCCAGAGTGGGAGCAGAGAGGAGCGGCTGGTTCCAGAGTGGGAGCAGAGAGTAGCGGCTGGTTACAGAGTGGGAGCAGAGAGGAGCGGCTGTTTACAGAGTGGGTGCAGAGAGTAGCGGCTGGTTACCGAGTGGGAGCAGAGAGGAGCGGCTGTTTACAGAGTGGGAGCAGAGAGGAGCGGCTGGTTACATAGTGGGAGCAGAGAGGAGCGGCTGGTTACAGAGTGGGAGCAGAGAGGAGGGGCTGTTGACGGAGTGGGAGCAGAGAGGAGCCGCTGTTTACAGAGTGGGAGCAGAGAGAAGCGGCTGTTTACAGAGCGGGAGCAGAGAGTAGCGGCTGGTTACTGAGGCAGAGAATGAGGAGCGGCTGATTATAGAGTTGCAGCAGAGAGGAGAGGCTTGTTACAGAGTGGGAGCAGAGAGGAGCGGCTGCTTCCAGATTGGGAGCAGAGAGGAGCGGCTGGTTACAGAGTGGGAGCAGAGTGGAGCGGCTGGTTACAGACTGGGAGCAGAGAGGAGCGGCTGGTTCCAGAGTGGGTGCAGAGAGGAGCGGCTGGTTCCAGAGCGGGAGCCGAGAGGTGCGGCGATTTACAGAGTGGGAGCAGAGAGGAACGGCTGTTTACAGAGTGGGAGCAGAGAGGAGCGGCTGGTTACGGAGTGGGAGCAGAGAGGAGCGGCTGGTTACAGAAGCTCAGAATGAGGAGCGGCTGGTTACAGAGTTGCAGCAGAGATGAGCTGCTGGTTACAGGGTGGGAGCAGAGAGGAACGGCAGGTTACAGAGTGGGAGCAGAGAGGAGGGGCTGTTGACGGAGTGGGAGCAGAGAGGAGCCGCTGTTTACAGAGTGGGAGCAGAGAGGAGCGGCTGGTTACAGAGTGGGAGCCGAGAGGAGCGGCTCGTTCCAGAGTGGGAGCAGAGAGGAGCGGCTGGTTGCAGAGTGGGAACAGAGAGGAGCGGCTGTTTCCAGAGGGGGAGCAGAGAGAAGCGGCTGGTTCCAGAGTGGGAGCAGAGAGGAGCGGCTATTTACAGAGTGGGAGCAGAGAGGAACGGCTGTTTACAGAGTGGGAGCAGAGCGGAGGGGCTGTTGACGGAGTGGGAGCAGAGAGGAGCCGCTGGTTACAGAGTGGGAGCAGATAGGAGCGGCTAGTTCCAGATTGGGAGCAGAGAGGAGCGGCTGCTTCCAGATTGGGTGCAGACAGGAGCGGCTGGTTACAGAGTGGGAGCAGAGTGGCGCGGCTGGTTCCTGAATGGGAGCAGAGAGGAGCGGCTGATTCCAGAGCGGGAGCCGAGAGGTGCGGCGATTTACAGAGTGGGAGCAGAGAGGAACGGCTGTTTACAGAGTGGGAGCAGAGAGGAGCGACTGGTTACGGAGTGGGAGCAGAGAGGATTGGCTGGTTACAGAAGCTCAGAATGATGAGCGGCTGGTTACAGAGTTGCAGCAGAGATGAGCTGCTGGTTACAGAGTGGGAGCAGAGAGGAGCGTCTGGTTACAGAGTGGGAGCAGAGAGGAGGGGCTGTTGACGGAGTGGGAGCAGAGAGGAGCGGCTGGTTACAGAGTGGGAGCAGAGAGGAGCGGCTAGTTCCAGAGTGGGAGCAGAGAGGAGCGGCTGGTTGCAGAGTGGGAGCAGAGAGGAGAGGCTGTTTCCAGAGTGGGAGCAGAGAGGAGTGGCTGGTTCCAGAGTGGGAGCAGAGAGAAGCGGTTGGTTCCAGAGTGGGAGCAGAGAGGAGCGGCTATTTACAGAGTGGGAGCAGAGAGGAACGGCTGTTTACAGAGTGGGAGCAGAGAGGAGCGGCTTGCTACGGAGTGGGAGCAGAGAGGAACGGCTGTTTACAGAGTTGGAGCAGAGCGGAGGGGCTGTTGACGGAGTGGGAGCAGAGAGGAGCCGCTGTTTACAGAGTGGGAGCAGATATGAGCGGCAAGTTCCAGAGTGGGAGCAGAGAGGAGCGGCTGGTTCCAGAGTGGGAGCAGAGAGGAGTGGCTGGTTCCAGAGTGGGAGTAGAGAGAAGCGGCTGTTTACAGAGCGGGAGCAGAGAGGAGCGGCTGGTTACTGAGGCAGAAAATGAGGAGCGGCTGGTAAAAGAGTTGCAGCAGAGAGGAGAGGCTTGCTCCAGAGTGGGAGCAGAGAGGAGCGGCTGTTTCCAGAGTGGGAGCAGAGAGGAGCGGCTGGTTCCAGAGTGGGAGCAGAGAGGAGCGGCTATTTACAGAGTGGGAGCAGAGAGGAACGGCTGTTTACAGAGTTGGAGAAGAGAGGAGGGTCTGTTGACGGAGTGGGAGCAGAGAGGAGCCGCTGTTTTCAGAGTGGGAACAGATTGGAGCGGCGAGTTTCAGAGTGGTAGCAGAGAGGAGCGGCTCGTTCCAGAGTGGGAGCAGAGAGGAGCGGCTGGTGTCAGAGTGGGAGCAGAGAGGAGCGGCTGTTTCCAGAGTGGGAGCAGAGAGGAGCGGCTGGTTCCAGAGTGGGAGCAGAGAGAAGCGGCTGGTTCCAGAGTGGGAGCAGAGAGGATCGGCTCTTTACAGAGTGGGAGCAGAGAGGAACGGCTGTTTACAGAGTGGGAGCAGAGAGGAGCGGCTGGTCCCAGAGTGGGAGCAGAGAGGAGCGGCTGGTTCCAGAGTGGGAGCAGAGAGAAGCGGCTGTTTACAGAGCGGGAGCAGAGAGGAGCGGCTTGTTACTGAGGAAGAGAATGAGGAGCGGCTGGTTATAGAGTTGCAGCAGAGAGGAGAGGCTTGTTACAGAGTGGGAGCAGAGAGGAGCGGCTGGTTACAGATTGGGAGCAGAGAGGAGCGGCTGGTTAGAGTGGGAGCAGAGTGGAGCGGCTGGTTCCAGAGTGGGAGCAGAGAGGAGCGGCTGGTTCCAGAGTGGGAGCAGAGAGGAGCGGCTGGTTCCAGAGTGGGAGCAGAGAGGAGCGGCTGGTTCCAGAGTGGGAGCAGAGAGAAGCGGCTGTTTACAGAGCGGGAGCAGAGAGGAACGGCTGATTACTGAGGCAGAGAATGAGGAGCGGCTGGTTATAGAGTTGCAGCAGAGAGGAGAGGCTTGCTCCAGAGTGGGAGCAGAGAGGAGCGGCTGTTTCCAGAGTGGGAGCAGAGAGGAGCGGCTGGTTCCAGAGTGGGAGCAGAGAGGAGCGGCTATTTACAGAGTGGGAGCAGAGAGGAACGGCTGTTTACAGAGTTGGAGCAGAGAGGAGGGTCTGTTGACGGAGTGGGAGCAGAGAGGAGCCGCTGTTTTCAGAGTGGGAGCAGATAGGAGCGGCGAGTTTCAGAGTGGTAGCAGAGAGGAGCGGCTCGTTCCAGAGTGGGAGCAGAGAGGAGCGGCTGGTGGCAGAGTGGGAGCAGAGAGGAGCGGCTGTTTCCAGAGTGGGAGCAGAGAGGAGCGGCTGGTTCCAGAGTGGGAGCAGAGAGAAGCGGCTGGTTCCAGAGTGGGAGCAGAGAGGAGCGGCTCTTTACAGAGTGGGAGCAGAGAGGAACGGCTGTTTACAGAGTGGGAGCAGAGAGGAGCGGCTGGTTCCAGAGTGGGAGCAGAGAGGAGCGGCTGTTTACAGAGCGGGAGCAGAGAGGAGCGGCTGGTTACTGAGGCAGAGAATGAGGAGCGGCTGGTTATAGAGTTGCAGCAGAGAGGAGAGGCTTGTTACAGAGTGGGAGCAGAGAGGAGCGGCTGTTTACAGAGTGGGGGCAGAGAGGAACGGCTGATTACTGAGGCAGAGAATGAGGAGCGGCTGGTTATAGAGTTGCAGCAGAGAGGAGAGGCTTGTTACAGAGTCAGAGCAGAGAGGAGCGGCTGCTTCCAGATTGGGAGCAGAGAGGAGCGGCTGGTTACAGAGTGGGAGCAGAGTGGAGCGGCTGGTTCCAGAGTGGGTGCAGAGAGGTGCGGCGATTTACAGAGTGGGAGCAGAGAGGAACGGCTGTTTACAGAGTGGGAGCAGAGAGGAGCGGCTGGTTACGGAGTGAGAGCAGAGAGGAGCGGCTCGTTCCAGAGTGGGAGCAGAGAGGAGCGGCTGGTTGCAGAGTGGGAACAGAGAGGAGCGGCTGTTTCCAGACGGGGAGCAGAGAGAAGCGGCTGGTTCCAGAGTGGGAGCAGAGAGGAGCGGCTATTTACAGAGTGGGAGAAGAGAGGAACGGCTGTTTACAGATTGGGAGCAGAGAGGAGCGGCTGGCTAAGGAGTGGGAGCAGAGAGGAGCCGCTGTTTACAGAGTGGGAGCAGATAGGAGCGGCTAGTTCCAGAGTGGGAGCAGAGAGGAGCGGCTGGTTCCAGATTGGGAGTAGAGAGAAGCGGCTGGTTCCAGAGTGGCAGCAGAGAGGAGCGGCTCGTTCCACAGTGGGAGCAGAGAGGAGCGGCTGTTTACAGAGCGGGAGCAGAGAGGAGGGGCTGTTGACGGAGTGGGAGCAGAGAGGAGCCGCTGTTTACAGAGTGGGAGCAGAGAGGAGCGGCTGGTTACAGAGTGGGAGCCGAGAGGAGCGGCTCGTTCCAGAGTGGGAGCAGAGAGGAGCGGCTGGTTGCAGAGTGGGAACAGAGAGGAGCGGCTGTTTCCAGACGGGGAGCAGAGAGAAGCGGCTGGTTCCAGAGTGGGAGCAGAGAGGAGCGGCTATTTACAGAGTGGGAGCAGAGAGGAACGGCTGTTTACAGAGTGGGAGCAAAGAGGAGCGGCTGGCTACGGAGTGGGAGCAGAGAGGAACGGCTGTTTACAGAGTTGGAGCAGAGCGGAGGGGCTGTTGACGGAGTGGGAGCAGAGAGGAGCCGCTGGTTACAGAGTGGGAGCAGATAGGAGCGGCTAGTTCCAGATTGGGAGCAGAGAGGAGCGGCTGGTTCCAGATTGGGAGCAGAGAGGAGCGGCTGGTTCCAGAGTGGGAGCAGAGAGGAGCGGCTGGTTCGAGAGTGGGAGCAGAGAGAAGCGGCTGTTTACAGAGCGGGAGCAGAGAGGAGCTGCTGGTTACTGAGGCAGAGAATGAGGAGCGGCTGGTTATAGAGTTGCAGCAGAGAGGAGGGGCTGTTGACGGAGTGGGAGCAGAGAGGAGCTGCTGTTTACAGAGTGGGAGCAGAGAGGAGCGGCTGATTACAGAGTGGGAGCAGATAGGAGCGGCTAGTTCCAGATTGGGAGCAGAGAGGAGCGGCTGGTTCCAGATTGGGAGCAGAGAGGAGCGGCTGGTTCCAGAGTGGGAGCAGAGAGGAGCGGCTGGTTGCAGAGTGGGAGCAGACAGGAGCGGCTGTTTCCAGAGTGGGAGCAGAGTGGAGCGGCTGGTTCCACAGTGGGATCAGAGAGAAGCGGCTGGTTCCAGAGTTGGAGCAGAGAGGAGCGGCTATTTACAGAGTGGGAGAAGAGAGGAACGGCTGTTTACAGATTGGGAGCAGAGAGGAGCGGCTGGCTAAGGAGTGGGAGCAGAGAGGAGCCGCTGTTTACAGAGTGGGAGCAGATAGGAGCGGCTAGTTCCAGAGTGGGAGCAGAGAGGAGCGGCTGGTTCCAGATTGGGAGTAGAGAGAAGCGGCTGGTTCCAGAGTGGCAGCAGAGAGGAGCGGCTGGTTCCACAGTGGGAGCAGAGAGGAGCGGCTGTTTACAGAGCGGGAGCAGAGAGGAGCGGCTGTATACTGAGGCAGAGAATGAGGAGCGGCTGGTTATAGAGTTGCAGCAGAGAGGAGAGGCTTGTTACAGAGTGGGAGCAGAGAGGAGCGGCTGCTTCCAGATTGGGTGCAGACAGGAGCGGCTGGTTACAGAGTGGGAGCAGAGTGGAGCGGCTGGTTCCTGAATGGGAGCAGAGAGGAGCGGCTGATTCCAGAGCGGGAGCCGAGAGGTGCGGCGATTTACAGAGTGGGAGCAGAGAGGAACGGCTGTTTACAGAGTGGGACCAGAGAGGAGCGACTGGTTACGGAGTGGGAGCAGAGAGGATTGGCTGGTTACAGAAGCTCAGAATGATGAGCGGCTGGTTACAGAGTTGCAGCAGAGATGAGCTGCTGGTTACAGAGTGGGAGCAGAGAGGAGCGTCTGGTTACAGAGTGGGAGCAGAGAGGAGGGGCTGTTGACGGAGTGGGAGCAGAGAGGAGCGGCTGGTTACAGAGTGGGAGCAGAGAGGAGCGGCTAGTTCCAGAGTGGGAGCAGAGAGGAGCGGCTGGTTGCAGAGTGGGAGCAGAGAGGAGAGGCTGTTTCCAGAGTGGGAGCGGAGAGGAGTGGCTGGTTCCAGAGTGGGAGCAGAGAGAAGCGGTTGGTTCCAGAGTGGGAGCAGAGAGGAGCGGCTATTTACAGAGTGGGAGCAGAGAGGAACGGCTGTTTACAGAGTGGGAGCAGAGAGGAGCGGCTTGCTACGGAGTGGGAGCAGAGAGGAACGGCTGTTTACAGAGTTGGAGCAGAGAGGAGCGGCTGGTTCCACAGTGGGAGCAGAGAGGAGGGGCTGTTGACGGAGTGGGAGCAGAGAGGAGCCGCTGTTTACAGAGTGGGAGTTGATAGGAGCGGCTAGTTCCAGATTGGGAGCAGAGAGGAGCGGCTGGTTCCAGATTGGGAGCAGAGAGGAGCGGCTGGTTCGAGAGTGGGAGCAGAGAGGAGCGGCTGGTTCGAGAGTGGGAGCAGAGAGACGCGGCTGTTTACAGAGCGGGAGCAGAGAGGAGCGGTTGGTTACTGAGGCAGAGAATGAGGAGCGGCTGGTTATAGAGTTGCAGCAGAGAGGAGAGGCTTGTTACAGAGTGGGAGCAGAGAGGAGCGGCTGCTTCCAGATTGGGAGCAGAGAGGAGCGGCTGGTTACAGAGTGGGAGCAGAGAGGAGCGGCTGGTTCCAGAGTGGGAGCAGAGAGGAGCGGCTGGTTCCAGAGTGGGAGCAGAGAGGAGAGGCTGGTTACAGAGTGGGAGCAGAGAGGAGCGGCTGTTTACAGAGTGTGAGAAGAGAGGAGCGGCTGGTTACAGCGTGGGAGCAGATAGGAGCGGCTGGTTACAGAGTGGGAGCAGAGAGAAGCGGCTGGTTCCAGAGTGGGAGCAGAGAGGAGCGGCTATTTACAGAGTGGGAGCAGAGAGGAACGGCTGTTTCCAGTGTGGGAGCAGAGAGGAGCGGCTGGTTCGAGAGTGGGAGCAGAGAGAAGCGGCTGTTTGCAGAGCGGGAGCAGAGAGGTGCGGCTGGTTACTGAGGCAGAGAATGAGGAGCGGCTGGTTATAGAGTAGCAGCTGAGAGTAGAGGCTTGTTACAGAGTGGGAGCAGAGAGGAGCGGCTGCTTCCAGATTGGGAGCAGAGAGGAGCGGCTGGTTACAGAGTGGGAGCAGAGTGGAGCGGCTGGTTCCAGAGTGGGAGCAGAGAGGAGCGGCGGGTTCCAGAGTGTGAGCAGAGAGGAGCGGCTGGTTCCAGAGTGGGAGCAGAGAGGAGCGGCTGGTTCCAGAGTGGGAGCAGAGAGAAGCGGCTGTTTACAGAGCGGGAGCAGAGAGGAGCGGCTGGTTACTGAGGCAGAAAATGAGGAGCGGCTGGTAAAAGAGTTGCAGCACAGAGGAGAGGCTTGCTCCAGAGTGGGAGCAGAGAGGAGCGGCTGTTTCCAGAGTGGGAGCAGAGAGGAGCGGCTGGTTCGAGAGTGGGAGCAGAGAGAAGCGGCTGTTTACAGAGCGGGAGCAGAGAGGAGCTGCTGGTTACTGAGGCAGAGAATGAGGAGCGGCTGGTTATAGAGTTGCAGCAGAGAGGAGGGGCTGTTGACGGAGTGGGAGCAGAGAGGAGCTGCTGTTTACAGAGCGGGAGCAGAGAGGAGCGGCTGGTTACTGAGGCAGAAAATGAGGAGCGGCTGGTAAAAGAGTTGCAGCACAGAGGAGAGGCTTGCTCCAGAGTGGGAGCAGAGAGGAGCGGCTGCTTCCAGATTGGGAGCAGAGAGGAGCGGCTGGTTACAGAGTGGGAGCAGAGAGGAGCGGCTGGTTCCAGAGTGGGAGCAGAGAGGAGCGGCTGGTTCCAGAGTGGGAGCAGAGAGGAGAGGCTGGTTACAGAGTGGGAGCAGAGAGGAGCGGCTGTTTACAGAGTGTGAGAAGAGAGGAGCGGCTGGTTACAGCGTGGGAGCAGATAGGAGCGGCTGGTTACAGAGTGGGAGCAGAGAGAAGCGGCTGGTTCCAGAGTGGGAGCAGAGAGGAGCGGCTATTTACAGAGTGGGAGCAGAGAGGAACGGCTGTTTCCAGTGTGGGAGCAGAGAGGAGCGGCTGGTTCGAGAGTGGGAGCAGAGAGAAGCGGCTGTTTGCAGAGCGGGAGCAGAGAGGTGCGGCTGGTTACTGAGGCAAAGAATGAGGAGCGGCTGGTTATAGAGTAGCAGCTGAGAGTAGAGGCTTGTTACAGAGTGGGAGCAGAGAGGAGCGGCTGCTTCCAGATTGGGAGCAGAGAGGAGCGGCTGGTTACAGAGTGGGAGCAGAGTGGAGCGGCTGGTTCCAGAGTGGGAGCAGAGAGGAGCGGCGGGTTCCAGAGTGTGAGCAGAGAGGAGCGGCTGGTTCCAGAGTGGGAGCAGAGAGGAGCGGCTGGTTCCAGAGTGGGAGCAGAGAGAAGCGGCTGTTTACAGAGCGGGAGCAGAGAGGAGCGGCTGGTTACTGAGGCAGAAAATGAGGAGCGGCTGGTAAAAGAGTTGCAGCACAGAGGAGAGGCTTGCTCCAGAGTGGGAGCAGAGAGGAGCGGCTGTTTCCAGAGTGGGAGCAGAGAGGAGCGGCTGGTTCGAGAGTGGGAGCAGAGAGAAGCGGCTGTTTACAGAGCGGGAGCAGAGAGGAGCTGCTGGTTACTGAGGCAGAGAATGAGGAGCGGTTGGTTATAGAGTTGCAGCAGAGAGGAGGGGCTGTTGACGGAGTGGGAGCAGAGAGGAGCTGCTGTTTACAGAGTGGGAGCAGAGAGGAGCGGCTGGTTACAGAGTGGGAGCAGATAGGAGCGGCTAGTTCCAGATTGGGAGCAGAGAGGAGCGGCTGGTTCCAGATTGGGAGCAGAGAGGAGCGGCTGGTTCCAGAGTGGGAGCAGAGAGGAGCGGCTGGTTGCAGAGTGGGAGCAGACAGGAGCGGCTGTTTCCAGAGTGGGAGCAGAGTGGAGCGGCTGGTTCCACAGTGGGATCAGAGAGAAGCGGCTGGTTCCAGAGTTGGAGCAGAGAGGAGCGGCTATTTACAGAGTGGGAGAAGAGAGGAACGGCTGTTTACAGATTGGGAGCAGAGAGGAGCGGCTGGCTAAGGAGTGGGAGCAGAGAGGAGCCGCTGTTTACAGAGTGGGAGCAGATAGGAGCGGCTAGTTCCAGAGTGGGAGCAGAGAGGAGCGGCTGGTTCCAGATTGGGAGTAGAGAGAAGCGGCTGGTTCCAGAGTGGCAGCAGAGAGGAGCGGCTGGTTCCACAGTGGGAGCAGAGAGGAGCGGCTGTTTACAGAGCGGGAGCAGAGAGGAGCGGCTGTATACTGAGGCAGAGAATGAGGAGCGGCTGGTTATAGAGTTGCAGCAGAGAGGAGAGGCTTGTTACAGAGTGGGAGCAGAGAGGAGCGGCTGCTTCCAGATTGGGTGCAGACAGGAGCGGCTGGTTACAGAGTGGGAGCAGAGTGGAGCGGCTGGTTCCTGAATGGGAGCAGAGAGGAGCGGCTGATTCCAGAGCGGGAGCCGAGAGGTGCGGCGATTTACAGAGTGGGAGCAGAGAGGAACGGCTGTTTACAGAGTGGGAGCAGAGAGGAGCGACTGGTTACGGAGTGGGAGCAGAGAGGATTGGCTGGTTACAGAAGCTCAGAATGATGAGCGGCTGGTTACAGAGTTGCAGCAGAGATGAGCTGCTGGTTACAGAGTGGGAGCAGAGAGGAGCGTCTGGTTACAGAGTGGGAGCAGAGAGGAGGGGCTGTTGACGGAGTGGGAGCAGAGAGGAGCGGCTGGTTACAGAGTGGGAGCAGAGAGGAGCGGCTAGTTCCAGAGTGGGAGCAGAGAGGAGCGGCTGGTTGCAGAGTGGGAGCAGAGAGGAGAGGCTGTTTCCAGAGTGGGAGCGGAGAGGAGTGGCTGGTTCCAGAGTGGGAGCAGAGAGAAGCGGTTGGTTCCAGAGTGGGAGCAGAGAGGAGCGGCTATTTACAGAGTGGGAGCAGAGAGGAACGGCTGTTTACAGAGTGGGAGCAGAGAGGAGCGGCTTGCTACGGAGTGGGAGCAGAGAGGAACGGCTGTTTACAGAGTTGGAGCAGAGAGGAGCGGCTGGTTCCACAGTGGGAGCAGAGAGGAGGGGCTGTTGACGGAGTGGGAGCAGAGAGGAGCCGCTGTTTACAGAGTGGGAGTTGATGGGAGCGGCTAGTTCCAGATTGGGAGCAGAGAGGAGCGGCTGGTTCCAGATTGGGAGCAGAGAGGAGCGGCTGGTTCGAGAGTGGGAGCAGAGAGGAGCGGCTGGTTCGAGAGTGGGAGCAGAGAGACGCGGCTGTTTACAGAGCGGGAGCAGAGAGGAGCGGTTGGTTACTGAGGCAGAGAATGAGGAGCGGCTGGTTATAGAGTTGCAGCAGAGAGGAGAGGCTTGTTACAGAGTGGGAGCAGAGAGGAGCGGCTGCTTCCAGATTGGGAGCAGAGAGGAGCGGCTGGTTACAGAGTGGGAGCAGAGAGGAGCGGCTGGTTCCAGAGTGGGAGCAGAGAGGAGCGGCTGGTTCCAGAGTGGGAGCAGAGAGGAGAGGCTGGTTACAGAGTGGGAGCAGAGAGGAGCGGCTGTTTACAGAGTGTGAGAAGAGAGGAGCGGCTGGTTACAGCGTGGGAGCAGATAGGAGCGGCTGGTTACAGAGTGGGAGCAGAGAGAAGCGGCTGGTTCCAGAGTGGGAGCAGAGAGGAGCGGCTATTTACAGAGTGGGAGCAGAGAGGAACGGCTGTTTCCAGTGTGGGAGCAGAGAGGAGCGGCTGGTTCGAGAGTGGGAGCAGAGAGAAGCGGCTGTTTGCAGAGCGGGAGCAGAGAGGTGCGGCTGGTTACTGAGGCAGAGAATGAGGAGCGGCTGGTTATAGAGTAGCAGCTGAGAGTAGAGGCTTGTTACAGAGTGGGAGCAGAGAGGAGCGGCTGCTTCCAGATTGGGAGCAGAGAGGAGCGGCTGGTTACAGAGTGCGAGCAGAGTGGAGCGGCTGGTTCCAGAGTGGGAGCAGAGAGGAGCGGCGGGTTCCAGAGTGTGAGCAGAGAGGAGCGGCTGGTTCCAGAGTGGGAGCAGAGAGGAGCGGCTGGTTCCAGAGTGGGAGCAGAGAGAAGCGGCTGTTTACAGAGCGGGAGCAGAGAGGAGCGGCTGGTTACTGAGGCAGAAAATGAGGAGCGGCTGGTAAAAGAGTTGCAGCACAGAGGAGAGGCTTGCTCCAGAGTGGGAGCAGAGAGGAGCGGCTGTTTCCAGAGTGGGAGCAGAGAGGAGCGGCTGGTTCCAGAGTGGGAGCAGAGAGGAGCGGCTATTTACAGAGTGGGAGCAGAGAGGAACGGCTGTTTACAGAGTTGGAGCAGAGAGGAGGGTCTGTTGACGGAGTGGGAGCAGAGAGGAGCCGCTGTTTTCAGAGTGGGAGCAGATAGGAGCGGCGAGTTTCAGAGTGGTAGCAGAGAGGAGCGGCTCGTTCCAGATTGGGAGCAGAGAGGAGCGGCTGGTGTCAGAGTGGGAGCAGAGAGGAGCGGCTGTTTCCAGAGTGGGAGCAGAGAGGAGCGGCTGGTTCCAGAGTGGGAGCAGAGAGAAGCGGCTGGTTCCAGAGTGGGAGCAGAGAGGAGCGGCTCTTTACAGAGTGGAAGCAGAGAGGAGCGGCTGGTCCCAGAGTGGGAGCAGAGAGGAGCGGCTGGTTCCAGAGTGGGAGCAGAGAGAAGCGGCTGTTTACAGAGCGGGAGCAGAGAGGAGCGGCTGGTTACTGAGGCAGAGAATGAGGAGCGGCTGGTTATAGAGTTGCAGCAGAGAGGAGAGGCTTGTTACAGAGTGGGAGCAGAGAGGAGCGGCTGGTTACAGATTGGGAGCAGAGAGGAGCGGCTGGTTAGAGTGGGAGCAGAGTGGAGCGGCTGGTTCCAGAGTGGGAGCAGAGAGGAGCGGCTGGTTCCAGAGTGGGAGCAGAGAGGAGCGGCTGGTTCCAGAGTGGGAGCAGAGAGAAGCGGCTGTTTACAGAGCGGGAGCAGAGAGGAACGGCTGATTACTGAGGCAGAGAATGAGGAGCGGCTGGTTATAGAGTTGCAGCAGAGAGGAGAGGCTTGCTCCAGAGTGGGAGCAGAGAGGAGCGGCTGTTTCCAGAGTGGGAGCAGAGAGGAGCGGCTGGTTCCAGAGTGGGAGCAGAGAGGAGCGGCTATTTACAGAGTGGGAGCAGAGAGGAACGGCTGTTTACAGAGTTGGAGCAGAGAGGAGGGTCTGTTGACGGAGTGGGAGCAGAGAGGAGCCGCTGTTTTCAGAGTGGGAGCAGATAGGAGCGGCGAGTTTCAGAGTGGTAGCAGAGAGGAGCGGCTGGTTCCAGAGTGGGAGCAGAGAGAAGCGGCTGGTTCCAGAGTGGGAGCAGAGAGGAGCGGCTCTTTACAGAGTGGGAGCAGAGAGGAACGGCTGTTTACAGAGTGGGAGCAGAGAGGAGCGGCTGGTTCCAGAGTGGGAGCAGAGAGGAGCGGCTGTTTACAGAGCGGGAGCAGAGAGGAGCGGCTGGTTACTGAACCAGAGAAAGAGGAGCGGCTGGTTATAGAGTTGCAGCAGAGAGGAGAGGCTTGTTACAGAGTGGGAGCAGAGAGGAGCGGCTGTTTACAGAGTGGGGGCAGAGAGGAACGGCTGATTACTGAGGCAGAGAATGAGGAGCGGCTGGTTATAGAGTTGCAGCAGAGAGGAGAGGCTTGTTACAGAGTCAGAGCAGAGAGGAGCGGCTGCTTCCAGATTGGGAGCAGAGAAGAGCGGCTGGTTACAGAGTGGGAGCAAAGTGGAGCGGCTGGTTCCAGAGTGGGAGCAGACAGGAGCGGCTGGTTCCAGAGTGGGAGCAGAGAGGAGCGGCTGGTTCCAGAGTGGGAGCAGAGAGGAGCGGCTGGTTCCAGAGTGGGAGCAGAGAGTAGCGGCTGGTTACAGAGTGGTAGCAGAGAGGAGCGCCTGTTTACAGAGTGGGAGCAGAGAGTAGCGGCCGGTTACAGAGTGGGAGCAGAGAGGAGCTGCTGTTTACAGAGTGGGAGCAGAGAGGAGCGGCTGGTTACATAGTGGGAGCAGAGAGGAGCGGCTGGTTACAGAAGCTCAGAATGAGGAGCGGCTGGTTACAGAGTTGCAGCAGAGATGAGCTGCTGGTTACAGAGTCAGAGAATGAGGAGCGGCTGGTTATAGAGTTGCAGCAGAGAGGAGAGGCTTGTTACAGAGTGGGAGCAGAGAGGAGCGGCTACTTCCAGATTGGGAGCAGAGAGGAGCGGCTGGTTACAGAGTGGGAGCAGAGTGGAGCGGCTGGTTCCAGAGTGGGAGCAGAGAGGAGCGGCTGGTTCCAGAGCGGGAGCCGAGAGGTGCGGCGATTTACAGAGTGGGAGCAGAGAAGAACGGCTGTTTACAGAGTGGGAGCAGAGAGGAGCGGCTGGTTACGGAGTGGGAGCATAGAGGATCGGCTGGTTACAGAAGCTCAGAATGAGGAGCGGCTGGTTACAGAGTTGCAGCAGAGATGAGCTGCTGGTTACAGAGTGGGAGCAGAGAGGAACGGCAGGTTACAGAGTGGGAGCAGAGAGGAGGGGCTGCTGACGGAGTGGGAGCAGAGAGGAGCCGCTGTTTACAGAGTGGGAGCAGAGAGGAGCGGCTGGTTACAGAGTGGGAGCCGAGAGGAGCGGCTCGTTCCAGAGTGGGAGCAGAGAGGAGCGGCTGGTTGCAGAGTGGGAGCAGAGAGGAGCGGCTGTTTCCAGAGTGGGAGCAGAGAGGAGTGGCTGGTTCCACAGTGGGAGCAGAGAGAAGCGGCTGGTTCCAGAGTGGGAGCAGAGAGGAGCGGCTATTTGCAAAGTGGGAGCAGAGAGGAACGGCTGTTTACAGAGTGGGAGCAAAGAGGAGCGGCTGGCTACGGAGTGGGAGCAGAGAGGAACGGCTGTTAACAGAGTTGGAGCAGAGCGGAGGGGCTGTTGACGGAGTGGGAGCAGAGAGGAGCCGCTGGTTACAGAGTGGGAGCAGATAGGAGCGGCTAGTTCCAGATTGGGAGCAGAGAGGAGCGGCTGGTTCCAGATTGGAAGCAGAGAGGAGCGGCTGGTTCCAGAGTGGGAGCAGAGAGGAGCGGCTGGTTCGAGAGTGGGAGCAGAGAGAAGCGGCTGTTTACAGAGCGGGAGCAGAGAGGAGCTGCTGGTTACTGAGGCAGAGAATGAGGAGCGGCTGGTTATAGAGTTGCAGCAGAGAGGAGGGGCTGTTGACGGAGTGGGAGCAGAGAGGAGCGGCTCGTTCCAGAGTGGGAGCAGAGAGGAGCGGCTGGTTGCAGAGTGGGAGCAGACAGGAGCGGCTGTTTCCAGAGTGGGAGCAGAGAGGAGCGGCTGGTTCCACAGTGGGAGTAGAGAGAAGCGGCTGGTTCCAGAGTTGGAGCAGAGAGGAGCGGCTATTTACAGAGTGGGAGCAGAGAGGAACGGCTGTTTACAGATTGGGAGCAGAGAGGAGCGGCTGGCTAAGGAGTGGGAGCAGAGAGGAGCCGCTGTTTACAGAGTGGGAGCAGATAGGAGCGGCTAGTTCCAGAGTGGGAGCAGAGAGGAGCGGCTGGTTCCAGATTGGGAGTAGAGAGAAGCGGCTGGTTCCAGAGTGGGAGCAGAGAGGAGCGGCTGGTTCCACAGTGGGAGCAGAGAGGAGCCGCTGTTTACAGAGCGGGAGCAGAGAGGAGCGGCTGGTTACTGAGGCAGAGAATGAGGAGCGGCTGGTTATAGAGTTGCAGCAGAGAGGAGAGGCTTGTTACAGAGTGGGAGCAGAGAGGAGCGGCTGCTTCCAGATTGGGTGCAGACAGGAGCGGCTGGTGACAGAGTGGGAGCAGAGTGGAGCGGCTGTTTACAGAGTGGGAGCAGAGAGTAGCGGCTGGTTACAGAGTGGGAGCAGAGAGGAGCGGCTGTTTACAGAGTGGGAGCAGAGAGGAGCGGCTGGTTACATAGTGGGAGCAGAGAGGAGCGGCTGGTTACAGAGTGGGAGCAGAGAGGAGGGGCTGTTGACGGAGTGGGAGCAGAGAGGAGCCGCTGTTTACAGAGTGGGAGCAGAGAGAAGCGGCTGTTTACAGAGCGGGAGCAGAGAGGAGCGGCTGGTTACTGAGGCAGAGAATGAGGAGCGGCTGGTTATAGAGTTGCAGCAGAGAGGAGAGGCTTGTTACAGAGTGGGAGCAGAGAGGAGCGGCTACTTCCAGATTGGGAGCAGAGAGGAGCGGCTGGTTCCAGAGCGGGAGCCGAGAGGTGCGGCGATTTACAGAGTGGGAGCAGAGAGGAACGGCTGTTTACAGAGTGGGAGCAGAGAGGAGCGGCTGGTTACGGAGTGGGAGCAGAGAGGAGCGGATGGTTACAGAAGCTCAGAATGAGGAGCGGCTGGTTACAGAGTTGCAGCAGAGATGAGCTGCTGGTTACAGAGTGGGAGCAGAGAGGAGGGGCTGTTGACGGAGTGGGAGCAGAGAGGAGCCGCTGTTTACAGAGTGGGAGCAGAGAGGAGCGGCTGGTTACAGAGTGGGAGCCGAGAGGAGCGGCTCGTTCCAGAGTGGGAGCAGAGAGGAGCGGCTGGTTGCAGAGTGGGAGCAGAGAGGAGCGGCTGTTTCCAGAGTGGGAGCAGAGAGGAGTGGCTGGTTCCAGAGTGGGAGCAGAGAGAAGCGGCTGGTTCCAGAGTGGGAGCAGAGAGGAGCGGCTATTTGCAAAGTGGGAGCAGAGAGGAACGGCTGTTTACAGAGTGGGAGCAAAGAGGAGCGGCTGGCTACGGAGTGGGAGCAGAGAGGAACGGCTGTTTACAGAGTTGGAGCAGAGCGGAGGGGCTGTTGACGGAGTGGGAGCAGAGAGGAGCCGCTGGTTACAGAGTGGGAGCAGATAGGAGCGGCTAGTTCCAGATTGGGAGCAGAGAGGAGCGGCTGGTTCCAGATTGGGAGCAGAGAGGAGTGGCTGGTTCCAGAGTGGGAGCAGAGAGGAGCAGCTGGTTCGAGAGTGGGAGCAGAGAGAAGCGGCTGTTTACAGAGCGGGAGCAGAGAGGAGCTGCTGGTTACTGAGGCAAAGAATGAGGAGCGGCTGGTTATAGAGTTGCAGCAGAGAGGAGGGGCTGTTGACGGAGTGGGAGCAGAGAGGAGCTGCTGTTTACAGAGTGGGAGCAGAGAGGAGCGGCTCGTTCCAGAGTGGGAGCAGAGAGGAGCGGCTGGTTGCAGAGTGGGAGCAGACAGGAGCGGCTGTTTCCAGAGTGGAACAGAGAGAAGCGGCTGGTTCCAGAGTTGGAGCAGAGAGGAGCGGCTATTTACAGAGTGGGAGCAGAGAGGAACGGCTGTTTACAGATTGGGAGCAGAGAGGAGCGGCTGGCTAAGGAGTGGGAGCAGAGAGGAGCCGCTGTTTACAGAGTGGGAGCAGATAGGAGCGGCTAGTTCCAGAGTGGGAGCAGAGAGGAGCGGCTGGTTCCAGATTGGGAGTAGAGAGAAGCGGCTGGTTCCAGAGTGGGAGCTGAGAGGAGCGGCTGGTTCCACAGTGGGAGCAGAGAGAAGCGGCTGTTTACAGAGCGGGAGCGGAGAGGAGCGGCTGGTTACTGAGGCAGAGAATGAGAAGCGGCTGGTTATAGAGTTGCAGCAGAGAGGAGAGGCGTGTTACAGAGTGGGAGCAGAGAGGAGCGGCTGCTTCCAGATTGGGTGCAGAGAGGAGCGGCTGGTTACAGAGTGGGAGCAGAGTGGAGAGGCTGGTTCCAGAGTGGGAGCAGAGAGGAGCGGCTGATTCCAGAGCGGGAGCCGAGAGGTGCGGCGATTTACAGAGTGGGAGCAGAGAGGAACGGCTGTTTACAGAGTGGGAGCAGAGAGGAGCGGCTGGTTACGGAGTGGGAGCAGAGAGGATTGGCTGGTTACAGAAGCTCAGAATGATGAGCGGCTGGTTACAGAGTTGCAGCAGAGAGGAGCGGCTGGTTCCAGAGTGGGAGCAGAGAGAAGCGGCTGGTTCCAGAGTGGGAGCAGAGAGGAGCGGCTCTTTACAGAGTGGGAGCAGAGAGGAACGGCTGTTTACAGAGTGGGAGCAGAGAGGAGCGGCTGGTTCCAGAGTGGGAGCAGAGAGGAGCGGCTGGTTCCAGAGTGGGAGCAGAGAGAAGCGGCTGTTTACAGAGCGGGAGCAGAGAGGAGCGGCTGGTTACTGAGGCAGAGAATGAGGAGCGGCTGGTTATAGAGTTGCAGCAGAGAGGAGAGGCTTGTTACAGAGTGGGAGCAGAGAGGAGCGGCTGGTTACAGAGTGGGAGCAGAGAGGAGCGGCTGGTTACAGAGTGGGAGCCGAGAGGAGCGGCTCGTTCCAGAGTGGGAGCAGAGAGGAGCGGCTGGTTGCAGAGTGGGAGCAGAGAGGAGCGGCTGTTTCCAGAGTGGGAGCAGAGAGGAGTGGCTGGTTCCAGAGTGGGAGCAGAGAGAAGCGGCTGGTTCCAGAGTGGGAGCAGAGAGGAGCGGCTATTTGCAAAGTGGGAGCAGAGAGGAACGGCTGTTTACAGAGTGGGAGCAAAGAGGAGCGGCTGGCTACGGAGTGGGAGCAGAGAGGAACGGCTGTTTACAGAGTTGGAGCAGAGCGGAGGGGCTGTTGACGGAGTGGGAGCAGAGAGGAGCCGCTGGTTACAGAGTGGGAGCAGATAGGAGCGGCTAGTTCCAGATTGGGAGCAGAGAGGAGCGGCTGGTTCCAGATTGGGAGCAGAGAGGAGTGGCTGGTTCCAGAGTGGGAGCAGAGAGGAGCAGCTGGTTCGAGAGTGGGAGCAGAGAGAAGCGGCTGTTTACAGAGCGGGAGCAGAGAGGAGCTGCTGGTTACTGAGGCAAAGAATGAGGAGCGGCTGGTTATAGAGTTGCAGCAGAGAGGAGGGGCTGTTGATAGAGTGGGAGCAGAGAGGAGCTGCTGTTTACAGAGTGGGAGCAGAGAGGAGCGGCTCGTTCCAGAGTGGGAGCAGAGAGGAGCGGCTGGTTGCAGAGTGGGAGCAGACAGGAGCGGCTGTTTCCAGAGTGGAACAGAGAGAAGCGGCTGGTTCCAGAGTTGGAGCAGAGAGGAGCGGCTATTTACAGAGTGGGAGCAGAGAGGAACGGCTGTTTACAGATTGGGAGCAGAGAGGAGCGGCTGGCTAAGGAGTGGGAGCAGAGAGGAGCCGCTGTTTACAGAGTGGGAGCAGATAGGAGCGGCTAGTTCCAGAGTGGGAGCAGAGAGGAGCGGCTGGTTCCAGATTGGGAGTAGAGAGAAGCGGCTGGTTCCAGAGTGGGAGCTGAGAGGAGCGGCTGGTTCCACAGTGGGAGCAGAGAGAAGCGGCTGTTTACAGAGCGGGAGCGGAGAGGAGCGGCTGGTTACTGAGGCAGAGAATGAGAAGCGGCTGGTTATAGAGTTGCAGCAGAGAGGAGAGGCGTGTTACAGAGTGGGAGCAGAGAGGAGCGGCTGCTTCCAGATTGGGTGCAGAGAGGAGCGGCTGGTTACAGAGTGGGAGCAGAGTGGAGAGGCTGGTTCCAGAGTGGGAGCAGAGAGGAGCGGCTGATTCCAGAGCGGGAGCCGAGAGGTGCGGCGATTTACAGAGTGGGAGCAGAGAGGAACGGCTGTTTACAGAGTGGGAGCAGAGAGGAGCGGCTGGTTACGGAGTGGGAGCAGAGAGGATTGGTTGGTTACAGAAGCTCAGAATGATGAGCGGCTGGTTACAGAGTTGCAGCAGAGAGGAGCGGCTGGTTCCAGAGTGGGAGCAGAGAGAAGCGGCTGGTTCCAGAGTGGGAGCAGAGAGGAGCGGCTCTTTACAGAGTGGGAGCAGAGAGGAACGGCTGTTTACAGAGTGGGAGCAGAGAGGAGCGGCTGGTTCCAGAGTGGGAGCAGAGAGGAGCGGCTGGTTCCAGAGTGGGAGCAGAGAGAAGCGGCTGTTTACAGAGCGGGAGCAGAGAGGAGCGGCTGGTTACTGAGGCAGAGAATGAGGAGCGGCTGGTTATAGAGTTGCAGCAGAGAGGAGAGGCTTGTTACAGAGTGGGAGCAGAGAGGAGCGGCTGGTTACAGATTGGGAGCAGAGAGGAGCGGCTGGTTACAGAGTGGGAGCAGAGTGGAGCGGCTGGTTCCTGAGTGGGAGCAGAGAGGAGCGGCTGGTTCCAGAGTGGGAGCAGAGAGGAGCGGCTGGTTCCAGAGTGGGAGCAGAGAGGAACGGCTGATTACTGAGGCAGAGAATGAGGAGCGGCTGGCTATAGAGTTGCAGCAGAGAGGAGAGGCTTGCTCCAGAGTGGGATCAGAGAGGAGCGGCTGTTTCCAGAGTGGGAGCAGAGAGGAGCGGCTGGTTCCAGAGTGGGAGCAGAGAGGAGCGGCTATTTACAGAGTGGGAGCAGAGAGGAACGGCTGTTTACAGAGTTGGAGCAGAGAGGACGGTCTGTTGACGGAGTGGGAGCAGAGAGGAGCCGCTGTTTTCAGAGTGGGAGCAGATAGGAGCGGCGAGTTTCAGAGTGGTAGCAGAGAGGAGCGGCTCGTTCCAGAGTGGGAGCAGAGAGGAGCGGCTGGTGGCAGAGTGGGAGCAGAGAGGAGCGGCTGTTTCCAGAGTGGGAGCAGAGAGGAGCGGCTGGTTCCAGAGTGGGAGCAGAGAGAAGCGGCTGGTTCCAGAGTGGGAGCAGAGAGGAGCGGCTCTTTACAGAGTGGGAGCAGAGAGGAACGGCTGTTTACAGAGTGGGAGCAGAGAGGAGCGGCTGGTTCCAGAGTGGGAGCAGAGAGGAGCGGCTGTTTACAGAGCGGGAGCAGAGAGGAGCGGCTGGTTACTGAGGCAGAGAATGAGGAGCGGCTGGTTATAGAGTTGCAGCAGAGAGGAGAGGCTTGTTACAGAGTGGGACCAGAGAGGAGCGGCTGTTTACAGAGTGGGAGCAGAGAGGAACGGCTGATTACTGAGGCAGAGAATAAGGAGCGGCTGGTTATAGAGTTGCAGCAGAGAGGAGAGGCTTGTTACAGAGTGGGAGCAGAGAGGAGCGGCTGCTTCCAGATTGGGAGCAGAGAAGAGCGGCTGGTTACAGAGTGGGAGCAAAGTGGAGCGGCTGGTTCCAGAGTGGGAGCAGAGAGGAGCGGCTGGTTCCAGAGTGGGAGCAGAGAGGAGCGGCTGGTTCCAGAGTGGGAGCAGAGAGGAGCGGCTGGTTCCAGAGTGGGAGCAGAGAGTAGCGGCTGGTTACAGAGTGGGAGCAGAGAGGAGCGGCTGTTTACAGAGTGGGAGCAGAGAGTAGCGGCCGGTTACAGAGTGGGAGCAGAGAGGAGCTGCTGTTTACAGAGTGGGAGCAGAGAGGAGCGGCTGGTTACATAGTGGGAGCAGAGAGGAGCGGCTGGTTACAGAGTGGGAGCAGAGAGGAGGGGCTGTTGACGGAGTGGGAGCAGAGAGGAGCCGCTGTTTACAGAGTGGGAGCAGAGAGAAGCGGCTGTTTACAGAGCGGGAGCAGAGAGTAGCGGCTGGTTACTGAGGCAGAGAATGAGGAGCGGCTGGTTATAGAGTTGCAGCAGAGAGGAGAGGCTTGTTACAGAGTGGGAGCAGAGAGGAGCGGCTACTTCCAGATTGGGAGCAGAGAGGAGCGGCTGGTTACAGAGTGGGAGCAGAGTGGAGCGGCTGGTTCCAGAGTGGGAGCAGAGAGGAGCGGCTGGTTCCAGAGCGGGAGCCGAGAGGTGCGGCGATTTACAGAGTGGGAGCAGAGAAAAACGGCTGTTTACAGAGTGGGAGCAGAGAGGAGCAGCTGGTTACGGAGTGGGAGCACAGAGGAGCGGCTGGTTACAGAAGCTCAGAATGAGGAGCGGCTGGTTACAGAGTTGCAGCAGAGATGAGCTGCTGGTTATAGAGTGGGAGCAGAGAGGAGCAGCTGTTTACAGAGTGGGAGCAGAGAGTAGCGGCCGGTTACAGAGTGGGAGCAGAGAGGAGCTGCTGTTTACAGAGTGGGAGCAGAGAGGAGCGGCTGGTTACATAGTGGGAGCAGAGAGGAGCGTCTGGTTACAGAGTGGGAGCAGAGAGGAGGGGCTGTTGACGGAGTGGGAGCAGAGAGGAGCCGCTGTTTACAGAGCGGGAGCAGAGAGGAGCGGCTGGTTACTGAGGCAGAGAATGAGGAGCGGCTGGTTATAGAGTTGCAGCAGAGAGGAGAGGCGTGTTACAGAGTGGGAGCAGAGAGGAGCGGCTGCTTCCAGATTGGGTGCAGAGAGGAGCGGCTGGTTACAGAGTGGGAGCAGAGTGGAGCGGCTGGTTCCAGAATGGGAGCAGAGAGGAGCGGCTGATTCCAGAGCGGGAGCCGAGAGGTGCGGCGATTTACAGAGTGGGAGCAGAGAGGAACGGCTGTTTACAGAGTGGGAGCAGAGAGGAGCGGCTGGTTACGGAGTGGGAGCAGAGAGGATTGGCTGGTTACAGAAGCTCAGAATGATGAGCGGCTGGTTACAGAGTTGCAGCAGAGAGGAGCGGCTGGTTCCAGAGTGGGAGCAGAGAGAAGCGGCTGGTTCCAGAGTGGGAGCAGAGAGGAGCGGCTCTTTACACAGTGGGAGCAGAGAGGAACGGCTGTTTACAGAGTGGGAGCAGAGAGGAGCGGCTGGTTCCAGAGTGGGAGCAGAGAGGAGCGGCTGGTTCCAGAGTGGGAGCAGAGAGAAGCGGCTGTTTACAGAGCGGGAGCAGAGAGGAGCGGCTGGTTACTGAGGCAGAGAATGAGGAGCGGCTGGTTATAGAGTTGCAGCAGAGAGGAGAGGCTTGTTACAGAGTGGGAGCAGAGAGGAGCGGCTGCTTCCAGATTGGGAGCAGAGAGGAGCGGCTGGTTACAGAGTGGGAGCAGAGTGGAGCGGCTGGTTCCAGAGTGGGAGCAGAGACGAGCGGCCGGTTCCAGAGTGGGAGCAGAGAGGAGCGGCTGGTTCCAGAGTGGGAGCAGAGAGGAGCGGCTGGTTCCAGAGTGGGAGCAGAGAGAAGCGGCTGTTTACAGAGCGGGAGCAGAGAGGAACGGCTGATTACTGAGGCAGAGAATGAGGAGCGGCTGGTTATATAGTTGCAGCAGAGAGGAGAGGCTTGCTCCAGAGTGGGAGCAGAGAGGAGCGGCTGTTTCCAGAGTGGGAGCAGAGAGGAGCGGCTGGTTCCAGAGTAGGAGCAGAGAGGAGCGGCTATTTACAGAGTGGGAGCAGAGAGGAACGGCTGTTTACAGAGTTGGAGCAGAGAGGAGGGTCTGTTGACGGAATGGGAGCAGAGAGGAGCCGCTGTTTTCAGAGTGGGAGCAGATAGGAGCGGCGAGTTTCGGAGTGGTAGCAGAGAGCAGCGGCTCGTTCCAGAGTGGGAGCAGAGAGGAGCGGCTGGTGGCAGAGTGGGAGCAGAGAGGAGCGGCAGTTTCCAGAGTGGGAGCAGAGAGGAGCGGCTGGTTCCAGAGTGGGAGCAGAGAGAAGCGGCTGGTTCCAGAGTGGGAGCAGAGAGGAGCGGCTCTTTACAGAGTGGGAGCAGAGAGGAACGGCTGTTTACAGAGTGGGAGCAGAGAGGAGCGGCTGGTTCCAGAGTGGGAGCAGAGAGGAGCGGCTGTTTACAGAGCGGGAGCAGAGAGGAGCGGCTGGTTACTGAGGCAGAGAATGAGGAGCGGCTGGTTATAGAGTTGCAGCAGAGAGGAGAGGCTTGTTACAGAGTGGGAGCAGAGAGGAGCGGCTGTTTCCAGAGTGGGAGCAGAGAGGAACGGCTGATTACTGAGGCAGAGAATGAGGAGCGGCTGGTTATAGAGTTGCAGCAGAGAGGAGAGGCTTGTTACAGAGTGGGAGCAGAGAGGAGCGGCTGCTTCCAGATTGGGAGCAGAGAAGAGCGGCTGGTTACAGAGTGGGAGCAAAGTGGACCGGCTGGATCCAGAGTGGGAGCAGAGAGGAGCGGCTGGTTCCAGAGTGGGAGCAGAGAGGAGCGGCTGGTTCCAGAGTGGGAGCAGAGAGGAGCGGCTGGTTCCAGAGTGGGAGCAGAGAGTAGCGGCTGGTTACAGAGTGGGAGCAGAGAGGAGCGGCTGTTTACAGAGTGGGAGCAGAGAGTAGCGGCCGGTTACAGAGTGGGAGCAGAGAGGAGCTGCTGTTTACAGAGTGGGAGCAGAGAGGAGCGGCTGGTTACATAGTGGGAGCAGAGAGGAGCGGCTGGTTACAGAGTGGGAGCAGAGAGGAGGGGCTGTTGACGGAGTGGGAGCAGAGAGGAGCCGCTGTTTACAGAGTGGGAGCAGAGAGAAGCGGCTGTTTACAGAGCGGGAGCAGAGAGTAGCGGCTGGTTACTGAAGCAGAGAATCAGGAGCGGCTGGTTATAGAGTTGCAGCAGAGAGGAGAGGCTTGTTACAGAGTGGGAGCAGAGAGGAGCGGCTGGTTACAGATTGGGAGCAGAGAGGAGCGGCTGGTTACAGAGTGGGAGCAGAGTGGAGCGGCTGTTTCCTGAGTGGGAGCAGAGAGGAGCGGCTGGTTCCAGAGTGGGAGCAGAGAGGAGCGGCTGGTTCCAGAGTGGGAGCAGAGAGGAGCGGCTGGTTCCAGAGTGGGAGCAGAGAGAAGCGGCTGTTTACAGAGCGGGAGCAGAGAGGAACGGCTGATTACTGAGGCAGAGAATGAGGAGCGGCTGGCTATAGAGTTGCAGCAGAGAGGAGAGGCTTGCTCCAGAGTGGGATCAGAGAGGAGCGGCTGTTTCCAGAGTGGGAGCAGAGAGGAGCGGCTGGTTCCAGAGTGGGAGCAGAGAGGAGCGGCTATTTACAGAGTGGGAGCAGAGAGGAACGGCTGTTTACAGAGTTGGAGCAGAGAGGACGGTCTGTTGACGGAGTGGGAGCAGAGAGGAGCCGCTGTTTTCAGAGTGGGAGCAGATAGGAGCGGCGAGTTTCAGAGTGGTAGCAGAGAGGAACGGCTCGTTCCAGAGTGGGAGCAGAGAGGAGCGGCTGGTGGCAGAGTGGGAGCAGAGAGGAGCGGCTGTTTCCAGAGTGGGAGCAGAGAGGAGCGGCTGGTTCCAGAGTGGGAGCAGAGAGAAGCGGCTGGTTCCAGAGTGGGAGCAGAGAGGAGCGGCTCTTTACAGAGTGGGAGCAGAGAGGAACGGCTGTTTACAGAGTGGGAGCAGAGAGGAGCGGCTGGTTCCAGAGTGGGAGCAGAGAGGAGCGGCTGCTTACAGAGCGGGAGCAGAGAGGAGCGGCTGGTTACTGAGGCAGAGAATGAGGAGCGGCTGGTTATAGAGTTGCAGCAGAGAGGAGAGGCTTGTTACAGAGTGGGACCAGAGAGGAGCGGCTGTTTACAGAGTGGGAGCAGAGAGGAACGGCTGATTACTGAGGCAGAGAATAAGGAGCGGCTGGTTATAGAGTTGCAGCAGAGAGGAGAGGCTTGTTACAGAGTGGGAGCAGAGAGGAGCGGCTGCTTCCAGATTGGGAGCAGAGAAGAGCGGCTGGTTACAGAGTGGGAGCAAAGTGGAGCGGCTGGTTCCAGAGTGGGAGCAGAGAGGAGCGGCTGGTTCCAGAGTGGGAGCAGAGAGGAGCGGCTGGTTCCAGAGTGGGAGCAGAGAGGAGCGGCTGGTTCCAGAGTGGGAGCAGAGAGTAGCGGCTGGTTACAGAGTGGGAGCAGAGAGGAGCGGCTGTTTACAGAGTGGGAGCAGAGAGTAGCGGCCGGTTACAGAGTGGGAGCAGAGAGGAGCTGCTGTTTACAGAGTGGGAGCAGAGAGGAGCGGCTGGTTACATAGTGGGAGCAGAGAGGAGCGGCTGGTTACAGAGTGGGAGCAGAGAGGAGGGGCTGTTGACGGAGTGGGAGCAGAGAGGAGCCGCTGTTTACAGAGTGGGAGCAGAGAGAAGCGGCTGTTTACAGAGCGGGAGCAGAGAGTAGCGGCTGGTTACTGAGGCAGAGAATGAGGAGCGGCTGGTTATAGAGTTGCAGCAGAGAGGAGAGGCTTGTTACAGAGTGGGAGCAGAGAGGAGCGGCTACTTCCAGATTGGGAGCAGAGAGGAGCGGCTGGTTACAGAGTGGGAGCAGAGTGGAGCGGCTGGTTCCAGAGTGGGAGCAGAGAGGAGCGGCTGGTTCCAGAGCGGGAGCCGAGAGGTGCGGCGATTTACAGAGTGGGAGCAGAGAGGAACGGCTGTTTACAGAGTGGGAGCAGAGAGGAGCAGCTGGTTACGGAGTGGGAGCACAGAGGAGCGGCTGGTTACAGAAGCTCAGAATGAGGAGCGGCTGGTTACAGAGTTGCAGCAGAGATGAGCTGCTGGTTATAGAGTGGGAGCAGAGAGGAGCAGCTGTTTACAGAGTGGGAGCAGAGAGTAGCGGCCGGTTACAGAGTGGGAGCAGAGAGGAGCTGCTGTTTACAGAGTGGGAGCAGAGAGGAGCGGCTGGTTACATAGTGGGAGCAGAGAGGAGCGGCTGGTTACAGAGTGGGAGCAGAGAGGAGGGGCTGTTGACGGAGTGGGAGCAGAGAGGAGCCGCTGTTTACAGAGCGGGAGCAGAGAGGAGCGGCTGGTTACTGAGGCAGAGAATGAGGAGCGGCTGGTTATAGAGTTGCAGCAGAGAGGAGAGGCGTGTTACAGAGTGGGAGCAGAGAGGAGCGGCTGCTTCCAGATTGGGTGCAGAGAGGAGCGGCTGGTTACAGAGTGGGAGCAGAGTGGAGCGGCTGGTTCCAGAATGGGAGCAGAGAGGAGCGGCTGATTCCAGAGCGGGAGCCGAGAGGTGCGGCGATTTACAGAGTGGGAGCAGAGAGGAACGGCTGTTTACAGAGTGGGAGCAGAGAGGAGCGGCTGGTTACGGAGTGGGAGCAGAGAGGATTGGCTGGTTACAGAAGCTCAGAATGATGAGCGGCTGGTTACAGAGTTGCAGCAGAGAGGAGCGGCTGGTTCCAGAGTGGGAGCAGAGAGAAGCGGCTGGTTCCAGAGTGGGAGCAGAGAGGAGCGGCTCTTTACACAGTGGGAGCAGAGAGGAACGGCTGTTTACAGAGTGGGAGCAGAGAGGAGCGGCTGGTTCCAGAGTGGGAGCAGAGAGGAGCGGCTGGTTCCAGAGTGGGAGCAGAGAGAAGCGGCTGTTTACAGAGCGGGAGCAGAGAGGAGCGGCTGGTTACTGAGGCAGAGAATGAGGAGCGGCTGGTTATAGAGTTGCAGCAGAGAGGAGAGGCTTGTTACAGAGTGGGAGCAGAGAGGAGCGGCTGGTTACAGATTGGGAGCAGAGAGGAGCGGCTGGTTACAGAGTGGGAGCAGAGTGGAGCGGCTGGTTCCAGAGTGAGAGCAGAGACGAGCGGCTGGTTCCAGAGTGGGAGCAGAGAGGAGCGGCTGGTTCCAGAGTGGGAGCAGAGAGGAGCGGCTGGTTCCAGAGTGGGAGCAGAGAGAAGCGGCTGTTTACAGAGCGGGAGCAGAGAGGAACGGCTGATTACTGAGGCAGAGAATGAGGAGCGGCTGGTTATATAGTTGCAGCAGAGAGGAGAGGCTTGCTCCAGAGTGGGAGCAGAGAGGAGCGGCTGTTTCCAGAGTGGGAGCAGAGAGGAGCGGCTGGTTCCAGAGTGGGAGCAGAGAGGAGCGGCTATTTACAGAGTGGGAGCAGAGAGGAACGGCTGTTTACAGAGTTGGAGCAGAGAGGAGGGTCTGTTGACGGAATGGGAGCAGAGAGGAGCCGCTGTTTTCAGAGTGGGAGCAGATAGGAGCGGCGAGTTTCGGAGTGGTAGCAGAGAGCAGCGGCTCGTTCCAGAGTGGGAGCAGAGAGGAGCGGCTGGTGGCAGAGTGGGAGCAGAGAGGAGCGGCAGTTTCCAGAGTGGGAGCAGAGAGGAGCGGCTGGTTCCAGAGTGGGAGCAGAGAGAAGCGGCTGGTTCCAGAGTGGGAGCAGAGAGGAGCGGCTCTTTACAGAGTGGGAGCAGAGAGGAACGGCTGTTTACAGAGTGGGAGCAGAGAGGAGCGGCTGGTTCCAGAGTGGGAGCAGAGAGGAGCGGCTGTTTACAGAGCGGGAGCAGAGAGGAGCGGCTGGTTACTGAGGCAGAGAATGAGGAGCGGCTGGTTATAGAGTTGCAGCAGAGAGGAGAGGCTTGTTACAGAGTGGGAGCAGAGAGGAGCGGCTGTTTCCAGAGTGGGAGCAGAGAGGAACGGCTGATTACTGAGGCAGAGAATGAGGAGCGGCTGGTTATAGAGTTGCAGCAGAGAGGAGAGGCTTGTTACAGAGTGGGAGCAGAGAGGAGCGGCTGCTTCCAGATTGGGAGCAGAGAAGAGCGGCTGGTTACAGAGTGGGAGCAAAGTGGACCGGCTGGATCCAGAGTGGGAGCAGAGAGGAGCGGCTGGTTCCAGAGTGGGAGCAGAGAGGAGCGGCTGGTTCCAGAGTGGGAGCAGAGAGGAGCGGCTGGTTCCAGAGTGGGAGCAGAGAGTAGCGGCTGGTTACAGAGTGGGAGCAGAGAGGAGCGGCTGTTTACAGAGTGGGAGCAGAGAGTAGCGGCCGGTTACAGAGTGGGAGCAGAGAGGAGCTGCTGTTTACAGAGTGGGAGCAGAGAGGAGCGGCTGGTTACATAGTGGGAGCAGAGAGGAGCGGCTGGTTACAGAGTGGGAGCAGAGAGGAGGGGCTGTTGACGGAGTGGGAGCAGAGAGGAGCCGCTGTTTACAGAGTGGGAGCAGAGAGAAGCGGCTGTTTACAGAGCGGGAGCAGAGAGTAGCGGCTGGTTACTGAAGCAGAGAATCAGGAGCGGCTGGTTATAGAGTTGCAGCAGAGAGGAGAGGCTTGTTACAGAGTGGGAGCAGAGAGGAGCGGCTACTTCCAGATTGGGAGCAGAGAGGAGCGGCTGGTTACAGAGTGGGAGCAGAGTGGAGCGGCTGGTTCCAGAGTGGGAGCAGAGAGGAACGGCTGGTTCCAGAGCGGGAGCCGAGAGGTGCGGCGATTTGCAGAGTGGGAGCAGAGAGGAACGGCTGTTTACAGAGTGGGAGCAGCGAGGAGCGGCTGGTTACGGAGTGGGAGCATAGAGGAGCGGCTGGTTACAGAAGCTCAGAATGAGGAGCGGCTGGTTACAGAGTTGCAGCAGAGATGAGCTGCTGGTTACAGAGTGGGAGCAGAGAGGAACGGCAGGTTACAGAGTGGGAGCAGAGAGGAGGGGCTGTTGACGGAGTGGGAGCAGAGAGGAGCCGCTGTTTACAGAGTGGGAGCAGAGAGGAGCGGCTGGTTACAGAGTGGGAGCCGAGAGGAGCGGCTCGTTCCAGAGTGGGAGCAGAGAGGAGCGGCTGGTTGCAGAGTGGGAGCAGAGAGGAGCGGCTGTTTCCAGAGTGGGAGCAGAGAGGAGTGGCTGGTTCCAGAGTGGGAGCAGAGAGAAGCGGCTGGTTCCAGAGTGGGAGCAGAGAGGAGCGGCTATTTGCAAAGTGGGAGCAGAGAGGAACGGCTGTTTACAGAGTGGGAGCAAAGAGGAGCGGCTGGCTACGGAGTGGGAGCAGAGAGGAACGGCTGTTAACAGAGTTGGAGCAGAGCGGAGGGGCTGTTGACGGAGTGGGAGCCGAGAGGAGCCGCTGGTTACAGAGTGGGAGCAGATAGGAGCGGCTAGTTCCAGATTGGGAGCAGAGAGGAGCGGCTGGTTCCAGATTGGAAGCAGAGAGGAGCGGCTGGTTCCAGAGTGGGAGCAGAGAGGAGCGGCTGGTTCGAGAGTGGGAGCAGAGAGAAGCGGCTGTTTACAGAGCGGGAGCAGAGAGGAGCTGCTGGTTACTGAGGCAGAGAATGAGGAGCGGCTGGTTATAGAGTTGCAGCAGAGAGGAGGGGCTGTTGACGGAGTGGGAGCAGAGAGGAGCTGCTGTTTACAGAGTGGGAGCAGAGAGGAGCGGCTCGTTCCAGAGTGGGAGCAGAGAGGAGCGGCTGGTTGCAGAGTGGGAGCAGACAGGTGCGGCTGTTTCCAGAGTGGGAGCAGAGAGGAGCGGCTGGTTCCACAGTGGGAGAAGAGAGAAGCGGCTGGTTCCAGAGTGGGAGCAGAGAGGAGCGGCTGGTTCCACAGTGGGAGCAGAGAGGAGCCGCTGTTTACAGAGCGGGAGCAGAGAGGAGCGGCTGGTTACTGAGGCAGAGAATGGGGAGCGGCTGGTTATAGAGTTGCAGCAGAGAGGAGAGGCTTGTTACAGAGTGGGAGCAGAGAGGAGCGGCTGCTTCCAGATTGGGTGCAGACAGGAGCGGCTGGTTACAGAGTGGGAGCAGAGTGGAGCGGCTGTTTACAGAGTGGGAGCAGAGAGTAGCGGCTGGTTACAGAGTGGGAGCAGAGAGGAGCGGCTGTTTACAGAGTGGGAGCAGAGAGGAGCGGCTGTTGACGGAGTGGGAGCAGAGAGGAGCCGCTGTTTACAGAGTGGGAGCAGAGAGAAGCGGCTGTTTACAGAGCGGGAGCAGAGAGGAGCGGCTGGTTACTGAGGCAGATAATGAGGAGCGGCTGGTTATAGAGTTGCGGCAGAGAGGAGAGGCTTGTTACAGAGTGGGAGCAGAGAGGAGCGGCTACTTCCAGATTGGGAGCAGAGAGGAGCGGCTGGTTACAGATTGGGAGCAGAGTGGAGCGGCTGGTTCCAGAGTGGGAGCAGAGAGGAGCGGCTGGTTCCAGAGCGGGAGCCGAGAGGTGCGGCGATTTACAGAGTGGGAGCAGAGAGGAACGGCTGTTTACAGAGTGGGAGCAGAGAGGAGCGGCTGGTTACGGAGTGGGAGCAGAGAGGAGCGGCTGGTTACAGAAGCTCAGAATGAGGAGCGGCTGGTTACAGAGTTGCAGCAGAGATGAGCTGCTGGTTACAGAGTGGGAGCAGAGAGGAACGGCAGGTTACAGAGTGGGAGCAGAGAGGAGGGGCTGTTGACGGAGTGGGAGCAGAGAGGAGCCGCTGTTTACAGAGTGGGAGCAGAGAGGAGCGGCTGGTTACAGAGTGGGAGCCGAGAGGAGCGGCTCGTACCAGAGTGGGAGCAGAGAGGAGCGGCTGGTTGCAGAGTGGGAGCAGAGAGGAGCGGCTGTTTCCAGAGTGGGAGCAGAGAGGAGTGGCTGGTTCCAGAGTGGGAGCAGAGAGAAGCGGCTGGTTCCAGAGTGGGAGCAGAGAGGAGCGGCTATTTGCAAAGTGGGAGCAGAGAGGAACGGCTGTTTACAGAGTGGGAGCAAAGAGGAGCGGCTGGCAACGGAGTGGGAGCAGAGAGGAACGGCTGTTAACAGAGTTGGAGCAGAGCGGAGGGGCTGTTGACGGAGTGGGAGCAGAGAGGAGCCGCTGGTTACAGAGTGGGAGCAGATAGGAGCGGCTAGTTCCAGATTGGGAGCAGAGAGGAGCGGCTGGTTCCAGATTGGAAGCAGAGAGGAGCGGCTGGTTCCAGAGTGGGAGCAGAGAGGAGCGGCTGGTTCGAGAGTGGGAGCAGAGAGAAGCGGCTGTTTACAGAGCGGGAGCAGAGAGGAGCTGCTGGTTACTGAGGCAGAGAATGAGGAGCGGCTGGTTATAGAGTTGCAGCAGAGAGGAGGGGCTGTTGACGGAGTGGGAGCAGAGAGGAGCTGCTGTTTACAGAGTGGGAGCAGAGAGGAGCGGCTCGTTCCAGAGTGGGAGCAGAGAGGAGCGGCTGGTTGCAGAGTGGGAGCAGACAGGTGCGGCTGTTTCCAGAGTGGGAGCAGAGAGGAGCGGCTGGTTCCACAGTGGGAGTAGAGAGAAGCGGCTGGTTCCAGAGTTGGAGCAGAGAGGAGCGGCTATTTACAGAGTGGGAGCAGAGAGGAACGGCTGTTTACAGATTGGGAGCAGAGAGGAGCGGCTGGCTAAGGAGTGGGAGCAGAGAGGAGCCGCTGTTTACAGAGTGGGAGCAGATATGAGCGGCTAGTTCCAGAGTGGGAGCAGAGAGGAGCGGCTGGTTCCAGATTGGGAGTAGAGAGAAGCGGCTGGTTCCAGACTGGGAGCAGAGAGGAGCGGCTGGTTCCACAGTGGGAGCAGAGAGGAGCCGCTGTTTACAGAGCGGGAGCAGAGAGGAGCGGCTGGTTACTGAGGCAGAGAATGAGGAGCGGCTGGTTATAGAGTTGCAGCAGAGAGGAGAGGCTTGTTACAGAGTGGGAGCAGAGAGGAGCGGCTGCTTCCAGATTGGGTGCAGACAGGAGCGGCTGGTTACAGAGTGGGAGCAGAGTGGAGCGGCTGTTTACAGAGTGGGAGCAGAGAGTAGCGGCTGGTTACAGAGTGGGAGCAGAGAGGAGCGGCTGTTTACAGAGTGGGAGCAGAGAGGAGCGGATGTTGACGGAGTGGGAGCAGAGAGGAGCCGCTGTTTACAGAGTGGGAGCAGAGAGAAGCGGCTGTTTACAGAGCGGGAGCAGAGAGGAGCGGCTGGTTACTGAGGCAGAGAATGAGGAGCGGCTGGTTATAGAGTTGCGGCAGAGAGGAGAGGCTTGTTACAGAGTGGGAGCAGAGAGGAGCGGCTACTTCCAGATTGGGAGCAGAGAGGAGCGGCTGGTTACAGATTGGGAGCAGAGTGGAGCGGCTGGTTCCAGAGTGGGAGCAGAGAGGAGCGGCTGGTTCCAGAGCGGGAGCCGAGAGGTGCGGCGATTTACAGAGTGGGAGCAGAGAGGAACGGCTGTTTACAGAGTGGGAGCAGAGAGGAGCGGCTGGTTACGGAGTGGGAGCAGAGAAGAGCGGCTGGTTACAGAAGCTCAGAATGAGGAGCGGCTGGTTACAGAGTTGCAGCAGAGATGAGCTGCTGGTTACAGAGTGGGAGCAGAGAGGAACGGCAGGTTACAGAGTGGGAGCAGAGAGGAGGGGCTGTTGACGGAGTGGGAGCAGAGAGGAGCCGCTGTTTACAGAGTGGGAGCAGAGAGGAGCGGCTGGTTACAGAGTGGGAGTCAAAGAGGAGCGGCTCGTTCCAGAGTGGGAGCAGAGAGGAGCTGCTGGTTGCAGAGTGGGAGCAGAGAGGAGCGGCTGTTTCCAGAGTGGGAGCAGAGAGGAGTGGCTGGTTCCAGAGTGGGAGCAGAGAGAAGCGGCTGGTTCCAGAGTGGGAGCAGAGAGGAGCGGCTATTTGCAAAGTGGGAGCAGAGAGGAACGGCTGTTTACAGATTGGGAGCAAAGAGGAGCGGCTGGCTACGGAGTGGGAGCAGAGAGGAACGGCTGTTTACAGAGTTGGAGCAGAGCGGAGGGGCTGTTGACGGAGTGGGAGCAGAGAGGAGCCGCTGGTTACAGAGTGGGAGCAGATAGGAGCGGCTAGTTCCAGATTGGGAGCAGAGAGGAGCGGCTGGTTCCAGATTGGGAGCAGAGAGGAGTGGCTGGTTCCAGAGTGGGAGCAGTACAGAGCGGCTGGTTCGAGAGTGGGAGCAGAGAGAAGCGGCTGTTTACAGAGCGGGAGCAGAGAGGAGCTGCTGGTTACTGAGGCAGGGAATGAGGAGCGGCTGGTTATAGAGTTGCAGCAGAGAAGAGGGGCTGTTGACGGAGTGGGAGCAGAGAGGAGCTGCTGTTTACAGAGTGGGAGCAGAGAGGAGCGGCTCGTTCCAGAGTGGGAGCACAGAGGAGCGGCTGGTTGCAGAGTGGGAGCAGACAGGAGCGGCTGTTTCCAGAGTGGGAGCAGAGAGGAGCGGCTGGTTCCACAGTGGGAGCAGAGAGAAGCGGCTGGTTCCAGAGTTGGAGCAGAGAGGAGTTGCTATTTACAGAGTGGGAGCAGAGAGGAACGGCTGTTTACAGATTGGGAGCAGAGAGGAGCGGCTGGCTAAGGAGTGGGAGCAGAGAGGAGCCGCTGTTTACAGAGTGGGAGCAGATAGGAGCGGCTAGTTCCAGAGTGGGAGCAGAGAGGAGCGGCTGGTTCCAGATTGGGAGTAGAGAGAAGCGGCTGGTTCCAGAGTGGGAGCTGAGAGGAGCGGCTGGTTCCACAGTGGGAGCAGAGAGAAGCGGCTGTTTACAGAGCGGGAGCAGAGAGGAGCGGCTGGTTACTGAGGCAGAGAATGAGGAGCGGCTGGTTATAGAGTTGCAGCAGAGAGGAGAGGCATGTTACAGAGTGGGAGCAGAGAGGAGCGGCTGCTTCCAGATTGGGTGCAGAGAGGAGCGGCTGGTTACAGAGTGGGAGCAGAGTGGAGCGGCTGGTTCTAGAATTGGAGCAGAGAGGAGCGGCTGATTCCAGAGCGGGAGCCGAGAGGTGCGGCGATTTACAGAGTGGGAGCAGAGAGGAACGGCTGTTTACAGAGTGGGAGCAGAGAGGAGCGGCTGGTTACGGAGTGGGAGCAGAGAGGATTGGCTGGTTACAGAAGCTCAGAATGATGAGCGGCTGGTTACAGAGTTGCAGCAGAGATGAGCTGCTGGTTACAGAGTGGGAGCAGAGAGGGGCGTCTGGTTACAGAGTGGGAGCAGAGAGGAGGGGCTGTTGACGGAGTGGGAGCAGAGAGGAGCGGCTGGTTACAGAGTGGGAGCAGAGAGGAGCGGCTGTTTCCAGAATGGGAGCAGAGAGGAGTGGCTGGTTCCAGAGTGGGAGCAGAGAGAAGCGGCTGCTTCCAGCGTGGGAGCAGAGAGGAGCGGCTGGTTCCAGAGTGGGAGCAGAGAGTAGCGGCTGGTTCGAGAGTGGGAGCAGAGAGACGCAGCTGTTTACAGAGCGGGAGCAGAGAGGAGCGGTTGGTTACTGAGGCACAGAATGAGGAGCGGCTGATTATAGAGTTGCAGCAGAGAGGAGAGGCTTGTTACAGAGTGGGAGCAGAGAGGAGCGGCTGGTTCCAGAGTGGGAGCAGAGAGGAGCGGCTGGTTCCAGAGTGGGAGCAGAGAGGAGCGGCTGGTTCAGAGTGGGAGCAGAGAGGAGCGGCTGGTTCCAGAGTGGGAGCAGAGAGGAGCGGCTGGTTCCAGAGTGGGAGCAGAGAGGAGAGGCTGGTTCCAGAGTGGGAGCAGAGAGGAACGGCTGTTTACAGAGTGTGAGAAGAGAGGAGCGGCTGGTTACAGCGTGGGAGCAGATAGGAGCGGCTGGTTACAGAGTGGGAGCAGAGAGGAGGGGCTGTTGACGGAGTGGGAGCAGAGAGGAGCCGCTGTTTACAGAGTGGGAGCAGAGAGGAGCGGCTGGTTACAGAGTGGGAGCAGAGAGGAGCGGCTCGATCCAGAATGGGAGCAGAGAGGAGCCGCTGGTTACAGAGTGGGAGCAGATAGGAGCGGCTAGTTCCAGATTGGGAGCAGAGAGGAGCGGCTGGTTCCAGATTGGAAGCAGAGAGGAGCGGCTGGTTCCAGAGTGGGAGCAGAGAGGAGCGGCTGGTTCGAGAGTGGGAGCAGAGAGAAGCGGCTGTTTACAGAGCGGGAGCAGAGAGGAGCTGCTGGTTACTGAGGCAGAGAATGAGGAGCGGCTGGTTATAGAGTTGCAGCAGAGAGGAGGGGCTGTTGACGGAGTGGGAGCAGAGAGGAGCTGCTGTTTACAGAGTGGGAGCAGAGAGGAGCGGCTCGTTCCAGAGTGGGAGCAGAGAGGAGCGGCTGGTTGCAGAGTGGGAGCAGACAGGTGCGGCTGTTTCCAGAGTGGGAGCAGAGAGGAGCGGCTGGTTCCACAGTGGGAGTAGAGAGAAGCGGCTGGTTCCAGAGTTGGAGCAGAGAGGAGCGGCTATTTACAGAGTGGGAGCAGAGAGGAACGGCTGTTTACAGATTGGGAGCAGAGAGGAGCGGCTGGCTAAGGAGTGGGAGCAGAGAGGAGCCGCTGTTTACAGAGTGGGAGCAGATATGAGCGGCTAGTTCCAGAGTGGGAGCAGAGAGGAGCGGCTGGTTCCAGATTGGGAGTAGAGAGAAGCGGCTGGTTCCAGACTGGGAGCAGAGAGGAGCGGCTGGTTCCACAGTGGGAGCAGAGAGGAGCCGCTGTTTACAGAGCGGGAGCAGAGAGGAGCGGCTGGTTACTGAGGCAGAGAATGAGGAGCGGCTGGTTATAGAGTTGCAGCAGAGAGGAGAGGCTTGTTACAGAGTGGGAGCAGAGAGGAGCGGCTGCTTCCAGATTGGGTGCAGACAGGAGCGGCTGGTTACAGAGTGGGAGCAGAGTGGAGCGGCTGTTTACAGAGTGGGAGCAGAGAGTAGCGGCTGGTTACAGAGTGGGAGCAGAGAGGAGCGGCTGTTTACAGAGTGGGAGCAGAGAGGAGCGGATGTTGACGGAGTGGGAGCAGAGAGGAGCCGCTGTTTACAGAGTGGGAGCAGAGAGAAGCGGCTGTTTACAGAGCGGGAGCAGAGAGGAGCGGCTGGTTACTGAGGCAGAGAATGAGGAGCGGCTGGTTATAGAGTTGCGGCAGAGAGGAGAGGCTTGTTACAGAGTGGGAGCAGAGAGGAGCGGCTACTTCCAGATTGGGAGCAGAGAGGAGCGGCTGGTTACAGATTGGGAGCAGAGTGGAGCGGCTGGTTCCAGAGTGGGAGCAGAGAGGAGCGGCTGGTTCCAGAGCGGGAGCCGAGAGGTGCGGCGATTTACAGAGTGGGAGCAGAGAGGAACGGCTGTTTACAGAGTGGGAGCAGAGAGGAGCGGCTGGTTACGGAGTGGGAGCAGAGAGGAGCGGCTGGTTACAGAAGCTCAGAATGAGGAGCGGCTGGTTACAGAGTTGCAGCAGAGATGAGCTGCTGGTTACAGAGTGGGAGCAGAGAGGAACGGCAGGTTACAGAGTGGGAGCAGAGAGGAGGGGCTGTTGACGGAGTGGGAGCAGAGAGGAGCCGCTGTTTACAGAGTGGGAGCAGAGAGGAGCGGCTGGTTACAGAGTGGGAGTCAAAGAGGAGCGGCTCGTTCCAGAGTGGGAGCAGAGAGGAGCTGCTGGTTGCAGAGTGGGAGCAGAGAGGAGCGGCTGTTTCCAGAGTGGGAGCAGAGAGGAGTGGCTGGTTCCAGAGTGGGAGCAGAGAGAAGCGGCTGGTTCCAGAGTGGGAGCAGAGAGGAGCGGCTATTTGCAAAGTGGGAGCAGAGAGGAACGGCTGTTTACAGATTGGGAGCAAAGAGGAGCGGCTGGCTACGGAGTGGGAGCAGAGAGGAACGGCTGTTTACAGAGTTGGAGCAGAGCGGAGGGGCTGTTGACGGAGTGGGAGCAGAGAGGAGCCGCTGGTTACAGAGTGGGAGCAGATAGGAGCGGCTAGTTCCAGATTGGGAGCAGAGAGGAGCGGCTGGTTCCAGATTGGGAGCAGAGAGGAGTGGCTGGTTCCAGAGTGGGAGCAGTACAGAGCGGCTGGTTCGAGAGTGGGAGCAGAGAGAAGCGGCTGTTTACAGAGCGGGAGCAGAGAGGAGCTGCTGGTTACTGAGGCAGGGAATGAGGAGCGGCTGGTTATAGAGTTGCAGCAGAGAAGAGGGGCTGTTGACGGAGTGGGAGCAGAGAGGAGCTGCTGTTTACAGAGTGGGAGCAGAGAGGAGCGGCTCGTTCCAGAGTGGGAGCACAGAGGAGCGGCTGGTTGCAGAGTGGGAGCAGACAGGAGCGGCTGTTTCCAGAGTGGGAGCAGAGAGGAGCGGCTGGTTCCACAGTGGGAGCAGAGAGAAGCGGCTGGTTCCAGAGTTGGAGCAGAGAGGAGTTGCTATTTACAGAGTGGGAGCAGAGAGGAACGGCTGTTTACAGATTGGGAGCAGAGAGGAGCGGCTGGCTAAGGAGTGGGAGCAGAGAGGAGCCGCTGTTTACAGAGTGGGAGCAGATAGGAGCGGCTAGTTCCAGAGTGGGAGCAGAGAGGAGCGGCTGGTTCCAGATTGGGAGTAGAGAGAAGCGGCTGGTTCCAGAGTGGGAGCTGAGAGGAGCGGCTGGTTCCACAGTGGGAGCAGAGAGAAGCGGCTGTTTACAGAGCGGGAGCAGAGAGGAGCGGCTGGTTACTGAGGCAGAGAATGAGGAGCGGCTGGTTATAGAGTTGCAGCAGAGAGGAGAGGCATGTTACAGAGTGGGAGCAGAGAGGAGCGGCTGCTTCCAGATTGGGTGCAGAGAGGAGCGGCTGGTTACAGAGTGGGAGCAGAGTGGAGCGGCTGGTTCTAGAATTGGAGCAGAGAGGAGCGGCTGATTCCAGAGCGGGAGCCGAGAGGTGCGGCGATTTACAGAGTGGGAGCAGAGAGGAACGGCTGTTTACAGAGTGGGAGCAGAGAGGAGCGGCTGGTTACGGAGTGGGAGCAGAGAGGATTGGCTGGTTACAGAAGCTCAGAATGATGAGCGGCTGGTTACAGAGTTGCAGCAGAGATGAGCTGCTGGTTACAGAGTGGGAGCAGAGAGGGGCGTCTGGTTACAGAGTGGGAGCAGAGAGGAGGGGCTGTTGACGGAGTGGGAGCAGAGAGGAGCGGCTGGTTACAGAGTGGGAGCAGAGAGGAGCGGCTGTTTCCAGAATGGGAGCAGAGAGGAGTGGCTGGTTCCAGAGTGGGAGCAGAGAGAAGCGGCTGCTTCCAGCGTGGGAGCAGAGAGGAGCGGCTGGTTCCAGAGTGGGAGCAGAGAGTAGCGGCTGGTTCGAGAGTGGGAGCAGAGAGACGCAGCTGTTTACAGAGCGGGAGCAGAGAGGAGCGGTTGGTTACTGAGGCACAGAATGAGGAGCGGCTGATTATAGAGTTGCAGCAGAGAGGAGAGGCTTGTTACAGAGTGGGAGCAGAGAGGAGCGGCTGGTTCCAGAGTGGGAGCAGAGAGGAGCGGCTGGTTCCAGAGTGGGAGCAGAGAGGAGCGGCTGGTTCAGAGTGGGAGCAGAGAGGAGCGGCTGGTTCCAGAGTGGGAGCAGAGAGGAGCGGCTGGTTCCAGAGTGGGAGCAGAGAGGAGAGGCTGGTTCCAGAGTGGGAGCAGAGAGGAACGGCTGTTTACAGAGTGTGAGAAGAGAGGAGCGGCTGGTTACAGCGTGGGAGCAGATAGGAGCGGCTGGTTACAGAGTGGGAGCAGAGAGGAGGGGCTGTTGACGGAGTGGGAGCAGAGAGGAGCCGCTGTTTACAGAGTGGGAGCAGAGAGGAGCGGCTGGTTACAGAGTGGGAGCAGAGAGGAGCGGCTCGATCCAGAATGGGAGCAGAGAGGAGCGGCTGGTTGCAGAGTGGGAGCAGAGAGGAGCGGCTGTTTCCAGAGTGGAAGCAGAGAGGAGCGGCTGGTTCCAGAGTGGGAGCAGAGAGAAGCGGCTATTTACAGAGTGGGAGCAGAGAGAAACGGCTGTTTACAGAGTGGGAGCAGAGAGGAGCGGCTGGCTAAGGAGTGGGAGCAGAGAGGAACGGCTGTTTTCAGAGTTGGACCAGAGAGGAGGGGCTGATGACGGAGTGGGAGCAGAGAGGAGCGGCTCGATCCAGAGTGGGAGCAGAGAGGAGCGGCTGGTTGCAGAGTGGGAGCAGAGAGGAGCGGCTAGGTCCACAGTGGGAGCAAAGAGGTGCGGCTCGTTCCAGAGTGGGAGCAGAGAGGAGCGGCTGGTTGCAGAGTGGGAGCAGAGAGGAGCGGCTGGCTAAGGAGTGGGAGCAGAGAGGAACGGCTGTTTTCAGAGTTGGAGCAGAGAGGAGGGGCTGATGACGGAGTGGGAGCAGAGAGGAGCGGCTCGATCCAGAGTGGGAGCAGAGAGGAGCGGCTGGTTGCAGAGTGGGAGCAGAGAGGAGCGGCTAGGTCCACAGTGGGAGCAAAGAGGTGCGGCTCGTTCCAGAGTGGGAGCAGAGAGGAGCGGCTGGTTGCAGAGTGGGAGCAGAGAGGAACGGCTGTTTCCAGAGTGGGAGCAGAGAGGAGTGGCTGGTTCCAGAGTGGGAGCAGAGAGAAGCGGCTGCTTCCAGAGTGGGAGCAGAGAGGAGCGGCTGCTTCCAGAGTGGGAGCAGAGAGTAGCGGCTGGTTCGAGAGTGGGAGCAGAGAGACGCAGCTGTTTACAGAGCGGGAGCAGAGAGGGGCGGTTGGTTACTGAGGCAGAGAATGAGGAGCGGCTGGTTATAGAGTTGCAGCAGAGAGGAGAGGCTTGTTACAGAGTGGGAGCAGAGAGGAGCGGCTGCTTCCAGATTGGGAGCAGAGAGGAGCGGCTGGTTACCGAGTGGGAGCAGAGAGGAGCGGCTGGCTCCAGACTGGGAGCAGAGAGGAGCGGCTGTTTCTAGAGTGGGAGCAGAGAGGAGAGGCTGGTTACAGAGTGGGAGCAGAGAGGAGCGGCTGTTTACAGAGTGTGAGAAGACAGGAGCGGCTGGTTACAGCGTGGGAGCAGATAGGAGCGGCTGGTTACAGAGTGGGAGCAGAGAGGAGTGGCTGTTGACGGAGTGGGAGCAGAGAGGAGCCGCTGTTTACAGAGTGGGAGCAGAGAGGAGCGGCTGGTTACAGAGTGGGAGCAGAGAGGAGCGGCTCGATCCAGAGTGGGAGCAGAGAGGAGCGGCTGGTTGCAGAGTGGGAGCAGAGAGGAGCGGCTGTTTCCAGAGTGGGCGCAGAGAGGAGCGGCTGGTTCCAGAGTGGGAGCAGAGAGAAGCGGCTGGTCCCAGAGTGGGAGCAGAGAGGAGCGGCTATTTACAGAGTGGGAGCAGAGAGGAACGGCTGTTTACAGATTGGGAGCAGAGAGGAGCGGCTGGCTAAGGAGTGGGAGCAGAGAGGAACGGCTGTTTACAGAGTTGGAGCAGAGAGGAGGGGCTGTTGACGGAGTGGGTGCAGAGAGGAGCCGCTGTTTACAGAGTGGGAGCAGATAGGAGCGGCTAGTTCCAGAGTGGGAGCAGAGAGGAGCGGCTGGTTCCAGATTCGGAGTAGAGAGGAGCGGCTGGTTCCAGAGTGGGAGCAGAGAGGAGCGGCTGGTTCGAGAGTGGGAGCAGAGAGAAGCGGCTGTTTGCAGAGCGGGAGCAGAGAGGAGCGGCTGGTTACTGAGGCAGAGAATTCGAAGCGGCTGGTTATAGAGTTGCAGCAGAGAGGAGAGGCTTGTTACAGAGTGGGAGCAGAGAGGAGCGGCTGCTTCCAGATTGGGAGCAGAGAGGAGCGGCTGGTTACAGAGTGGGAGCAGAGTGGAGCGGCTGGTTCCAGAATGGGAGAAGAGAGGAGCGGTTGATTCCAGAGCGGGAGCCGAGAGGTGCGGCGATTTACAGAGTGGGAGCAGAGAGGAACGGCTGTTTACAGAGTGGGAGCAGAGAGGAGCGGCTGGTTACGGAGTGGGAGCAGAGAGGAGCGGCTGGTTACAGAAGCTTAGAATGATGAGCGGCTGGTTACTGAGTTGCAGCTGTGATGAGCTGCTGGTTTCAGAGTTGGAGCAGAGAGGAGCGGCTGGTTACAGAGTGGGAGCAGAGAGGAGGGGCTGTTGACCGAGTGGGAGCAGAGAGGAGCGGCTGGTTCCAGAATGGGAGCAGAGAGGAGCGGCTGGTTGCAGAATGGGAGCAGAGAGCAGCGGCTGTTTCCAGAGTGGGAGCAGAGAGGAGTGGCTGGTTCCAGAGTGGGAGCAGAGAGGAGCGGCTATTTACAGAGTGGGAGCAGAGAGGAACGGCTGTTTACAGAGTGGGAGCAGAGAGGAGCGGCTTGCTACGGAGTGGGAGCAGAGAGGAAAGGCTGTTTACAGAGTTGGAGCAGAGCGGAGGGGCTGTTGACGGAGTGGGAGCAGAGAGGAGCCGCTGTTTACAGAGTGGGAGCAGATAGGAGCGGCTAGATCCAGATTGGGAGCAGAGAGGAGCGGCTGGTTCCAGATTGGGAGCAGAGAGGAGCGGCTGGTTCCAGAGTGGGAGCAGAGAGTAGCGCCTGGTTCGAGAGTGGGAGCAGACAGAAGCGGCTGTTTACAGAGCGGGAGCAGAGAGGAGCGATTGGTTACTGAGGCAGAGAATGAGGAGCGGCTGATTATAGAGTTGCAGCAGAGAGGAGAGGCTTGTTACAGAGTGGTAGCAGAGAGGAGCGGCTGCTTCCAGATTGGGAGCAGAGAGGAGCGGCTGGTTACAGAGTGGGAGCAGAGTGGAGCGGCTGGTTCCAGAGTGGGAGCAGAGAGGAGCGGCTGGTTCCAGAGTGGGAGCAGAGAGGAGCGGCTGGTTCCAGAGTGGGAGCAGAGAGGAGCGGCTGGTTCCAGAGTGGGAGCAGAGAGGAGAGGCTGGTTACAAAGTGGGAGCAGAGAGGAGCGGCTGTTTACAGAGTGTGAGAAGAGAGGAGCGGCTGGTTACAGCGTGGGAGCAGATAGGAGCGGCTGGTTACAGAGTGGGAGCAGAGAGGAGGGGCTGTTGACGGAGTGGGAGCAGAGAGGAGCCGCTGTTTACAGAGTGGGAGCAGAGAGGAGAGGCTGGTTACAGAGTGGGAGCAGAGAGGAGCGGCTCGATCCAGAGTGGGAGCAGAGAGGAGCGGCTGGTTGCAGAGTGGGAGCAGAGAGGAGCGGCTGTTACCAGAGTGGGAGCAGAGAGGAGCGGCTGGTTCCAGAGTGGGAGCAGAAAGAAGCGGCTGGTTCCAGAGTGGGAGCAGAGAGGAGCGGCTATTTACAGAGTGGGAGCAGAGAGGAACGGCTGTTTACAGAGTGGGAGCAGAGAGGAGCGGCTGGCTAAGGAGTGGGAGCAGAGAGGAACGGCTGTTTACAGAGTTGGAGCAGAGAGGAGGGGCTGATGACGGAGTGGGAGCAGAGAGGAGCGGCTCGATCCAGAGTGGGAGCAGAGAGGAGCGGCTGGTTGCAGAGTGGGAGCAGAGAGGAGCGGCTAGGTCCACAGTGGGAGCAAAGAGGTGCGGCTCGTTCCAGAGTGGGAGCATAGAGGAGCGGCTGGTTGCAGAGTGGGAGCAGAGAGGAACGGCTGTTTCCAGAGTGGGAGCAGAGAGGAGCGGCTGGTTCCATAGTGGGAGCAGAGAGAAGCGGCTGGTTCCAGAGTGGGAGCAGAGAGCAGCGGCTATTTACAGAGTGGGAGCAGAGAGGAGGGGCTGTTGACGGAGCGGTAGCAGAGAGGAGCGGCTGGTTACAGAGTGGGAGCAGAGAGGAGCGGCTCGTTCCAGAGTGGGAGCAGAGAGAAGCGGCTGGTTGCAGATTGGGAGCAGAGAGGAGCGGCTGTTTCCAGAGTGGGAGCAGAGAGGAGCGGCTGGTTCCAGAGTGGGAGCAGAGAGAAGCGGCTGGTTCCAGAATGGGAGCAGAGAGGAGCGGCTATTTACAGAGTGGGAGCAGAGAGGAACGGCTGTTTACAGAGTGGGAGCAGAGAGGAGCGGCTTGCTACGGAGTGGGAGCAGAGAGGAGCCGCTGTTTACAGATTGGGAGCAGAGAGGAGCGGCTGGTTCCAGATTGGGAGCAGAGAGAAGCGGCTGTTTACAGAGCGGGAGCAGAGAGGAGCGGTTGGTTACTGATGCACAGAATGAGGAGCGGCTGATTATAGAGTTGCAGCAGAGAGGAGAGGCTTGTTACAGAGTGGGAGCAGAGAGGAGCGGCTGGTTCCAGAGTGGGAGCAGAGAGGAGCGGCTGGTTCAGAGTGGGAGCAGAGAGGAGCGGCTGGTTCCAGAGTGGGAGCAGAGAGGAGCGGCTGGTTCCAGAGTGGGAGCAGAGAGGAGAGGCTGGTTACAGAGTGGGAGCAGAGAGGAGCGGCTGTTTACAGAGTGTGAGAAGAGAGGAGCGGCTGGTTACAGCGTGGGAGCAGATAGGAGCGGCTGGTTACAGAGTGGGAGCAGAGAGGAGGGGCTGTTGACGGAGTGGGAGCAGAGAGGAGCCGCTGTTTACAGAGTGGGAGCAGAGAGGAGCGGCTGGTTACAGAGTGGGAGCAGAGAGGAGCGGCTCGATCCAGAATGGGAGCAGAGAGGAGCGGCTGGTTACAGAGTGGGAGCAGAGAGGAGCGGCTGTTTCCAGAGTGGAAGCAGAGAGGAGCGGCTGGTTCCAGAGTGGGAGCAGAGAGAAGCGGCTATTTACAGAGTGGGAGCAGAGAGAAACGGCTGTTTACAGAGTGGGAGCAGAGAGGAGCGGCTGGCTAAGGAGTGGGAGCAGAGAGGAACGGCTGTTTTCAGAGTTGGAGCAGAGAGGAGGGGCTGATGACGGAGTGGGAGCAGAGAGGAGCGGCTCGATCCAGAGTGGGAGCAGAGAGGAGCGGCTGGTTGCAGAGTGGGAGCAGAGAGGAGCGGCTAGGTCCACAGTGGGAGCAAAGAGGTTCGGCTCGTTCCAGAGTGGGAGCAGAGAGGAGCGGCTGGTTGCAGAGTGGGAGCAGAGAGGAGCGGCTGGCTAAGGAGTGGGAGCAGAGAGGAACGGCTGTTTTCAGAGTTGGAGCAGAGAGGAGGGGCTGATGACGGAGTGGGAGCAGAGAGGAGCGGCTCGATCCAGAGTGGGAGCAGAGAGGAGCGGCTGGTTGCAGAGTGGGAGCAGAGAGGAGCGGCTAGGTCCACAGTGGGAGCAAAGAGGTGCGGCTCGTTCCAGAGTGGGAGCAGAGAGGAGCGGCTGGTTGCAGAGTGGGAGCAGAGAGGAACGGCTGTTTCCAGAGTGGGAGCAGAGTGGAGCGGCTGGTTCCAGAGTGGGAGCAGAGAGGAGCGGCTATTTACAGAGTGGGAGCACAGAGGAACGGCTGTTTACAGAGTGGGAGCAGAGAGGAGCGGCTGGCTACGGAGTGGGAGCAGAGAGGAACGGCTGTTTACAGAGTTCGAGCAGAGAGGAGGGGCTGTTGATGGAGCGGGAGCAGAGAGGAGCGGCTGTTTACAGAGTGGGAGCAGATAGGAGCGGCTAATTTCAGAGTGGGAGCAGAGAGGAGCGGCTGGTTCCAGAGTGGGAGCAGAGAGGAGCGGCTGGTTCCAGAGTGGGAGCAGAGAGGAGCGGCTGGTTCCAGAGTGGGAGCAGAGAGAAGCGGCTGTTTACAGAGCGGGAGCAGAGAGGAGCGGCTGGTTACTGAGGCAGAGAATGAGGAGCTGCTGGTTATAGAGTTGCAGCAGAGAGGAGAGGCTTGTTACAGAGTGGGAGCAGAGAGGATCGGCTGCTTCCACATTGGGAGCAGAGAGGAGCGGCTGGTTACAGAGTGGGAGCAGAGTGGAGCGGCTGGTTCCAGAGTGGGAGCAGAGAGGAGCGGCTGGTTCCAGAGTGGGAGCAGAGAGGAGCGGCTGGTTCCAGAATGGGAGCAGAGAGGAGCGGCTGGTTCCAGATTGGGAGCAGAGAGGAGCGGCTGGTTACAGAGTGGGTGCAGAGAGGAGCGGCTGTTTACAGAGTGGGAGCAGAGAGGAGCGGCTGGTTACAGAGTGGGAGCAGAGAGGAGCGGCTGGTTACAGAGTGGGAGCAGAGAGGAGGGGCTGTTTACGGAGTGGGAGCAGAGAGGAGCCGCTGTTTACAGAGTGGGAGCAGAGAGGAGCGGCTGGTTACAGAGTGGGAGCAGAGAGGAGCGGCTCGTTCCAGAGTGGGAGCAGAGAGGAGCGGCTATTTACAGAGTGGGAGCAGAGAGGAGGGGCTGTTGACGGAGCGGGAGCAGAGAGGAGCGGCTGTTTACAGAGTGGGAGCTGAGAGGAGCGGCTGTTTACGGAGTTGGAGCAGAGAGGAGCAGCTGTTTTTTGAGTGGGAGCAGAGAGGAGCGGCTGGTTACAGAGTGGGAGCAGAGAGGACGGGCTGTTGACGGAGTGGGAGCAGAGAGGAGCGGCTGTTTACAGAGTGGTAGCAGAGAGGAGCGGCTGTTTACAGATTGGGAGCAGAGAGGAGCGGCTGCTTACGGAGTTGGAGCAGAGAGGAGCGGCTGTTTATAGGGTGGGAGCAGAGAGGATAGGCTGTTGACGGAGTGGGAGCAGAGAGGAGCGGCTGTTTCCAGAGTGGGAGCAGAGAGGAGCGGCTGGTTACAGAGTGGGAGCAGAGAGGAGGGGCTGTTGACGAAGCGGGGACAGTGAGGAGCGGCTGTTTAGAGTGGGAGCAGAGAGGAGCGGCTGTTTATGGAGTTGGAGCAGAGAGGAGCGGCTGTTACTAGAGTGGGAGCAGAGAGGAGCGGCAGGTTACAGAGTGGGAGCAGGGAGGAGCGGCTAATTACAGAGGCAGAGAATCAGGAGCCGCTGGTTACAGAGTGGGTGTAGAGAGGAGCGGCTGGTTACAGAGTGGGAGCAGAGAGGAGCGGCTGGTTATAGATTTGCAGCAGAGAGGAGCAGCTGGTTACAGAGTCGGAGCAGAGAGGAGCGGCTGGTTCCAGAGTGGAAGCAGAGAGGAGCAGCTGGTTACAGAGTGGGAGAAGAGAGGAGCGGCTGGTTCCAGAGTGGGAGCAGTGCGGAGCGTCTGTTTACAGAGCGGGAGTAGAGAGGAGCTGCTGTTTATATGGTTGGAGCATACAGGAGCGGCTTTTTACCGAGTGGGAGCAGAGAGGAGCGGCTCGTTACAGATTGGCAGCAGAGAGGAGCGGCTGTTCACGGAGTGGGAGCAGAGAGGAGCGGCTGTTCACAGAGTGGGAGCAGAGAGGGGGCGCTGTTTACGGAGTGGGTGCAGAGAGGAGAGGCTGCTTAGAGAGGCAGAGAATGACGTGCGGCTCGTTACAGAGTTGCAGCAGAGAGGAGGGGCTGGTTACAGAGTGGGAGCAGAGAGGAGCGGCTGTTTACAGAGCGGGAGCAGAGAGGAGAGGCTGTTTACAGAGTGGGATCAGAGAGGAGTGGCTGTTTACAGAGTGGGAGCAGAGAGGAGCGGCTGGTTACAGAGTGGGAGCAGAGAGGAGTGGCTGTTTCAGAGCGGCAGCAGAGAGGAGTGGCTGCTAACTGAGCGGGAGCAGAGAGGAGCGTCTGTTTGCAGAGTGGGAGCTGAGAGGAGCGGCTGGTTACAGAGTGGGAGCAGAGAGGAGCGGCGGGTTACAGATTGGTAGCATAGAGAAGCGGCTGGTTACAGAGTGGGAGCAGAGAGGAGCGGCGTTACAGAGCGGGAGCAGAGAGGAGCGGCTGGTTACAGAGTGGGAGCAGAGTGCAGCGGCTTGTTCCAGTTCGGGAGCAGAGAGGAGCGGCTGTTTACGGAGGCAGAGAATGAGGAGCGGCTGGTTTCAGAGTTGCAGCAGAGAGGAGCGGCTGGTTACAGAGTGGGAGCAGAGAGGAGGGGCTGTTGACGGAGTGGGAGCAGAGAGGAGCGGCTGTTTACAGAGTGGTAGCAGAGAGGAGCGGCTGGTTACAGAGTGGGAGTAGAGAGGAGCGGCTGTTTATAGGGTGGGAGCAGAGAGGATAGGCTGTTGACGGAGTGGGAGCAGAGAGGAGCGGCTGTTTCCAGAGTGGGAGCAGAGAGGAGCGGCTGGTTACAGAGTGGGAGCAGAGAGGAGGGGCTGTTGACGGAGCGGGGACAGTGAGGAGCGGCTGTTTAGAGTGGGAGCAGAGAGGAGCGGCTGTTTATGGAGTTGGAGCAGAGAGGAGCGGCTGGTTCCAGAGTGGGAGCACAGAGGAGCGGCTGTTTACAGAGCGGGAGTCGAGAGGAGCGGCTGTTTATGGAGTGGGAGCAGAGAGGAGCGGCTGGTTACAGAGGCACAGAATGAGGATCGGCTGGTTACAGAGTTGCAGCAGAGATGAGCGGCTGGTTCCAGAGTGCGAGCAGAGAGGAGGGGCTGTTGACGGAGTGGGAGCAGAGAGGAGCGGCTGTTTGCAGAGTGGGAGCAGTGAGGAGCGGCTGTTTACGTAGTTGGAGCAGAAGGAGGGGCTTTTGACGGAGTGGGAGCAGTGCGGAGCGGCTGTTTACAGAGCGGGAGCGGAGAGAAGCGGCTGGTTACAGAGTGGGAGCAGAGAGGAGCGGCTGGTTACAGAGCGGGAGCAGAGAGGAGTGGCTGGTTACAAAGCGGGAGCAGAGAGGAGCGGCTGTTTACAGAGGCAGTGAATGAGGAGCGGCTGGTTACAGAGTTGCAGCAAGGTCGAGCGGCTGGTAACAGAGTGGGAGCATAGAGAAGCGGCTGATTACAGAGTTGGAGCTGAGAGGAGCGGCTGGTTACAGAGCGGGAACAGAGACGAGTGGCTGGTAACAGAATGGGAGCAGAGAGGAGCGGCTGGTTACAGAGTGGTAGCATAGAGAAGCGACTGGTTGCAGAGTGGGAGCAGAGAGGAGCGGCGTTACAGAGCGGGAGCAGAGAGGAGCGGCTCGTTACAGTGTGGGAGCAGAGTGCAGCGGCTTGTTCCAGTTCGGGAGCATAGAGGAGCGGCTGTTTACAGAGGCAGAGAATGAGGAGTGGCTGGTTTCAGAGTTGCAGCAGAGAGGAGCGGTTGATACAGAGTGGGAGCAGAGAGGGGCGGCTGGTTACAGAGTGGGAGCAGAGAGAAGCGGCTGGTTAGAGTGGGAGCAGAAAGGAGCTACTGTTTACAGAGTGGGAACAGAGAGGAGGGGCTGTTTATGGAGTGGGAGCAGAGAGGAGCGGCTGGTTACAGAGGCACAGAATGAGGAGCGGCTGGTTACAGAGTTGCAGCAGAGATGAGCGGCTGGTTACAGAGTGGGAGCAGAGAGGAGGGGCTGTGACGGAGTGGGAGCAGAGAGGAGCGGCTGTTTACAGAGTGGGAGCAGAGAGGAGCGGCTGGTTACAGAGTGGGAGCAGAGAGGAGCGGCTGGTTGCAGAGTGGGAGCAGAGAGGAGCGGCTGTTTCCAGAGTGTGAGCAGAGAGGAGCGGCTGGTTCCAGAGTGGGAGCAGAGAGAAGCGGCTGGTTCCAGAGTGGGAGCAGAGAGGAGCGGCCGGTTCCAGAGTGGGAGCAGAGAGAAGCGGCTGGTTCCAGAGTGGGAGCAAAGAGGAGCGGCTATTTACAGAGTGGGAGCAGAGAGGAGGGGCTGTTGACGGAGCGGGAGCAGAGAGGAGCGGCTGTTTACAGAGTGGGAGCTGAGAGAAGCGGCTGTTTACGGAGTTGGAGCAGAGAGGAGCAGCTGTTTATTGAGTGGGAGCAGAGAGGAGCGGCTGGTTACAGAGTGGGAGCAGAGAGGAGGGGCTGTTGACGGAGTGGGAGCAGAGAGGAGCGGCTGTTTACAGAGTGGTAGCAGAGAGGAGCGGCTGGTTACAGAGTGGGAGCAGAGAGGAGGGGCTGTTGACGGAGTGGGAGTCGAGAGGAGCGGCTGTTTACAGATTGGGAGCAGAGAGGAGCGGCTGCTTACGGAGTTGGAGCAGAGAGGAGCGGCTGTTTATAGGGTGGGAGCAGAGAGGATAGGCTGTTGACGGAGTGGGAGCAGAGAGGAGCGGCTGTTTCCAGAGTGGGAGCAGAGAGGAGCGGCTGGTTACAGAGTGGGAGCAGAGAGGAGGGGCTGTTGACGGAGCGGGGACAGTGAGGAGCGGCTGTTTAGAGTGGGAGCAGAGAGGAGCGGCTGTTTATGGAGTTGGAGCAGAGAGGAGCGGCTGTTACTAGAGTGGGAGCAGAGAGGAGCGGCAGGTTACAGAGTGGGAGCAGAGAGGAGCGGCTAATTACAGAGGCAGAGAATGAGGAGCGGCTGGTTACAGAGTGGGTGTAGAGAGGAGCGGCTGGTTACAGAGTGGGAGCAGAGAGGAGCGGCTGGTTATAGATTTGCAGCAGAGAGGAGCGGCTGGTTACAGAGTCGGAGCAGAGAGGAGCGGCTGGTTCCAGAGTGGAAGCAGAGAGGAGCAGCTGGTTACAGAGTGGGAGAAGAGAGGAGCGGCTGGTTCCAGAGTGGGAGCAGTGCGGAGCGGCTGTTTACAGAGCGGCAGTAGAGAGGAGCGGCTGTTTATAGGGTTGGAGCATAGAGGAGCGGCTTTTTACCGAGTGGGAGCAGAGAGGAGCGGCTCGTTACAGATTGGCAGCAGAGAGGAGCGGCTGTTCACGGATGGGAGCAGAGAGGAGCGGCTGTTCACAGAGTGGGAGCAGAGAGGGGGCGCTGTTTACGGAGTGGGTGCAGAGAGGAGAGGCTGCTTAGAGAGGCAGAGAATGAGGTGCGGCTCGTTACAGAGTTGCAGCAGAGAGGAGGGGCTGGTTACAGAGTGGGAGCAGAGAGGAGCGGCTGCTTACAGAGTGGGAGCAGAGAGGAGAGGCTGTTTACAGAGTGGGATCAGAGAGGAGTGGCTGTTTACAGAGTGGGAGCAGAGAGGAGCGGCTGGTTACAGAGTGGGAGCAGAGAGGAGTGGCTGTTTCAGAGCGGCAGCAGAGAGGAGTGGCTGTTTACGGAGCGGGAGCAGAGAGGAGCGTCTGTTTGCAGAGTGGGAGCTGAGAGGAGCGGCTGGTTACAGAGTGGGAGCAGAGAGGAGCGGCGGGATACAGATTGGAAGCATAGAGAAGCGGCTGGTTACAGGGTGGGAGTAGAGAGGAGCGGCTGGTTACAGAGCGGGAACAGAGACGAGCGGCTGGTAACAGAGTGGGAGCAGAGAGGAGCGGCTTGTTACAAAGTGGTAGCATAGAGAAGCGGCTGGTTACAGAGTGGGAGCAGAGAGGAGCGGCGTTACAGAGCGGGAGCAGAGAGGAGCCGCTGGTTACAGAGTGGGAGCAGAGTGCAGCGGCTTGTTCCAGTTCGGGAGCAGAGAGGAGCGGCTGTTTACGGAGGCAGAGAATGAGGAGCGGCTGGTTTCAGAGTTGCAGCAGAGAGGAGCGGCTGGTTACAGAGTGGGAGAAGAGAGGAGGGGCTGTTTATGGAGTGGGAGCAGAGAGGAGAGGCTGGTTACAGAGGCACAGAATGAGGAGCGGCTCGTTACAGAGTTGCAGCAGAGATGAGCGGCTCGTTACAGAGTTGGAGCAGAGAGGAGAGGCTGTTGACGGAGTGGGAGCAGAGAGGAGGGGCTGTTGACGGAGTGGGAGCAGAGAGGAGCGGCTGTTCAGAGTGGGAGCAGAGAGGAGCGGCTGTTTACGTAGTTGGAGAAGAGAGGAGGGGCTGTTGACGGAGTGGGAGCAGTGCGCAGCGGCTGTTTACAGAGTGGGAGCAGAGAGGAGCGGCTGTTTACGGAGTTGGAGCAGGGATGAGGTGCTGTTTCTAAAGTGGGAGCAGAAGGAGCGGGAGGTTACAGAGTGGGATCAGAGAGGAGCGGCTGTTTACAGAGGCAGCGAATGAGGAGCGGCTGGTTATAGAGTTGCATCAGAGAGGAGCGGCTGGTTACAGAGTGGGTGTAGAGAGGAGCGGCTGGTTACAGAGTGGGAGCAGAGAGGAGCGGCTGGTTATAGATTTTCAGCAGAGAGGAGCGGCTGGTTACAGAGTGGGAGCAGAGAGGAGCGGCAGGTTCCAGAGAGGAAGCAGAGAGGAGCAGCTGGTGACTGAGTGGGAGAAGAGAGGAGCGGCTGGTTCCAGAGTGGGAGCACAGAGGAGCGGCTATTTACAGAGCGGGAGTAGAGAGGAGCGGCTGTTTATGGAGTGGGAGCAGAGAGGAGCGGCTGGTTACAGAGGCACAGAATGAGGAGCGGCTGGTTACAGAGTTGCAGCAGAGATGAGCGGCTGGTTCCAGAGTGCGAGCAGAGAGGAGGGGCTGTTGACGGAGTGGAAGCAGAGAGGAGCGGCTGTTTGCAGAGGGGGAGCAGAGAGGAGCGGCTGTTTACGTAGTTGGTGCAGAGAGGAGGGGCTTTTGACGGAGTGGGAGCAGTGCGGAGCGGCTGTTTACAGAGCGGGAGCGGAGAGGAGCGGCTGGTTACAGAGTGGGAGCAGAGAGGAGCGGCTGGTTACAGAGCGGGAGCAGAGAGGAGTGGCTGGTTACAAAGCGGGAGCAGAGAGGAGCGGCTGTTTACAGAGGCAGTGAATGAGGAGCGGCTGGTTACAGAGTTGCAGCAAGGACGAGCGGCTGGTAACAGAGTGGGAGCATAGAGAAGCGGCTGATTACAGAGTTGGAGCTGAGAGGAGCGGCTGGTTACAGAGTGGGAGCAGAGAGGAGCGGCTTGTTACAGATTGGTAGCATAGAGAAGCGGCTGGTTACAGAGTGGGAGCAGAGAGGAGCGGCTGGTTACAGAGCGGGAACAGAGACGAGCGGCTGGTAACAGAATGGGAGCAGAGAGGAGCGGCTGGTTACAGAGTGGTAGCATAGATAAGCGACTGGTTGCAGAGTGGGAGCAGAGAGGAGCGGCGTTACAGAGCGGGAGCAGAGAGGAGCGGCTCGTTACAGTGTGGGAGCAGAGTGCAGCGGCTTGTTCCAGTTCGGGAGCATAGAGGAGCGGCTGTTTACAGAGGCAGAGAATGAGGAGTGGCTGGTTTCAGAGTTGCAGCAGAGAGGAGCGGTTGATACAGAGTGGGAGCAGAGAGGGGCGGCTGGTTACAGAGTGGGAGCAGAGAGAAGCGGCTGGTTAGAGTGGGAGCAGAAAGGAGCTACTGTTTACAGAGTGGGAACAGAGAGGAGGGGCTGTTTATGGAGTGGGAGCAGAGAGGAGCAGCTGGTGACAGAGTGGGAGAAGAGAGGAGCGGCTGGTTCCAGAGTGGGAGCACAGAGGAGCGGCTGTTTACAGAGCGGGAGTAGAGAGGAGCGGCTGTTTATGGAGTGGGAGCAGAGAGGAGCGGCTGGTTACAGAGGCACAGAATGAGGAGCGGCTGGTTACAGAGTTGCAGCAGAGATGAGCGGCTGGTTCCAGAGTGCGAGCAGAGAGGAGCGGCTGGTTACAGAGCGGGAGCAGAGAGGAGTGGCTGGTTACAATGCGGGAGCAGAGAGGAGCGGCTGTTTACAGAGGCAGTGAATGAGGAGCGGCTGGTTACAGAGTTGCAGCAAGGATGAGCGGCTGGTAACAGAGTGGGAGCATAGAGAAGCGGCTGATTACAGAGTTGGAGCTGAGAGGAGCGGCTGGTTACAGAGTGGGAGCAGAGAGGAGCGGCTTGTTACAGATTGGTAGCATAGAGAAGCGGCTGGTTACAGAGTGGGAGCAGAGAGGAGCGGCTGGTTACAGAGCGGGAACAGAGACGAGCGGCTGGTAACAGAATGGGAGCAGAGAGGAGCGGCTGGTTACAGAGTGGTAGCATAGAGAAGCGACTGGTTGCAGAGTGGGAGCAGAGAGGAGCGGCGTTACAGAGCGGGAGCAGAGAGGAGCGGCTCGTTTCAGTGTGGGAGCAGAGTGCAGCGGCTTGTTCCAGTTCGGGAGCATAGAGGAGCGGCTGTTTACAGAGGCAGAGAATGAGGAGTGGCTGGTTTCAGATTTGCAGCAGAGAAGAGCGGTTGATACAGAGTGGGAGCAGAGAGGGGCGGCTGGTTACAGAGTGGGAGCAGAGAGAAGCGGCTGGTTAGAGTGGGAGCAGAAAGGAGCTACTGTTTACAGAGTGGGAACAGAGAGGAGGGGCTGTTTATGGAGTGGGAGCAGAGAGGAGCGGCTGGTTACAGAGGCACAGAATGAGGAGCGGCTGGTTACAGAGTTGCAGCAGAGATGAGCGGCTGGTTACAGAGTGGGAGCAGAGAGGAGGGGCTGTTGACGGAGTGGGAGCAGAGAGGAGCGGCTGTTTACAGAGTGGGAACAGAGAGGAGCGGCTGTTTACGTAGTTGGAGCAGAGAGGAGGGGCTTTTGACGGTGTGGGAGCAGTGCGGAGCGGCTGTTTACGGAGTGGGAGCAGAGAGGAGCGGCTGTTTACAGAGTTGGAGCTGAGAGGAGCGGCTGGCTACAGAGTGGGAGCAGAGAGCAGCGGCTGGTTACAGAGTGGGAGCAGAGAGAAGTGGTTGGTTACAGAGCGGGAGCGGAGAGAAGCGGCTGGTTACAGAGTGGGAGCAGAGAGGAAGGGCTGTTGACGGAGCGGGAGCATAGAGGATCGGGTGTTTGCAGAGTGGGAGCAGAGAGGAGCGGTTGGTTACAGAGTGGGAGCAGAGAGGAGCGGCTGGTTACAGAGTGGGAGCAGAGAGGAGCGGCTGGTTACAGAACGGGAGCAGAGAGAAGCGGCTGGTTACAGAGTGGGAGCAGAGAGGAGCTATGTTTACAGAGTGGGAGCAGAGTGGAGATCTATTTAGGGAGAGTGAGCAGAGAGAAGCGGCTGGTTACAGAGGCACAGAATGAGGAGCGGCTGGTTACAGAGCTGCAGCAGAGATGAGCGGCTGGTTACAGAGTGAGAGCAGAGAGGATGGGCTGTTTCCAGAGTGGGAGCAGAGAGGAGCGCCTGGTTACAGAGTGGGAGCAGAGAGGAGCGGCTCTTTACAGAGTGGGAGCAGAGAGGAGCGACTGGTTCAAGAGTGAGAGCAGAGAGCATCGGCTGGTTACAGAGTGGCAGCAGAGTGGAGAGGCTGGTTGCAGAGCGGGAGCAGAGAGGAGCGGCTGGTTACTGAGTGGGAGGAGAGAGGAGAGGCTGTTTACAGAGTGGGAGCAAAGAGGGGCGTTTGGTTACAGAGCGGGAGCAGAGAGGAGCGGCTGGTTACAGAGTGGGAGCAGAGAGGAGCGGCTGGTTACAGAGTGGGAGCAGAGAGCAGCGGCTGGTTACAGAGTGGGAGCAGAGAGGAGCGGTTGGTTACAGAGCTGGAGCAGAGAGGAGCGGCTGGTTACAGAGCGGGAGCAGAGAGGAGCGGCTGGTTACAGAGCGGGAGCAAAGAGGGGCGTTTGGTTACAGAGCGGGAGCAGAGAGGAGCGGCTGGTTACAGAGCGGGAGCAGAGAGGAGCGGCTGGTTACAGAGTGGGAGCAGAGAGCAGCGGCTGGTTACAGAGTGGGAGCAGAGAGGAGCGGTTGGTTACAGAGCGGGAGCAGAGAGGAGCGGCTGGTTGCAGAGCGGGAACAGAGAGGAGCAGCTGGTTACAGAGTGGGAGCAGAGAGGAGCGGTTGTTTACAGAGTGGGAGCAGGGAGGAGCTACTGTTTACAGAGTGGGAGCAGAGAGGAGGGTCTCTTTATGGAGTGGGAGCAGAGAGGAGCGGCTGATTACAGAGGCACAGAATGAGGAGCGGCTGGTTACAGAGTTGCAGCAGAGATGAGCGGCTGGTTACAGAGTGGGAGCAGAGAGGAGGGGCTGTTCACGGAGTGGGAGCAGAGAGAAGCGGCTGTTTACAGACTGGGAGCAGAGAGGAGCGGCTGGTTACAGAGTGGGAGCAGAGAGGAGCGACTGGTTACAGAGTGGTAGCAGAGTGGAGCGGCTGGTTGCAGAGTGGGAGCAGAGAAGAGCGACTGTTTACAGAGGCATAGAAGAATGAACGGCTGGTTATAGTGTTGCAGCAGAGAGGAGCGGTTGGTTACAGAGCGGGAGCAGAGAGGAGCGGCTGATTGCAGAGCGGGAACAGAGAGGAGCAGCTGGTTACAGAATGGGAGCAGAGAGGAGCGCTTGTTTACAGAGTGGGAGCAGAGAGGAGCGGCTGGTTACAGAGTGGGAGCAGAGAGCAGCGGCTGGTTACAGAGTGGGAGCAGAGAGGTGCTAATATTTCCAGAGTGGGAGCAGAGAGGAAGAGCTCTTTATGGAGTGGGTGCAGAGAGGAGCGGCTGGTTACAGAGGCACAGAATGAGGAGCGGCTGGTTACAGAGTGGGAGCAGAGAAGATTAGCTGTTAATAGAGTGGGAGCAGATAGGAGCAGCTGCTTACAGAGGCTCAGAATGATGAGCGGCTGATTACAGAGTTGCAGCAGAGAGGAGCGGCTGTTTACAGAGTGGGAGCAGAGAGGAGCGGCTGTTTACAGTGGGAGCAGAGAGGAGCGGCTGGTTACAGAGGCAGATAATGAGGAGCGGCTGGTTATAGAGTTGCAGCAGAGAGGAGCGACTGGTTACAGTGTGGGAGCAGAGAGGAGCGGCTGGTTACAAAGTGGGAGCAGAGAGGAGCTACTGCTTACACAGTTGGAGCTTAGAGGAGCGGCTGGTTACAGAGTGGGAGCAGAGAGGAGCGGTTTGTTACAGAGCGCGTGTAGAGAGGAGCGGCTGGTTACAGAGCGGGAGCGGCTGGTTACTGAGTGGGAGCAGAGAGGAGCGGCTGGTTACAGTGTGGGAGCAGAGTGGAGCGGCTGGTTGCAGAGCGGGAGCAGAGAGGAGCGACTGGTTACTGAGTGTGAGCAGAGAGGAGCGGCTGGTTCCTGAGTGGGAGCAGAGAGGTGCAGCTGTTCACAGCGCGGGAGCAGAGCTGAGAGACAATCCCTGCTGCTGGACCAGTGGCGTGTTTCGAGCAGTTGCTGATAAAATTATTTTCCAGCATGTGAATTACTTCGCTGTGCTTCATTGTGTTTCACATTGTATTAATTAAATGCAATAATTAATTGCGCTGACTTGAAGATTTAAAATACAAAACAACGTACGCTTTGGTAGTCCAGGCATAAAATTCCCAACTGCCTCGCGGGTGACATGTTTATTTTTTGCACAATAACCATAACCCTTCCCTTAAAAATCATTGGATTATGAAGAATAAATTAAATAAACACTATGTGCGAACATCGAAAGTAACAGATCACTTGTTTCTGATAATATTTATTTCACCAACAATGAACAGATCATGCTTCAACGTGAAGCTGGCCCAATGCCAACGTGCGATTTAGATGTGCTTGGAACCCGCTGCCATCTGATCTGGAATCAGAATGTCTACCATTGCAGCACAATCTCCAAAGGCGACAAGTGCAGCCGCATCTATAAGAAGGATCAAGCAGCGCATCGGAGACTTGACCTGGAAATCGTCGCGGTCCAGGCTTGCCATACCATCAGCAGGACGAGGGTTTTGGAGGGAGAAGCGTCCGTCGACATTCAACTGCACGGAGCAGCGCGTGCTGCTGCAGGAGGGCGATGGCTGCGAAGCTGGGTCACTGATTGCAGTGCTGGTAGGCACAGCTGGAGAGGTGAAGGAGCGGCAAGAGTCCATAGGTGGAAGTCACTGGTTCCCAAGAGACGCGTGAATCTGGGGCCCTGAAGAGACGAGAGCCCAAGGGCAGCATAGGCCAGTCCACACAACGACATGTGTGCGCGCTCGATCTGTGCAGCAGAGCTGGTCTCCAGTTTGTCTTGCGTATTCCTTGCCAATGGATCAAGTACTAGCTCTATCAAGTCCGTGTGATTGCTGGTATGCAACGGCCATCACACGTTAAAATGTCCAAGCACGATGTCAGTCGGGATCTGGAATATTATGTCCTTCATTGATACACCATTGATACTCAGTGCTGTTTGGCATGGTAGCAAGTCATCCTCGCTACGAGAGACTGCCCATGACGATGATAAAATTAAAATGCTGGCAATACGCAGAAGGTCAGGCAGTATCCTGGAGAGCGAAACAGAGTTAACGTTTCAGGTCGATGATGGTCCCTCAAAACATGTCTAGAGGAGGGTGCAATCAGCTGCAGCTGTTAAAATGCGGGAGCAGATAATACGTGGGATCAATTTCCGGCCAATTGCAATCCCCCGTTTTTCTAATGAAGTTCAGTATGCATATTCAATTTTTAAAGCTAAATGAAGCGCTGTGCAAAGAACACTTCCATTTGGGGGTTTCAGATCGTCATATCTCGGTCTGTGACGCTGCTCCATTTGCCTTGCCATCCCGGTGCTGCACATATCGCGCAGGCTGGGAAATAATTTCATCCTAAAAACAGTTGTTGGTTTTCCGGTGACAAGAAATCTAACTGCCTTAATTGCTCAACGCAGCAACAGGATATATATAAAAATCAGCTTTCTACCAATAAGCATTGCTTGATTTCGAAGCTGGGCGGTATATGTTTCAATTCATTCACAATGTGGTTGGTTTACTGTTCCAACAAGATAACTCCGTCATTGTCTTGTCTTGGGATCGCAACAACGTCCGCATCACCCACGACAAATGACAATAGCTGATGATTGCTAAATGGACCACCGCCTAATCCACCCTGTTATTATATGAATGTAGACTCAAAACAGCAGCTGGAACAGAAATACTGGAGCACTCAAAGACCCCATTATGAAAGTCCTATTGACATAGCGCCTCGCAACCAACTTCAAGAATTACAGTCAGCCTGAGAGGCAGAATGTCCACATTGCCTGGTCGGCCTTCAATGCCTCTATAGTTAGCATCGCTGTCGATAAATCCATGAGGAAACATTAAGACTGGTTCGACGAGAATGACCAGAAGATCCAGGAGCTAATAAGCCACAATTGCAAGTCATTGTTGAATTGGAAACAGATGCACATCTCGAGAGCAAGAAGGCAGTTCTTTTGACGTCTGACGACGCGATCCAAGATAAATCTCGCGACCTAAATAACAGATGGTGGGTGGAAATAGCGCAGGAGATCCAGCAACTAGCTGACAAACAGGACGTGCTAGGATTCATTGGCGCAACCAAGAACAATTATGATCAAGCAGTGAAGTTTGTACCCAACTGAAGGTCAGAAACGGAAGAGTAATTACAAGGACAGAGAAGCAGTCAGTGCCCGCTGGAAGGGGTACTTCAAGATCTGCTTATCAGAGACATGAGTGTCCTCGATTCCATCCGACAGCATGCTACCCATCACCAACTCAGAAAAACCGCAGCCTGGCACAATGTTCAAAAGGCCATCGATAATTTAAGAACAAGAAGGCCTCAGCAGCAGATGGAATCCACGCAGAAGCACTGAAGCATGGCGGCAAATTACTTTTGGCGCGAATCCAATAACTCACTTCTCTTATTTGGAATGAGGAGAGCAGGCCAGCAGATTTCTGACGTGTTGTAATCGTGACTAGCTTCAAGAAAGGCGACAAGTCAATTTGCGATAATTACAGAGGAGTTTCCCTGCTGCCTGCCCCAGAGAAAGTCACCGGAAGAATCCTCCTTCATCCCATTCTCCCAGTTCCTGTCGAGATCACACATTCATAGTACTCATTCTGCCCACTGGGGGGCACAAAGGACATGATCATCTCACTGCACGCCAAATTCAAGAAAAACGCAGGAAGCAGCTTCGATCTCCGACATATCCAAGAGATTCACTGGATCTTCATAATCATGGATTAGCAGATTTAGATTCAATTTGAAATCTTTAGGAGCAACAGGAGGTTGAAAGCAACATTTTAAGAATGCATGCGGAGGGGATGATTCTTGCTTTTCAGTTTATAAGACGGAGCCCTTGCCGCTTGGTTACCGTGCCACACACCCACCGATCTGATCTCAATATTTCCAATGGTAAGTATTTGCGGTGCTGAAAATTCGAAATTCAGACAGAAATTGTTTGAAATATTCAGCAGGCCAGAAAGCATTTCTGGAGAGCGAAGTGAATTTTACCTGTCAGATCGGTGACTAATCTTCACAACTGGAGATAGTTGGAGTTGTAGCAGGTTTTAAACAGGTAAAGAGGCACCGAAACTGATCGGGGCTGGGGAAGGAACCAAGAGAAAGATCTGTGACAGGGTGGAATGCAGGTGAGATGAAATGAATCAAGGGATGGATTGCGCAAGGCAGAAGGGGATAACATTGGGACAAGGAAAGAAACAAAAGATGGGTTTAGTGGATCACTAAATAGGAAGAGCAGAATCATTAACAACAGCCCGTGTCCTAAAAATGGGAGACGTCTTCATGACCTTCATTTGTTGTACTCAATCTTGATTAGAGAAGAATGTAAACTGCCGAATGGAAAGATGAGGTGCCGTTCCTAGAGCTTACGTTGAGCTTCATTTCAGGAAGAACATCGATCTCAGAGGGGGAGTGGGGCGGAGAATTAAAATACCTTCTGACCGCATGCTCAGAATCAAGCTTGCCGCCTTACCAATGGCGCTTCACAAAGTGATCACCCAATCTGTGCCTGCTATCACCAGTGCAGAAGAGACCACATGGTGAGCAGCTAATACAGTATGACACATTGAAAGAAGTGAAACAATGTTTTACCTGGAAGGTGTGTTTGGGACGCTGGACAGTGGATAGGAAGGAGACAACAACGCAGATGTTGTATTTTCTGCGATTGCCTGGGAAGATGCGGTGGGAAGGGGAGGGGCTGATTAGAGTGACTGTGGAATGGACCATTGTCTAGCGGAAGGAGCGTACTCTTCAGAAATGCTGGAATGGGAAGAGAGGAGAAGAAGAGTTTGGTGGTTGAATCACGCTCGAGGAGGCAGACAAGGTGGAGGTCGATCCGTTCATTCTGGTGGCTGGTTGGGTGGAAGGTGAGTGCAAGCGTAAAAACGTAATTTTCTGCGTGAGAGCGAGGGAAACGATGAGAGCAGAATTGTGGATAATGGGACGAACTTGGTCGAGTGCAAAGTCGAACAAGGTGGAGTGGAATCTTCGGTTAAGGTACATGGAACACTTCGCTTGATAAGTCGAAGTATTGAATACAAGAGCAAGGAGGTCAGGCTTCAACTTTATAAAACCCTGTTTGGCAGCAGCAGGAAAGATGAGATTTACTAGAATGTTGCCTGGGCTCGAAAATTTTAGCTATGAGGAAATATTGGAGATGCTGGATCTATTTTGTTGGGAACAGCGGAGGCTAAGGGGAGACCTGATTCAGCTGTGTAAAATTATGAGCAGCCTGGATAGAATAATAGGAAGGATCGGTTTCATTTGGCAGAGTGGTCATCAACCAGGGTGCATAGATTTAAAGTAATTGGTGGGAGATATGATGAGATATGAGGGGCAATGTCTGCACCCAGTGAGTGGTGGGGGTCGGGAAATCTCTGCCTGAGAGGCACGAAACCTCACCACATGTAGAACATACTTGGATGCGCCCTAAAAGACCCATAACCTACATGGCTACGGACCAAAAGCTGGAAAGTGAGATTAGACTGGATAGAGATTGGTCGCCCAGCGCGGACAGGATGGGCCGAAATGGCATACTGCTTTGCTGCTAATATCGATGATTCTCTGATACTATAAAGCTCCCTTTGCTGTGTCCCCATCAAAATTACTCAAGGCTGGTCGACCAGGTGTTCAGCAACAAAGTAAAGCTCTCTTGCTCACTCGCATCACACAATACCAGGGCAGGCAGAGCACGGTTTACATTCAGCGTAATGCTCCCCCTACACTGTCTCAACAAACAGTCGCAGGGAATGTGCAGTACGGGTTAGATACAGAGTAAAGCTCCCTCTACACTGTTTCATCAAACTCTTCGAGTGCAGTTACAGGACGTGTTGGATACAGAGTAAAACTCCCTTTCCGATTTTGCATCAAGCAATCACATGGCAGGTAAAGCACCGGTTACAATCATTGCAATGTTCCCTCGAGACGGTCCCATTAAACAGTCGCAGAGCAGGTACAGCACGGCTATTATATAAATAACGATCTTTCTCCACTGTCCCATCAAACTCTCGCAGGGCTAATTATGTTCAGCGTAAAGCTCATTCTAAATTGTGCCATCACGCATTACAAGGACACGGACAGCATGGCTTAGATAAAAAGTAAAGTTAACTCTACACTGCCCAATCAACATTTCCAGTGCAGGTACAGCTCGGGTTAAAGACAGACTAAAGCCGAAGCTAAACTATCCCATTAAAGATTCCCTGGATAGATTCAGCACCGGTAAGGTCGAGAGAAAAGCTACCTCCTCGATATCGCATCAAGCAATCCAAGGGCTGTTAAACCACCGGTTACATTCAGAGCAAAGATCCCTCAACACGGTCCCATCAAACACTCCCTGGATAGGTTCAGCACGGGTAAGATAGAGAGTAAAGCTCGCTCTGCACTCTCCCATCAAACACTAGCAATGCAGGTACAGCTCGGTTTAGATAAAGAGCAAAGCTCACTCTACACTGTCACATCAAACACTCGCTGGATAATGTGAACAAGGGTTTGACACAGATTACATCTCAGTCGACACTGTCACATCAAATACTCGCAGGGCAGTTGCAGCACCATTTAGATACAGAGTAAAGCTCCTTCAAAAGTTTCCAATCAAACATTCCCAGGGCAGTACAGCAAGTAGTGAGATACAGGCTAAATCTCATAATAACATAAAAAAATAAGCTATAGAATTAGGGGCTTGTCATTTAGCACCTCGAACTTGCTGCGCCATTAAATACGATCAAATAAGTTCATGGCTGATTTGGTCATGGACAGAGCACCACCTCCCTGCCCGCTCCGCATAACCCTTTATTCATTTATCACTCAATAATCTGTCTATCTACGCTTTGAATATATTCAATGATGCAGACTCTATAGCTCTCTGGGGCAGATAATTCCATAGATATACAACCCTCTGAGAGAAGAAATTCCTCCTGATCTCAGTTTTAAATGGGGGTTCCGTTATTCTGAGACTATTTCCCCTAGTTTTATTTTCCATTATGAGTGGCAATATCCTCTCTGCATCCACCTTGTCGAGCCCTGTATTTATTTTATATGTTTCGATAAGATCACTTCTCATTCTTAACTCCAATGTGTATAGGCACTACTTACTCGATGTATCTTCAAAATGCAAACCCCTCATCACCGGAAACTTAGTGAACCTTCGTTGAGCAGCCTCAATGCAAGTATATACTTCCTTAAATAGCGAGTCCAAAACTGTGCGCAGTATTTAGGATGTGGCCTTACCAATACACTGTACAGTTATAGCAGGAGTTCGCTTTTTTTATACTCTACCAACTTTGCAATAAAAGCCAAGGTTCCATTTGCCTGCCTGATTACCAGCTGTACCTTCATACTATTTTGTTGTGTTTCATGCACAAGGATACCAGATCGCTCTGTACTGCAGCACTTTGCATTTTCCTCCATTTAAATTATAATTTGCTTTTCTATTTTTCTTCAAAAGACGATAACCTCACATTTTCCTGCATTATACTCCATCTGTCACATTTTTAGCCACTCACTTTGCCTGTCTATATCCCTTTGCATATTTATTGTAAACACCTCACAATTTCCTTTCCCATACATCTGTGTTTCATCAGAAAACTTGGCTAAGTTTCACTCGGTCCATTCATCGAATTGATTAAAATAGATTGTAAATAGTTGAGGACCCAGCACCAATCCCTGTGGCATCCCACCAGTCACTGTTTGCCAATCGAAAATGACCTAATTATCCTGACTCTCTGTTTTATGGTTTGTTAGCCAATCCTCTATCCATGGTAATATATTACTCGCAACGCAGTGAAAATTTATCTTGTGCAGCAACCTTTTATGTGGCAATTTATCGAATACCTTCGGGTAATCCCAATGCACCACATACACTGGTTCCTTCTTAACCACTCTGCTCCTATCTGCCTCCATACAGTCCAATCAACCAGTCCCAGGGAATGTACAGCACAGATTAGATACAGAGTAAAACTCCTTCCGTACTCTAAATAATGCCAACGGATAGGAATAACCGAATTAAGTGGGCAATAATGTGGCAGCTGGAGTGTAATGTGGGGCAATTCTCTTTGGTAGAAATAATAGAACTCAGAATATTTGTTAAATGTTGTTGTTCAGAGAGATGTGGTTGTCCTTTTGCTAGAAACACAGAAAGCTAGCATGCAATTACAGCAAGCAATAAGGAAGGCAAATGGCATGCTGTCCTTTATTGCAGGTGGTTTGAATTCCAAGAGGAAAGTAGCATTTCTAGGATCCTACACAATCGCAGTGGTACCAAACAGGGCAATCTGTTTGGCTCAACTTACCTAAGGAAGGAAATACGTCCCTAGGAGGCGGTACAACAGTGGTTCACTAGATTGATTCCTGGGATGATGAGGCTTCCTTATGATGAGAAACAGCAAAAAATTGAATTGTGTTCTCTGGAGTTTAGAAGATTTAGAGGTGGCCTCATTCAAACATTCAATATTATGAAGGGGATTTACTGGGTAGATGCAGAAAGGTTGTTTTCCCTGGCCGGAGTGTCTGTAACGTGGAGTCACAGACTCAGTATTAGTGGTCGACCATTTCAGGCAGGGTTGAGGAGGCATTTCTGCATTCAGAGTGTTAAAATCTTTGGAATTCTCTGCCCCAGAGGGCTGTGGAATTTGAGTCTCTGAATATATTCAATGCCGAGATAGAAATATTTTTGGAGTCTAGGGGAATCGTCGGATAACGTTATCGAGTGCTAAAGTGGAGTTGAATGGTGGACCAGGTTCGATGAAAGGGTATGGCCGACTCCTGCTCCCAATCCTTATGATCTTGCGTTTTTATGTACGCTAATCCTCAGCTCTGTTTCTGAGTAAATTACTCAGTGATGTGTGAGCCAGTCATCGAGTGACAGAGTTGGCGCAGGAAGGGCAGAATGGTCAGATAAAAATTAAAGTTCCTTCTACACATTCTTTCCATCTCTGCCTCTCACTCTCTCTCTGTCTAAGTCGCAGTCTATCTCTCCATCTCCCTCCCACCTTCTCTCTCTTTCTCCCTTCCGCCCTCTCTCTCTCTCTCCATCTCTAGTTTTCTGTCTCTCTCTCTCTCTTATTTTCCAAAGTTCTCGTGATTTGGCGACCATACCTTTAGATTGGTAACTTGCACAAGTCAATCTGCTGTTTAAAACTGGTCAAAGATGGGAACCGGGGAATTCTATAACAGTTACTCTACGATCTGTTGTAGGGAAATTGCTAGAATCTAAAATTAAGGACATTTTCAGTTGGTCAGAGAGTGCCAGCATTGATTTGTGAAAGATAGGTCTTGCTTGACAAAGGTGGTGAGATCTCGGCGAGATGGGATGTGGGCTAAAGCGTGCTTCACGCTCGAGGTCGGACGCGGCGAGATGTGGAACGACAGGAGCACTGCGAGCAATTCATCACAAGCTGAAGTTGAAAGAGTGAAGTCAGAGTGAAATACCAAACCTGACGTCAACAAATGGGGTGAAACTGATTGGAGAATATGTGGTGAGTGTTTTTTAAGAAGTTTTATGTTCATTACTTCTAAGCTAATTCTTACACTATTAAATAGAGACAGGACAGGAAAGCTCAGTCCAGTGGAAAGTACTGGCGCTTCCCATGTCCGGGGCACACACATGTGCAGGAATTGTCGTCAGCTGGAGGACCTCGAGCTCTGAGCTCCGGAGATTGAGCAGCAGCTAGCGCCACTGTTGTGCCTTTTTGAGGCTGAGTGCTACGTGGATAACATGTTTATGAAGTGATCACCCCACATCTGAAGAGGGTTCAGAGAGAGAGCGAATGGATGGCCGCCAGCGAGACAAAGAGGACGAGGCAGGTATTATAAAAATCCACTGAGTGCATCTCGCTCTCCAACCAGTATTCTGTTCTGAGTACTGGTGAGGCTATAGTTTCCCTGCGCAGTGAAACCAGATTCATGTGCACGACAGCGCTGGTGGCTCAGCTGCATAGGGGGGAGGAAGAAGAGTGGAAGAGCTAAAATGGCAGGGGATTCTATAATCAGGGGAGAAGACAGGCGTTTCTGCGAGCACAAACGTGATTCCAGGATGGTACTTTGCCGAATAGATGCCAGGATTAAGGATGGTATAGAGCGGCTGCAAGACATTCTGAGAGGAGAGAGTGTAAAGTCAGAGCCCCTAGTTCATATCAGTGCCAAAGACATCGGTAGATTTAGGGAGCTCAGAGAGAGATTAAAGAGCAGGACCTCAAAGATAGTAATCTCTGGTTTACTTCCGGCGTCATGCTCGAGTGAGTACAGAAATAAAAGGATAGAGCAGATAAATGCGTGCCAGGAAGGATGGTGCAGGGGGGAGGGCTTTAGATTTCTGAGGAATTGGGATATATTCTTGGGAGGTGGGACCTGAACAAGCAGGACAGGTTGCACTTCATCAGACCAGGGAGAAGTATCCTCGCAGGGAGGTTTGCTGGTGCTGTTTGGGAGGGAATTAACTAATATGGATGTGGGGTGGGCACCAGCATGTAACATTAGAAAGGGTGAAAATTCTCACAGTAATGGGAGTGGCAGAGAGCTCTAAAATAGTACGGTATTAGTTTGGGAGAGTCTAAAAAAGAATACAAGCATGGTCTAAGAGGCGGTTACAGTGTATGTATGTGAAAGCACGAAGTGTAGTAAACAAGGTAATTGAGCTGCAGGCACAAATTGAGACATGGGAATATGATATTGTGGCAATAACTGAGAGCTGGAGCAAAGGACAGGATTGATATTACGAATATCTGGTTAAATTCCCGGAAAAATAGGGAACTAAAGATAGGATATGGTGTGGCACTATTGATTAAAGAGAATGTTACAGTACTGGAGAGGGAAGATATCCTGAAGGGGTCAATGACTAGAGTTGATAAATAATAGAGTTGCAATTAAACTACAAGGCTTATTATATAGACTACCAAAGAGTGGGAAAGATACGGAGGAGCAATTCAACAGAGCCATACAGAGAGCAGCAAGAACCATAGGGAAGTTAAAACGTTTAACTTCACGATACAAATATGGAATGGAATTGTAATAGTGTAAAAGGCAGAGAAGCGGCCGAATTTCTGAAAGTGATCAGAAGAACTTTCTTGATCAGTACAGTGAATTCCAAAGTATATTTTGACAACGTGCCACAAAATAGTCTTGCCAGCAAGTTTGAAGCCCATGAGTTAAAAGTGACAGTTGCATCCTGGATAATAAATTGGCTAAGTGACAGGTAACAGAGCGTCCTGGTGAACGGTTGTTTTTCCGTTTGGAGCAAGCTGTGCAGTGGTGTTCCGCAGGGGTCGGTTCAAGGACCGTTGCTTTTCTTGATATATATTATTGACTTGGATGTGAGTTCACAAGGCAGGTTGGAAAAGCGGTTGAAAATGTTTATGGGATCGTGGACGTCAGAAATAGAGGTATATGATGCAAACATTTGAAATTATGATGAACCTGTGTACAACACTGGTTCTGCCCCAAATGGAGTACTGTGTACATTTCTGGACATCGCACTTTAGGAAAGATGTGACGACCATAGAAATGGTGCAGCGAAGATTTTGCGAGAATAAATCCAGGAATGAGGGACTTCAGTTAGGTTGATAGTCTGGACAAGCTGGCTTGGCTCGCCTTGGAGCAGCGAAGATTGAGAGCAGATTTGACAGAAATCTGCAAATTCACGAGGGATTCAGACAGAGTAGATAGAGAAAAATTACGGAATGATCGAGCAGCAGAGAGCGCAATTTTAACGTTATTGGCAAAAGAACCAAAGTTTTATGCTGCGAGTGGTTAGGATGTGGAATGCACTGTCAGAAAGGATGGTGGAGGCAGACTCAAAAGTAAGTTTGATAATCATAGAAAAACAGAAATTTACAGCACAAAAGGAGGCAGTTTTGTCCGCGCCGCCGACTAAAAGCTGTCCAGACTAATCCCACTTTAAAGCTCATGGTGCGTAGCCCTGTAACTTACAGCACTCCAAAAGCACATCCAATAACTCGTTTAATGTGATGACTGATTCTGCCTCTATCAGCCTTTCAGGCAATTAGCCCCATAACCCCACCATCATCTGGGTGGAGACATTTCCTCTCATATCTCCTCTAAACCTCACTGCAGTTACATGAATCGATGCTGCTTGGTTGTAGACCCTTCAGTCTCAGAATGTGCACAGACTCACGTGTCATTCGGATATTTTAGATTGTGGACAGAGATTGGGATGGTCTTGATTTTGGCCTGTCGATGTCGAACGTTGAACAGTTCATACCTGGTTCTACATTTAATTTCCACTCATGTGGTGAACTTGTTGAGTGTGAGGTGGATCATTTCAGCGAGTAAGATCGAGAAGAGTGTTGGCGCGATGACGCAGCACTGCTTGACCCCGATCTCGACGTGGGTTGGGTCTGTGATTGGTCCATTGATCAGAATCCCGACTTCCATGCCTTCGTGGAGCAGGCAGAGGATGGTGACAAACTTTCGGGGGCATAATTTCATACGCCTCAATAACGACGCTCCTCAGCCTCCTCTGTACTAATGTAACCAAACGCAACTTATCCATACTTCCCTCATGGCCACAATTGTCCAATCCAAGCATCTCTCTTATACATCTTCCTCTCTACCCTCTCGAATGCAATCTCAACTTTCCTGTAATATGGAGAGAAGAACTTCACGCAATACTCTAGTTGTGGCCTAAATGGTGTTTTATATAGTTCAAACATAACCTCGCTGCACTTATAGTCTATGCCGTGGCTAACAAAGGTAATTATAACAAATTACTTTTTACCGTCACATCTTCGTGGCATACGACCTTCCAGGACCTGTGGGCAAGCACGCCAAGGCCCTTTTGTTGCTCTACACTTTTCAGTACCTCATCTTTTGACGCGTATTCACTTGCCGTGTTAGCCCTCCTCAATGCATTACCTCACAATTCTCCGGATTGAATTCAATTGGCATCTGTTCTGCCCACCTGACCAGTTCGTTGATATCTTCCTGCAATCCACAGCTTCCTTATTTATTACCAACCACACAGCCGATTATAGAATAATGTGCAAACTTCTTATTAATGTACATTCAACTCAAAAATCTTTAAGACAAAAAGAAAGGGACCTAGTACGGATCACTGCGGAACCCCGCTCGAAACAGCCTTTCAGTCAAAAAACACCCATCAACCATTACCATTTGCTTCCAGCCACTGAGCATATTTTGGATCCGACTTCCCACTTTACGCTAGAAGGGCGTTTACTTTCGTGAACAATCTGCTATGTGACACCTTGCTAAATTCCATATACACTACAGCAAATGCATAGCCCTCATCCAGAATTCATGTTACATCCTCAAAAACTCAAAATATCAGTCAGACGCGACCTATCCTTAACACATCCATGTTGACTGTCCATGTTTAACCCGCACCTTTCTAGATGAAAGAAAGATATTGCAGGGCTACAGAGAAAGAGCGAGGTGCTGTCGGACAGGCTGCGATTCGGCATGGGCGTGATGGGCCGAACGGGCCTCGTCCATGCTGATAACCAAGGAAATAAAGGAGAGTATCAAATTAAAAACCAATGTGTATAAGGTGGTCAAGGTGAGTGGGAAACTAGAAGAATTGGAACATTTTAAACGACAGCAAGGAATGACGAAGAAAGCAATAAAGAAAGGAAAGATAGATTACGAAAGTAAACTTGCTCAAAACATATAAATAGATAGTAAAAACTTTTATCGATATATAAAACGGAAGAGAGTGACTAAAGTAAATGTTGGTCCCTTAGAAGATGAGAAGGGGGCTTTAATAATGGGAAATGTGGAAATGGCTGAGACCTTCAACAATTATTTTGCTTCGGTTTTCACAGTGGAAGATACAAAAACTATGCCAAAAATTGCTGGTCACGGGAATGTGGGAAGAGAGAACCTTGAGACAATCACTATCACTAGGCGGGTAGTGCTGGACAGGCTAATAGGACTCAAGGCAGACACGTCCGCTGGTCCTGATGAAATGCAGCCCAGGGATTAAAAGAGATGGCGGAAGTTATAGCAGATGCATTCATTATATTCTGCCAAAATTCTCTGGAATCTGGGGAAGTACCAGCAGATTGGAAAGCAGCTAATGTAACGCCTCTGTTTAAAAAGGGGGCAGTCAAAAGACAGGTAACTATAGGCCGGTTAGTTTAACATCTGTAGTGGGGAAAATGCTTCAAGCTATCATGAAGGAAGAAATAGCGGGACATCTCGATAGGAATAGTGCAATCAAGCAGACGCAACATGGATTCATGAAGGGGAAATCATTTTAACTAATTTACTGGAATTCTTTGAGGATATAACGTGCATGGTGGATAGAGGTGTGCCGATGGATGTGTTGTATTTAGATTTCCAAAAGGCATTCGATAAGGTGCCACACAGAAGATTACTGCAGAAGATAAAATTACGTGGAGTGAGAGGAGATGTATTAGCATGGATAGAGAATTGGCTAGCTAACCGAAAGCAGAGAGTCGGGATAAATGGGTCCTTTTCTGGTTCGAAATCGGTAGGTAATGGTGTGCCACGGGGATCGGTGCTGGGACCACAATTGTTTACAATATACATAGAAGATCTGGAAAAGCGTACGGAGTGTAGTGCAACACAATTTGCAGATGATACAATGGTTAGTGGGAAAGCGGGTTGTGTAGAGGACACAGAGTGGCGGCAAAGAGATTTAGATTGGTTAAGCGAATGGTCTAATGTTTGGCAGATGGAATACAATATCGGAAAATGTGAGGTCATCCACCTTGGAAAAAAAAACAGTAAAAGGCAATATTATTTGAATGGGGAGAAATTACAACATGCTACGGTGCTGAGGGATCTGCAGGTCCTTGTGCATGAATCCCAAAAAGGTATTTTGCAGGTGCAGCAGGTAATCAGGAAGGCGAATGGAATGTTGGCCTTCATTGCTAGAGGGTTGGAGTAAAATAGCAGAGAGGTCCTGCTGTAACTATACTGGGTATTGGTGAGGCCGCACCTGGAGTACAACGTGCAGTTTTGGTCACCTTTCTTAAGGAAGGATATACTAGCTTTGGAGGGGGTACAGAGACAATTCTCTCGGCTGAATCCGGACATGAGGGGGTTACCTTATGATGATAGATTGATTAGATTTTTACTCGTTGGAGTTCCGAAGGATGAAGGGTGATCTTATGTAAACATTTAAAATAATGAAAGGCATAGACAAGATAAAGGCAGAGAGGTTGATTCCACTGGTCGGGGAGACTAGAACAAGGTGCACAGCCTCAAAATACGGGGGAGCCAATTTAAAACGGAGTTGAGAAGGAACCTCTTCTCCCACAGGTTTGTGAATCTGTGGAATTCTCTGCCCGGGGAAGGGGTTGAGGCTAGCTCAATGAATGAATTCAAATCACAGGTGGATTTAACCAATAAGGGAATTAAGGGTTATGGCATGCGGGCGGGTAAGTGGAGCTGAGTCCACGGCCAGATCAGCCATGATCTTATTAACGGCAGAGCAGGCTCGGGGGGCTAGATGGCCTACTCCTGTTTCTAATTCTTATGTCCTTATGTTCTTATGCTCTAACAATTTTATAACACTGATTCTATGATTTTCGAATGATTTTAAAGCATTATAAAGTGTTATAATTTTTAATTAATGGACATGATAAATAGAAATGACTATACCCTATTGCAAAGGCCATAAAGAGTATAATGGAGATGCTGCCTGTATTCATGCGAATAGGGGTCGCACTGACTCATGAAGCACGTTACGGCCATCCATGTTTGTGTAGGGCCGAGAGGCCTTTCCAGAGGAGCTTGAGAGAGAGTCGTACCCCGCACAGGGAGCCCAGTTTAGGTACTCTGTGAGTGTGTGAGTAGGTTCACCAAGATAACTGGCCCATCACCCGGAGCCGAGGGCAGACATGCTGTGAATGACTGTGTTAATATTCGCCCAGTTCACTGAATCCTCACGCGGAGCGCAATGTGGACAGTGTGCGAGTGAGCATGTTAATGTTGACCCCGATTATTGGCCCTCACAGGATGCCCAGTGTTCTCAGTGTGTGAGTGAACGTGTTAATATTCAGCCAGATCACTTGTTCCACGCAGTGAGAAACAATCGATCACAATCTCAGGACGCAGGGAGTCGGAGACTGCAGAGTTTCCGCTGCTTTTCGTCGTTTAATGAATTACACAATCAATGTGAGGGGATATTTCCCCACATTCTTCAACTGCTCTCTGAACTTAGTCTGTGTCACGCAATAAATTACCGTGTTTGTGCAGCAGCTCAGCAGCAGCAGCATGAATCAGAATTCCCTCACATAAAACGTTAGATATACCAGCCAAGCATCGAACCAGGGCAATGAGCCCCACAGAGAATGCATCATATGTACCGACCATAACAGGATGAAATTCACCGAGATAAGAAGCAATAAAATGATGGATTTCCTGCGGCTCTCCATCTCTGGGTCTGTGGGACTCTCCCCATTGCTGGGACACCGGAATCTCCTGCGGGCTCTGCTTGTCACTAAAACATGTCTGACGGTGAGAGCATTGAGCAGCACTATGACCACAAATGGGACATACGGGATGAGGATGTTAAGCAGAAACTCAATTGTTCCCCAGACTGTTGAATTAATTATTCTGTTTTGTATACTACAAAACCAGGATTTATTAAATAGCTGATATGCATCTGACAGCATAAAATACCAGAAAATATCTATTAAGCAGCTCATCACAGTCACTGTTCCGAGAACCACAGCCGCCGTTTTCCCGCTGCAATATTTAGTCTTCAGCTTCTGGCAAAAAATCGCCACAAATCGTTCAAAGGTGAAAGTGACAGTGAACCAGACAGAACAGTTTGTGGCTGCATAAACCAGGACAGCGTGGATATTACACATGGGGAGAGACAACAGGAAATAGAAATGTAGCCGATAAATAATCGGAATGTGCCTCACTATCAGGTCGAAGATAATGACCAGTAGATCAGCCGCTGCCATGGCCACAAGGTAGCGAGTGACACATTTAGAGAGACCGCACTTTCTCCGAAACAGGATCACAATCGTTACTACGCTCACTGTGAGGAAGGGAAGTAAACAGCGAAAACATGTACCAGGCTGAGAGCAAGAGCATCAGTGTAATAGAATTTGGGTTGAAATCTTGCAAATCTTTATCAACATGAACATTTTTTGGCAATAAAATTAAGGAATCCGCAAAGACGTTCTATAAATATTTTAATAACAAGAGGATAACTAAAAAAAGGGTCGTGCCTAATACAGACCATGAGTGTAATCTATGTGTGAAGGCGGAAAATGTTGGCATGGTTCTTTATCAATTCGTTGCGTCTGTTTTCAGAAAGGGAAATGAAAGTGCAGATACTGCTGTCAACTAGGAGTGTGAAATTCTGGATGAAGTAAACATAATGAGAGAGGAGGTATTAAGGGGTTTAGCAGCTTTGATGGTAGATAATTCCCCAGACAGGATGAATTGCATCCCAGTCTGTTGAGCGAAGTAAAAGAGGAAATAACAGAGTCCTTCACCATTACTTTCCCATGCTCTTTGGATTTGTGCATGGTGCCGGAGGACTGGAGGACTGCTATGGTGCTACCGTTGTTTAAGAATGGAGAAAGAGATAGGCCAAATAATTACAGGCCTGTCAGCCTAATCTCAGTGATGGGAAAATTATTGTATACATTTACATTTGGAAGGCAAGGATTAATTAGGGGCACTCAGCACGGTTTGTTAAAAATAGCTCATGCTTGACTAACTTGATTGAATCTTTAAGGAGGTAACCTAGAGGTTCGATGAGGGTAGTGCATACGATGTAGTGTACAGGACTTTAGCAAAGCTTATGATAACGTCCAACATGTTCTACTGGTCACGAATTTTACAGCCCTAGTGGCTCTCATGTGACGTTGGCAATCGTCTTGCGGCACATTGGAGTCCAGTGTCGCGCCTCGAGACCGCTGGGAGGACTCTGCCACCAGTGTTCGTGGCTATCACCTCCAGGGACACCACCATCCATGGCACATAATAGCAGAAGCTGGAAGACATGCTGGGCATTTTTTGGGATGTGCCCCCATTGACAATTGGATCTACTGACCTATGTCAAAACTCTTGCGGAACAAGTGTTCCATGTCGCCGCTCAGATCAGCTGCTCGTGGAGCAGAAATGCTGCATCGAACAAATCTCCGCATTGTCAGTGCCGTACTGGAGACACCTCGGCTTCCCTGCGACAAGGTGACTGGGCCCAGTACTATATGAGGGAATGTCCGCAGGAGCACTTGATATCGTGGAGCTTGGCGATGCAGGCTCCACGAAATCTGCATTCTCATCGTTGGAAACGGCACCCAGCAGCTGCCGGGGCGAGAATCGGGGCTCCTCAGCACCAGATGAATGATTCTCCACCCTCTCCGGCCCCGCAACCGCAGCTTTTAGCTCGGTAGTGTTGCATGGGGCCGCGCTCCTGGCTGAGGTACAAAACATAAATGAGGTTAATAGAGGAGAAGACGGTGCTCGGGTCACAAGGTGATTCCAGTGGAAAAGACAGTATATAAACGACCAAAGCACCACCGTTATCAAAATCTTCACAGACATCACAGTTCATGACCGTGACCAAATTCAGTAAAATATTCTGTGGGTATGCATTAAGCGAAAGATTAGTGAAAGTAAATGTGGTTGCCATACAGGCTGAGACAGGAGTAATTAAAATGTGGAATAAGGAAATTATACCGAAATTATACAAGATGTGTATATCTGCCTTCACGGAAGACGCAAAAAAAGGTCACAATAATAGTGGAGAATCAATGGGCTAGCAAGAATGAGCAACTAAAGTATATAATAATTAGAAAAAAAATAGTAGTGGAGATATTATCGGGACTGAAAGCCGAGACATTCTCAGGCCCTGATGGCCGACATGCAATGGTTTTGTTACAGTTGGCTATGGAGATACGGGTTGCATTGGTTTCCATCTTGCAAACTTCAATATATCGTAAAGTATTTCTTGCAGATTACAAGGTTGTAAATATAATCTTGCTGTTTAGGAAATGAGGGAGAGAGAAAACGGGGAATTACAGGCCAGTTAGCTTGACATTAGCCATAGTGAAAATGTTTGATTCTATAATTAAGAAATGGTAAAAGGGCACTTAGAAAGTAATAATAGGATTGGGCAGAATCGACACGGATTTATGAAAGGAAAATCAGATATGTCAAATCTGTTAGAGTATTTTGAGGTTGTAGCTATCAGAATTGATAAGAGTGGAACCAGTGGATTTGGATTTTCTGAAATATTTCGACTAGGTGCCACAATATGTTATGGAACAAAATAAAGGTTCATGGGATAGTTGGTAATATATTCGACAACCATGTACGCAGGAATTGTCTCCAGCTTCCATTGCTCCAGCTCGGTGTTTCTGAGCTGCAGCAGCGGGTGGAGTCAAAAAGTGCATCCGCAAGGCAGAGAACTATCTGGATAGCACGTTTCCAGAGGTGCTAACTCCGCAGCTTAAATGCGTGCAGGTGGAGGGGACGTGTGTGACCAGCAGACGTAAAACGTTTGCTAGGTAGGTAGTGCAGGAGACCGCCCGTGAGTCCATCTCGATCTCAACCCAATTTTCAATTCTGAATATTAGTAAGGACGATGGTTCCTCTGGGGAATGCAGCCAGAGCCAATTCCAAGGCACCAAGGATGGCCCAGCAGCAGAGCGGGAAGGGCCGAGGAATAAACGTGCCCTAGTCATAGGGGATTGTACATTTAGAGGAACACACAGGCGATTCTGCGGATGGACATGACTCCCCAGTGTTTCAGTTCCTCCCTAGTGCCAGGGTCAATCTTGTCACAGAGCGGATGCAGGTCACCCCGCGGGGGGGGGGGGGCGGAGGTGGGGGGGTAAAGCAGCAAGAGGACATGGTCCATATAGGATGAGTGATGAGGCCATAAAAGGAGAATTTCTGGAGCTAGGAAAAAAATTAAAGGGTAGAATATCAAAGGTTGTAATCTCCGGATTAAAACCGGTGTCACGTGCCATAGAGTACAAGAATGAAGGAGAGAGTCAATGAGCACGTGGATTGAAATTTGGTGTAGGAAGGAGGGCTTTAATATCTTGAGGCATTGGGACCGCTTATTGGCGAGGTGGGAAATGAACAAATCAGAAATGTTGCATCTCAACAGCGCCGGGACCAATGTCCTCGCGGGGAGTTTTGCTACTGCTGTTGGGGAGAGTTTTAACTCGCTTGGCAGGGGAATGGGAACCTGAGAACGAATACAAAAGGGAGGTAAGTAAAGCAGAAGTTGGATAGCAAGAATCTAGAAAGCGAATCTGTAAGACAGCGGAAACAGGGCTTCATATGCAGCAAGCAATGAGGTCTTCCTATACTGAATGGTATATATTTTAATGCAAGGAGTTATGTGAATAATGCGGATGAGCTAAGAGCACAGGTAGACACTTGGGAGTATGACATTATAGCCATTATAGAAACCTGGCTGAAAGATGAGCAGGTTTGGCAGATCAATATCTCTGGCTACAGGATTTTTATACAAGATCGAGAGGGGTTTAAAAGGGGGCGGTGATGCTTTACATATTAAATAAGCACTTAGAGCAGTGAGGATGGATGATACATCAACTTAGGCCATAAGGGTCGAAGTTAAAAAAAATGGAGTTAATTATACTCCTCCAGAAAGTGGGAGGGAGATAGAAGGAGCAAATATGTTGACACATTGCTGAAGACTAAAAATCATACGGTAATTACGTTAGGGCATTTTAACTATCCGAATATTGATTGTGACACATTTAATGTGAAGGGTATAAAGGTTGCCATTTTATTGAAATTCATTCAGGAGAACTATTTTAGTCAGTATGCAGCAAATCCAACACGAGAGCGGGTGGTCTTGAATTTAGTTTTGAGGAAAGAAGCTAGAGAGTTTGAAGGGGTATTATTGGGGGAGTATTTGGGTGACTGTGACCATAATTCAGTGAGATTCTAGTTGGTTATGGATAAGGTTACGAATAGGCCTGCAATAAAATTTCTGAATTGGAGAAAAGTTAATTTTGCTAACTTAAGGAGTGATTTGGCCATAGTGGACTGGAAGCAGCTAATTGTGGGGAATTCGGAGTCGGAACAGTGTGAGGCATTCAAGAAGGAGATCCGGAAGTTAGAAGCCAAACATGTGCCCTTAAATAAAAAGACTGGAAAAATAATTCTGGAGCCCCCTGGATGTCTAGAAACTTACAGGCGAGGTTTATGCAAAAAAGGAGGCTTATGTGATATTTTAACAGCTTAATACTTTAGAATGTTTAGAGAAATATAGAAAACTAAGAGTCAAATTTAAAAAGGATATTAGGAAAGGTAAGAGTGAGCACGAAAGTTTCTTGGCCATTAAACGTAAGGAACACTCTAACATCTTCTATAACTATATTATGAATAAGAGGGTAACTAAGGAAAGCATAGGGCCCATTAGAGATCATGAGGGTAATGTTGTGCGCAGGTGGAATATGTTGATAAGATTCTTAACGAATATCTTGCCACTCTTTTCACAAAGGGAAGAGTTAATGCAGATAGTGCCATTGAAGAGGAGTGTGATATTCTGCATGAAATAAATATGGTGAGAGAGGAAGTGTTAAAACGTTTAGCAGCTACGAAAGTAGAAAGATCCCAGTCTCCGATGAAATGCATCACAGGGTGTTGAGCCAAGTAAAAAAGGGATTAGCAGAGGCCTTGTCCATGATTTTCTAGTCCTCTTTGGATATGCGCATGGTGCTGGAGGATTGGAGGAATGCTTACGTAATACCCTTGTTTAAGAAGGAAAAAAGGGATATGCAGAGCAATTACAGGCCTGTCCGCCTAAACTCAGTTGCGGGAATAGTATTGGAAAAAATCGAGAAAAACAGGATAAATATGCATTTGGATAGGCAAGGATTAATAAGGGAGGATCGTGCTTGACAAACCTAATTGAATTTATTGAGGACGTAACTAAGAGGGTCTATGAGTGCAGTGCGTACAATGTCGTGTATATGGATTTTAGCTAAGCTTTAGATAAAGACCCGCATGGTAAACAGGCCATAAGTTGAATCCAACATTGGCTTGGAGGTAGGAAGCAAAGTGTAATCGTTGATGAATGTACTTGTGACTGGAAAGATGTTTTCAGTGGCGTCCCATAGGGGTCAGTACTGGGTCCCTTGCTTTTTGTGGTATCTACCAACGATTTATATTTGAATAAACGGAGTATGATCACGAAGTTGGCAGACGATTCTAAAATTGTCTGTGTAGTTGATGATGAAGAGGAAAGTCATCGGCTGCAGTAGGATATGAATCTACTGTTAAGCTGGGCAGAGCAGTGACAAATGGAATTTATTTCAGAGAACTTTGAGGTGATGCAATTTGGGAGGGCATTTTTGTCCTACCCTTTTTCATTAAGGGCACATGATTGGCCAGAGCCTTCCGGATCTCTCCTTCAATGCCTCCCAATGTTCCGATATTGATTAACCCAGAAATAGCCGTTTCCAGTCCTCTGTGGCCAAATCACCCCTTAACTTAGCAAAAATATATTTTCCACAATTTGGGACATTTATTCAGGCCTATCCTTGACTTTTTCCATAACAAACTTAAATCTGTCTGAATTATGGTCACTGGCACCCAAGCGCTCTCCCACTAATACCCCTTCAACCTGCCCAGATTCATTTCCCGAAACAAAATCCAAAACCGCCCCCTCTCGTGTTGTGCTTGTACATACTGACTAAAAAAGTTCTCTTGAATGCATTTAAAGAATTACACAACTTCGATACCTTTCACACTATATTTGTGCAAATCAGTATTTGGGTAGTAAAATACCCTACTATTATTACCCAATTGTTTTTGCACTTCACAACAATTTGCCGATATTACTTGCTCCTATATCCCACTCCCACTGTTTGGGGGCCTTTATTGCACGCCCAGAAGTGTGATCGCCCTTTTGAATTTTTCAATTCGACTCATATGGCCACATTTGATTGTCCCTCGAACATATCATCGCTCCTCACAACTGCAATAGTTTATTTCATCAGTCCGCGTTGCCCCCTCCCATTTCTATCTTTTAATTTCAGTTTTATTTAATTGAATGTGCTGCCATGGTCGAGTTTGAACTCATGGCTCTGGAACATTATTCCGGGGCTCGAAGTTACTAGTCCAGTAACATAACCATTATGGTGGGCCGGGGAAATATGCTCCATTACTGTAGTACAAATTGTGCTGGATTGACATGGGTTAAGTGAAGCTGTTTGTTCAGCGACTGTAATTAATGTCAGTCTACACGAGTTAACTGACGCTGTTTATTCAGTGACTGCAATTAATGGCATTCTCCATGTATCCTAATGTATCTGTGCGTGGTTTCCATCTTCTATTAATAAGGAATTCCTTTCAAAGCATTATCGCACAGTAACAGTTGGAGTTTCACCTACGGCACGAAGAGGGATCAGAACACTGCTCCACAGAGAGGCAGTCAGAATCTTCATTCAGCTAAATTGGAATATTACATCAATTGATTGGAATCTGACAACATTAAATTGGAATGTAACAGCAATGGACAGGAGATACATCTGGGAGTTTGACATGCATTATGAACATTAAAATAGAATTCCATTACACACACGGATAGAAGTGGCACTTCGCGCTTTTAAGTACATTTACAATCCACTGCTTGCTTTTTGGTATTCCGTGTAAGTCTCTCTATCCAGCTATTAACTCGGCAAACCATGGCTAACTGTATATCTAATCTTGTAATTTACTCTCTCATCTCCATTGAATTTGGTGTCCGTCATAAGTTTCTAAATCCAGCAATTAGATGTGTAAATCACGTTTCACTGTATTACTGTGTTTGCCAGTTAAGTCTTTGGACCTTATCTCAAACTCAGGTTTCTATCTATCGATCTATTCCTGCTCAGTGACCAATATCTGAGGCTGAATTTAACAGCTCGCAACCTCTGCCTTTTCTTTGGTCCGGAGCTGAGTTCCGACCTCACATCCTCTGAATTAACAATCCTGCCAAATACCTGCTCCACAATTTCGTCTGCTCTCTGCACCATATCAGGCCTTGTGCTGCATAAACACTCATCAATTTCCTTCTTACATCTGGACTCATCTATTCGAGAAGTCATACAAAACTCTGCTCTCCACATCATAACTCGCACCAAGTACCTTTCCACAATCACTGCCATGATCAATGATCAACATTTGTACCTGATCCAACAATCTCTTGGTTTTAATATTTCCATATATAAGATTTAACTTCAGTCTTAGGAGTATTTGAGGGGATTTGAGGAGAAATGTTTATTCGCACAGAGTGTGATAGGGGTCTAGAACTCACTGCCTGAAAGGGTGGTAGATGCAGAAACTCTCACCACATTTAAAAAGTATTTGGATGTGCAATTTAAATGATGTAACCTTGTGGCAATGGACCAAGAACTGGAAAGTGGGATTCGATTGGGTACCTCTTTGTCAGCGGACACGTTGGGCCAAATGGCATCCATCTGCACTGTAAATTTCAATGATTCTCTCATCAAATCCTACCATGGTCAAACCCCTCCAGTTAGTCCCATTTCACACAGCTGTGGAAGTCCCTGGTAATCTCTATCCATCGATTAATTCTGTATATATTGCTTAAATGTGTTTCTCTCCTCGCCCTTCGCTATCCTATGCACACTGCCGTTCGCTATTAATTCTGAATGTGAAACGTTTTACCAAGCTTCTAATTTTCTAAATTCATCTCAGGCAAAGAAATTGCACGAGAAATGTTATTAAACGGATTTCAGTCATCTCTCTCTCTGTGGAACATTTGTAACAGGTGAAATGAATGTTGTCTTGGTTTACTAGACCTTTCACCCGATGGCGAAAGGTCATAGACCTGAAACGTATCTGTGTTACTCTCTCCATGGGTGCTGCCTGACCTGCTGGGCATTACCATCATTTTCCTGATCCATTTCACATTTCCAAAATCCACAATATTTTGCTGCTGTTTTCATCTAATGCTCTGTATGGTTACTGACACAAACAGTCACCTAATTGAAAGTAAGGTTACTGACAGACAGTCTCACTAATGTCCGGTATTGTTCCTAACTTAACACTGTCACCTATTTTCGGTATGGTTAATGACACACACTGTCACCAAATGTCCAGTATCTTTATTGACACACAATGTCACATATATTCGGTATGGTTAATGAAACACCGTAACCTAATGCTCGGTATCGTTACTAACACCCACTGTCATCTAATGCTCAGTATGGTTAATTACACACAGTCACCTAATGTCCAGTATGGTTACTAACACACACAGTTAATTAATGGTTGGTATGTTTAACGACACACAGTTACCTAAAGTTCGGTATGGTTGCTGACACATTCTCATATAATGCACGTTATAGTTGCTGACACACAGTCGCCTAATGCACGGTATGGTTACTGTCCCATACACAGTCACCTAATGCACGGTATGGTTACTAGCACACACACAGTCACCTAATGGTCGGTATGGTTAATGCCACATCGCACCTAATGCTTGGTGTGGTTATGGACACACAATGGCACCTAATTCTCGTTATAGATACTGACACACACAATGCCACCTAATGCTCGGTATGGTTACTGAAATAAAGTCACTGGAACAAATCGTGGCAGATCAATATTAAAGTCTTAAAAGTCCAGTAATCTTTCAGTTACAGTCAGTTTCTCCTTTGCAAACCTGTGCAGTTCTGCATTCGTGGCACACCTTCTTATGGTCAGAATAGGATCACAAGGATAATTTACATTCTCACAAAATGTCATTCAGACAGAACTCTCTTGCCTTATTCCAAATCTTTGTCATGAATTTCCACGTGGATGCCATGTCTGTCTGGCACATTTATCTATCGCCTCCTGCTATATTTCAGGATAAATAATCCGAGCTAATTTCACCGAAGTTTTGAGAATATGAATGTCTATTCATATTTTCTCGTCTAATTTTGTGTGCACAAGTGAAATGCAACAAGTGAGAAAGTACATGGACAAATCTCTTCCATTTTTTTAATATACTTTACTAAATCATTCGCTGTGACTTTGCCTGAGGGATAACTCGCCTGGTCTCGATACTAATACATGCATTTTGTCAGGCATAACCTGGTCAAAGATAACTACTTATTTTATTTTGGTGCTTATGTTTTGCACTTTTATTTGGAATATCTTCCATTCAATAAGCGACAATTGGAGTATTTCATCAAAAATGCATAAAACTAAATATTTTATACACTTCTCTCAGACCTTTTATATTTGTAACGACAGTGCATACGTATTCACTATCTTAGCATTGTCATGTTATATCCGTACATTTTAAATACAATTGCCAGTAATCATTGCATACCGAGGAAAAAGGTTTTGCATTTAGGTGTTTCATTCATTTCTCTTCTAAATATAATGGATATTCGAATCAAGTGGGAATCCAGCGCGATATCCAAGCACCTAATCCAGTGGCACAGAAGTGAATTACACTGCTACAAATTCTGACTGACGCCGGGACACGAAGGTTTCCTGAGAGCTTCTGATCCTTTTTGTCCAGTTACCTGGTGCGGCGCTTTTGTCTGCAGGGTTAAAGGTAGTTCTATCATTTTACCTCCCATTGATCAAACATCAGTTAATTTCCAGTTGTATTTATTTCCATTTCATTTATTGATTCCACGATGAATTATTGATAATTCTTAAAGTAAACGCTATATTAAGCGTCCCGGGCAAAATAATTAGATTATTTCATCGAATCTTATAGATACAAAGAAACATAGAGAACCTCGGCGCAGAATTAGGCCATTTCGTCCCATCTTGTCCACACCAGCCGAAAAAGGCCACACGGCTCACGGTAAGCATCCCTGAAGGTTACATCTTAACGTTTGAAGAATAAACCATGGCCGAAAGGTAAAGAGCAGCCAGTCCATCCTGTGTGCCAGATAAACTGCGACATCCATTCCATCGAAATATTCTACACTTCAACCGAGCCCGAACCATTTAATCTCTTTGGAGGCGCAGGAAACAAATAAAAACCCAGGCGAACTGAGGAAAAACAATCTGGGAAAATTCGTCTCCGATCCATCCAGGCGATCGAAACTAGTACAGGAGATCAGCATGGACGTATTCGATTCGCTGCCATACTTACCATCGTATATGCGTCAGCCAACAACAGGTTATGTATTCTATTCCCACTTGAGAGCACTAGTTACGTAATCCTGCATGTTACACCATTTTAAGTTCCAACCATGTCCATTTTAAATGTGGTGATGGTTTTTGCATCCATCTCCTTTTCCAGGCATTTCGGTCCAGTAATGCAAAACCCTCTGCGTGAAGAAGCACCGCTTCAAATCTCCTCTGAACCTTCCAGCAACCACCTTAAACCGCTCGTCATTGACCCCTCCACAAATGGAAATTGACCATTGCTATCCACTTTTTCCAGACTCCGCAAAATGTCGTAGACTGCAGTGAAGTCTCCTAGCAACCTCCTCTGTTCCAATTAGAGCACACCCAGGCTATCCAATCTGGACTCATAGTTACGATTCTCAATTTAAGACAGCATCTGCGCCCTCTCTATTGCAATCACGTGTTTCCTATAACATGGCACCCAGAACTGCAAGCAGTATTCCAGCTGTGGCCTAACGAGAGTATTATACAATGTAAGAAGAACCTCCCTGCTACTGTATTTGATGCCTCGCCTAATGAGTGCGGAATGATGTGTAGAATGATGTGTAGAATGATGATGTGTAGCATGATGTGCAGAATGCTGTGTAGAATGATGAGAAGAATGATGATGTCGAGAATGACGTGTAGAATAATGTGTAGAATGATGTGGTGAATGATGATGTGTAGAATGATGTGTAGAATGATGTGTAGAATTAAGTGGTGAATGATGATGTGTAGAATGACGTGTCGAGTGATGTGTAGAATGATGATGTCGAGAATGATGTTTAGAATGATGTGTAGAATGAAGTGGTGAATGATTATGTGTAGCATGATGTGTAGAATGATGTGCAGAATGATGTGTAGAATGATGTGCAGAATGATGTGCAGAATGATGATGCAGAATGATGTTCAGAATGATGTTGTTGAAAACGATGTGTAGAATGCAGAATAATGTGAAGAATGATGTATAGAACGATGTGTAGAATGCTGTGTAGAATGATGTGCAGACAGATGTGTAGAATGATGAATTGAAGAATGATGTGCAGAATCATGTGTAGAACGTTGTGTCGAATGATGAGTAGAATGATGTGTAGAATGTAGTGTAGAATGATGTGTAGAATAATGTGTATAATGATGATGAACAGAATGATGTGTAGAATGATGTTGTGCAGAATGATGTGTAGAATGATGATGTGTAGAATGATGTCTGGAATGATGTGTAGAATGTTGTGCAGAAAGATGTCCAGAATGATGTGTAGAATGATCTGTAGAATTAGGTTTAGAATGATGATGTGTCGTCCGATGTGTAGAATAATGATGTGTGGAATGATGTGTGGAATGCAGAATGATGTGTAGAAACATGTGTAGAATGAAGTGCAGAACAATCTGTAGAATGATGTGTAATATGATGTGTATAATGATGTGTAGAATGATGATTTGTAGAATGATGTGTACAATGATGTGTAGAATGATGTGTAGAATGACGATATGTAGAATGATGTGTGGAATGATATGTAGAATGATTGTAGAATGACGTGCACAATGATGTGTAGAATGATGTGTAGAATGATTATGTGTAGAATATGTGCAGAATGATGTGTAGAACGACGTGCGGAAAAACGTGTAGAATAATGAGAAGAATGATGTTTAGAATGACGTGTAGAATGGAGCGTAGAATGATGTGGAGAATGATGTGTAGAATCATTTGTAGAATGATTGTAGAATGATGTGACGAATGGTGTGTAGAATGATGTGTGGAATGATGAAGTGTAGACCGATGTGTAGAATGATGTGTAGAATGATGATGTGTGGAATGATGTGTGGAATGCTGAATGATGTGTCGAATGATGTATACAACGAAGTGTAGAACGATGTGTCGAATAGTGTGTAGAATGATGTGCAGAATGATGATGTGTAGACCGATGTGTATAATGATGTTTAGAATGATGTGTAGATTGTTGTGTAGAATGATGATGTGTAGAATATTGTCTGGAATGATGTGTAGAATGTTGTGTAGAATGTTGTGTAGAATGATGATGTGTAGAATGATGTCTGGAATGATGTGTAGAATGTTGTGTAGAATGATGTCCAGAATGATGTGCAGAATGATCTGTAGAATTATGTTTAGAATGATGATGTGTGGAATGATTTGTAGAATGCAGAATGATGCGTAGAATGATGTGTAGAATGATGATGTGTGGAATGATGTGTGGAATGCAGAATGCAGAATGATGTGTAGCATGATGTGTAGAACGAAGTGCAGAACAATGTGAAGAATGATGAGCAGTTTAATGTGTAGTATGATGTGTAATATGATGTGTAGAATGTTGTGTAGAGTGATGATGTCGAGAATGATGTGTAGAATGATGTGTAGAATGAAGTGGTGAATGATGGTGTGTACATGATGTGTAGAATGATATGTAGAATGATTTGTAGAATGATGTGTAGAATGATGTGTAGAATGATGATGTGTCGAATGATGTGTGGAATGATATGTAGAATGATTTGTAGAATGATGTGGAGAATGATGTGGAGAATGAGGTGTAGAATGATGTGTAGAATGATATGTAGAATGAGGTGTAGAATGATGATTATAAAAAACGATGTGTAGAATGCAGAATGATGTGTAGAATGATGTGTAGAACGATGTGTAGAAAGATGTGTAGAATGAAGATTATTGAAAACGATGTCTGGAATGCAGAATGATGTGTAGAATGATGTGTAGAACGATGTGTAATATGATGTGTAGAATGATGTGTAGAATTATGATGCAGAATGATGTTTAGAATCTATGTAGAATCATGTGCAGAATGATGATGTGTAGAATGATGTGTAGAATGATGATGTGTAGAATGATGTCTGGAATGATGTGGAGAATGATGTGTAGAATTATGTGTAGAATGAGGTGTAGAATGATCTGTAGAATTATGTTTAGAATGATGATGTGTGGAATGATGTGTAGAATGCAGAATGATTTGCAGAATGATGTGTAGAACGATGTGTAGAAAGATGTATAGCATGATGATTATTGAAAACGATGTCTAGAATGCAGAATGATGTGCAGAATGTTGTGTAGAACGACGTGTAGAATGATGTGTAGAATGATGTCTGGAATGATGTGTAGAATGTTGTGTAAAATGATGTCCAAAATGATGTGGAGAATGATCTGTAGAATTATGTTTGGAATGATGATGTGTGGCATGATGTGTAGAATGCAGAATAATGTGTAGAATGATGTGTAGAATGATTTGTGGAATGATTTGAAGAATGATTGTCAAATGATGTGTCGAATGGTGTGTAGAATGATGTGTAGAATGATGATGTATAGAATGATGTGTAGAATGATGTGTAGAAAGTTGTGCAGAATGATGTGTAGAATGATGTGCCGAATGTTGATATATTGACCGATGTGTAGAATGATGTGTGGAATGATGTTTAGAATGATGATGTGTGGAATGATGTGTGGAATGCAGAATGCAGAATGATGTGTAGAATGATGTGTAGAATGATGATGTGTGGAATGATGTGTGGAATGCAGAATGCAGAATGATGTGTAGAATGATGTGTCGAACGAAGTGCAGAACAATGTGAAGAATGATGTGCAGTATAATGTGTATTATGATGTGTAATATGATGTGTAGAATGATGTGTAGAATGATGTGTAGAATGATGATTATAAAAAACGATGTGTAGAATGCTTAATGATGTGTAGAATGATGTGTAGAACGATGTGTAGAAAGATGTGTAGAATGAAGATTATTGAAACCGATGTCTGGAATGCAAAATGTTGTGTAGAATGATGTGTAGAACGATGTGTAATATGATGTGTAGAATGATGTGTAGAATTATGATGCAGAATGATGTTTAGAATCTATGTAGAATGATGTGCAGAATGATGATGGGTAGAATGATGTGTAGAATGATGATGTGTAGAATGATGTCTGGAATGATGTGGAGAATGATGTGCAGAATTATGTGTAGAATGAGGTGTAGAATGATCTGTAGAATTATGTTTAGAATGATGATGTGTGGAATGATGTGTAGAATGCAGAATGATTTGCAGAATGATGTGTAGAACGATGTGTAGAAAAATGTATAGCATGATGATTATTGAAAACGATGTCTGGAATGCAGAATGATGTGTAGAATGTTGTGAAGAACGATGTGTGGAATGATGTGTAGAATGATGTCTGGAATGATGTGTAGAATGTTGTGTAAAATGATGTCCAAAATGATGTGCAGAATGATCTGTAGAATTATGTTTAGAATGATGATGTGTGGCATGATGTGTAGAATGCAGAATAATGTGTAGAATGATGTGTAGAATGATGTGTGGAATGATTTGAAGAATGATTGTCGAATGATGTGTCGAATGGTGTGTCGAATGATATGTAGAATGATGATGTATAGAATGATGTGTAGAATGATGTGTAGAAAGTTGTGCAGAATGATGTGCAGAATGATGTGCCGAATGTTGATATATTGACCGATGTGTAGAATGATGTGTGGAATGATGTGTAGAATGATGATGTGTGGAATGATGTGTGGAATGCAGAATGATGTGTAGAATGATGTTTAGAACGAAGTGCAAAACAATGTGAAGAATGATCTGTAGTATAATGTGTAGTATGATGTATAATATGATGTGTAGAATGATGTGTAGAATGATGATGTCGAGAATGATGTGTAGAACGATGTGTAGAATGAAGTGGTGAATGATGATGTGTAGCATGATGTGTAGAATGATATGTAGAATGATTTGTAGAATTATGTGTAGAATGATGTGTAGAATGATGTGTACAATGATGTGTAGAATGATGATGTGTAGAATGATGTGTGGAATGATATGTAGAATGATTGTAGAATGATGTTTAGAATCATGTGCATAATAATATGCAAAATGATGTGCAGAATAATGATGTGTAGAATGATGTGGAGAATGAGGTGTAGAATGATGTGCAGAATGATAGGTAGAATGATGTGTAGAATGATGATTATTGAAAACGATGTGTAGAGTGCAGAATGATGTGTAGAATGATGTGTAGAACGATGTGTAATATGATGTGTATAATGATGTGTAGAGTTATGATGCAGAATGATGTTTAGAATGTATGAAGAATGATGTGCAGAATGATGATGTGTAGAATGATGTGTAGAATGATGATGTGTCGAATGATGTCTGGAATGATGTGGAGAATGATGTGTAGAATTATGTGTAGAATGATGTTTAGAATGATCTGTAGAATTATGTTTAGAATGATGATGTGTGGAATGATGTGTAGAATGCAGAATGATGTGTATAATGATGTGTAGAACGATGTGTAGAAAGATGTGTAGAATGATGATTTTGAAAACGATGTCTGGAATGCAGAATGATGTGTAGAATGTTGTGTAGAACTATGTGTAGAATGATGTGTAGAATGATGTCTGGAATAATGTGTAGAATGTTGTGTAAAATGATGTCCAAAATGATGTGCAGAATGATCTGTAGAATTATGTTTATAATGATGATGTGTGGAATAATGTGTAGAATGCAGAATAATGTGTAGAATGATGTGTAGAATGACGTGTGGAATGATTTGTAGAATGTTTGAAGAATGATGTGTCGTATGGTGTGTAGAATGATGTGTGTAATGATGATGTGTAGAATGATGTGCAGAATGATGTGTAGAGTGATGTGCAGAATGATGTGCAGAATGTTGTGTCGAATGATGATGTGTTGACCGATGTGTAGAATGATGTGTGGTATGAAGTGTAGAATGATGATGTGTGGAATGATGTGTGGAATGCAGAATGATGTGTAGAACGATGTGCAGAACAATGTGAAGAATGCTGTGCAGTATAATGTGTGGAATGATGTGTAATATGATGTGTAGAATGACGTGTAGAATGATGATATCTCAAATGATGTGTAGAATGATGTGTAGAATGAAGTGGTGAATGATGATGTGTAGCATGATGTGATGATGTGTAGAATGATGTGTCGAATGATTTATAGAATGATGTGTAGAATGATGTGTAGAATGATGTGTAGAATGATGTGTAGAACGATGATGTGTAGAATGATGTGTAGAATGATGATGTATAGAATGATGTCCAGAATGATGTGTAGAATAATCTGTAGAATTATGTTTAGAATGATGATGTGTGGAATGATGTGTAGAATGATGTGTAGAATGAAGTGTAGAATGATGATGTGTAGAATGATGTGTAGAATGGTGTGTATAATGAAGAAAAGAATGATCTGTAGAATAATGTTGAGAATGATGATGTGTGGAATGATGTGTAGAATGATGTGTAGACTGATGTGGGTAATGATTTGTAGAATTATTGTAGAATGAAGTTTCGAATGGTGTGTAGAATGATGTGCAGAATGATGTGCAGAATGATATGTAAAATGATGTTGTGTGGAATGATAAATGGAATGAAGAATAATGTGTAGAATGATGTGTAGAAGAAAGTGCAGAACTATGTGCAGAATGATGTGTAGTATTATGTGTAGAATGATGTGTAATATGATGTGTAGAATGATGTGTAGAATGATGTGTAGAATGAATTGTTGAAAGATGATGTGTAGCATGATGTGATGATGTGTGGAATGATGTGTCGAATGATTTGTAGAATGATGTGTAGAATGATGTGTAGAACGATGTGTAGAATGATGTGTAGAATCATGATGTGTAGAATGATGTGTGGAATGATATGTAGCATGATTGTAGAATGATGTGTAGAATGATGTGCACAATGATGTGTAGAATGATGTGTAGAATAATGATGTGTAGAATGATGTGTCGAGTGATGTGCAGAATTATGAAGCAGAATGATGTTTCGAATGATGTGTAGAATGATATGCAGACTTATGATGTGTAGAATGATGTGTAGAATGATGGTGTGTAGAATGATGTCTGGAATGATGTGGAGAATGATGTGTAGAATTATGTGTAGAATGATGTGTAGAATGATCTGTAGAATGATGTGTAGAATGAGGATCATTGAAAACGATGTCTAGAATGCCGAATGATGTGTGGAGTGATGTGTAAAACGATGTGTGGAACGATGTGTCGAACGATGTGCAGAATGATGTGTAGAATGATGATGTGTACAATGATATCTGCAATGATGTGTAGAATGTTGTGTAGAATGATGTCCAGAATGATGTGCAGAATTATCTGTTGAATTATGTTCAGAATAATGATGTCTGGAATGATGTGTGGAATGATGTGTGGAATGATGTATTGAATGATGTATTGAATGAAGTGTAGAATGATGTGTGGAATGATGGGTGGAATGAGGTGTGGAATGATGTGTGGACTGATGTGTGGAATGATGTGTGGAATGATGTGTGGAATGATGTATGTAATGATGTTTGGAATTGTGTGTGGAATGAGTTGTGGAATATGGTGTGGAATGATGTGTGGAATGATGTGTGGAAGATTGTGTGGAATGATGTGTGGCATGATGTGTGCAATGAGTTGTTCAATGACGTGTGGAATGAGGGATGGAATGATGTGTGGATTGATGTGTGGAATGATGTGTTGAATGTTGTGGAATGATTTTTGGAATGATGTGTGGAATGGGGTGTGGAACGATGTGTGGAATGATGTCTGGAATGAGGTTTTCAACGAGGTGTGGAATGAGGTATGGAATGACGTGTGGATTGATGTGTGGATATATGTGTGGAATGAGGTGTGGAATGAGGGATGGACTGATGTGTGGAATGATATGTGGAATGATGTGTGGAATGATATGTGTACTGATGTATGCAATGATGTGTGGAATGATATGTAGAATGAGGTGTGGAATGATGTTTGGAATAATGTGTGGAATGATGTGTGGAATGATGCGTGGAATGATGTGTTGAATGAGTTGTGGAATGAGGCGTGGAATAATGCGTGGAATGATGAGTGGAATGAGGTGTTTAAATGACGTGTGGAATGATTTGTGGAATGATGTATGGAATGACGTTTGGAATGATGTGCGCAATGATGTGTGGAATGATGTGTGGAATGAGGTGTGGAATGAGTTGTGGAATGAGGTGTGAATTGATGTGAAGAATGATGTGTGTCATGCTGAGTGGAATGACGCGTGGAATTACGTGTGGAATGATGCGTGGAATGATATGAGGAATGAGGATTGGATGATATTTGGAATGTTGTGTGGAATGATGTGTGGAATGCTGTGTGGAATGATGTGTGGAATGATATGTGGAATGATGTATTGAATGATGTGTGGAATGATGAGTGGAATGATGGGTGGAATGATGCGTGGAATGATGTTTGGAATGATGTGTGGAATGATGTTTGGAATGATGTGTGGTATGAAGTGTGGAATGAAGTGTGGAATGATGTGTGAAATGATTTGTGGAAAGATATGTGGAATGATGTGTAAAATGATGTGTGGAATGATGTGTGGAATGAGTTGTGGAATGAGTTGTGGAATGAGGTGTGGAATGATGTCTTGAATGATGTATGGAATGATGTATGGAATGATCTGTGGAATGAGGTGAGGAATGATGTGTGAAATGATGTTTGTAATGATGTGTGGAACGAGGTGTGGAATGAGATGTGGAATGATGTTTGGAATGCGGTGTGGAATGAGGTGTGGAATGATGTGTGGAATGATGAGTGGAATGATGTGTGGAATGTTGTGGAATGTTGTGGAATGATGGGTGGAATGATGTGTGGAATGAGGTTTGGAAAGAGGTGTGGAATGAGGTGTGGAATGTTGTTTGGAATGATGTGTGGAATGATGTGTGGAATGGTGCGTGGAATGATGTGTGGAATGAGGTGTGGAATGAGGTGTGGAATGATGTTTGGAATGATGTGTGGAATGATGTATTGAAAAATTTGTGGAATGATGTGTGGAACGAGGTGTGGAATGAGGTGTGGAATTATGTTTGGAATGATGTGTGGACTGATGTGTGGAATGATGTGTGGAATGTTGTGGATTGTTGTGGTTAGATGTGTGGAATGAAGTGTGGAATGTTGTGTGGAATGATGTGTGGAATGATGTGTGGAATGAGGTGTGGAATGATGTGTGGAATGAGGTGTGGAATGTTGTTTGGAATGATGTGTGGAATGAAGTGTGGATTGAAGTGTGGAATGATGTGTAGAATGAAGTGTGGAAAGATATGTGGAATGATGTGTGGAATGATATGTGGAATGATGTGTGGAATGAGTTGTGGAATGAGTTGTGGAATGAGGTGTGGAATGATGTCTTGAATGATGTATGGAATGATGTATGGAATGATCTGTGGAATGAGGTGAGGAATGATGTGTGAAATGATGTTTGTAATGATGTGTGGAACGAGGTGTGGAATGAGGTGTGGAATGATGTTTGGAATGCGGTGTGGAATGAGGTATGGACTGATATGTGGAATGATGGGTGGAATGATGTGTGGAATGTTGTGGAATGTTGTGGAATGATGGGTGGAATGATGGGTGGAATGAGGTTTGGAAAGAGGTGTGGAATGAGGTGTGGAATGTTGTTTGGAATGATGTGTGGAATGATGTGTGGAATGGTGCGTGGAATGATGTGGGGAATGAGGTGTGGAATGAGATGTGGAATGATGTTTGGAATGATGTGTGGAATGATGTATTGAAAAATGTGTGGAATGATGTGTGGAACGAGGTGTGGAATGAGGTGTGGAATTATGTTTGGAATGATGTATGGACTGATGTGTGGAATGATGCGTGGAATGATGTGTGGAACGAGGTGTGGAATGATTTATTGAATGATGTGAGGAATGATGTGTGGAACGAGGTGTGGAATGAGGTGTGGAATGTTGTTTGGAATGATGTGTGGCATGATGTGTGGATTGATGTGTGTAATGATGTGTGGAATGAGATGTAGAATGGTGAATTGAATGATTTGCGGAATGATGTGTGGAATGATGTTTGGAATGACGTGTGGATTGATGTGTACAATGATGTGTGGAATGTTATGGAATGATGTCTGGAATGAGGTATGGAATGATGTGTCAATGATGTGTGGAATGATGTGTGTAATGATGTCTGGAATGTTATGGAATGATATGTGGAATGCTGTGTGGAATGATGTGTGGAATCATGTGTGGAATGAGATATGGAATGATGCGTGAAATGATATGTGGAATGAGGTGTGGAATGATATTGGAATGCTGTGTGGAATGATGTGTGCAATGATGTGTGGATAGATGTGTGGAATGCGGTGTGGAATGATGTGTGGAATGAGGTGTGGAATGATGTTTGGAATGATGTGTGGAATGATGCGTGGAATATGGTGTGGAATGATGTGGAAGGTGATGTGGAATGATGTTTGGAATGATGTGTGCAATGATGTGTGGAATGAGGTGAGGTATGTGGTATGGACTGATGTGTGGAATGATGTGTGGAATGTTGTGGATTGTTGTGGTTAGATGTGTGGAATGAAGTGTGGAATGTTGTGTGGAATGATGTGTGGAATGCTGTGTGGAATGAGGTGTGGAATGAGGTGTGGATTGAGGTGTGGAATGAGGTGTGGAATGATGTGTGGAATGACGTGAGGAATGATGAGTGGAATAAGGTGTGAAATGAGGTGTGGAATGATGTGTGGAATGATGGATGGAATGATGTTTGGAATGAGGTGTGGAATGAGGTGTGGAATGATGTCTTGAATGATGTATGGAATGATGTATGGAATGATCTGTGGAATGAGGTGAGGAATGATGTGTGAAATTATGTTTGTAATGATGTATGGAACGATGTGTGGAATGAGGTGTGGAATGATGTTTGGAATGCGGTGTGGAATGAGGTATGTACTGATGTGTGGAATGAAGTGTGGAATGATGTGTGGAATGAAGTTTGGAATGATGTGTCGAATGAAATCTGGAATGATGTGTGGAATGATGTGTGGAATGCTGTGTGGCATGATGTTTGGAATGATATGTGGAATGATGTGTGGATTGATGTGTACAATGATGTGTAGAAAGTTATGGAATGATGTCTGGAATGAGGTATGGAATGATGTGTCAATGATGTGTGTAATGACGTGTGTAATGATGTCTGGAATGTTATGGAATGATATGTGGAATGCTGTGTGGAATGATGTGTGGAATGATGTATGGAATGACGTGCGGCATGATGTGTGGAATGCGATATGGAATGATGCGTGAAATGATATGTGGAATGAGGTGTGGAATAATATTGGAATGCTGTGTGGAATGATGTGTGCAATGATGTGTGGAATGATGTGTGGAATGCGGTGTGGACTGATGTGTGGAATGATGTGTGGAATGATGTTTGGAATGATGTGTGGAATGATGCGTGGAATATGGTGTGGAATGATGTGGAATGTGATGTGGAATGATGTTTGGAATGATGTGTGGAATGATGTGTGGAATGAGGTGAGGTATGAGGTATGGACTGATGTGTGGAATGATGTGTGGAATGTTGTGGATTGTTGTGGTTAGATGTGTGGAATGAAGTGTGGAATGTTGTGTGGAATGATGTGTGGAATGATGTGTGGAATGAGGTGTGGAATGAGGTGTGGATTGAGGTGTGGAATGAGGTGTGGAATGATGTGTGGAATGATGTGAGGAATGATGGGTGGAATGAGGTGTGAAATGAGGTGTGGAATGATGTGTGGAATGATGGATGGAATGATGGTGGAATGAGGTTTGGAATGAGGTGTGGAATAATGTGTGGAATGATGGGTGGAATGAGGTTTGCAATGATATTTGGAATGTTGTGTGGAATGATGTGTTGAATGATGTGTGGAATGATGTCTGGAATGATGTGTGGAATGATCTGTGGAATCAGGTGTGGAATGAGGTGTGGAATGATGTGTGGCATGATGTGTGGAATGATGTGTTGAATGTTGTGGAATGATGTGCGGAATGAGGTTTTCAATGAGGTGTGGAATGGGGGATGGAATGAAGTGTGGATTGATGTGTGGATTTTTTTTGAATGTTGTGGAATGATACGTGGAACAAGGTGTGGAATGGTGTGTGGAATGATGTGTGGAATGATATGTGTAATGATGTATGCAATGATGTGTGGAATGAGGTGTCGAGTGAGGTGTGGAATGATGCGTGGAATATGGTGCGGAATGATGTGGAATGTGATGTGGAATGATGTTTGGAATGATGTGTGGAATGTTGTGTTGAATGATGTGAGGAATGAGGTATGGGCTGATGTGTGGAATGATGTGTGGAATGTTGTGGAATGTTGTGGAATGATGTGTGCAATGAAGTGTGGAATGATGTGTGGAATGATGTGTGGAATGAGGTGTGCAATGAGGTCTGGAATGAGGTGTGGAATGAGGTGTGGAATGATGTGTGGAATGATGTGTGGAATGATGGGTCGAATGAGGTGTGGAATGATGTGTGGAATGATGGATGGAATGATGGGTGGAATGAGCTGTGGAATGAGGTGTGGAATGATGTGTGGAATGATGGGTGGAATGAGCTGTGGAATGAGGTGTGGAATGAGGTGTGGAATGATGGGTGGAATGATCGGTGGAATGTTGTGTGGAATGAGGTGTGGTATTATGTGCGGAATGTGGTGTGGAATGATGTGTGAAATGCTGTGTGGAATGAGATGTGCAATGATGCGTGGAATGATGTGTTGAATGTTGTGGAATGATTTGTGAACTGATGTGTGGAATGGGGTGCCGCACGATGTGTGGAATGATGTGTGGAATGAGGTGTGGAATTGTGTTGGAATGATGTGTGGAATGATATGTGTAATGATATATGCAATGATGTGTGGAATGAGGTGTGGAATGAGGTTTGGAATGAGGTGTGGAATGAGGGATGGACTGCTGTGTTGAATGATATGTGGAATGATATGTGGAATGATGTGTGGAATGATGGGTGGAATGATGTGTTGAATGAGTTGTGGAATGACGTGTGGAATGATTTGTGGAATGATGTATGGAATGATGTTTGGAATGATGTGTGGAATTATGTGTGGAATGATGTGTGGAATGAGGTGTGGAATGATGTGAGGAATAATGGGTGGAATGACGCGTGGAATAATGTGTGGAATGAGGTGTGCAATGATGTGTGAAATGCTGTGTGGAATGAGATGTGGAATGCTGCGTGGAACGATATGTGGAATGAGGAGTGGATGATATTTGGAATGTTGTGCAGAATGATGCGTTGAATGATGTGTGGAATGATATGTGGAATGAGGTGTGGAATGAGGTGTGGAATGATGTGTGGAATGATGGGTGGAATGATGTGTAGATTGATGTGTGGAATGATATGTGGTATGCGGAGTGGAATGAGATGTGGAATGATGTGTTGAATGTTTTGGAATGAATTGTGGATGAGGTGTGGAATGGGGTGTGGAACGATGTGTGGAATGATGTGTGGAATGATATGTGGAATGAGGTGTGGAATGAGGTGTGGAATGATGTGTTGAATGTTGTGGAATGATTTGTGGAATGAAGTGTGGAATGGGTTGTGGAACGATGTGTGGAATGATGTGTGGAATGATCTTTTCCATGAGGTGTGGAATGAGGGATGGAATGAAGTGTTGATTGATGTTTGGATTTATGTGTTGAATGTTGTGGAATGAAACGTAGAATGAGGTGTGGAATGGTGTGTGGAATGATGTGTGGAATGATATGCGTAATGATGTATGCAATGATGTGTGGAATGAGGTGTGGAATGAGGGATGGACTGATGTGTGGTATGATATGTGGAATGATATGTGGAATAATGTGTGGAATGATGTGTGGAATGATGCGTGGAATGATGTGTGGAATGATGTGTGGAATGATGATTGGAATGATGTGTGGAATGGTGCGTGGAATATGGTGTGGAATGATGTGGAATGTGATGTGGAATGATGTTTGGAATGATGTGTGGAATGATGTGTGGAATGATGTGAGGAATGAGGTATGGACTGATGTGTGGAACGTTTTTTGTGTGGAAGGTTGTGGAATGTTGTGGAATGATGTGTGGAATGAAGTGTAGAATGATGTGAGGAATGATGTGTGGAATGATGTGTGGAATGAGGTGTGGAATGAAGTGTGTAATGAGGTGTGGAATGATGTTTGGAATGATGTGTGGATTGATGGGTGGAATGACGTGTGGAATGAGGTGTGGAATGATGTGTGGAATGATGGGGGGGAATGATGAGTTGAATGAGATGTTTAAATGACGTGTGGAATGATTTGTGGAATGATGTATGGAATGTTGTTTGGAATTATGTGTGCAATGATGTGTGGAATGATGTGTGGAATGAGGTGCGGAATGAGGTGTGGAATGAGGTGTGGAATGATGTTTGGAATGCTGTGTGGAATATTGTGTGGAATGAGATGTGGAATGATGCGTGGAATGAAATGCGAATGAGGATTGGATGATATTTGGAATGTTGTGTGGAATGATTTGGGGAATGCTGTGTGGAATGATGTGTGGAATGTTGTGTGGAATGATATGTGGAATGATGTATTGAAAGAAGTGTGGAATGATGAGTGGATTAATGGGTGGAATGATGTGTGGAATGATGTGTGGAATGAGGTGTGGAATGATGTGTGGAATGAGGTTTGGAATGATGTGTGACTTGCTGTTTGGAATGAGATGTGGAATGATTCGTGGAATGATATGTTGAATGAGGAGTGGATGATATTTGGAATGTTGTGTGGAATGATGTGTTGAATGATGTGTAGAATGATGTGTGGAATGATGTGTGGAATGATGAGTGGAATGATATGTGGAATGAGATGTGGAATGAGGTGTGGAATGATGTGTGGAATGATGGGTGGAATGATGCGTGGAATGATGTGTGGAATGAGGTGTGGAATGATGTGTGAATTGCTGTGTGGAATGAGATGTGGAATGATGCGTGGAATTATATGTGGAATGAGGAGTGGATGATATTTGGAATGTTGTGTGGAATGATGCTTTGAATGATGTGTGGAATGATGTGCGGAATGATGTGTGGAATGATGTGTGGAATGATATGTGGAATGAGATGTGGAATGAGGTGTGGAATAATGTGTGGAATGATGGGTGGAATGATGTGTGGATTGATGTCTGGAATGATATGTGGTATGAGGTGTGGAATGAGATGTGGAATGATGTGTTGAATGTTGTGGAATGATTTGTGGATGAGGTGTGGAATGGGGTGTGGAACGATGTGTGGAATGATGTGTGGAATGATATGTGGAATGAGGTGTGGAATGAGGTGTGGAATGATGTGTTGAATGTTGTGGAATGATTTGTGGAATGAGGTGTGGAATGGGGTGTGGAACGATGTGTGGAATGATGTTTTCAATGAGGTATGGAATGAGGGATGGAATGAAGTGTGGATTGATGTGTGGATTTATGTGTTGAATGTTGTGGAATGAAACGTAGAATGAGGTGTGGAATGGTGTGTGGAATAATGATTGGAATGATATGCGTAATGATGTATGCAATGATGTGTGGAATGAGGTGTGGAATGAGGTGTGGAATGAGGTGTGGAATGAGGGATGGACTGATGTGTGGTATGATATGTGGAAGGATATGTGGAATGATGTGTGGAATGATGTGTTGAATGATGCGTGAAATGATGTGTGGAATTATTTGTGGAATGATTTTTGGAATGATGTGTGGAATGGTGCGTGGAATATTAGTGGAATGATGTGGAATGTGATGTGGAATGATGTTTGGAATGATGTGTGGAATGGTGTGTGGAAAGAGGTGAGGAATGAGGTATGGACTGATGTGTGGAAAGTTTCTTGTGTGGAAGGTTGTGGAATGTTTGGAATGATGTGTGGAATGAAGTGTGGAATGATGTGTGGAATGATGTGTGGAATGATGTGTGGAATGAGGTGTGGAATGAGGTGTGGAATGAGGTGTGGAATGATGTTTGGAATGATGTGTGGATTAATGGGTGGAATGAGGTTTGGAATGTGGTGTGGAATGATGTGTGGAATGTTGGGTGGAATGATGGGTGGAATGAGGTGTGGAATGAGGTGCGGAATGATGTGTGAAATGCTGTGTGGAATGAGATGTGGAATGATGCGTGGAATGAAATGTGGAATGAGGAGTGGATGATATTTGGAATGTTGTGTGGAATGTTGTGTTGAATGATGTGTGGAATGATGTGTGGAATGATGTGTGGAATGATGTGTGGAAGGATGTGTGGAATGATGTGTGGCATAATGTGTGGAATGAGATGTTCAATGACTTGTGGAATGAGGGATGGAATGATTTGTGGATTGATGTGTGGAATGATGTGTTGAATGTTGTGGAATGATTTGTGGAATGAGGGATGGACTGATGTGTGGAAAGATATGTGGAATGATATGTGGAATGATGTGTGGAATGATGCGTGGAATGAGGTATGGAATGACGTGTGAAATGCTGTATGGAATGAGATGTGGAATGATGCGTGGAATGATATGTGGAATGAGGTGTGGATGTTATTTGGAATGTTGTGTGGAATGATGTGTTGAATGATGTGTGGAATGAGGTGTGGAATGAGGTGTGGAATGAGGTGTGGAATGATGTGTGGAATGATGTATGTAATGATGTTTGGAATGATGTGTGGAATGATGTTTTGAATGATGTGTGGAATGATGCGTGGAATATTATGTGGAATGTGATGTGGAATGATGTTTGGAATGATGTGTGGAATGATGTGTGGAATGATGTGTTGAATGATGTGATGAATGATATATGTAATCATGTATGCAATGATGTGTGGAATGAGGTGTCGAATGATTTGTGGAATGAGCTGCTGAATGATGTGTGGAATGAGATGTTGAATGATATGAGGAATGAGGATTGGATGATATTTGGAATGTTGTGTGGAATGATGTGTGGAATGAGGTGTGGAATGATGTGTGGAATGAAATGTGGAATGAGATGTGGAATGATGAGTTGAATGATATGAGGAATGAGGATTGGATGATATTAGGAATGTTGTGTGGAATGATGTTTGGAATGAGGTGTGGAATGATGTGTGGAATGATGTGTGGAATGATGTGTGGAATGAGATGTGGAATGATGTGTGGAATCATGTGTGGAATGATGTGTGGAATGATGTGTGGAATGATGTGTGGAACGATGTGTGGAATGAGATGTGGAATGATGCGTGGAATGATATGTGCTATGCGGTGTGGAATGATGTGTAGAATGATGTTTGGAATGATGTGTGGAATGTTTTGTGGAATCAGGTGTGGAATGATGTTTGGAATGATCTGTGGAATGATGGGTGGAATGAGTGTGGAATGAGGTGTGGAATGATGCGTGGAATGATATGTGGATTGAGGTGTCGAATGATGTGTGGAATAATGTGTGAAATGCTGTGTGGAATGATGGATTATTGATGTTTGGAATGATGTGTGGAATGATGCATGGAATATGGTGTGGAATGATGTGTGGAATGATGTGGAATGTGAAGTGGAATGATGTTTGGAATGATGTGTGGAATGATGTGTGGAATGATGGGTGGAATGAGGTGCGGAATGAGATGAGGAATAAGGTGTGGAATGATGTGTGGAATGATGTGTGGGATGTTGTGGAATGTTGTGGAATGATGTGTGGAATGATGCGTGGAATGATGCGTGGAATGATGCGTGGAATGATATTTGGAACGAGGTGTGGAATGAGGTGTGGAATGAGGTGTGTAATGAGGTGTGGAATGATGTGTGGAATGATGTATGTAATGATGTTTGGAATGATGTGTGGAATGATGTTTTGAATGATGTGTGGAATGATGACTGGAATATTACGTGGAATGTGATGTGGAATGATGTTTGAAATGATGTGTGGAATGATATGTGGAATGATGTGTGGAATGATGTGGGATGTGATGTGGAATGATGTTTGGAATGATGTGGAATGTGATGTGGAATAATGTTTGGAATGATGTGTGGAATGATGTGTGGAATGATGTGTGGAATGAGGTGAGGAATGATGTGTGGAAAGATGTGTGGACTGATGTCTGGAATGATGTGTGGAATGAGGTGAGGAATGATGTGTGGAATGATGTGTGGACTGATGTGTGGAATGATGTGTGGAATGAAGTGTGGAATGAGATGTGGACTGATGTGTGGAATGATGTGTTGAATGATGTGTGGAATGAGGTGTGAAATGGTATGTGGAATGCGGTGTTGAATGATGTGTGGAATGATGTTTGGAATGATGTGTGGAATGATGTGTGGAATGAGATGAGGAATGATGCGTGGAATGATATGTGGAATGAGGTGAGGAATTATGTGTGGAATGAAGTGTGGAAAGATGTGTGGAATGATGTGTCGAATGACATCTGGAATGATGTGTGGAATGATGTGTGGAATGATGTTTGGAGTGATGTGTGGAATGATGTGTGGAATGTTATGTGGAAAGTGATTTGGAATGATGTTTGGAATGCTGTGTGGAATGATGTGAGGAATGATGTGTAAATGAGGTGTGGAATGAGGTATGGACTGATGTGTGGAATGAAGTGTGTAATGATGTGTGGAATGAGGTGTGGAATGTTGTGTGGAATGATGTGTGGCATGGTGTGTGGAATCAGTTGTTCAATGACGTGTGGAATGAGGAATGGAATGATTTGTGGATTGATGTGTGGATGATGTGTTGAATGTTGTGGAATGATATGTGGAATGAGATGTGGAATGGGGTGTGGAACGATGTGTGGAATGTTATGTGGAATGAGGTTTTCAATGAGGTGTGGAATGGGGGATGGAATGATGTGTGGATTAATGTGTGGAATGATGTGTTGAATGTTGAGGAATGTTACGTGGAATGAGGTGTGGCATTGTGTGTGGAATGAGGTGTGGAATGATATGTGCAATGATGTATGCAAAGATATGTGGAATGAGGGATGGAATGATGTGTCGAATGATGTGTGGAATGATATATGGAATGATGTGTGGAATGATGTGTGGAATGATGCGTGGAATGATATGTGGAATGAGGTGTGGAATAATGTTTGGAATAATGTATGGAATGACGTGTGGAATGATGTTTGGAATGATGTGTGGAATGAGGTGTTGAATGAGGTGTGGATGTGGTGTGGAATGATGCATGGAATGATGAGTGGAATGATGTGCTTAAATGACGTGTGGAATGATTTGTGGAATGATGTGTGGAATGATGTTTGGAATGAGGTGTGTAATGAGGTGTGGAACGAGGTGTGGAATGAGGGATGGAATGATGTGTCGAATGATGTGTGGAATGACATGTGGAATGATGTGTGGAATGATGCGGGGAATGATGTGTGTAATGCTGTCTGGAATGACGCGTGGAATTTCGTGTGGAATGATGTGTGGAATGAGGTGTGGAATGATGTGTGGAATGAGGTGTGGAATGATGTGTGGAATGTTGTAATGAATGACGTGCGGAATGAGATGTGGAATGATGCGTGGAATGATATGTCGAATGAGGTGTGGAATGATATTTGGAATGCTGTGTGGAATGATGTGTGTAATAATGTGTGGAATGATGTGTGGAATGCGGTGTGTCATGATGTGTGGAAAGCTGTGTGGAATGATGTGTGGAATATTGTATGGAATGACGTGCGGAATGAGATGTGGAATGATGCGTGGAATGATATGTCGAATGATGTGTGGAATGATATTTGGAATGCTGTGTAGAATGATGTGTGGAATGATGTGTGGAATGATGTGTACAACGATGTGTGAAATGTTTGCGGAATGATGTGTGGAATGTTATGTGGAATGTTATGTGGTATGACTTGTGGTAGCATGTGTGGAATGAGGTGTGGAATGAGGTGTGGAATGAAGTTTGGAATGATGTGTGGAATGATGGGTGGAATGATGTGTGGAATGAGGTGAGGAATGATGTGTGAAATGAAGTGTGGAATGTTGTGTGGAATAATGTGTGGAATGATGTGTGGAATGATGCGGGGAATGATGTGTTTAATGCTGTCTGGAATGATGCGTGGTTATTTCGTGTAGAATGATGTGTGGATTGAGGTGTGGAATGATGTGTGGTATGAGGTGTGAAATGATGTGTGGAATGTTGTATGGAATAACGTGCGGAATGAGATGTGGAATGATTCGTCGAATGATATGTCGAATGAGGTGTGGAATGATATTTGGAATGCTGTGTGCAATGACGTGTGCAATGATGTGTGGAATGATGTGTGGAATGCGGTGTGTAATAATGTGTGGAATGCTGTGTGGAATGCTGTGTGGAATGTTGTATGGAATGACGTGCGGAATGAGATGTTTCCACACATCATTCCACACATCATTCCATATATCATTCCACACATCATTCGACACATCATTCCATCCCTCATTCCACATATCTTTGCATACATCATTGCACATATCATTCCACACCTCATTCCACACACAATGCCACACCTCATTCCACGTAACATTCCTCAACATTCAACACATCATTCCACACATTAATCCACACATCATTCCATCCCCCATTCCACACCTCATTGAAAACCTCATTCCACATAACATTCCACACATCGTTCCACACCCCATTCCACATCTCATTCCACATATCATTCCACAACATTCAACACATCATCCACACATCAATCCACAAATCATTCCATTCCTCATTCCACACGTCATTGAACAACTGATTCCACACACCATGCCACACATCATTCCACACAACATTCCACACCTCATTCCACACATCATTACACACTTCATTCCACACATCAGTCCATACCTCATTCCACACCTCATTTACACATCATTCCTCACATCATTCCACACAGCATTCCAAACATCATTCCAAATCACTTTCCACATAACATTCCACACATCATTCCACACATCACTCCAAACATCATTCCACACATCATTCCACACATCATTCCAGATGTCATTCGACACATCATTCCACACATCTTTCCACACTTCATTCCACACATAATTCCTCACCTCATTCCACATATCATTCCACGCATCATTCCTCATCTCATTCCACACATCATTCCACACATCATTCCAAACATCATTCCACACATCATTCAACACCGCATTCCACATACCATTTCACACCTCATTCCACACATCATTCAACACATCATTCCACACATCAGTCCACATCTCATTCCACACTTCATTCCACACATCATTCCACACATCAGTCCACACATCATTCCACACATCATTCCTCACCTCATTCCACACATCATTCCAGACATCAGTCCACACATCTTTCCACACATCATTCCTCACCTCATTCCACACATCATTCCACACATCATTCCACACATCATTCCAAACATTATTCCACATCACATTCCACATCATTCCAAACATCATTCCACATCACATCCCACATCATTCCACACATCATTCCACATATCATTCCACACATCATTTCAAACATCATTCCACATCACATTCCACGTAATATTCCAGTCATCATTCCACACATCATTCAAAACATCATTCCACACATCATTCCAAACATCATTACATACATCATTCCACACATCATTCCACACCTCATTACACACCTCATTCCACACCTCATTCCACACCTCGTTCCAAATATCATTCCACGCATCATTCCACGCATCATTCCACGCATCATTCCACACATCATTCCACAACATTCCACAACATCCCACACATCATTCCACACATCATTCCACACCTTATTCCTCATCTCATTCCGCACCTCATTCCACCCATCATTCCACACATCATTCCACACATCATTCCAAACATCATTCCACTTCACATTCCACATCATTCCACACATCATTCCACACCATATTCCATGCATCATTCCACACATCATTCCAAACATCAATAATCCATCATTCCACACAGCATTTCACACATTATTCCACACATCATTCGACACCTCAATCCACATATCATTCCACGCATCATTCCACACCTCATTCCACACTCATTCCACCCATCATTCCACAGATCATTCCAAACATCATTCCACACCTGATTCCACAAAACATTCCACACATCATTCCAAACATCATTCTACACATCATTCCACACCGCATAGCACATATCATTCCACGCATCATTCCACATCTCATTCCACACATCGTTCCACACATCATTCCACACATCATTCCACACATCATTCCACACATGATTCCACACATCATTCCACATCTCATTCCACACATCATTCCACACATCATTCCACACATCATTCCACACCTCATTCCAAACATCATTCCACACAACATTCCTAATATCATCCAATCCTCATTCCTCATATCATTCAACTCATCATTCCACATCTCATTCCACATTTCATTCCACACATCATTCCACACCTCATTCCACACATCATTCCACACAACATTCCAAATATCATCCAATCCTCATTCCTCATATCATTCAACATCTCATTCCACACATCATTCAACAGCTCATTCCACAAATCATTCGACACCTCATTCCACACATCATTGCATACATGATTACATATATCATTCATCACATCATTCAACACATCATTCCACACATCATTCCACACATCATTCCAAACATCATTCCACATCACATTCCACATAATATTCCACGCATCATTCCACACATCATTCAAAACATCATTCCACACATCATTCCAAACATCATTACATACATCATTCCACACATCATTCCACACCTCATTCCACACCTCATTCCACACCTCATTCCACACATCATTCAACACATCATTCCACACAACATTCCAAATAACATCCACACCTCATTCCACATATCATTCCACGCATCATTCCACATCTCATTCCATACAGCATTTCACACGTCATTCCATACCTCATTCCACGCATCATTCCACACATCATTCCACATATCATTCCACATATCTTTCCACACATCAGTCCATCCCTCATTCCACAAATCATTTCACAACATTCAACACATCATTCCACACATCAATCCACAAATCATTCCATCCCTCATTCCACAAGTCATTGAACATCTCATTCCACACATTATGCCACACATCATTCCACACATCCTTCCACACATCATTCCACACATCATTCCACACATCATTCCACACATCATTCAACACAACATTCCACACAACATTCCAAATATCATCCACTCCTCATTCCACATTTCATTCCACGCATCATTCCACATCTCATTCCACACAGCATTTCACACATCATTCCGCACCTCATTCCACACCTCATTCCACCCATCATTCCACCCAACATTCCACACATCATTCCACACCACATTCCAAACCTCATTCCACCCATTAATCCACACATCATTCCAAACATCATTCCACACCTCATTCCACACCTCATTCCACACCTCATTCCACACATCATTCCACACATCATTCCACACATCATTCCACACTTCATTCCACACATCATTCCAAACATTCCACAACCTTCCACACAAGAAACTTTCCACACATCAGTCCATACCTCATTCCTCACCTCTTTCCACACACCATTCCACACATCATTCCAAACATCATTCCACATCACATTCCACATCATTCCACTAATATTCCACGCACCATTCCACACATCATTCCAAAAATCATTCCACAAATAATTCCACACATCATTTCACGCATCATTCAACACATCATTCCACACATCATTCCACATATCCTTCCACATATCATACCACACATCAGTCCATCCCTCATTCCACACCTCATTCCACACCTCATTCCACACCTCATTCCACACATCATTGCATACATCATTACGCATATCATTCCAATCATTATTCCACACAACATTCCACACCTCATTCTACGTTTCATTCCACAACATTCAACACATAAATCCACACATCAATCCACACTTCATTCCATCCCTCATTCCATACCTCATTGAAAACATCATTCCACACATCGTTCCACACCCCATTCCACACCTCATTCCACAAATCATTCCACAACATTCAACACATCATTCCACACCTCATTCCACACCTCATTCCACATATCATTCCACACATCATTCCACACATCGTTCCACACCCCATTCCACACCTCATCCACAAATCATTCCACAACATTCAACACATCATTCCACATCTCATTCCACACCTCATACCACATATCATTCCAGACATCAATCCACACATCATTCCACCCATCATTCCACACATTATTCCACACCTCATTCCACATCTCATTCCACATATCATTCCACACATCATTCCACACATCATTCCGCACATCATTCCACACATCATTCAAAGCATCATTCCACACAACATTCCAAATATCATCCACTCCTCATTCCACATATAATTCCACGCATCATTCCACATCTCATTCCACACAGCAATTCACACATCATTCCACACCTCATTCCACACATCATTCCACGCATCATTCCACCCATCATTCCACACATCATTCCACACCTCATTCCACATCTCATTCCACATATCATTCCACTCATCATTCCACACATCATTCCACACATCATTCTACACATCATTCAACACATCATTCCACACAACATTCCAAATATCATCCACTCCTCATTCAACATATCATTCCACGAATCATTCCACATCTCATTCCAAACAGCAAGTCACACATCATTCCAAACCTCATTCCACACATCATTCCACACCTCATTCCACACATCATTCCACACATCATTCCACCCATTAATCCACTCATCATTCCACACTTCTTTCAATACATCATTCCACATATCATTTCACACAACATTCCACACATCATTCCACACAGCATTCCCCAAATCATTCCACACAACATTCCAAATATCATCCAATCCTCATTCGCATTTCATTCCACGCATCATTCCACATCTCATTCCACACAATATTCCACACAGCATTCCAAACATCATTCCACACCTCATTCCACACCTCATTCCGCACCTCATTCCACACATCATTCCACACATCATTGCACACATAATTCCAAACAACATTGCATACATCATTCCACAAATCATTCCACACGTCATTTAAACATCTCATTCAACTCATCATTCCCCCCCATCATTCCACACATCATTCCACACCTCATTCCACACGTCATTCCACCCATCAATCCACACATCATTCCAAACATCATTCCACACCTCATTACACACTTCATTCCACACCTCATTCCACACATCATTCCACACATCATTCCACACATCATTCCACACTTCATTCCACACATCATTCCACAACATTCCACAACCTTCCACACAAAAAACTTTCCACACATCAGTCCATACCTCATTCCTCACATCATTCCACACATCATTCCACACATCATTCCAAACATCATTCCACATCACATTCCACATCATTCCACACCATATTCCACGCACCATTCCACACATCATTCCAATCATCATTCCACACATCATTCCACACATCATTCCACGCATCATTCCACACATCATTCCACACATTATTCCACATATCATTCCACATATCATACCACACATCAGTCCATCTCTCATTCCACACCTCATTCCACACATCATTGCATACATCATTACGCATATCATTCCACACATCATTCCACACACCATTCCACACCTCATTCTACGTTTCATTCCACAACATTCAACACATAAATCCAAACATCAATCAACACTTCATTCCATCCCTCATTCCACACCTCATGGAAAAAATCATTCCACACATCATTCCACACATCGTTCCACAACCCATTCCACACTTCATTCCACAAATCATTCCACAACATTCAACACATCATTCCACACCTCATTCCACACCTCATTCCACATATCATTCCACACATCATTCCACACATCGTTCCACACCCCATTCCACACCTCATCCACAATTCATTCCAAAACATTCAACACATCATTCCACATCTCATTCCACTCCGCATACCACATATCATTCCACACATCAATCTACACATCATTCCACCCATCATTCCACACATCATTCCACACCTCATTCCACACCTCATTCCACATATCATTCCACACATCATTCAACGCATCATTCTGCACAACATTCCAAATATCATCCACTCCTCATTCCACATATCGTTCCACGCAGCATTCCACATCTCATTCCACACAGCATTTCACACATCATTGCACACCTCATTCCACACATTATTCCACGCATCATTCCACCTATTATTCCTCACATCATTCCACACCTCATTCCACACATCATTCCACACATAATTCCACACATCATTCCAAACATCATTCCATACATCATTCCACAAATCATTCCACACGTCATTCCACAACTCATTCAACACATCATTCCACCCATCATTCCACACATCATTCCACATATCATTCCACATATCATTCAACACAGCAGTCCATCCCTCATTCCACACCTCATTCCAAACCTCATTCCACACCTCATTCCACACATCATTGCATATATCATTACACATATCATTCCACACATCATTCCAACACAATTCCACACCTCATTCCACACATCATTCCACACATCGTGCGGCACCCCATTCCACACATCAGTTCACAAATCATTCCACAACATTCAACACATCATTCCACGCATCATTGCACATCTCATTCCACACAGCATTTCACACATCATTCCACACCACATTCCGCACATAATACCACACCTCATTCCACAGCTCATTCCACCCATCATTCCATCCATCATTCCACACATCATTCCACACCTCATTCGACCCATCATTCCACACATCATTCCACACATCATTCCACACCTCATTCCACACCTCATTCCAGACCTCATTGCACACCTCATTCCACACATCATTCCACACATCATTCCACACTTCATTGCACACATCATTCCACAACATTCCACAACATTCCACACATCATTCCACACATCAGCCCATACCTCATTCCTCACATCATTCAACACAACATTCCACACATCATTCCAAACATCATTCCACATCACATTCCACATCATTCCGCACCATATTCCACGCATCATTCCACACCTCACTCGACACCTCATTCCACACATCATTGCATACATCATTACACATATCATTCCACACATCATTCCACACACCATTCCACACCTTGTTCCACGTATCATTCCACAACATTCAAAAAAAATCCACACATCAATCCACACTTCATTCCATCCCCCATTCCACACCTCATTGAAAACCTCATTCCGCACATCATTCCACAACATTCAACACATCATTCCACACATCATTCCACACATCATTCCACACCTCATTCCACACCTGATTCCACAGATCATTCCACACATCATTCCAGACATCATTCCACACATCATTCAACACATCATTCCACACAACATTCCAAATATCATTGCAAACCTCATTCCACCCATCATTCCACACATTATTCCACACCTCATTCCAAACCTCATTCCACCATCATTCCATCCATCATTCCACACATCATTCCACACCTCATTTCACACCTCATTCCACCCATCATTCCTCACATCATTCCACACATCATTCCACACCTCATTCCACACCTCAATCCACACCTCATTCCACACCTCATTCCACACATCATTCCACACATCATTCCACACAACATTCCACACTTCATTCCACACATCTAACCACAACAATCCACAACATTCCACACATCATTCCACACATCAGTCCATACCTCATACCTCACCTCATTCCACACATCATTCCACACATCATTCCAAACATCATTCCACATCACATTCCACATCATTCCACACCATATTCCACGCATCATTCCACACATCATTCCAAACATCATTCCACACATCATTCCACACATCAGTCCACACCGCATTCCACACATCATTCCACACATCATTGCACACATCATTCCACACAGCATTCCAATATTATTCCACACCTCATTCCACATATCATTTCACGCATCATTCCATATCGCATTCCACACATCATGCCGCACGTCATTCCATACATCATTCCACACATCATTCCACACAGCATTCCACATATCATTCCATAACATTCCAGACATCATTACACACGTCATTACACACATCATTGACACATCATTCCATACCTCATTCCAGACATCATTCCATAACTTTCTACACATCATTGTACACATCAATCCACACATCATTCCACATATCATTCCAAACATCATGCCACACAGCATTCCACACATCATTCCACACATCATTCCAGATTTCATTCGACACATCATTCCACACAACATTCCAAATATCATCCAATCCTCATTCCTCATATCATTCAACATCTCATTCCACACATCATTCAACAGCTCATTCCACAAATCATTCGACACCTCATTCCACACATCATTGCATACATGATTACATATATCATTCATCACATCATTCAACACATCATTCCACACATCATTCCACACATCATTCCAAACATCATTCCACATCACATTCCACATAATATTCCACGCATCATTCCACACATCATTCAAAACATCATTCCACACATCATTCCAAACATCATTACATACATCATTCCACACATCATTCCACACCTCATTCCACACCTCATTCCACACCTCATTCCACACATCATTCAACACATCATTCCACACAACATTCCAAATAACATCCACACCTCATTCCACATATCATTCCACGCATCATTCCACATCTCATTCCATACAGCATTTCACACGTCATTCCATACCTCATTCCACGCATCATTCCACACATCATTCCACATATCATTCCACATATCTTTCCACACATCAGTCCATCCCTCATTCCACAAATCATTCCACAACATTCAACACATCATTCCACACATCAATCCACAAATCATTCCATCCCTCATTCCACAAGTCATTGAACATCTCATTCCACACATTATGCCACACATCATTCCACACATCCTTCCACACATCATTCCACACATCATTCCACACATCATTCCACACATCATTCAACACAACATTCCACACAACATTCCAAATATCATCCACTCCTCATTCCACATTTCATTCCACGCATCATTCCACATCTCATTCCACACAGCATTTCACACATCATTCCGCACCTCATTCCACACCTCATTCCACCCATCATTCCACCCAACATTCCACACATCATTCCACACCACATTCCAAACCTCATTCCACCCATTAATCCACACATCATTCCAAACATCATTCCACACCTCATTCCACACCTCATTCCACACCTCATTCCACACATCATTCCACACATCATTCCACACATCATTCCACACTTCATTCCACACATCATTCCAAACATTCCACAACCTTCCACACAAGAAACTTTCCACACATCAGTCCATACCTCATTCCTCACCTCTTTCCACACACCATTCCACACATCATTCCAAACATCATTCCACATCACATTCCACATCATTCCACTAATATTCCACGCACCATTCCACACATCATTCCAAAAATCATTCCACAAATAATTCCACACATCATTTCACGCATCATTCAACACATCATTCCACACATCATTCCACATATCCTTCCACATATCATACCACACATCAGTCCATCCCTCATTCCACACCTCATTCCACACCTCATTCCACACCTCATTCCACACATCATTGCATACATCATTACGCATATCATTCCAATCATTATTCCACACACCATTCCACACCTCATTCTACGTTTCATTCCACAACATTCAACACATAAATCCACACATCAATCCACACTTCATTCCATCCCTCATTCCATACCTCATTGAAAACATCATTCCACACATCGTTCCACACCCCATTCCACACCTCATTCCACAAATCATTCCACAACATTCAACACATCATTCCACACCTCATTCCACACCTCATTCCACATATCATTCCACACATCATTCCACACATCGTTCCACACCCCATTCCACGCCTCATCCACAAATCATTCCACAACATTCAACACATCATTCCACATCTCATTCCACACCTCATACCACATATCATTCCAGACATCAATCCACACATCATTCCACCCATCATTCCACACATTATTCCACACCTCATTCCACATCTCATTCCACATATCATTCCACACATCATTCCACACATCATTCCGCACATCATTCCACACATCATTCAAAGCATCATTCCACACAACATTCCAAATATCATCCACTCCTCATTCCACATATAATTCCACGCATCATTCCACATCTCATTCCACACAGCAATTCACACATCATTCCACACCTCATTCCACACATCATTCCACGCATCATTCCACCCATCATTCCACACATCATTCCACACCTCATTCCACATCTCATTCCACATATCATTCCACTCATCATTCCACACATCATTCCACACATCATTCTACACATCATTCAACACATCATTCCACACAACATTCCAAATATCATCCACTCCTCATTCAACATATCATTCCACGAATCATTCCACATCTCATTCCAAACAGCAAGTCACACATCATTCCAAACCTCATTCCACACATCATTCCACACCTCATTCCACACATCATTCCACACATCATTCCACCCATTAATCCACTCATCATTCCACACTTCTTTCAATACATCATTCCACATATCATTCCACACAACATTCCACACATCATTCCACACAGCATTCCCCAAATCATTCCACACAACATTCCAAATATCATCCAATCCTCATTCGCATTTCATTCCACGCATCATTCCACATCTCATTCCACACAATATTCCACACAGCATTCCAAACATCATTCCACACCTCATTCCACACCTCATTCCGCACCTCATTCCACACATCATTCCACACATCATTGCACACATAATTCCAAACAACATTCCATACATCATTCCACAAATCATTCCACACGTCATTTAAACATCTCATTCAACTCATCATTCCCCCCCATCATTCCACACATCATTCCACACCTCATTCCACACGTCATTCCACCCATCAATCCACACATCATTCCAAACATCATTCCACACCTCATTACACACTTCATTCCACACCTCATTCCACACATCATTCCACACATCATTCCACACATCATTCCACACTTCATTCCACACATCATTCCACAACATTCCACAACCTTCCACACAAAAAACGTTCCACACATCAGTCCATACCTCATTCCTCACATCATTCCACACATCATTCCACACATCATTCCAAACATCATTCCACATCACATTCCACATCATTCCACACCATATTCCACGCACCATTCCACACATCATTCCAATCATCATTCCACACATCATTCCACACATCATTCCACGCATCATTCCACACATCATTCCACACATTATTCCACATATCATTCCACATATCATACCACACATCAGTCCATCCCTCATTCCACACCTCATTCCACACATCATTGCATACATCATTACGCATATCATTCCACACATCATTCCACACACCATTCCACACCTCATTCTACGTTTCATTCCACAACATTCAACACATAAATCCAAACATCAATCAACACTTCATTCCATCCCTCATTCCACACCTCATGGAAAAAATCATTCCACACATCATTCCACACATCGTTCCACAACCCATTCCACACTTCATTCCACAAATCATTCCACAACATTTAACACATCATTCCACACCTCATTCCACACCTCATTCCACATATCATTCCACACATCATTCCACACATCGTTCCACACCCCATTCCACACCTCATCCACAATTCATTCCAAAACATTCAACACATCATTCCACATCTCATTCCACTCCGCATACCACATATCATTCCACACATCAATCTACACATCATTCCACCCATCATTCCACACATCATTCCACACCTCATTCCACACCTCATTCCACATATCATTCCACACATCATTCAACGCATCATTCTGCACAACATTCCAAATATCATCCACTCCTCATTCCACATATCGTTCCACGCAGCATTCCACATCTCATTCCACACAGCATTTCACACATCATTGCACACCTCATTCCACACATTATTCCACGCATCATTCCACCCATTATTCCTCACATCATTCCACACCTCATTCCACACATCATTCCACACATAATTCCACACATCATTCCAAACATCATTCCATACATCATTCCACAAATCATTCCACACGTCATTCCACAACTCATTCAACACATCATTCCACCCATCATTCCACACATCATTCCACATATCATTCCACATATCATTCAACACAGCAGTCCATCCCTCATTCCACACCTCATTCCAAACCTCATTCCACACCTCATTCCACACATCATTGCATATATCATTACACATATCATTCCACACATCATTCCAACACAATTCCACACCTCATTCCACACATCATTCCACACATCGTGCGGCACCCCATTCCACACATCAGTTCACAAATCATTCCACAACATTCAACACATCATTCCACGCATCATTGCACATCTCATTCCACACAGCATTTCACACATCATTCCACACCACATTCCGCACATAATACCACACCTCATTCCACACAACATTCCACCGATCATTCCACCCATCATTCCACACCTCATTCCACACCTCATTCCACAGCTCATTCCACCCATCATTCCACACATCATTCCACACCTCATTCCACAGCTCATTCCACCCATCATTCCATCCATCATTCCACACATCATTCCACACCTCATTCGACCCATCATTCCACACATCATTCCACACATCATTCCACACCTCATTCCACACCTCATTCCAGACCTCATTGCACACCTCATTCCACACATCATTCCACACATCATTCCACACTTCATTGCACACATCATTCCACAACATTCCACAACATTCCACACATCATTCCACACATCAGCCCATACCTCATTCCTCACATCATTCAACACAACATTCCACACATCATTCCAAACATCATTCCACATCACATTCCACATCATTCCGCACCATATTCCACGCATCATTCCACACCTCACTCGACACCTCATTCCACACATCATTGCATACATCATTACACATATCATTCCACACATCATTCCACACACCATTCCACACCTTGTTCCACGTATCATTCCACAACATTCAAAAAAAATCCACACATCAATCCACACTTCATTCCATCCCCCATTCCACACCTCATTGAAAACCTCATTCCGCACATCATTCCACAACATTCAACACATCATTCCACACATCATGCCACACATCATTCCACACCTCATTCCACACCTGATTCCACAGATCATTCCACACATCATTCCAGACATCATTCGACACATCATTCAACACATCATTCCACACAACATTCCAAATATCATTGCAAACCTCATTCCACCCATCATTCCACACATTATTCCACACCTCATTCCAAACCTCATTCCACCATCATTCCATCCATCATTCCACACATCATTCCACACCTCATTTCACACCTCATTCCACCCATCATTCCTCACATCATTCCACACATCATTCCACACCTCATTCCACACCTCAATCCACACCTCATTCCACACCTCATTCCACACATCATTCCACACATCATTCCACACAACATTCCACACTTCATTCCACACATCTAACCACAACAATCCACAACATTCCACACATCATTCCACACATCAGTCCATACCTCATACCTCACCTCATTCCACACATCATTCCACACATCATTCCAAACATCATTCCACATCACATTCCACATCATTCCACACCATATTCCACGCATCATTCCACACATCATTCCAAACATCATTCCACACATCATTCCACACATCAGTCCACACCGCATTCCACACATCATTCCACACATCATTGCACACATCATTCCACACAGCATTCCAATATTATTCCACACCTCATTCCACATATCATTTCACGCATCATTCCATATCGCATTCCACACATCATGCCGCACGTCATTCCATACATCATTCCACACATCATTCCACACAGCATTCCACATATCATTCCATAACATTCCAGACATCATTACACACGTCATTACACACATCATTGACACATCATTCCATACCTCATTCCAGACATCATTCCATAACTTTCTACACATCATTGTACACATCAATCCACACATCATTCCACATATCATTCCAAACATCATGCCACACAGCATTCCACACATCATTCCACACATCATTCCAGATTTCATTCGACACATCATTCCAAACTTCATTCCACACATCATTCCACACTTCATTCCACACATCAGTACATACCTCATTCCACACCGCATTCCAAACATCATTCCACACCTCATTCCACACATCGTTCCATACATCATTACAAACATAATTTCACACATCATTCCTCACCTCATTCCACAGATCATTCCATACATCATTCCATACATCATTCAAGACATCATTCCACACCTCATTCCACACCTCATTCCAAACATCATTCCATCCATCATTCCACACATCATTCCACACCTCATTTCACACCTTATTCCACTCATCATTCCTCACGTCATTCCACACATCATTCCACACCTCATTCCACACCTCAATCCACACCTCATTCCACACCTCATTCCACACAGCATTCCACACATCATTCCACACAACATTCCACACTTCATTCCACACATCTAACCACAACAATCCACAACATTCCACACATCATTCCACACATCAGTCCATACCACATACCTCACCTCATTCCACACATCATTGCACACATCATTCCAAACATCATTCCACATCACATTCCACATCATTCCACACCATATTCCACGCATCATTCCACACATCATTCCAAACATCATTCCACACCTCATTCCACACATCATTCCACACCGCATTCCACACATCTATCCACACATCATTGCACACATCATTCCACACAGCATTCCAATATCATTCCACACCTCATTCCACATATCATTTCACGCATCATTCCATATCTCATTCCACACATCATTCCACACATCATTCCACACAGCATTCCACATATCATTCCATAACATTCCAGACATCATTACACACATCATTCCACACATCATTGACACATCATTCCATACCTCATTCCAGACATCATTCCATAACATTCCACACATCATTGTACACATCAATCCACACGTCATTCCAAACATCATTCCACACATCATTCCGCAAATCATTCAATTCACCATTCTACATCTCATTCCACACATCATTACACACATCAATCCACACATCATGCCACACATCATTCCAAACAACATTCCACACCTCATTCCACACCTCGTTCCACACATCATTCCTCACATCATTCAATAAATCATTCCACACCTCGTTCCACACATCATTCCACGCATCATTCCACACATCAGTCCATACATCATTCCAAACATAATTCCACACCTCATTCCACACCTCGTTCCACACATCATTCCACACATTTTTCAATACATCATTCCACACATCATTCCAAACATCATTCCACATCTCATTCCACACCTCATTCCCCACATCATTCCACGCACCATTCCACACATCATTCCACACATCATTCCAAACAACATTCCACACCTCATTCCACACCTCTTTCCAAACCTCATTCCACCCATCATTCCACCCATCATTCCACAACATTCCACAACATTCCACACATCATTCCACCCATCATTCCACATATCAGTCCATACCTCATTCCACACCGCATTCCAAACATCATTCCACACCTCATTCCACACCTCGTTCCACACATCATTACAAACATCATTTCACACATCATTCCTCACCTCATTCCACAGATCATTCCATACATCATTCCATACATCATTCAAGACATCATTCCACACCTCATTCCACAACTCATTCCACAACTCATTCCACACATCATTCCACATATCATTCCACACATCATTCCACATATCTTTCCACACTTCATTCTACACATCATTCCACACTTCAATCCACACTTCATTCCACACATCATTCCAAACAACATTCCACACCTCATTCCACACATCATTCCACACCTCATTCCACACATCATTCCACACATCATTCCACACAACATTCCACACTTCATTCCACACATCTAACCACAACAATCCACAACATTCCACACATCATTCCACACATCAGTCCACACATCATTCCAAACATAATTCCACACCTCATTCCACACCTCGTTCCACACATCATTCCACAAATTTTTCAATACATCATTCCACACATCATTCCAAACATCATTCCACACCTCATTCCACACCTCATTCCACACATCATTCCACGCACCATTCCACACATCATTCCACACATCATTCCAAACAACATTCCACACCTCATTCCACACCTCTTTCCAAACCTCATTCCACACATCATTCCACCCATCATTCCACAACATTCCACAACATTCCACACATCATTCCACTCATCATTCCACACATCATTCCACACCTCATTCCACACCGCATTCCAAACATCATTCCACATCTCATTCCACACCTCGTTCCACACATCATTACAAACATCATTTCACACATCATTCCTCACCTCATTCCACAGATCATTCCATACATCATTCCATACATCATTCAAGACATCATTCCACACCTCATTCCACAACTCATTCCACAACTCATTCCACACATCATTCCACACATCATTTTACACATCATTCCACATATCTTTCCACAAATCATTTCACACATCATTCCACACTTCATTCCACACTTCATACCACACATCATTCCAAACATCATTCCACACATCATTCCAAACATCATTCCACGCATCATTCCACCCATCATTCCACTCATCATTCCACACATCATTCAATACATCATTCCACATATCATTCCACACATCATTCCACACAGCATTCCACACATCATTCCACACAACATTCCAAATATCATCCAATCCTCATTCCTCATATCATTCCACGCATCATTCCACACGTAATTCCACGCGTCATTCCACTCAGCATGACACACATCATTCTTCACATCAATTCACACCTCATTCCACAACTCATTCCACACCTCATTCCACACATCATTCCACACATCATTGCGCACATCATTCCAAACGTCATTCCATACATCATTCCACAAATCATTCCACACGTCATTTAAACACCTCATTCCACTCATCATTCCACGCATTATTCCACGCCTCATTCCACAACTCATTCAACACATCATTCCACGCATCATTCCACACATCATTCCACACATTATTCCAAACATCATTCCACACCTCATTCTACATATCATTCCACACATCATTGCATACATCAGTACACATATCATTCCACACATCATTCCACATATCATTCCACACATCAGTCCATCCCTCATTCCACACCTCATTCCACACATATATCCACACATCAATCCACACGTCATTCCATACCTCATTCCACACCTCGTTGAAAACCTCATTCCAGACATCATTCCACACATCGTTCCACACCCCATTCCACACATCATTCCAAAAATCATTCCACAACATTCAACACATCATTCCACACATCAATCCACACATCATTCCATCCCTCATTCCACACGTCATTGAACAACTCATTGCACACATCATGCCACACATCATTCCACACAATCTTCCACACATCATTCCACACATCATTCCACACCATATTCCACAACTCATTCCACACACAATTCCAAACATCATTACATACATCATTCCACACATCATTCCACACATCATTCCACACATCAGTCCACACATCATTCCACACCTCATTCCACCCATCATTCCACACATCATTCTACACTTCATTCAATACATCATTCAATACATCATTCCACACATCATTCCACACATCATTCCAGACATCATTATTCTGAACATAATTCAACAGATAATTCTGCACATCATTCTGGACATCATTCTACACAACATTCTACACATCATTGCAGACATCATTGTACACATCATCATTCTACACATCATTCTGCACATCGTTCGACACATCGTTCCACACATCGTTTTACACATCACTCCACACATCATTCGGCATTCTAGACATCGTTTTCAATGATCCTCATTCTACACATCATTCTACAGATCATTCTACACATCATTCTACACATAATTCTACACATCATTCTCCACATCATTCCAGACATCATTCTACACACCATCATTCTACACATCATTCTACACATCATAAGTCTGCATATCATTCTACACATCATTCGAAACATCATTCTGCTTCATAATTCTGCACATCACTCGACACATCATTCTACACATCATTATTCTACACATCATTCTACACATCATTGTGCACATCATTCTACACATCATTCTACAATCATGCTACATATCATTCCACACATCATTCTACACATCATGATTCTACACATCGTTCTACACATCATTCTACACATCATTCTACAAATCATTCGACACATCATTCCACACATCATCACATCATGCTACACATCATCTTTCAACAATTCATTCTACACATCATTCTACACATCATTCTACACATCATATTACACATCATTCTACACATAATACTACACATCATTCTGCACATAGTTCTGCACTTTCTTCTACACATCATTCTACACATTATTCTTCATTCCATTTATCATTCCACACAACATCATTTTACATATCATTCTGCACATCATTCTGCACATCATTCTACACACCATTCGAAACTTCATTCTACAATAATTCTACAAATCATTACCCACATCAGTCTACACATCATTCTACACATCATTCCACACATCATCATTCTCAACATTATTCTACAGATCATTCTTTTCTTCATTATACACACCATTCTACACATCATTCTACACATCATCATTCTACACTTCATTCTACACATCATTCTACACATCATTCCACACATCATCATTCTAAACATAATTCTACAGATTATTCTACACATCATTCTGGACATCATTCTATACATCATCATTCTACACATCATTCTACACATCATTCTACACATCATTCTACACATCATTCTACACATCATTCTGCATTCTACACATCGATTTCAATAATCATCATTCTACACATCATTCGAAACATAATTCTACAATCATTCTACATATTATTCCACACATCATTCTACACATCATCGTTCTACACATCATTCTACACATCATTCTACACATCATTCTACACATCATTCTATAAATCATTCGACACATCATTCTACACATCATCACATCATGCTACACATCATCATTCACCACTTCATTCTACACATCATTCTACACATCATTTGAGATATCATCATTCTACACGTCATTCTACACATCATATTACACATCATTCCACACATTATACTGCACAGCATTCTTCACATTGTTCTGCACATCGTTCTACACATCATTCTGCATTCCACACATCATTCCACACATCATCATTCTACACTTCATACCACACATCATTCTACACATCGGTCAACACATCATCATTCGACACAACAATCTGCACATCATTCTGCACATCACTCTACACATCATTCTGCACATCATTCTACACATCATCATTACACACATCATTCTACACACCATACGACACATCATTCTTCAATCATTCTACAAATCATTCCACACGTCATTCTACACATCATTCTACACATTATTCTGCATTCTACACATTATTCCACACATCATCATTATAAACATAATTCTACAGATCATTCTGCACATCATTTTGGACATCATTTTACACAACATTCTACACATTATTCCAGACATCATTCTACACATCATTCTACACATAGTTCTACACAACATTCTACACATCATTCTGCATTCCAGACATCGTTTTCAAAATCATCATTCTACACATCTTTCTACACATCGTTCTACACATCATTATACACATCATTCTGCATTCTACACATCATTCCACACATCATCATTCTAAACATAATTCTACAGATCATTCTAAACATCATTCTACACATAATTCTACACATCATTCTCCACATCATTCCAGACATCATTCGACACATCATCATTCTACACATCATTCTACACATCATCATTCTGCACATCATTCTTCATACATTCTAAACATCATTCTGCATCATAACTCTACACATCATTATACACATCATATTACACATCGTTCTACACATCATTCTACACATCATTCTGCACTCTACACATCGTTTTCAATAATCATCATTCTACACATCATTCTACCTATCATTCTGCACATCATTCTACACCTCATTCTCCACATCATTCTACACATCATTATTCTGCACATCATTTTGCATATTATTATGCACATGATTCTAAACATCATTCTACAATCATTCTACATATCATTCCACACATCATTCTACACATCATCATTCTACACATCATTGTACACATCATTCAACACATCATTCTACACATAATTCTACAAATCATTCTACATATCATTCTACACATCATGCTACACATCATCATTCACCACTTCATTCTACACATCGTTCTACACATCATTCTCGACATCATCATTCTACACATCATTCTACACATCATATTATACATCATACTACACATTATACTACAGATCATTCTTCACATTGTTTTGCACTTCGTTCTACACATCATTCTACACATCATTCTGCATTCCACACATCATTCCACACATCATCATTCTACACATCATTCCACACATCATTCTACACATCGGTCAATATATCAACATTCGGCACATCATTCTGCACATCATTCTGCACAACTTTCTACACATCATTCTACACATCATTCTATACATCATCATTCTACATATCATTCGACACACCATTCGACACATCATTCGACAATCATTCTTCAAATCATTCCACACATCATTCTACACATCATTCTACACATTATTCTGCATTCTACACATCATGCCACACATCATCATTCTAAACATAATTCTACAGATCATTCTGCACATCATTTTGGACATCATTCTACACATCATTCTATACATCATCATTCTACATATCATTCGACACACCATTCGACACATCATTCGACAATCATTCTTCAAATCATTCCACACATCATTCTACACATCATTCTACACATTATTCTGCATTCTACACATCATGCCACACATCATCATTCTAAACATAATTCTACAGATCATTCTGCACATCATTTTGGACATCATTTTACACAACATTCTACACATCATTCCAGACATCATTCTACACATCATTCCACACATCGTTCTACACAACATTCTACACATCATTCTGCATTCCAGACATCGTTTTCAATAATCATCATGCTATACATTTTTCTACACATCGTTCTACACATCATTCTGCAAATCATTCTGCATTCTACACATCATTCCACACATCATCATTCTAAACATAATTCTACAGATCATTCTACACCTCATTCTACACATAATTCTGCACATCATTCTCCACATCATTCCAGACATCATTCTACACATCATCATTCTACACATCATTCTACCCATCATCATTCTGCACATCATTCTACATAGATTCTAAACATCATTCTGCATCATAATTCTACACATCATTCTACACATCATATTACACATCGTTCTACACATCATTCTACACAACATTTTGCATTCCAGACATCGGTTTCAATAATCTTCATTCTACACATCTTTCTACACATCGTTCTACACATCATTCTACACATCATTCTGCATTCTACACATCGTTTTTTATAATCATCATTCTACACATCATTCTACACATCATTCTACACATCATATTACACATCATAATACACATTATACTGCACATCATTCTTCACATTGTTCTGCACTTCGTTCGACACATCATTCTACACATCATTCTGCATTCTGCATTCCACACATCATTCCACACATCATCATTCTACACATCATTCTACACATCATTCTGCATTCTGCATTCCACACATCATTCCACACATCATCATTCTAAACATCATTCCACACATCATTCTACACATCGGTCAATATATCAACATTCGGCACATCATTCTACACATCATTCTGCACAACTTTCTACACATCATTCTACACATCATTCTATACATCATCATTCTACACATCATTCTACACACCATTCGACACATCATTTGACAATCATTCTTCAAATCATTCCACAAATCATTCTACACATCATTCTACACATTATTCTGCATTCTACACATCATGCCACACATCATCATTCCAAACATAATTCTACAGATCATTCTCCACATCATTTTGGACATCATTTTACACAACATTCTACACATCATTCCAGACATCATTCTACACATCATTCTACACGTCGTTCTACACAACATTCTGCACATCATTCTGCATTCTAGACATCGTTTTCAATAATCATCATGCTATACATCTTTCTACACATCGTTCTACACATCATTATGCAAATCATTCTGCATTCTACACATCATTCCACACATCATCATTCTAAACATAATTCTACAGATCATTCTACACCTCATTCTACACATAATTCTACACATCATTCTCCACATCATTCCAGACATCATTCTACACATCATCATTCTACACATCATTCTACACATCATCATTCTGCACATCATTCTACATAGATTCTAAACATCATTCTGCATCATAATTCTACACATCATTCTACACATCATATTACACATCGTTCTACACATCATTCTACACATCATTCTGCATTCCAGACATCGTTTTCAATAATCTTCATTCTACACATCTTTCTACACATCGTTCTACACATCATTCTACACATCATTCTGCATTCTACACATCGTTTTTTATAATCATCATTCTACACCTCATTCTACATATCATTCTACACATCATTCTACACCTCATTCTCCACATCATTCTCCACATCATTCTACAAATCATTCTACATATCATTCCACACATCATTCGACACATCATCATTCTACACATCATTCTACACATCATTCTACAAATCATTCTACATATCATTCTACACATCATGTACACACCATCATTCACCACTTCATTCTACACATCATTCTACACATCATTCTCGACATCATCACTCTACACAACATTCTACACATCATATTACACATCATACTACACATTAAACTGCTCATCATTCTTCACATTGTTCTGCACTTCGTTCTACACATCATTCTACACATCATTCTGCATTCTGCATTCCACACATCATTCCACACATCATCATTCTACACATCATTCTACGCATCATTCTGCATTCTACAAATCATTCCACACATCATCATTCTAAACATAATTCTACAGATCATTCTGCACATCATTCTGGACATCATTCTACACAACATTCTACACATCATTCCAGACATCATTCTACACATCATCATTCTACACAACATTCTACACAACATTCTACACATCATTCCAGACAATATTCTACACATCATCATTCTACACAACAATCTACACATCATTCTAAACATCATTATACACATCGGTCTACACATCATCATTCTGCACATCATTCTACACACTATTCGACACATCGTTCTACACTTCGTTGTATACATCATTCGACACATCATTCAGCATTCCACACATCATTCCACACATCATCATTCTACACATCATTCTACACATCGGTCTACACTTCATCATTCCACACATCATTCTACACACCATTCGTCACATCATTCTACAATCATTCTACAAATGATTCTACACATCATTCTCCACATCATTCTACGCTCCATTCTACACGTCATTCTAAACATCATTCTTCTCATTATTCTACACGTTTTTCCGCACGTCGTTCTACACATCATTCTGCACATATTCTACACATAATCATTCTACACATCATTCTACACATCATTGTGCACGTCATTCTACAATCATTCTACATATCATTCCACACATCATTCTACATATCGTCATTCTACACATCATTCTACACATCATTGTACACATCATTCTACAAATCATCATTCTACACATCATTATACACATCATATTACACATCATTCTACAGATTGTTCTGCACTTCATTCTACACATGTTTCTACACATCATTCTGCATTCCACACATCATTCCACACATCATTATTCTACACATCGGACGACACATCATCATTCTAAACCTAATTCTACAGATCATTCTACACATCATTCTGGACATCTTTCTGCACAACATTCTACACATCATTCCAGACATCATTCTACACATCATCATTCTACACATCATTCTGCACAACATCATTCTACACATCATTCTGTTCATCATCATTATACACATTATTCTACACATCATTCTACACTACATTCTACACATCATTCTACTCATCATTCGACACAACGTTCTACACATGATTCTGCACATCATTCTTCAATTCATCATTCTACACATCTGTCTGCACATCATTCTACACAGCATTCTACACATCGTTCTATACATCATTCTTCACATTATTCTGCATTCTACACATCGTTTTCAACAACATCATTCTGAACATCATTCTGCATCATCATTCTGCACATCATTCTGCACATCATTCTACACATCATTCTGCACATCATTCTACACATCATGCTACACATAATCATTCACCACTTCATTCTACACATCATTCTAAACATCATTCTCGACATCATCATTCTACACATCACTCGACACGTCATTCTACACATCATCATTCACCACTTAATTCTACACATCATTCTACACATCATTCTACACATCATCATTCACCACATCATTCTACACATTATTCTACACGTCATTCTCGACATCATCATTCTTCTCATCATTCTACACAGCATTCTGCACATCATGCTACACATCATCATTCTACACATCATTCTACACATCATTCCGCACCTCATTAGGCGAGGCATCAAATACAGTAGCAGGGAGGTTCTTCTTACATTGTATAATACTCTCGTTAGGCCACAGCTGGAATACTGCTTGCAGTTCTGGGTGCCATGTTATAGGAAACACGTGATTGCAATAGAGAGGGCGCAGATGCTGTCTTAAATTGAGAATCGTAACTATGAGTCCAGATTGGATAGCCTGGGTGTGCTCTAATTGGAACAGAGGAGGTTGCTAGGAGACTTCACTGCAGTCTACGACATTTTGCGGAGTCTGCAAAAAGTGGATAGCAATGGTCAATTTCCATTTGTGGAGGGGTCAATGACGAGCGGTTTAAGGTGGTTGCTGGAAGGTTCAGAGGAGATTTGAAGCGGTGCTTCTTCACGCAGAGGGTTTTGCATTACTGGACCGAAATGCCTGGAAAAGGAGATGGATGCAAAAACCATCACCACATTTAAAATGGACATGGTTGGAACTTAAAATGGTGTAACATGCAGGATTACGTAACTAGTGCTCTCAAGTGGGAATAGAATACATAACCTGTTGTTGGCTGACGCATATACGATGGTAAGTATGGCAGCGAATCGAATACGTCCATGCTGATCTCCTGTACTAGTTTCGATCGCCTGGATGGATCGGAGACGAATTTTCCCAGATTGTTTTTCCTCAGTTCGCCTGGGTTTTTATTTGTTTCCTGCGCCTCCAAAGAGATTAAATGGTTCGGGCTCGGTTGAAGTGTAGAATATTTCGATGGAATGGATGTCGCAGTTTATCTGGCACACAGGATGGACTGGCTGCTCTTTACCTTTCGGCCATGGTTTATTCTTCAAACGTTAAGATGTAACCTTCAGGGATGCTTACCGTGAGCCGTGTGGCCTTTTTCGGCTGGTGTGGACAAGATGGGACGAAATGGCCTAATTCTGCGCCGAGGTTCTCTATGTTTCTTTGTATCTATAAGATTCGATGAAATAATCTAATTATTTTGCCCGGGACGCTTAATATAGCGTTTACTTTAAGAATTATCAATAATTCATCGTGGAATCAATAAATGAAATGGAAATAAATACAACTGGAAATTAACTGATGTTTGATCAATGGGAGGTAAAATGATAGAACTACCTTTAACCCTGCAGACAAAAGCGCCGCACCAGGTAACTGGACAAAAAGGATCAGAAGCTCTCAGGAAACCTTCGTGTCCCGGCGTCAGTCAGAATTTGTAGCAGTGTAATTCACTTCTGTGCCACTGGATTAGGTGCTTGGATATCGCGCTGGATTCCCACTTGATTCGAATATCCATTATATTTAGAAGAGAAATGAATGAAACACCTAAATGCAAAACCTTTTTCCTCGGTATGCAATGATTACTGGCAATTGTATTTAAAATGTACGGATATAACATGACAATGCTAAGATAGTGAATACGTATGCACTGTCGTTACAAATATAAAAGGTCTGAGAGAAGTGTATAAAATATTTAGTTTTATGCATTTTTGATGAAATACTCCAATTGTCGCTTATTGAATGGAAGATATTCCAAATAAAAGTGCAAAACATAAGCACCAAAATAAAATAAGTAGTTATCTTTGACCAGGTTATGCCTGACAAAATGCATGTATTAGTATCGAGACCAGGCGAGTTATCCCTCAGGCAAAGTCACAGCGAATGATTTAGTAAAGTATATTAAAAAAATGGAAGAGATTTGTCCATGTACTTTCTCACTTGTTGCATTTCACTTGTGCACACAAAATTAGACGAGAAAATATGAATAGACATTCATATTCTCAAAACTTCGGTGAAATTAGCTCGGATTATTTATCCTGAAATATAGCAGGAGGCGATAGATAAATGTGCCAGACAGACATGGCATCCACGTGGAAATTCATGACAAAGATTTGGAATAAGGCAAGAGAGTTCTGTCTGAATGACATTTTGTGAGAATGTAAATTATCCTTGTGATCCTATTCTGACCATAAGAAGGTGTGCCACGAATGCAGAACTGCACAGGTTTGCAAAGGAGAAACTGACTGTAACTGAAAGATTACTGGACTTTTAAGACTTTAATATTGATCTGCCACGATTTGTTCCAGTGACTTTATTTCAGTAACCATACCGAGCATTAGGTGGCATTGTGTGTGTCAGTATCTATAACGAGAATTAGGTGCCATTGTGTGTCCATAACCACACCAAGCATTAGGTGCGATGTGGCATTAACCATACCGACCATTAGGTGACTGTGTGTGTGCTAGTAACCATACCGTGCATTAGGTGACTGTGTATGGGACAGTAACCATACCGTGCATTAGGCGACTGTGTGTCAGCAACTATAACGTGCATTATATGAGAATGTGTCAGCAACCATACCGAACTTTAGGTAACTGTGTGTCGTTAAACATACCAACCATTAATTAACTGTGTGTGTTAGTAACCATACTGGACATTAGGTGACTGTGTGTAATTAACCATACTGAGCATTAGATGACAGTGGGTGTTAGTAACGATACCGAGCATTAGGTTACGGTGTTTCATTAACCATACCGAATATATGTGACATTGTGTGTCAATAAAGATACTGGACATTTGGTGACAGTGTGTGTCATTAACCATACCGAAAATAGGTGACAGTGTTAAGTTAGGAACAATACCGGACATTAGTGAGACTGTCTGTCAGTAACCTTACTTTCAATTAGGTGACTGTTTGTGTCAGTAACCATACAGAGCATTAGATGAAAACAGCAGCAAAATATTGTGGATTTTGGAAATGTGAAATGGATCAGGAAAATGATGGTAATGCCCAGCAGGTCAGGCAGCACCCATGGAGAGAGTAACACAGATACGTTTCAGGTCTATGACCTTTCGCCATCGGGTGAAAGGTCTAGTAAACCAAGACAACATTCATTTCACCTGTTACAAATGTTCCACAGAGAGAGAGATGACTGAAATCCGTTTAATAACATTTCTCGTGCAATTTCTTTGCCTGAGATGAATTTAGAAAATTAGAAGCTTGGTAAAACGTTTCACATTCAGAATTAATAGCGAACGGCAGTGTGCATAGGATAGCGAAGGGCGAGGAGAGAAACACATTTAAGCAATATATACAGAATTAATCGATGGATAGAGATTACCAGGGACTTCCACAGCTGTGTGAAATGGGACTAACTGGAGGGGTTTGACCATGGTAGGATTTGATGAGAGAATCATTGAAATTTACAGTGCAGATGGATGCCATTTGGCCCAACGTGTCCGCTGACAAAGAGGTACCCAATCGAATCCCACTTTCCAGTTCTTGGTCCATTGCCACAAGGTTACATCATTTAAATTGCACATCCAAATACTTTTTAAATGTGGTGAGAGTTTCTGCATCTACCACCCTTTCAGGCAGTGAGTTCTAGACCCCTATCACACTCTGTGCGAATAAACATTTCTCCTCAAATCCCCTCAAATACTCCTAAGACTGAAGTTAAATCTTATATATGGAAATATTAAAACCAAGAGATTGTTGGATCAGGTACAAATGTTGATCATTGATCATGGCAGTGATTGTGGAAAGGTACTTGGTGCGAGTTATGATGTGGAGAGCAGAGTTTTGTATGACTTCTCGAATAGATGAGTCCAGATGTAAGAAGGAAATTGATGAGTGTTTATGCAGCACAAGGCCTGATATGGTGCAGAGAGCAGACGAAATTGTGGAGCAGGTATTTGGCAGGATTGTTAATTCAGAGGATGTGAGGTCGGAACTCAGCTCCGGACCAAAGAAAAGGCAGAGGTTGCGAGCTGTTAAATTCAGCCTCAGATATTGGTCACTGAGCAGGAATAGATCGATAGATAGAAACCTGAGTTTGAGATAAGGTCCAAAGACTTAACTGGCAAACACAGTAATACAGTGAAACGTGATTTACACATCTAATTGCTGGATTTAGAAACTTATGACGGACACCAAATTCAATGGAGATGAGAGAGTAAATTACAAGATTAGATATACAGTTAGCCATGGTTTGCCGAGTTAATAGCTGGATAGAGAGACTTACACGGAATACCAAAAAGCAAGCAGTGGATTGTAAATGTACTTAAAAGCGCGAAGTGCCACTTCTATCCGTGTGTGTAATGGAATTCTATTTTAATGTTCATAATGCATGTCAAACTCCCAGATGTATCTCCTGTCCATTGCTGTTACATTCCAATTTAATGTTGTCAGATTCCAATCAATTGATGTAATATTCCAATTTAGCTGAATGAAGATTCTGACTGCCTCTCTGTGGAGCAGTGTTCTGATCCCTCTTCGTGCCGTAGGTGAAACTCCAACTGTTACTGTGCGATAATGCTTTGAAAGGAATTCCTTATTAATAGAAGATGGAAACCACGCACAGATACATTAGGATACATGGAGAATGCCATTAATTGCAGTCACTGAATAAACAGCGTCAGTTAACTCGTGTAGACTGACATTAATTACAGTCGCTGAACAAACAGCTTCACTTAACCCATGTCAATCCAGCACAATTTGTACTACAGTAATGGAGCATATTTCCCCGGCCCACCATAATGGTTATGTTACTGGACTAGTAACTTCGAGCCCCGGAATAATGTTCCAGAGCCATGAGTTCAAACTCGAACATGGCAGCACATTCAATTAAATAAAACTGAAATTAAAAGATAGAAATGGGAGGGGGCAACGCGGACTGATGAAATAAACTATTGCAGTTGTGAGGAGCGATGATATGTTCGAGGGACAATCAAATGTGGCCATATGAGTCGAATTGAAAAATTCAAAAGGGCGATCACACTTCTGGGCGTGCAATAAAGGCCCCCAAACAGTGGGAGTGGGATATAGGAGCAAGTAATATCGGCAAATTGTTGTGAAGTGCAAAAACAATTGGGTAATAATAGTAGGGTATTTTACTACCCAAATACTGATTTGCACAAATATAGTGTGAAAGGTATCGAAGTTGTGTAATTCTTTAAATGCATTCAAGAGAACTTTTTTAGTCAGTATGTACAAGCACAACACGAGAGGGGGCGGTTTTGGATTTTGTTTCGGGAAATGAATCTGGGCAGGTTGAAGGGGTATTAGTGGGAGAGCGCTTGGGTGCCAGTGACCATAATTCAGACAGATTTAAGTTTGTTATGGAAAAAGTCAAGGATAGGCCTGAATAAATGTCCCAAATTGTGGAAAATATATTTTTGCTAAGTTAAGGGGTGATTTGGCCACAGAGGACTGGAAACGGCTATTTCTGGGTTAATCAATATCGGAACATTGGGAGGCATTGAAGGAGAGATCCGGAAGGCTCTGGCCAATCATGTGCCCTTAATGAAAAAGGGTAGGACAAAAATGCCCTCCCAAATTGCATCACCTCAAAGTTCTCTGAAATAAATTCCATTTGTCACTGCTCTGCCCAGCTTAACAGTAGATTCATATCCTACTGCAGCCGATGACTTTCCTCTTCATCATCAACTACACAGACAATTTTAGAATCGTCTGCCAACTTCGTGATCATACTCCGTTTATTCAAATATAAATCGTTGGTAGATACCACAAAAAGCAAGGGACCCAGTACTGACCCCTATGGGACGCCACTGAAAACATCTTTCCAGTCACAAGTACATTCATCAACGATTACACTTTGCTTCCTACCTCCAAGCCAATGTTGGATTCAACTTATGGCCTGTTTACCATGCGGGTCTTTATCTAAAGCTTAGCTAAAATCCATATACACGACATTGTACGCACTGCACTCATAGACCCTCTTAGTTACGTCCTCAATAAATTCAATTAGGTTTGTCAAGCACGATCCTCCCTTATTAATCCTTGCCTATCCAAATGCATATTTATCCTGTTTTTCTCGATTTTTTCCAATACTATTCCCGCAACTGAGTTTAGGCGGACAGGCCTGTAATTGCTCTGCATATCCCTTTTTTCCTTCTTAAACAAGGGTATTACGTAAGCATTCCTCCAATCCTCCAGCACCATGCGCATATCCAAAGAGGACTAGAAAATCATGGACAAGGCCTCTGCTAATCCCTTTTTTACTTGGCTCAACACCCTGTGATGCATTTCATCGGAGACTGGGATCTTTCTACTTTCGTAGCTGCTAAACGTTTTAACACTTCCTCTCTCACCATATTTATTTCATGCAGAATATCACACTCCTCTTCAATGGCACTATCTGCATTAACTCTTCCCTTTGTGAAAAGAGTGGCAAGATATTCGTTAAGAATCTTATCAACATATTCCACCTGCGCACAACATTACCCTCATGATCTCTAATGGGCCCTATGCTTTCCTTAGTTACCCTCTTATTCATAATATAGTTATAGAAGATGTTAGAGTGTTCCTTACGTTTAATGGCCAAGAAACTTTCGTGCTCACTCTTACCTTTCCTAATATCCTTTTTAAATTTGACTCTTAGTTTTCTATATTTCTCTAAACATTCTAAAGTATTAAGCTGTTAAAATATCACATAAGCCTCCTTTTTTGCATAAACCTCGCCTGTAAGTTTCTAGACATCCAGGGGGCTCCAGAATTATTTTTCCAGTCTTTTTATTTAAGGGCACATGTTTGGCTTCTAACTTCCGGATCTCCTTCTTGAATGCCTCACACTGTTCCGACTCCGAATTCCCCACAATTAGCTGCTTCCAGTCCACTATGGCCAAATCACTCCTTAAGTTAGCAAAATTAACTTTTCTCCAATTCAGAAATTTTATTGCAGGCCTATTCGTAACCTTATCCATAACCAACTAGAATCTCACTGAATTATGGTCACAGTCACCCAAATACTCCCCCAATAATACCCCTTCAAACTCTCTAGCTTCTTTCCTCAAAACTAAATTCAAGACCACCCGCTCTCGTGTTGGATTTGCTGCATACTGACTAAAATAGTTCTCCTGAATGAATTTCAATAAAATGGCAACCTTTATACCCTTCACATTAAATGTGTCACAATCAATATTCGGATAGTTAAAATGCCCTAACGTAATTACCGTATGATTTTTAGTCTTCAGCAATGTGTCAACATATTTGCTCCTTCTATCTCCCTCCCACTTTCTGGAGGAGTATAATTAACTCAATTTTTTTTAACTTCGACCCTTATGGCCTAAGTTGATGTATCATCCATCCTCACTGCTCTAAGTGCTTATTTAATATGTAAAGCATCACCGCCCCCTTTTAAACCCCTCTCGATCTTGTATAAAAATCCTGTAGCCAGAGATATTGATCTGCCAAACCTGCTCATCTTTCAGCCAGGTTTCTATAATGGCTATAATGTCATACTCCCAAGTGTCTACCTGTGCTCTTAGCTCATCCGCATTATTCACATAACTCCTTGCATTAAAATATATACCATTCAGTATAGGAAGACCTCATTGCTTGCTGCATATGAAGCCCTGTTTCCGCTGTCTTACAGATTCGCTTTCTAGATTCTTGCTATCCAACTTCTGCTTTACTTACCTCCCTTTTGTATTCGTTCTCAGGTTCCCATTCCCCTGCCAAGCGAGTTAAAACTCTCCCCAACAGCAGTAGCAAAACTCCCCGCGAGGACATTGGTCCCGGCGCTGTTGAGATGCAACATTTCTGATTTGTTCATTTCCCACCTCGCCAATAAGCGGTCCCAATGCCTCAAGATATTAAAGCCCTCCTTCCTACACCAAATTTCAATCCACGTGCTCATTGACTCTCTCCTTCATTCTTGTACTCTATGGCACGTGACACCGGTTTTAATCCGGAGATTACAACCTTTGATATTCTACCCTTTAATTTTTTTCCTAGCTCCAGAAATTCTCCTTTTATGGCCTCATCACTCATCCTATATGGACCATGTCCTCTTGCTGCTTTACCCCCCCACCTCCGCCCCCCCCCCCCCCGCGGGGTGACCTGCATCCGCTCTGTGACAAGATTGACCCTGGCACTAGGGAGGAACTGAAACACTGGGGAGTCATGTCCATCCGCAGAATCGCCTGTGTGTTCCTCTAAATGTACAATCCCCTATGACTAGGGCACGTTTATTCCTCGGCCCTTCCCGCTCTGCTGCTGGGCCATCCTTGGTGCCTTGGAATTGGCTCTGGCTGCATTCCCCAGAGGAACCATCGTCCTTACTAATATTCAGAATTGAAAATTGGGTTGAGATCGAGATGGACTCACGGGCGGTCTCCTGCACTACCTACCTAGCAAACGTTTTACGTCTGCTGGTCACACACGTCCCCTCCACCTGCACGCATTTAAGCTGCGGAGTTAGCACCTCTGGAAACGTGCTATCCAGATAGTTCTCTGCCTTGCGGATGCACTTTTTGACTCCACCCGCTGCTGCAGCTCAGAAACACCGAGCTGGAGCAATGGAAGCTGGAGACAATTCCTGCGTACATGGTTGTCGAATATATTACCAACTATCCCATGAACCTTTATTTTGTTCCATAACATATTGTGGCACCTAGTCGAAATATTTCAGAAAATCCAAATCCACTGGTTCCACTCTTATCAATTCTGATAGCTACAACCTCAAAATACTCTAACAGATTTGACATATCTGATTTTCCTTTCATAAATCCGTGTCGATTCTGCCCAATCCTATTATTACTTTCTAAGTGCCCTTTTACCATTTCTTAATTATAGAATCAAACATTTTCACTATGGCTAATGTCAAGCTAACTGGCCTGTAATTCCCCGTTTTCTCTCTCCCTCATTTCCTAAACAGCAAGATTATATTTACAACCTTGTAATCTGCAAGAAATACTTTACGATATATTGAAGTTTGCAAGATGGAAACCAATGCAACCCGTATCTCCATAGCCAACTGTAACAAAACCATTGCATGTCGGCCATCAGGGCCTGAGAATGTCTCGGCTTTCAGTCCCGATAATATCTCCACTACTATTTTTTTTCTAATTATTATATACTTTAGTTGCTCATTCTTGCTAGCCCATTGATTCTCCACTATTATTGTGACCTTTTTTTGCGTCTTCCGTGAAGGCAGATATACACATCTTGTATAATTTCGGTATAATTTCCTTATTCCACATTTTAATTACTCCTGTCTCAGCCTGTATGGCAACCACATTTACTTTCACTAATCTTTCGCTTAATGCATACCCACAGAATATTTTACTGAATTTGGTCACGGTCATGAACTGTGATGTCTGTGAAGATTTTGATAACGGTGGTGCTTTGGTCGTTTATATACTGTCTTTTCCACTGGAATCACCTTGTGACCCGAGCACCGTCTTCTCCTCTATTAACCTCATTTATGTTTTGTACCTCAGCCAGGAGCGCGGCCCCATGCAACACTACCGAGCTAAAAGCTGCGGTTGCGGGGCCGGAGAGGGTGGAGAATCATTCATCTGGTGCTGAGGAGCCCCGATTCTCGCCCCGGCAGCTGCTGGGTGCCGTTTCCAACGATGAGAATGCAGATTTCGTGGAGCCTGCATCGCCAAGCTCCACGATATCAAGTGCTCCTGCGGACATTCCCTCATATAGTACTGGGCCCAGTCACCTTGTCGCAGGGAAGCCGAGGTGTCTCCAGTACGGCACTGACAATGCGGAGATTTGTTCGATGCAGCATTTCTGCTCCACGAGCAGCTGATCTGAGCGGCGACATGGAACACTTGTTCCGCAAGAGTTTTGACATAGGTCAGTAGATCCAATTGTCAATGGGGGCACATCCCAAAAAATGCCCAGCATGTCTTCCAGCTTCTGCTATTATGTGCCATGGATGGTGGTGTCCCTGGAGGTGATAGCCACGAACACTGGTGGCAGAGTCCTCCCAGCGGTCTCGAGGCGCGACACTGGACTCCAATGTGCCGCAAGACGATTGCCAACGTCACATGAGAGCCACCAGGGCTGTAAAATTCGTGACCAGTAGAACATGTTGGACGTTATCATAAGCTTTGCTAAAGTCCTGTACACTACATCGTATGCACTACCCTCATCGAACCTCTAGGTTACCTCCTTAAAGATTCAATCAAGTTAGTCAAGCATGAGCTATTTTTAACAAATCCGTGCTGAGTGCCCCTAATTAATCCTTGCCTTCCAAATGTAAATGTATACAATAATTTTCCCATCACTGAGATTAGGCTGACAGGCCTGTAATTATTTGGCCTATCTCTTTCTCCATTCTTAAACAACGGTAGCACCATAGCAGTCCTCCAGTCCTCCGGCACCATGCACAAATCCAAAGAGCATGGGAAAGTAATGGTGAAGGACTCTGTTATTTCCTCTTTTACTTCGCTCAACAGACTGGGATGCAATTCATCCTGTCTGGGGAATTATCTACCATCAAAGCTGCTAAACCCCTTAATACCTCCTCTCTCATTATGTTTACTTCATCCAGAATTTCACACTCCTAGTTGACAGCAGTATCTGCACTTTCATTTCCCTTTCTGAAAACAGACGCAACGAATTGATAAAGAACCATGCCAACATTTTCCGCCTTCACACATAGATTACACTCATGGTCTGTATTAGGCACGACCCTTTTTTTAGTTATCCTCTTGTTATTAAAATATTTATAGAACGTCTTTGCGGATTCCTTAATTTTATTGCCAAAAAATGTTCATGTTGATAAAGATTTGCAAGATTTCAACCCAAATTCTATTACACTGATGCTCTTGCTCTCAGCCTGGTACATGTTTTCGCTGTTTACTTCCCTTCCTCACAGTGAGCGTAGTAACGATTGTGATCCTGTTTCGGAGAAAGTGCGGTCTCTCTAAATGTGTCACTCGCTACCTTGTGGCCATGGCAGCGGCTGATCTACTGGTCATTATCTTCGACCTGATAGTGAGGCACATTCCGATTATTTATCGGCTACATTTCTATTTCCTGTTGTCTCTCCCCATGTGTAATATCCACGCTGTCCTGGTTTATGCAGCCACAAACTGTTCTGTCTGGTTCACTGTCACTTTCACCTTTGAACGATTTGTGGCGATTTTTTGCCAGAAGCTGAAGACTAAATATTGCAGCGGGAAAACGGCGGCTGTGGTTCTCGGAACAGTGACTGTGATGAGCTGCTTAATAGATATTTTCTGGTATTTTATGCTGTCAGATGCATATCAGCTATTTAATAAATCCTGGTTTTGTAGTATACAAAACAGAATAATTAATTCAACAGTCTGGGGAACAATTGAGTTTCTGCTTAACATCCTCATCCCGTATGTCCCATTTGTGGTCATAGTGCTGCTCAATGCTCTCACCGTCAGACATGTTTTAGTGACAAGCAGAGCCCGCAGGAGATTCCGGTGTCCCAGCAATGGGGAGAGTCCCACAGACCCAGAGATGGAGAGCCGCAGGAAATCCATCATTTTATTGCTTCTTATCTCGGTGAATTTCATCCTGTTATGGTCGGTACATATGATGCATTCTCTGTGGGGCTCATTGCCCTGGTTCGATGCTTGGCTGGTATATCTAACGTTTTATGTGAGGGAATTCTGATTCATGCTGCTGCTGCTGAGCTGCTGCACAAACACGGTAATTTATTGCGTGACACAGACTAAGTTCAGAGAGCAGTTGAAGAATGTGGGGAAATATCCCCTCACATTGATTGTGTAATTCATTAAACGACGAAAAGCAGCGGAAACTCTGCAGTCTCCGACTCCCTGCGTCCTGAGATTGTGATCGATTGTTTCTCACTGCGTGGAACAAGTGATCTGGCTGAATATTAACACGTTCACTCACACACTGAGAACACTGGGCATCCTGTGAGGGCCAATAAGCGGGGTCAACATTAACATGCTCACTCGCACTCTGTCCACATTGCGCTCCGCGTGAGGATTCAGTGAACTGGGCGAATATTAACACAGTCATTCACAGCATGTCTGCCCTCGGCTCCGGGTGATGGGCCAGTTATCTTGGTGAACCTACTCACACACTCACAGAGTACCTAAACTGGGCTCCCTGTGCGGGGTACGACTCTCTCTCAAGCTCCTCTGGAAAGGCCTCTCGGCCCTACACAAACATGGATGGCCGTAACGTGCTTCATGAGTCAGTGCGACCCCTATTCGCATGAATACAGGCAGCATCTCCATTATACTCTTTATGGCCTTTGCAATAGGGTATAGTCATTTCTATTTATCATGTCCATTAATTAAAAATTATAACACTTTATAATGCTTTAAAATCATTCGAAAATCATAGAATCAGTGTTATAAAATTGTTAGAGCATAAGAACATAAGGACATAAGAATTAGAAACAGGAGTAGGCCATCTAGCCCCCCGAGCCTGCTCTGCCGTTAATAAGATCATGGCTGATCTGGCCGTGGACTCAGCTCCACTTACCCGCCCGCATGCCATAACCCTTAATTCCCTTATTGGTTAAATCCACCTGTGATTTGAATTCATTCATTGAGCTAGCCTCAACCCCTTCCCCGGGCAGAGAATTCCACAGATTCACAAACCTGTGGGAGAAGAGGTTCCTTCTCAACTCCGTTTTAAATTGGCTCCCCCGTATTTTGAGGCTGTGCACCTTGTTCTAGTCTCCCCGACCAGTGGAATCAACCTCTCTGCCTTTATCTTGTCTATGCCTTTCATTATTTTAAATGTTTACATAAGATCACCCTTCATCCTTCGGAACTCCAACGAGTAAAAATCTAATCAATCTATCATCATAAGGTAACCCCCTCATGTCCGGATTCAGCCGAGAGAATTGTCTCTGTACCCCCTCCAAAGCTAGTATATCCTTCCTTAAGAAAGGTGACCAAAACTGCACGTTGTACTCCAGGTGCGGCCTCACCAATACCCAGTATAGTTACAGCAGGACCTCTCTGCTATTTTACTCCAACCCTCTAGCAATGAAGGCCAACATTCCATTCGCCTTCCTGATTACCTGCTGCACCTGCAAAATACCTTTTTGGGATTCATGCACAAGGACCTGCAGATCCCTCAGCACCGTAGCATGTTGTAATTTCTCCCCATTCAAATAATATTGCCTTTTAATGTTTTTTTTTCCAAGGTGGATGACCTCACATTTTCCGATATTGTATTCCATCTGCCAAACATTAGACCATTCGCTTAACCAATCTAAATCTCTTTGCCGCCACTCTGTGTCCTCTACACAACCCGCTTTCCCACTAACCATTGTATCATCTGCAAATTGTGTTGCACTACACTCCGTACGCTTTTCCAGATCTTCTATGTATATTGTAAACAATTGTGGTCCCAGCACCGATCCCCGTGGCACACCATTACCTACCGATTTCGAACCAGAAAAGGACCCATTTATCCCGACTCTCTGCTTTCGGTTAGCTAGCCAATTCTCTATCCATGCTAATACATCTCCTCTCACTCCACGTAATTTTATCTTCTGCAGTAATCTTCTGTGTGGCACCTTATCGAATGCCTTTTGGAAATCTAAATACAACACATCCATCGGCACACCTCTATCCACCATGCACGTTATATCCTCAAAGAATTCCAGTAAATTAGTTAAAATGATTTCCCCTTCATGAATCCATGTTGCGTCTGCTTGATTGCACTATTCCTATCGAGATGTCCCGCTATTTCTTCCTTCATGATAGCTTGAAGCATTTTCCCCACTACAGATGTTAAACTAACCGGCCTATAGTTACCTGTCTTTTGACTGCCCCCTTTTTAAACAGAGGCGTTACATTAGCTGCTTTCCAATCTGCTGGTACTTCCCCAGATTCCAGAGAATTTTGGCAGAATATAATGAATGCATCTGCTATAACTTCCGCCATCTCTTTTAATCCCTGGGCTGCATTTCATCAGGACCAGCGGACGTGTCTGCCTTGAGTCCTATTAGCCTGTCCAGCACTACCCGCCTAGTGATAGTGATTGTCTCAAGGTTCTCTCTTCCCACATTCCCGTGACCAGCAATTTTTGGCATAGTTTTTGTATCTTCCACTGTGAAAACCGAAGCAAAATAATTGTTGAAGGTCTCAGCCATTTCCACATTTCCCATTATTAAAGCCCCCTTCTCATCTTCTAAGGGACCAACATTTACTTTAGTCACTCTCTTCCGTTTTATATATCGATAAAAGTTTTTACTATCTATTTATATGTTTTGAGCAAGTTTACTTTCGTAATCTATCTTTCCTTTCTTTATTGCTTTCTTCGTCATTCCTTGCTGTCGTTTAAAATGTTCCAATTCTTCTAGTTTCCCACTCACCTTGACCACCTTATACACATTGGTTTTTAATTTGATACTCTCCTTTATTTCCTTGGTTATCAGCATGGACGAGGCCCGTTCGGCCCATCACGCCCATGCCGAATCGCAGCCTGTCCGACAGCACCTCGCTCTTTCTCTGTAGCCCTGCAATATCTTTCTTTCATCTAGAAAGGTGCGGGTTAAACATGGACAGTCAACATGGATGTGTTAAGGATAGGTCGCGTCTGACTGATATTTTGAGTTTTTGAGGATGTAACATGAATTCTGGATGAGGGCTATGCATTTGCTGTAGTGTATATGGAATTTAGCAAGGTGTCACATAGCAGATTGTTCACGAAAGTAAACGCCCTTCTAGCGTAAAGTGGGAAGTCGGATCCAAAATATGCTCAGTGGCTGGAAGCAAATGGTAATGGTTGATGGGTGTTTTTTGACTGAAAGGCTGTTTCGAGCGGGGTTCCGCAGTGATCCGTACTAGGTCCCTTTCTTTTTGTCTTAAAGATTTTTGAGTTGAATGTACATTAATAAGAAGTTTGCACATTATTCTATAATCGGCTGTGTGGTTGGTAATAAATAAGGAAGCTGTGGATTGCAGGAAGATATCAACGAACTGGTCAGGTGGGCAGAACAGATGCCAATTGAATTCAATCCGGAGAATTGTGAGGTAATGCATTGAGGAGGGCTAACACGGCAAGTGAATACGCGTCAAAAGATGAGGTACTGAAAAGTGTAGAGCAACAAAAGGGCCTTGGCGTGCTTGCCCACAGGTCCTGGAAGGTCGTATGCCACGAAGATGTGACGGTAAAAAGTAATTTGTTATAATTACCTTTGTTAGCCACGGCATAGACTATAAGTGCAGCGAGGTTATGTTTGAACTATATAAAACACCATTTAGGCCACAACTAGAGTATTGCGTGAAGTTCTTCTCTCCATATTACAGGAAAGTTGAGATTGCATTCGAGAGGGTAGAGAGGAAGATGTATAAGAGAGATGCTTGGATTGGACAATTGTGGCCATGAGGGAAGTATGGATAAGTTGCGTTTGGTTACATTAGTACAGAGGAGGCTGAGGAGCGTCGTTATTGAGGCGTATGAAATTATGCCCCCGAAAGTTTGTCACCATCCTCTGCCTGCTCCACGAAGGCATGGAAGTCGGGATTCTGATCAATGGACCAATCACAGACCCAACCCACGTCGAGATCGGGGTCAAGCAGTGCTGCGTCATCGCGCCAACACTCTTCTCGATCTTACTCGCTGAAATGATCCACCTCACACTCAACAAGTTCACCACATGAGTGGAAATTAAATGTAGAACCAGGTATGAACTGTTCAACGTTCGACATCGACAGGCCAAAATCAAGACCATCCCAATCTCTGTCCACAATCTAAAATATCCGAATGACACGTGAGTCTGTGCACATTCTGAGACTGAAGGGTCTACAACCAAGCAGCATCGATTCATGTAACTGCAGTGAGGTTTAGAGGAGATATGAGAGGAAATGTCTCCACCCAGATGATGGTGGGGTTATGGGGCTAATTGCCTGAAAGGCTGATAGAGGCAGAATCAGTCATCACATTAAACGAGTTATTGGATGTGCTTTTGGAGTGCTGTAAGTTACAGGGCTACGCACCATGAGCTTTAAAGTGGGATTAGTCTGGACAGCTTTTAGTCGGCGGCGCGGACAAAACTGCCTCCTTTTGTGCTGTAAATTTCTGTTTTTCTATGATTATCAAACTTACTTTTGAGTCTGCCTCCACCATCCTTTCTGACAGTGCATTCCACATCCTAACCACTCGCAGCATAAAACTTTGGTTCTTTTGCCAATAACGTTAAAATTGCGCTCTCTGCTGCTCGATCATTCCGTAATTTTTCTCTATCTACTCTGTCTGAATCCCTCGTGAATTTGCAGATTTCTGTCAAATCTGCTCTCAATCTTCGCTGCTCCAAGGCGAGCCAAGCCAGCTTGTCCAGACTATCAACCTAACTGAAGTCCCTCATTCCTGGATTTATTCTCGCAAAATCTTCGCTGCACCATTTCTATGGTCGTCACATCTTTCCTAAAGTGCGATGTCCAGAAATGTACACAGTACTCCATTTGGGGCAGAACCAGTGTTGTACACAGGTTCATCATAATTTCAAATGTTTGCATCATATACCTCTATTTCTGACGTCCACGATCCCATAAACATTTTCAACCGCTTTTCCAACCTGCCTTGTGAACTCACATCCAAGTCAATAATATATATCAAGAAAAGCAACGGTCCTTGAACCGACCCCTGCGGAACACCACTGCACAGCTTGCTCCAAACGGAAAAACAACCGTTCACCAGGACGCTCTGTTACCTGTCACTTAGCCAATTTATTATCCAGGATGCAACTGTCACTTTTAACTCATGGGCTTCAAACTTGCTGGCAAGACTATTTTGTGGCACGTTGTCAAAATATACTTTGGAATTCACTGTACTGATCAAGAAAGTTCTTCTGATCACTTTCAGAAATTCGGCCGCTTCTCTGCCTTTTACACTATTACAATTCCATTCCATATTTGTATCGTGAAGTTAAACGTTTTTACTTCCCTATGGTTCTTGCTGCTCTCTGTATGGCTCTGTTGAATTGCTCCTCCGTATCTTTCCCACTCTTTGGTAGTCTATATAATAAGCCTTGTAGTTTAATTGCAACTCTATTATTTATCAACTCTAGTCATTGACCCCTTCAGGATATCTTCCCTCTCCAGTACTGTAACATTCTCTTTAATCAATAGTGCCACACCATATCCTATCTTTAGTTCCCTATTTTTCCGGGAATTTAACCAGATATTCGTAATATCAATCCTGTCCTTTGCTCCAGCTCTCAGTTATTGCCACAATATCATATTCCCATGTCTCAATTTGTGCCTGCAGCTCAATTACCTTGTTTACTACACTTCGTGCTTTCACATACATACACTGTAACCGCCTCTTAGACCATGCTTGTATTCTTTTTTAGACTCTCCCAAACTAATACCGTACTATTTTAGAGCTCTCTGCCACTCCCATTACTGTGAGAATTTTCACCCTTTCTAATGTTACATGCTGGTGCCCACCCCACATCCATATTAGTTAATTCCCTCCCAAACAGCACCAGCAAACCTCCCTGCGAGGATACTTCTCCCTGGTCTGATGAAGTGCAACCTGTCCTGCTTGTTCAGGTCCCACCTCCCAAGAATATATCCCAATTCCTCAGAAATCTAAAGCCCTCCCCCCTGCACCATCCTTCCTGGCACGCATTTATCTGCTCTATCCTTTTATTTCTGTACTCACTCGAGCATGACGCCGGAAGTAAACCAGAGATTACTATCTTTGAGGTCCTGCTCTTTAATCTCTCTCTGAGCTCCCTAAATCTACCGATGTCTTTGGCACTGATATGAACTAGAGGCTCTGACTTTACACTCTCTCCTCTCAGAATGTCTTGCAGCCGCTCTATACCATCCTTAATCCTGGCATCTATTCGGCAAAGTACCATCCTGGAATCACGTTTGTGCTCGCAGAAACGCCTGTCTTCTCCCCTGATTATAGAATCCCCTGCCATTTTAGCTCTTCCACTCTTCTTCCTCCCCCCTATGCAGCTGAGCCACCAGCGCTGTCGTGCACATGAATCTGGTTTCACTGCGCAGGGAAACTATAGCCTCACCAGTACTCAGAACAGAATACTGGTTGGAGAGCGAGATGCACTCAGTGGATTTTTATAATACCTGCCTCGTCCTCTTTGTCTCGCTGGCGGCCATCCATTCGCTCTCTCTCTGAACCCTCTTCAGATGTGGGGTGATCACTTCATAAACATGTTATCCACGTAGCACTCAGCCTCAAAAAGGCACAACAGTGGCGCTAGCTGCTGCTCAATCTCCGGAGCTCAGAGCTCGAGGTCCTCCAGCTGACGACAATTCCTGCACATGTGTGTGCCCCGGACATGGGAAGCGCCAGTACTTTCCACTGGACTGAGCTTTCCTGTCCTGTCTCTATTTAATAGTGTAAGAATTAGCTTAGAAGTAATGAACATAAAACTTCTTAAAAAACACTCACCACATATTCTCCAATCAGTTTCACCCCATTTGTTGACGTCAGGTTTGGTATTTCACTCTGACTTCACTCTTTCAACTTCAGCTTGTGATGAATTGCTCGCAGTGCTCCTGTCGTTCCACATCTCGCCGCGTCCGACCTCGAGCGTGAAGCACGCTTTAGCCCACATCCCATCTCGCCGAGATCTCACCACCTTTGTCAAGCAAGACCTATCTTTCACAAATCAATGCTGGCACTCTCTGACCAACTGAAAATGTCCTTAATTTTAGATTCTAGCAATTTCCCTACAACAGATCGTAGAGTAACTGTTATAGAATTCCCCGGTTCCCATCTTTGACCAGTTTTAAACAGCAGATTGACTTGTGCAAGTTACCAATCTAAAGGTATGGTCGCCAAATCACGAGAACTTTGGAAAATAAGAGAGAGAGAGAGACAGAAAACTAGAGATGGAGAGAGAGAGAGAGGGCGGAAGGGAGAAAGAGAGAGAAGGTGGGAGGGAGATGGAGAGATAGACTGCGACTTAGACAGAGAGAGAGTGAGAGGCAGAGATGGAAAGAATGTGTAGAAGGAACTTTAATTTTTATCTGACCATTCTGCCCTTCCTGCGCCAACTCTGTCACTCGATGACTGGCTCACACATCACTGAGTAATTTACTCAGAAACAGAGCTGAGGATTAGCGTACATAAAAACGCAAGAACATAAGGATTGGGAGCAGGAGTCGGCCATACCCTTTCATCGAACCTGGTCCACCATTCAACTCCACTTTAGCACTCGATAACCTTATCCGACGATTCCCCTAGACTCCAAAAATATTTCTATCTCGGCATTGAATATATTCAGAGACTCAAATTCCACAGCCCTCTGGGGCAGAGAATTCCAAAGATTTTAACACTCTGAATGCAGAAATGCCTCCTCAACCCTGCCTGAAATGGTCGACCACTAATACTGAGTCTGTGACTCCACGTTACAGACACTCCGGCCAGGGAAAACAACCTTTCTGCATCTACCCAGTAAATCCCCTTCATAATATTGAATGTTTGAATGAGGCCACCTCTAAATCTTCTAAACTCCAGAGAACACAATTCAATTTTTTGCTGTTTCTCATCATAAGGAAGCCTCATCATCCCAGGAATCAATCTAGTGAACCACTGTTGTACCGCCTCCTAGGGACGTATTTCCTTCCTTAGGTAAGTTGAGCCAAACAGATTGCCATGTTTGGTACCACTGCGATTGTGTAGGATCCTAGAAATGCTACTTTCCTCTTGGAATTCAAACCACCTGCAATAAAGGACAGCATGCCATTTGCCTTCCTTATTGCTTGCTGTAATTGCATGCTAGCTTTCTGTGTTTCTAGCAAAAGGACAACCACATCTCTCTGAACAACAACATTTAACAAATATTCTGAGTTCTATTATTTCTACCAAAGAGAATTGCCCCACATTACACTCCAGCTGCCACATTATTGCCCACTTAATTCGGTTATTCCTATCCGTTGGCATTATTTAGAGTACGGAAGGAGTTTTACTCTGTATCTAATCTGTGCTGTACATTCCCTGGGACTGGTTGATTGGACTGTATGGAGGCAGATAGGAGCAGAGTGGTTAAGAAGGAACCAGTGTATGTGGTGCATTGGGATTACCCGAAGGTATTCGATAAATTGCCACATAAAAGGTTGCTGCACAAGATAAATTTTCACTGCGTTGCGAGTAATATATTACCATGGATAGAGGATTGGCTAACAAACCATAAAACAGAGAGTCAGGATAATTAGGTCATTTTCGATTGGCAAACAGTGACTGGTGGGATGCCACAGGGATTGGTGCTGGGTCCTCAACTATTTACAATCTATTTTAATCAATTCGATGAATGGACCGAGTGAAACTTAGCCAAGTTTTCTGATGAAACACAGATGTATGGGAAAGGAAATTGTGAGGTGTTTACAATAAATATGCAAAGGGATATAGACAGGCAAAGTGAGTGGCTAAAAATGTGACAGATGGAGTATAATGCAGGAAAATGTGAGGTTATCGTCTTTTGAAGAAAAATAGAAAAGCAAATTATAATTTAAATGGAGGAAAATGCAAAGTGCTGCAGTACAGAGCGATCTGGTATCCTTGTGCATGAAACACAACAAAATAGTATGAAGGTACAGCTGGTAATCAGGCAGGCAAATGGAACCTTGGCTTTTATTGCAAAGTTGGTAGAGTATAAAAAAAGCGAACTCCTGCTATAACTGTACAGTGTATTGGTAAGGCCACATCCTAAATACTGCGCACAGTTTTGGACTCGCTATTTAAGGAAGTATATACTTGCATTGAGGCTGCTCAACGAAGGTTCACTAAGTTTCCGGTGATGAGGGGTTTGCATTTTGAAGATACATCGAGTAAGTAGTGCCTATACACATTGGAGTTAAGAATGAGAAGTGATCTTATCGAAACATATAAAATAAATACAGGGCTCGACAAGGTGGATGCAGAGAGGATATTGCCACTCATAATGGAAAATAAAACTAGGGGAAATAGTCTCAGAATAACGGAACCCCCATTTAAAACTGAGATCAGGAGGAATTTCTTCTCTCAGAGGGTTGTATATCTATGGAATTATCTGCCCCAGAGAGCTATAGAGTCTGCATCATTGAATATATTCAAAGCGTAGATAGACAGATTATTGAGTGATAAATGAATAAAGGGTTATGCGGAGCGGGCAGGGAGGTGGTGCTCTGTCCATGACCAAATCAGCCATGAACTTATTTGATCGTATTTAATGGCGCAGCAAGTTCGAGGTGCTAAATGACAAGCCCCTAATTCTATAGCTTATTTTTTTATGTTATTATGAGATTTAGCCTGTATCTCACTACTTGCTGTACTGCCCTGGGAATGTTTGATTGGAAACTTTTGAAGGAGCTTTACTCTGTATCTAAATGGTGCTGCAACTGCCCTGCGAGTATTTGATGTGACAGTGTCGACTGAGATGTAATCTGTGTCAAACCCTTGTTCACATTATCCAGCGAGTGTTTGATGTGACAGTGTAGAGTGAGCTTTGCTCTTTATCTAAACCGAGCTGTACCTGCATTGCTAGTGTTTGATGGGAGAGTGCAGAGCGAGCTTTACTCTCTATCTTACCCGTGCTGAACCTATCCAGGGAGTGTTTGATGGGACCGTGTTGAGGGATCTTTGCTCTGAATGTAACCGGTGGTTTAACAGCCCTTGGATTGCTTGATGCGATATCGAGGAGGTAGCTTTTCTCTCGACCTTACCGGTGCTGAATCTATCCAGGGAATCTTTAATGGGATAGTTTAGCTTCGGCTTTAGTCTGTCTTTAACCCGAGCTGTACCTGCACTGGAAATGTTGATTGGGCAGTGTAGAGTTAACTTTACTTTTTATCTAAGCCATGCTGTCCGTGTCCTTGTAATGCGTGATGGCACAATTTAGAATGAGCTTTACGCTGAACATAATTAGCCCTGCGAGAGTTTGATGGGACAGTGGAGAAAGATCGTTATTTATATAATAGCCGTGCTGTACCTGCTCTGCGACTGTTTAATGGGACCGTCTCGAGGGAACATTGCAATGATTGTAACCGGTGCTTTACCTGCCATGTGATTGCTTGATGCAAAATCGGAAAGGGAGTTTTACTCTGTATCCAACACGTCCTGTAACTGCACTCGAAGAGTTTGATGAAACAGTGTAGAGGGAGCTTTACTCTGTATCTAACCCGTACTGCACATTCCCTGCGACTGTTTGTTGAGACAGTGTAGGGGGAGCATTACGCTGAATGTAAACCGTGCTCTGCCTGCCCTGGTATTGTGTGATGCGAGTGAGCAAGAGAGCTTTACTTTGTTGCTGAACACCTGGTCGACCAGCCTTGAGTAATTTTGATGGGGACACAGCAAAGGGAGCTTTATAGTATCAGAGAATCATCGATATTAGCAGCAAAGCAGTATGCCATTTCGGCCCATCCTGTCCGCGCTGGGCGACCAATCTCTATCCAGTCTAATCTCACTTTCCAGCTTTTGGTCCGTAGCCATGTAGGTTATGGGTCTTTTAGGGCGCATCCAAGTATGTTCTACATGTGGTGAGGTTTCGTGCCTCTCAGGCAGAGATTTCCCGACCCCCACCACTCACTGGGTGCAGACATTGCCCCTCATATCTCATCATATCTCCCACCAATTACTTTAAATCTATGCACCCTGGTTGATGACCACTCTGCCAAATGAAACCGATCCTTCCTATTATTCTATCCAGGCTGCTCATAATTTTACACAGCTGAATCAGGTCTCCCCTTAGCCTCCGCTGTTCCCAACAAAATAGATCCAGCATCTCCAATATTTCCTCATAGCTAAAATTTTCGAGCCCAGGCAACATTCTAGTAAATCTCATCTTTCCTGCTGCTGCCAAACAGGGTTTTATAAAGTTGAAGCCTGACCTCCTTGCTCTTGTATTCAATACTTCGACTTATCAAGCGAAGTGTTCCATGTACCTTAACCGAAGATTCCACTCCACCTTGTTCGACTTTGCACTCGACCAAGTTCGTCCCATTATCCACAATTCTGCTCTCATCGTTTCCCTCGCTCTCACGCAGAAAATTACGTTTTTACGCTTGCACTCACCTTCCACCCAACCAGCCACCAGAATGAACGGATCGACCTCCACCTTGTCTGCCTCCTCGAGCGTGATTCAACCACCAAACTCTTCTTCTCCTCTCTTCCCATTCCAGCATTTCTGAAGAGTACGCTCCTTCCGCTAGACAATGGTCCATTCCACAGTCACTCTAATCAGCCCCTCCCCTTCCCACCGCATCTTCCCAGGCAATCGCAGAAAATACAACATCTGCGTTGTTGTCTCCTTCCTATCCACTGTCCAGCGTCCCAAACACACCTTCCAGGTAAAACATTGTTTCACTTCTTTCAATGTGTCATACTGTATTAGCTGCTCACCATGTGGTCTCTTCTGCACTGGTGATAGCAGGCACAGATTGGGTGATCACTTTGTGAAGCGCCATTGGTAAGGCGGCAAGCTTGATTCTGAGCATGCGGTCAGAAGGTATTTTAATTCTCCGCCCCACTCCCCCTCTGAGATCGATGTTCTTCCTGAAATGAAGCTCAACGTAAGCTCTAGGAACGGCACCTCATCTTTCCATTCGGCAGTTTACATTCTTCTCTAATCAAGATTGAGTACAACAAATGAAGGTCATGAAGACGTCTCCCATTTTTAGGACACGAGCTGTTGTTAATGATTCTGCTCTTCCTATTTAGTGATCCACTAAACCCATCTTTTGTTTCTTTCCTTGTCCCAATGTTATCCCCTTCTGCTTTGCGCAATCCATCCCTTGATTCATTTCATCTCACCTGCATTCCACCCTGTCACAGATCTTTCTCTTGGTTCCTTCCCCAGCCCCGATCAGTTTCCCTGCCTCTTTACCTGTTTAAAACCTGCTACAACTCCAACTATCTCCAGTTGTGAAGATTAGTCACCGATCTGACAGGTAAAATTCACTTCGCTCTCCAGAAATGCTTTCTGGCCTGCTGAATATTTCAAACAATTTCTGTCTGAATTTCGAATTTTCAGCACCGCAAATACTTACCATTGGAAATATTGAGATCAGATCGGTGGGTGTGTGGCACGGTAACCAAGCGGCAAGGGCTCCGTCTTATAAACTGAAAAGCAAGAATCATCCCCTCCGCATGCATTCTTAAAATGTTGCTTTCAACCTCCTGTTGCTCCTAAAGATTTCAAATTGAATCTAAATCTGCTAATCCATGATTATGAAGATCCAGTGAATCTCTTGGATATGTCGGAGATCGAAGCTGCTTCCTGCGTTTTTCTTGAATTTGGCGTGCAGTGAGATGATCATGTCCTTTGTGCCCCCCAGTGGGCAGAATGAGTACTATGAATGTGTGATCTCGACAGGAACTGGGAGAATGGGATGAAGGAGGATTCTTCCGGTGACTTTCTCTGGGGCAGGCAGCAGGGAAACTCCTCTGTAATTATCGCAAATTGACTTGTCGCCTTTCTTGAAGCTAGTCACGATTACAACACGTCAGAAATCTGCTGGCCTGCTCTCCTCATTCCAAATAAGAGAAGTGAGTTATTGGATTCGCGCCAAAAGTAATTTGCCGCCATGCTTCAGTGCTTCTGCGTGGATTCCATCTGCTGCTGAGGCCTTCTTGTTCTTAAATTATCGATGGCCTTTTGAACATTGTGCCAGGCTGCGGTTTTTCTGAGTTGGTGATGGGTAGCATGCTGTCGGATGGAATCGAGGACACTCATGTCTCTGATAAGCAGATCTTGAAGTACCCCTTCCAGCGGGCACTGACTGCTTCTCTGTCCTTGTAATTACTCTTCCGTTTCTGACCTTCAGTTGGGTACAAACTTCACTGCTTGATCATAATTGTTCTTGGTTGCGCCAATGAATCCTAGCACGTCCTGTTTGTCAGCTAGTTGCTGGATCTCCTGCGCTATTTCCACCCACCATCTGTTATTTAGGTCGCGAGATTTATCTTGGATCGCGTCGTCAGACGTCAAAAGAACTGCCTTCTTGCTCTCGAGATGTGCATCTGTTTCCAATTCAACAATGACTTGCAATTGTGGCTTATTAGCTCCTGGATCTTCTGGTCATTCTCGTCGAACCAGTCTTAATGTTTCCTCATGGATTTATCGACAGCGATGCTAACTATAGAGGCATTGAAGGCCGACCAGGCAATGTGGACATTCTGCCTCTCAGGCTGACTGTAATTCTTGAAGTTGGTTGCGAGGCGCTATGTCAATAGGACTTTCATAATGGGGTCTTTGAGTGCTCCAGTATTTCTGTTCCAGCTGCTGTTTTGAGTCTACATTCATATAATAACAGGGTGGATTAGGCGGTGGTCCATTTAGCAATCATCAGCTATTGTCATTTGTCGTGGGTGATGCGGACGTTGTTGCGATCCCAAGACAAGACAATGACGGAGTTATCTTGTTGGAACAGTAAACCAACCACATTGTGAATGAATTGAAACATATACCGCCCAGCTTCGAAATCAAGCAATGCTTATTGGTAGAAAGCTGATTTTTATATATATCCTGTTGCTGCGTTGAGCAATTAAGGCAGTTAGATTTCTTGTCACCGGAAAACCAACAACTGTTTTTAGGATGAAATTATTTCCCAGCCTGCGCGATATGTGCAGCACCGGGATGGCAAGGCAAATGGAGCAGCGTCACAGACCGAGATATGACGATCTGAAACCCCCAAATGGAAGTGTTCTTTGCACAGCGCTTCATTTAGCTTTAAAAATTAATATGCATACTGAACTTCATTAGAAAAACGGGGGATTGCAATTGGCCGGAAATTGATCCCACGTATTATCTGCTCCCGCATTTTAACAGCTGCAGCTGATTGCACCCTCCTCTAGACATGTTTTGAGGGACCATCATCGACCTGAAACGTTAACTCTGTTTCGCTCTCCAGGATACTGCCTGACCTTCTGCGTATTGCCAGCATTTTAATTTTATCATCGTCATGGGCAGTCTCTCGTAGCGAGGATGACTTGCTACCATGCCAAACAGCACTGAGTATCAATGGTGTATCAATGAAGGACATAATATTCCAGATCCCGACTGACATCGTGCTTGGACATTTTAACGTGTGATGGCCGTTGCATACCAGCAATCACACGGACTTGATAGAGCTAGTACTTGATCCATTGGCAAGGAATACGCAAGACAAACTGGAGACCAGCTCTGCTGCACAGATCGAGCGCGCACACATGTCGTTGTGTGGACTGGCCTATGCTGCCCTTGGGCTCTCGTCTCTTCAGGGCCCCAGATTCACGCGTCTCTTGGGAACCAGTGACTTCCACCTATGGACTCTTGCCGCTCCTTCACCTCTCCAGCTGTGCCTACCAGCACTGCAATCAGTGACCCAGCTTCGCAGCCATCGCCCTCCTGCAGCAGCACGCGCTGCTCCGTGCAGTTGAATGTCGACGGACGCTTCTCCCTCCAAAACCCTCGTCCTGCTGATGGTATGGCAAGCCTGGACCGCGACGATTTCCAGGTCAAGTCTCCGATGCGCTGCTTGATCCTTCTTATAGATGCGGCTGCACTTGTCGCCTTTGGAGATTGTGCTGCAATGGTAGACATTCTGATTCCAGATCAGATGGCAGCGGGTTCCAAGCACATCTAAATCGCACGTTGGCATTGGGCCAGCTTCACGTTGAAGCATGATCTGTTCATTGTTGGTGAAATAAATATTATCAGAAACAAGTGATCTGTTACTTTCGATGTTCGCACATAGTGTTTATTTAATTTATTCTTCATAATCCAATGATTTTTAAGGGAAGGGTTATGGTTATTGTGCAAAAAATAAACATGTCACCCGCGAGGCAGTTGGGAATTTTATGCCTGGACTACCAAAGCGTACGTTGTTTTGTATTTTAAATCTTCAAGTCAGCGCAATTAATTATTGCATTTAATTAATACAATGTGAAACACAATGAAGCACAGCGAAGTAATTCACATGCTGGAAAATAATTTTATCAGCAACTGCTCGAAACACGCCACTGGTCCAGCAGCAGGGATTGTCTCTCAGCTCTGCTCCCGCGCTGTGAACAGCTGCACCTCTCTGCTCCCACTCAGGAACCAGCCGCTCCTCTCTGCTCACACTCAGTAACCAGTCGCTCCTCTCTGCTCCCGCTCTGCAACCAGCCGCTCCACTCTGCTCCCACACTGTAACCAGCCGCTCCTCTCTGCTCCCACTCAGTAACCAGCCGCTCCCGCTCTGTAACCAGCCGCTCCTCTCTACACGCGCTCTGTAACAAACCGCTCCTCTCTGCTCCCACTCTGTAACCAGCCGCTCCTCTAAGCTCCAACTGTGTAAGCAGTAGCTCCTCTCTGCTCCCACTTTGTAACCAGCCGCTCCTCTCTGCTCCCACACTGTAACCAGTCGCTCCTCTCTGCTGCAACTCTATAACCAGCCGCTCCTCATTATCTGCCTCTGTAACCAGCCGCTCCTCTCTGCTCCCACTGTAAACAGCCGCTCCTCTCTGCTCCCACTCTGTAAACAGCCGCTCCTCTCTGCTGCAACTCTGTAATCAGCCGCTCATCATTCTGAGCCTCTGTAAGCAGCTGCTCCTATCTGCTCCCACTCTATTAACAGCTAATCTTCTCTGCTCCCACTCTGTAACCAGCCGCTCCTCATTCTGTGCCTCTGTAACCAGCCGCTCCTCTCTGCACCCACTCCATAAAGAGCTCTTCCTCTCTGCTCCCACTCTGGAAATATTAGCACCTCTCTGCTCCCACTCTGTAACCAGCCGCTGCTCTCTGCTCCCACTCTGTAACCAGCCGCTCCTCTCTGCTCCCACTCTGTAAACAAGCGCTCCTCTCTGCTCCCATTCTGTAACCAGCTGCTCCTCTCTGTTCCCGCTCTGCAATCAGCCGCTCCTCTCTGCTCCCGCTCTGTAACCAACCGCTCCTCTCTGCTGCAACACTATAACCAGCCGTTCATTCTTCTATGCCTCTGTAAACAGTCGCTCTTCTCTGCTCCCACTCTGCAACCAGCCGCTCCACTCTGCTACCACTCTGTAACCAGTCGCTCCTCTCTGCTCCCACTCTGTAACCAGCCGCTCCTCTCTGCTCCCAGTCTGTAAACAGCCGCTCCTCTCTGCTCCCACTCCGTGAACAGCCCCTCCTCTCTGCTCCCACTCTGTAACCAGCCGCTCATCTCTGCTGCAACTCTGTAACCAGCCGCTCCTCATTCTGTGCCTCTGTAATCAGCCGCTCCTCTCTGCTCCCACTCCATAAAGAGACCCTCCTCTCTGCTCCCACTCTGTAAACAGTAGCTCCTCCCTGCTCCCACTCTGTAAACAACCGCTCCTCTCTGCTCCCACTCTGTAACCAGCTGCTCCTCTCTGTTCCCGCTCTGCAACCAGCCGCTCCTCTCTGCTCCCGCTCTGTAACCAACCGCTCCTCTCTGCTCCCACTCTGTAACCAGCCGCTGCTCTCTGCTCCCACTCTGTAACCAGCCGCTCCTCTCTGCTCCCGCTCTGTAACCAGCCGCTCCTCTCTGCTCCCGCTCTGTAACCAAACGCCCCTCTTTGCTCCCGCTCTGTAACCAGCCGCTCCTCTCTGCTCCCGCTCTGTAACCAGCCGCTCCTCTCTGCTCCAGCTCTGTAACCAACCGCTCCTCTCTGCTCCCACTCTGTAACCAGCCGCTGCTCTCTGCTCCCACTCTGTAACCAGCCGCTCCTCTCTGCTCCCACTCTGTAACCAGCCGCTCCTCTCTGCTCCCGCTCTGTAACCAAACGCCCCTCTTTGCTCCCACTCTGTAAACAGCCTCTCCTCTCTCCTCCCACTCAGTAACCAGCCGCTCCTCTCTGCTCCCGCTCTGCAACCAGCCTCTCCACTCTGCTGCCACTCTGTAACCAGCCGATGCTCTCTGCTCTCACTCTTGAACCAGTCGCTCCTCTCTGCTCCCACTCTGTAAAGAGCCGCTCCTCTCTGCTCCCACTCTGTAACCAGGCGCTCCTCTCTGCTCCCACTCTGGAAACAGCCCATCCTCTCTGCTCTCACTCTGTAACCAGCCGCTCATCTCTGCTGCAGCTCTGTAACCAGCCGCTCCTCATTCTGTGCCTCTGTAACCAGCCGCTCCTCTCTGCTCACTCTCCCTAAATAGATCTCCACTCTGCTCCCACTCTGTAAACATAGCTCCTCTCTGCTCCCACTCTGTAACCAGCCGCTTCTCTCTGCTCCCGTTCTGTAACCAGCCGCTCCTCTCTGCTCCCACTCTGTAACCAGCCGCTCCTCTCTGCTCCCACTCTGTAACCAACCGCTCCTCTCTGCTCCCACTCTGCAAACACCCGATCCTCTATGCTCCCGCTCCGTCAACAGCCCTTCCTCTCTGCTCCCACTCTGTAACCAGCCGCTTCTCTCCGCTCCCGCTCTGTAACCAACCACTTCTCTCTGCTCCCACTCTGTAACCAGCCGCTGCTCTCTGCTCCCACTCTGTAGCCAGCCGCTCCTCTCAGCTCCAACTCTGTAAACAGCCGCTCCTCTCTGCTCCCACTCCGTCAACAGCCCCTCCTCTCTGCTCCCACTCTGTAACCAGCCGCTCATCTCTGCTGCAACTCTGTAACCAGCCGCTCCTCATTCTGTGCCTCTGTAACCAGCCGCTCCTCTCTGCTCCCACTCCATAAACAGCCCCTCCTCTCTGTTCCCACTCTGTAAACAGTAGCTCCTTTCTGCTCCCACTCTAACCAGCCGCTTCTCTCTGCTCCCACTCTGTAACCAGCCGCCCCTCTCTGCTCCCACTCTGTATCAACCGCTCTTCTCTGCTGCAAATCTGAAACCAGCCACTCCTCATTCTCTGCCTCTGTAAACAGCCGCTCCTCTATGCTCCCGAACTGGAACAAGCCGCTGCACTCTGCTCCCACACTGAAACGAGCCGCTCCTCTCTGCTCCCGCTCTGTAACGCCGCTCCTCTCTGCTCCCACTCTGCAACCAGTCGCTTCTCTATGCTACCACTCTGTAACCAGCCGCTCCTCTCTGCTCCCATTCTGTTACCAGCCGCTCGTCTCTGTTCCCGCTCTGTAACCAGCCGCTCCTCTCTGCTCCCACTCTGTAACCAGCCGCTTCTCTATGCTACCAATCTGTAACAAGCCGCTCCTCTCTGCTCCCACTCTGTAACCAGCCGCTCCTCTCAGCTCCAACTCTGTAATCAGCCGCTTCTCTATGCTCCCACTCTGTTACCAGCCGCTCATCCTTGCTGCAACTCTGTAACCAGCCGCTCCTCATTCACTGCCTCTGTAAACAGCCGCTCCTCTCTGCTCCCGCATTGTAACCAGCCACTCCTCTCTGCTCCCGCTCTGTAACCAGCCGCTCCTCTCTGCTCGCACTCTGGAACCAGCCGCTCATCTCTGCTGCAACTCTGTAACCAGCCGCTCCTCATTCTGTGCCTCTGTAACCAGCCGCTCCTCTCTGCTCCCACTCCATAAACAGCCGCTCCTCTCTACTCCCGCTCTGTAAACAGCCGCTCCTCTGTGCTCCCACTCTGGAACCAGCCGCTCCTCTCTTCTCCCACTCTGTCACCAGCTGCTCCTCTCTGCTCCCACTCCATAAACAGCCCCTCCTCTCTGTTCCCACTCTGTAAACAGTAGCTCCTTTCTGCTCCCACTCTAACCAGCCGCTTCTCTCTGCTCCCACTCTGTAACCAGCCGCCCCTCTCTGCTCCCACTCTGTATCAACCGCTCCTCTCTGCTGCAACTCTGAAACCAGCCACTCCTCATTCTCTGCCTCTGTAAACAGCCGCTCCTCTATGCTCCCGAACTGGAACAAGCCGCTGCACTCTGCTCCCACACTGTAACGAGCCGCTCCTCTCTGCTCCCGCTCTGTAACGCCGCTCCTCTCTGCTCCCACTCTGCAACCAGTCGCTTATCTATGCTACCACTCTGTAACCAGCCGCTCCTCTCTGCTCCCATTCTGTTACCAGCCGCTCGTCTCTGTTCCCGCTCTGTAACCAGCCGCTCCTCTCTGCTCCCACTCTGTAACCAGCCGCTTCTCTATGCTACCAATCTGTAACAAGCCGCTCCTCTCTGCTCCACACTCTGTAACCAGCCGCTCCTCTCAGCTCCAACTCTGTAATCAGCCGCTTCTCTATGCTCCCACTCTGTTACCAGCCGCTCGTCCTTGCTGCAACTCTGTAACCAGCCGCTCCTCATTCACTGCCTCTGTAAACAGCCGCTCCTCTCTGCTCCCGCTTTGTAACCAGCCACTCCTCTCTGCTCCCGCTCTGTAACCAGCCGCTCCTCTCTGCTCCCACTCTGTAACCAGCCGCTCCTCTCCGCTCCCGCTCTGTAAACAGCCGCTCCGCACTGCTCCCACTCCGTCAAAAGCCCCTCCTCTCTGCACCAACTACGTAAACAGCCGCTCCTCTCTGCTCCCCCTCTGCAAACAGCCGCTCCTCTCTGCTTCCACTCCGTCAACAGCCCCTCCTCTCTGCTCGCACTCTGGAACCAGCCGCTCATCTCTGCTGCAACTCTGTAACCAGCCGCTCCTCATTCTGTGCCTCTGTAACCAGCCGCTCCTCTCTGCTCCCACTCCATAAACAGCCGCTCCTCTCTACTCCCGCTCTGTAAATAGCCGCTCCTCTGTGCTCCCACTCTGGAACCAGCCGCTCCTCTCTTCTCCCACTCTGTCACCAGCTGCTCCTCTCTGCTTCCTCTCTGGAACCTGCCGCTCCTCTCTGCTCCCACTCTGTAACCAGCCGCTCCTCTCTGCTGAAAATCTATAACCAGCCGCTCCTCTCTGCTCCCACTCTGTAACCAGCCGCTCCTCTCTACACCCACTCTGTAACCAGCCGCTCCTCTCTGATGCAACTCTATAACCAGCCGCTCCTCATTCGCTGCCTCTGTAAACAGCCGCTCCTCTCTGATCCCACTCTGTAACCTCCCGCTCCTTCTGCTCCCACTTTAGAAACAGCACCTCATCCCTGCTCCAACTCCGTAAACAGCCGCTCCTCTCTGCTCCCACTCTGTAAACAGCCGCTGCGCACTGCTCCCACTCCGTCAACAGCCCCTCCTCTCTTCTCCAACTACGTAAACAGCCGCTCCTCTCTGCTCCCACTCTGAACAGCCGCTCCTCTCTGCTCCCACTCCGTCAACAGCCCCTCCTCTCTGCTCCCACTCCGTCAACAGCCTCTCCTCTCTGCTCCAACTCTGTAACGAGCCGCTCATCTCTGCTGCAACTCTGTAACGAGCCGCTCCTCATTCTGTGCCTCTGTAACCAGCCTCTCCTCTCTGCTCCCACTCCATAAACAGCCCCTCCTCTCTTCTCCCACTCTGTAACCAGCCGCTCCTCTCTGCTGCAACTCTGAAACCAGCCGCTCCTCATTCTCTGCCTCCGTAAACAGCCGCTCCTCTCTGCTCCCGAACTGGAACAAGCCGCTGCACTCTGCTCCCACTCTGTAACCAGCGGCTCCTCTCTGCTCCCGCTCTGTAACGCCGCTCCTCTCTGCTCCCACTCTGTAACCAGCCGCTTCTCTATGCTACCACTTTGTAACAAGCCGCTCCTCTCTGCTCCCACTCTGTTACCAGCCGCTCGTCTCTGTTCCCGCTCTGTAACCAGCCGCTCCTCTCTACTCCCACCCTGTAACCAGCCGCTTCTCTATGCTTCCAATCTGTATCCCGCCGCTCCTCTCTGCTCCCACTCTGTAACCAGCCGCTCCTCTCAGCTCCCACTCTGCAAACAGACGCTCCTCTCTGCTCCCGCTCCGTAAACAGCCACTCCTCTCTGCTGCCGCTCTGAAACAGCCACTCCTCTCTGCTCCCACTCTGTAACCAGCCGCTCCTCTCTGCTCCCACTCTGTAAACAGCCACTCCTCTCTGATCCCACTCTGTAAACAGCCTCTCCTCTCTGCTCCCACTCTGTAAGCAGCCGCTCCTCTCTGCTCCCACTCTGTAACCAGCCCCTCCTCTCTGCTGCAACTCTGTAACGAGCCGCACCTCATTCTCTGCCTCTCTAAGCAGCCTCTCCTCTCTGCACCCACTCCGTAAACAGCGCCCCCTCTCTGCTCCCACTCTGTGAACAGCCGCTCCTCTCTGCTCCCATCCGTGAACAGCCGGTCCTCTCTGCTGCCAATCTGTAACGAGCCGCTCCTCTCTGCTCCCACTCGGTAAAAAGCCGCTCCTCTATGCTCCAACCCTATAAACAGCCGCTCCTCTCTACTGCCGCTCTGTAAACAGCCGCTCCGCACTGCTCCCACTCTGGAACCAGCCGCTCCTCTCTTCTCCCACTCTGTAACCAGCTGCTCCTCTCTGCTTCCACTCTGGAACCAGCCGCTCCTCTCTGCTCCGACTCTGTAACCAGCCGCTCCTCTCTGCTGCAAATCTATAACCAGCCGCTCCTCTCTGCTCCCACTCTGTAACCAGCCGCTCCTCTCTACACCCACTCTGTAACCAGCCGCTCCTCATTCTCTGCCTCTGTAATTAGCCGCTCCTCTCTGCTCCCACTCTGTAACCTGCCGCTCCTCTCTGCTCCCACTCTAGTAACAGCCGCTCCTCTCTGCTCCAACTCCATAAACCGCCGCTCCTCTCTGCTCCCACTCTAAACAGCCGCTCCTCACTGTCCCCGCTCCGTCAACAGCCCCTCCTCTCTGCTCCCACTCTGTAACCAGCCGCTCCTCTCTGCTCCCACTCTGGAAACAGCCGCTCCTCTCTGCTCCCACTCCGTCAACAGCCTATCCTCTCTGCTCCCACCCTATAAACAGCCGCTCCTCTCTGCTCCAACTCCGTAAGCAGCCGCTCCTCTCTGCTCCCAATCTGTAAACAGCCGCTCCTCTCGACTCCCACTCCGTCAACAGCCCCTCCTCTCTGCTCCCACTCTGTAACCAGCCGCTCCTCTCTGCTACCACTCTGTAAACAGCCGCTCCTCTCTGCTCCCACTCCGTCAACAGCCCCTCCTCTCTGCTCCCACTCTGTAACCAGCCGCTCCTCTCTGCTCCCACTCAATAAACAGCTGCTCCTCTCTGCTCCAACTCCATAAACAGCCGCTTCTCTCAGCTCCCACTCTGTAAACAGCCGCTCCTCTCTGCTCCCGCTCCGTCAACAGCCCCTCCTCTCTGCTCCCACTCTGTAAATAGCCGCTCCTCTTTGCTCCCACTCTGGAACCAGCCGCTTCTCTCTGCTCCCACTCTGGAACCGGCCGCTCCTCTCTGCTCCCACTCTGGAACCAGCCGCTTCTCTCTGCTCCCACTCTGGAACCAGCCGCTCCTCTCTGCTCACACTCTGGAAACAGCCGCTCCTCTCTGCTCCCACTCTGCAACCAGCCGCTCCTCTCTGCTCCCACTCTGTAACCAGCCGCTCCTCTCTGCTCCCACTCTGTAAACAGCCGCTCCTCTCTGCTCCCACTCCGTCACAGCCCCTCCTCTCTGCTCCCACTCTGTAACCAGCCGCTCATCTCTGCTGCAACTCTGTAACCAGCCGCTCCTCATTCTGTGCCTCTGTAACCAGCCGCTCCTCTCTGCTCCCACTCCATAAACAGCCCCTCCTCTCTGTTCCCACTCTGTAAACAGTAGCTCCTTTCTGCTCCCACTCTAACCAGCCGCTTCTCTCTGCTCCCACTCTGTAACCAGCCGCCCCTCTCTGCTCCCACTCTGTATCAACCGCTCCTCTCTGCTGCAACTCTGAAACCAGCCACTCCTCATTCTCTGCCTCTGTAAACAGCCGCTCCTCTATGCTCCCGAACTGGAACAAGCCGCTGCACTCTGCTCCCACACTGTAACGAGCCGCTCCTCTCTGCTCCCGCTCTGTAACGCCGCTCCTCTCTGCTCCCACTCTGCAACCAGTCGCTTCTCTATGCTACCACTCTGTAACCAGCCGCTCCTCTCTGCTCCCATTCTGTTACCAGCCGCTCGTCTCTGTTCCCGCTCTGTAACCAGCCGCTCCTCTCAGCTCCAACTCTGTAATCAGCCGCTTCTCTATGCTCCCACTCTGTTACCAGCCGCTCGACCTTGCTGCAACTCTGTAACCAGCCGCTCCTCATTCACTGCCTCTGTAAACAGCCGCTCCTCTCTGCTCCCGCTTTGTAACCAGCCACTCCTCTCTGCTCCCGCTCTGTAACCAGCCGCTCCTCTCTGCTCCCACTCTGTAACCAGCCGCTTCTCTCCGCTCCCGCTCTGTAAACAGCCGCTCCGCACTGCTCCCACTCCGTCAAAAGCCCCTCCTTCTGCTCCAACTACGTAAACAGCCGCTCCTCACTGCTCCCACTCTGCAAACAGCCGCTCCTCTCTGCTCCCACTCCGTCAACAGCCCCTCCTCTCTGCTCGCACTCTGGAACCAGCCGCTCATCTCTGCTGCAACTCTGTAACCAGCCGATCCTCATTCTGTGCCTCTGTAACCAGCCGCTCCTCTCTGCTCCCACTCCATAAACAGCCGCTCCTCTCGACTCCCGCTCTGTAAACAGCCGCTCCTCTGTGCTCCCACTCTGGAACCAGCCGCTCCTCTCTGCTCCAACTCCATAAACAGCCGCTCCTCTCTGCTCCCACTCTAAACAGCCGCTCCTCACTGTCCCCGCTCCGTCAACAGCCCCTCCTCTCTGCTCCCACTCTGTAACCAGCCGCTCCTCTCTGCTCCCACTCTGGAAACAGCCGCTCCTCTCTGCTCCCACTCCGTCAACAGCCTATCCTCTCTGCTCCCACCCTATAAACAGCCGCTCCTCTCTACTCCCACTCTGTAACCAGCCGCTCCTCTCTGCTACCACTCTGTAAACAGCCGCTCCTCTCTGCTCCCACTCCGTCAACAGCCCCTCCTCTCTGCTCCCACTCTGTAACCAGCCGCTCCTCTCTGCTGCAACTCTGAAACCAGCCGCTCCTCATTCTCTGCCTCCGTAAACAGCCGCTCCTCTCTGCTCCCGAACTGGAACAAGCCGCTGCACTCTGCTCCCACTCTGTAACCAGCCGCTCCTCTCTGCTCCCGCTCTGTAACGCCGCTCCTCTCTGCTCCCACTCTGTAACCAGCCGCTTCTCTATGCTACCAATCTGTAACCCGCCGCTCCTCTCTGCTCCCACTCTGTAACCAGCCGCTCCTCTCAGCTCCCACTCTGCAAACAGACGCTCCTCTCTGCTCCCGCTCAGTTAGCAGCCACTCCTCTCTGCTGCCGCTCTGAAACAGCCACTCCTCTCTGCTCCCACTCTGTAACCAGCCGCTCCTCTCTGCTCCCACTCTGTAAACAGCCACTCCTCTCTGATCCCACTCTGTAAACAGCCTCTCCTCTCTGCTCCCGCTCTGTAAACAGCCGCTCCTCTCTGCTCCCACTCTGTAACCAGCCCCTCCTCTCTGCTGCAACTCTGTAACGAGCCGCACGTCATTCTCTGCCTCTCTAAGCAGCCTCTCCTCTCTGCACCCACTCCGTAAATAGCGCCCCCTCTCTGCTCCCACTCTGTGAACAGCCGCTCCTCTCTGCTCCCACTCCGTGAACAGCCGCTCCTCTCTGCTGCCAATCTGTAACGAGCCGCTCCTCTCTGCTCCCACTCGGTAAAAAGCCGCTCCTGTATGCTCCAACCATATAAACAGCAGCTCCTCTCTACTCCCGCTCTGTAAACAGACGCTCCGCACTGCTCCCACTCTGGAACCAGCCGCTCCTCTCTTCTCCCACTCTGTAACCAGCTGCTCCTCTCTGCTTCCACTCTGGAACCAGCCGCTCCTCTCTGCTCCGACTCTGTAACCAGCTGCTCCTCTCTGCTGCAAATCTATAACCAGCCGCTCCTCTCTGCTCCCACTCTGTAACCAGCCGCTCCTCTCTACACCCACTCTGTAACCAGCCGCTCCTGATTCTCTGCCTCTGTAATTAGCCGCTCCTCCCTGCTCCCACTCTGTAACCTGCCGCTCCTCTCTGCTCCCACTCTAGTAACAGCCGCTCCTCTCTGCTCCAACTCCATAAACAGCCGCTCCTCTCTGCTCCCACTCTAAACAGCCGCTCCTCACTGTCCCCGCTCCGTCAACAGCCCCTCCTCTCTGCTCCCACTCTGTAACCAGCCGCTCCTCTCTGCTCCCACTCTGGAAAGAGCCGCTCCTCTCTGCTCCCACTCCGTCAACAGCCTATCCTCTCTGCTCCCACCCTATAAACAGCCGCTCCTCTCTGCTCCAACTCCGTAAGCAGCCGCTCCTCTCTGCTCCCAATCTGTAAACAGCCGCTCCTCTCTGCTACCACTCTGTAAACAGCCGCTCCTCTCTGCTCCCACTCCGTCAACAGCCCGTCCTCTCTGCTCCCACTCTGTAACCAGCCGCTCCTCTCTGCTCCCACTCAAAAAACAGCTGCTCCTCTCTGCTCCAACTCCGTAAACAGCCGCTCCTCTCAGCTCCCACTCTGTAAACAGCCGCTCCTCTCTGCTCCCGCTCCGTCAACAGCCCCTCCTCTCTGCTCCCACTCTGTAAATAGCCGCTCCTCTCTGCTCCCACTCTGGAACGAGCCGCTCCTCTCTGCTCCCACTCTGTAACCAGCCGCTCCTCTCTGCTCCCACTCTGTAAACAGCGGCTCCTCTCTGCTCCCACTCCGTAAACAGCCCCTCCTCTCTGCTCCCACTCTGTAACCAGCCGCTCCTCTCTGCTCCCACTCTGTAACCAGCCGCTCCTCTCTGCTCCCACTCTGTAAACAGCCGCTCCTCTCTGCACCCACTCTGTAACCAGCCGCTCCTCTCTGCTCCCAATCTGGAACCAGCCGCTCCTCTCTGCTCCCATTCTGGAACCAGCCGCTCCTCTCTGCTCCCACTCTGGAACCAGCCGCTCCTCTCTGCTCCCACTCTGGAACCAGCCGCTCCACTCTGCTCCCACTCTGTAACCAGCCGCTCCTCTCTGCTCCCAATGTGGAAGCAGCCGATCCTCTCTGCTCCCACTCTGTAACAAGCCTCTCCTCTCTGCTGCAACTCTATAACCAGCAGCTCCTCATTCTCTGCCTCAGTAACCAGCCGCTCCTCTCTGCTCCCGCTCTGTAAACAGCCGCTTCTCTCTGCTCCCACTCTGGAACCAGCCGCTCCTCTCTGCTCCCACTCTGGAACCAGCCGCTCCTCTCTGCTCCCACTCTGGAACCAGCCGCTCCTCTCTGCTCCCACTCTGAAATTAGCCGCTCCTATCTGCTCCCACTCTGTAAACAGCCGCTCCTCTCTGCTCCCGCTCCATCAACAGCCCCTCCTCTCTGCTCGAACTCTGTAAACAGCCGTTCCTCTCTGCTCCCACTCCGTAGCCAGCCGCTCCTCTCTGCTCCCACTCTGTAAACAGCCGTTCCTCTGTGCTCCCACTCTGTAAATAGCCGCTCCTCTCTGCTCCCACTCTGGAACCAGCCGCTCCTCTCTGCTCCCACTCTGGAAACAGCCGTTCCTCTCTGCTCCCACTCTGCAACCAGCCGCTCCTCTCTGCTCCCACTCTGGAACGAGCCGCACCTCTTTGCTCCCACTGTGGACCTAGCCGCTCCTCTCTGCTCCCACTCTGCAACCAGCCGCTCCTCTCTGCTCCCACTCTGGATCGAGCCGCTCCTCTCTGCTCCCACTCCGTCATCAGCCCCTCCTCTCTGCTCCAACTCTGAAAACAGCCGTTCCTCTCTGCTCCCACTCCTTAGCCAGCCGCTCCTCTCTGCTCCCACTCTGCAACCAGCCGCTCCTCTCTGCTCCCACTCTGGAACGAGCCGAACCTCTTTGCTCCCACTGTGGACCTAGCCGCTCCTCTCTGCTCCCACTCTGCAACCAGCCGCTCCTCTCTGCTCCCACTCTGGATCGAGCCGCTCCTCTCTGCTCCCACTCCGTCATCAGCCCCTCCTCTCTGCTCCAACTCTGAAAACAGCCGTTCCTCTCTGCTCCCACTCCTTAGCCAGCCGCTCCTCTCTGCTCCCACTCTGTAAACAGCCGTTTCTCTCTGCTCCCACTCTGTAAATAGCCGCTTCTCTCTGCTCCCACTCTGGAACCAGCCGCTCCTCTCTGCTTCCACTCTGGAAACAGCCGCTCCTCTCTGCTCCCACTCTGTAACCAGCCGCTCCTCTCTGCTCCCATTCTGGATCGAGCCGCTCCTCTCTGCTCCCACTCTGTAACCAGCCGCTCCTCTCTGCTCCCACTCTGTAAACAGCGGCTCCTCTCTGCTCCCACTCCGTCAACAGCCCCTCCTCTCTGCTCCCACTCTGTAACCAGCCGCTCCTATCTGCTCCCACGCTGTAACCAGCCGCTCCTCTCTTCTCACACTCTGTAAACAGCCGCTCCTCTCTGCTCCCACTCTGTAACCAGCCTCTCCTCTCTGCTCCCACTCTGGAACCAGCCGCTCCTCTCTGCTCCCACTCTGGAACCAGCCGCTCCTCTCTGCTCCCACTCTGAACCAGCCGCTCCTCTCTGCTCCCACTCTGGAACCAGCCGCTCCTCTCTGCTCCCACTCTGTAACAAGCCTCTCCTCTCTGCTGCAACTCTATAATCAGCCGCTCCTCATTCTGTGCATCAGTAACCAACCGCTCCTCTCTGCTCCCGCTCTGTAAACAGCCGCTTCTCTCTGCTCCCAATCTGGAACCAGCCGCTCCTCTCTGCTCCCAATCTGTAAACAGCGGCTCCTCTCTGCTCCCACTCCGTAGCAAGCCGCTCCTCTCTGCTCCCACTCTGTATACAGCCGTTCCTCTCTGCTCCCACTCTGTAAATAGCCGCTCCTCTCTGCTCCCATTCTGGAACCAGCCGCTTCTCTCTGCTCCCACTCTGGAACCAGCCGCTCCTCTCTGCTCCCACTCTGGAAACAGCCGCTCCTCTCTGCTCCCAATCTGCAACCAGCCGCTTCTCTCTGCTCCCACTCTGGAACGAGCCGCTCCTCTCTGCTCCCACTCTGTAACCAGCCGCTCCTCTCTGCTCCCGCTCCGTCAACAGCCCCTCCTCTCTGCTCCCACTCTGTAAATAGCCGCTGCTCTCTGCTCCCACTCTGGAACCAGCCGCTTCTCTCTGCTCCCACTATGGAACCAGCCGCTCCTCTCTGCTCCCACTCTGGAAACAGCCGTTCCTCTCTGCTCCCACTCTGCAACCAGCCGCTCCTCTATGCTCCCACTCTGGAACGAGCCGCACCTCTTTGCTCCCACTGTGGACCTAGCCGCTGCTCTCTGCTCCCACTCTGCAACCAGCCGCTCCTCTCTGCTCCCACTCTGGATCGAGCCGCTCCTCTCTGCTCCCACTCCGTCATCAGCCCCTCCTCTCTGCTCCAACTCTGTAAACAGCCGTTCCTCTCTGCTCCCACTCCTTAGCCAGCCGCTCCTCTCTGCTCCCACTCTGTAAACAGCCGTTCCTCTCTGCTCCCACTCTGTAAATAGCCGCTCCTCTCTGCTCCCACTCTGGAACCAGCCGCTTCTTTCTGCTCCCACTCTGGAACCAGCCGCTCCTCTCTGCTCCCACTCTGGTAACAGCCGCTCCTCTCTGCTCCCACTCTGCAACCAGCCGCTCCTCTCTGCTCCCACTCTGGATCGAGCCGCTCCTCTCTGCTCCCACTCTGTAACCAGCCTCTCCTCTCTGCTCCCACTCTGTAAACAGCGGCTCCTCTCTGCTCCCACTCCGTCAACAGCCCCTCCTCTCTGCTCCCACTCTGTAACCAGCCGCTCCTATCTGCTCCCACGCTGTAACCAGCCGCTCCTCTCTTCTCACACTCTGTAAACAGCCGCTCCTCTCTGCTCCCACTTTGTAACCAGCCTCTCCTCTCTGCTCCCACTCTGGAACCAGCCGCTCCTCTCTGCTCCCACTCTGGAACCAGCCGCTCCTCTCTGCTCCCACTCTGGAACCAGCCGCTCCTCTCTGCTCCCACTCTGGAACCAGCCGCTCCACTCTGCTCCCACTCTGTAACCAGCCGCTCCTCTCTGCTCCCAATCTGGAAGCAGCCGCTCCTCTCTGCTACCACTCTGTAACAAGCCTCTCCTCTCTGCTGCAACTCTATAATCAGCCGCTCCTCATTCTCTGCCTCAGTAACCAATCGCTCCTCTCTGCTCCCGCTCTGTAAACAGCCGCTTCTGTCTGCTCCCACTCTCGAACCAGGCGCTACTCTCTGCTCCCACTCTGGAACCAGCCGCTCCTCTCTGCTCCCAATCTGGAACCAGCCGCTCCTCTCTGCTCCCAATCTGGATCTAGCCGCTCCTATCTGCTCCCACTCTGTAAACAGCGGCTCCTCTCTGCTCCCACTCCGTCAACAGCCCCTCCGCTCTGCTCCAACTCTGTAAACAGCCTTTCCTCTCTGCTCCCACTCCGTAGCAAGCCGCTCCTCTCTGCTCCCACTCTGTAAACAGCCGTTCCTCTCTGCTCCCACTCTGTAAATAGCCGCTCCTCTCTGCTCCCACTCTGGAACCAGCCACTCCTCTCTGCTCCCACTCTGGAAACAGCCGCTGCTCTCTGCTCCCATTCTGCAACCAGCCGCTCCTCTCTGCTCCCACTCTGGAACCAGCCGCTCCTCTCTGCTCCCACTCGGTCAACAGCCCCTCCTCTCTGCTCCCACTCTGTAACCAGCCGCTCCTCTCTGCTCCAACTCTGAAACCAGCAGCTCATCACAGCTGCAACTCAGTAACCAGCCGCTCATCATTCTAAGCATCTGTAACCAGCCGCTCCTCTCTGCTCCCACTCCGTAACCAGCCGCTCCTCTCTGCTCCCACTCTGTAAACAGCCGTTCCTCTCTGCTCCCACTCTGTAAATCGCCGCACCTCTCGGCTCCCGCTCTGGAATCAACCGCTCCTCTCTGCTCCCATTCTGGAACCAGCCGCTCCACTCTGCTCCCACTCTGTAACCAGCCGCTCCTCTCTGCTCCCAATCTGGAAGCAGCCGCTCCTCTCTGCTCCCACTCTGTAACAAGCCTCTCCTCTCTGCTGCAACTCTATAACCAGCCGCTTCGAATTCTCTGCCTCAGTAACCAGCCGCTCCTCTCTGCTCCCGCTCTGCAAACAGCCGCTTCTCTCTGCTCCCACTCTCGAACCAGCCGCTCCTCTCTGCTCCCACTCTGGAACCAGCCGCTCCTCTCTACTCCGAATCTGGAACCAGCCGCTCCTCTCTGCTCCCACTCTGGAACTAGCCGCTCCTATCTGCTCCCACTCTGTAAACAGCGGCTCCTCTCTGCACCCACTCCGTCAACAGCCCCTCCTCTCTGCTCCAACTCTGTAAACAGCCGTTCCTCTCTGCTCCCACTCCTTAGCCAGCCGCTCCTCTCTGCTCCCAATCTGTAAACAGCCGTTCCTCTCTGCTCCCACTCTGTAAATAGCCGCTCCTCTCTGCTCCCACTCTGGGACCAGCCGCTTCTCTCTGCTCCCACTCTGGAACCAGCCGCTCCTCTCTGCGCCCACTCTGGAAACAGCCGCTCCTCTCTGCTCCCACTCTGCAACCAGCCGCTCCTCTCTGCTCCCACTCTGGATCGAGCCGCTCCTCTCTGCTCCCACTCTGTAACCAGCCGCTCCTCTCTGCTCCCACTCTGTAAACAGCGGCTCCTCTCTGCTCCCACTCCGTCAACAGCCACTCCTCTCTGCTCCCACTCTGTAACCAGCCGCTCCTATCTGCTCCCACGCTGTAACCAGCCGCTCCTGTCTTCTCACACTCTGTAAACAGCCGCTCCTCTCTGCTCCCACTCTGTAACCAGCCTCTCCTCTCTGCTCCCACTCTAGAAACAGCCGCTCCTCTCTGCTCCCAGTCTGGAGCCAGCCGCTCCTCTCTGCTCCCACTCGGTAACCAGCCGCTCCTCTCTGCTCCCAATCTGGAAGCAGCCGCTCCTCTCTGCTCCCACTCTGTAACAAGCCTCTCCTCTCTGCTGCAACTCTATAACCAGCCGCTCCTCATTCTCTGCCTCAGTAACCAACCGCCCCTCTCTGCTCCCGCTCTGTAAACAGCTGCGTCTCTCTGCTCCCACTCTCGAACCAGCCGCTACTCTCTGCTCCCACTCTGGAACCAGCCGCTCCTCTCTGCTCCCACTCTGGAAGCAGCCGCTTCTCTCTGCTCCCACTCTGGAACCAGCCACTCCTCTCTGCTCCCACTCTGGAAACAGCCGTTCCTCTCTGCTCCCACTCTGCAACCAGCCGCTCCTCTCTGCTCCCACTCTGGAACGAGCCGCACCTCTTTGCTCCCACTGTGGACCTAGCCGCTCATCTCTGCTCCCACTCTGCAACCAGCCGCTCCTCTCTGCTCCCACTCTGGATCGAGCCGCTCCTCTCTGCTCCCACTCCGTCATCAGCCCCTCCTCTCTGCTCCAACTCTGAAAACAGCCGTTCCTCTCTGCTCCCACTCCTTAGCCAGCCGCTCCTCTCTGCTCCCACTCTGCAACCAGCCGCTCCTCTCTGCTCCCACTCTGGAACGAGCCGCACCTCTTTGCTCCCACTGTGGACCTAGCCGCTCCTCTCTGCTCCCACTCTGCAACCAGCCGCTCCTCTCTGCTCCCACTCTGGATCGAGCCGCTCCTCTCTGCTCCCACTCCGTCATCAGCCCCTCCTCTCTGGTCCAACTCTGAAAACAGCCGTTCCTCTCTGCTCCCACTCCTTAGCCAGCCGCTCCTCTCTGCTCCCACTCTGTAAACAGCCGTTTCTCTCTGCTCCCACTCTGTAAATAGCCGCTTCTCTCTGCTCCCACTCTGGAACCAGCCGCTCCTCTCTGCTTCCACTCTGGAAACAGCCGCTCCTCTCTGCTCCCACTCTGCAACCAGCCGCTCCTCTCTGCTCCCATTCTGGATCGAGCCGCTCCTCTCTGCTCCCACTCTGTAACCAGCCGCTCCTCTCTGCTCCCACTCTGTAAACAGCGGCTCCTCTCTGCTCCCACTCCGTCAACAGCCCCTCCTCTCTGCTCCCACTCTGTAACCAGCCGCTCCTATCTGCTCCCACGCTGTAACCAGCCGCTCCTCTCTTCTCACACTCTGTAAACAGCCGTTCCTCTCTGCTCCCACTCTGGAACCAGCCTCTCCTCTCTGCTCCCACTCTGGAACCAGCCGCTCCTCTCTGCTCCCACTCTGGAACCAGCCGCTCCTCTCTGCTCCCACTCTGAACCAGCCGCTCCTCTCTGCTCCCACTCTGGAACCAGCCGCTCCTCTCTGCTCCCACTCTGGAACCAGCCGCTCCTCTCTGCTCCCACTCTGTAACAAGCCTCTCCTCTCTGCTGCAACTCTATAATCAGCCGCTCCTCATTCTGTGCCTCAGTAACCAACCGCTCCTCTCTGCTCCCGCTCTGTAAACAGCTGCGTCTCTCTGCTCCCACTCTCGAACCAGCCGCTACTCTCTGCTCCCACTCTGGAACCAGCCGCTCCTCTCTGCTCCCACGCTGGAAGCAGCCGCTTCTCTCTGCTCCCACTCTGGAACCAGCCACTCCTCTCTGCTCCCATTCTGGAAACAGCCGCTCCTCTCTGCTCCCACTCTGTAACCAGCCGCTCCTCTCTGCTCCCACTCCGTCAACAGCCCCTCCTCTCTGCTCCCACTCTGTAACCAGACGCTCCTCTCTGCTCCCACTCTGTAACCAGCAGCTCATCTCTGCTGCAACTCTGTAACCAGCCGCTCATCATTCTGAGCTTCTGTAACCAGCCAATCCTCTCTGCTCCCACTCCGTAACCAGCCGCTCCTCTCTGCTCCCACTCTGTAAACAGCCGTTCCTCTCTGCTCCTACTCTGTAAATCGCCGCACCTCTCGGCTCCCGCTCTGGAATCAGCCGCTCCTCTCTGCTCCAATTCTAGAACCAGCCGCTCCACTCTGCTCCCACTCTGTAACCAGCCGCTCCTCTCTGCACCCAATCTGGAAGCAGCCGCTCCTCTCTGCTCCCACTCTGTAACATGCCTCTCCTCTCTGCTGCAACTCTATAACCAGCCGCTCCTCATTCTCTGCCTCAGTAACCAGCCGCTCCTCTCTGCTCCCGCTCTGTAAACAGCCGCTTCTCTCTGCTCCCACTGTGGAACCAGCCGCTCCTCTCAGCTCCCACTCTGGAACCAGCCGCTTCTCTCTACTCCCAATCTGGAACCAGCCGCTCCTCTCTGCTCCCACTCTGGAACTAGCCGCTCCTATCTGCTCCCACTCTGTAAACAGCGGCTCCTCTCTGCTCCCACTCCTTAGCCAGCCGCTCCTCTCTGCTCCCAATCTGTAAACAGCCGTTCCTCTCTGCTCCCACTCTGTAAATAGCCGCTCCTCTCTGCTCCAACTCTGGAACCAGCCGCTTCTCTCTGCTCCCACTGTGGAACCAGCCGCTCCTCTCTGCTCCCACTCTGGAAACAGCCGCTCCTGTCTGCTCCCACTCTGCAACCAGCCGCTCCTCTGTGCTCCCACTCTGGAACGAGCCGCTCCTCTCTGCTCCCACTCTGTAAACAGCAGCTCCTCTCTGCTCCCACTCCGTCAACAGCCCCTCTTCTCTGCTGCAACTCTATAACCAGCCGCTCCTCATTCCCTGCCTCAGTAACCAGCAGCTCCTCTCTGCTCCCGCTCTGTAAACAGCCGCTTCTCTCTGCTCCCACTCTCGAACCAGCCGCTCCGTACTGCTCCCACTCTGGAACCAGCCACTCCTCTCTGCTCCCAATCTGGAACCAGCCGCTCCTCTCTGCTCCCAATCTGGAACTAGCCGCTCCTATCTGCTCCCACTCTGTAACCAGCGGCTCCTCTCTGCTCCCACTCCGTCAACAGCCCCTCCGCTCTGCTCCAACTCTGTAAACAGCCGTTCCTCTCTGCTCCCACTCCGTAGCCGGCCGCTCCTCTTTGCTCCCAATCTGTAAACAGCCGTTCCTCTCAGCTCCCACTTTGCAAATAGCCGCTCCTCTCTGCTCCCACTCTGGAACCAGCCGCTTCTCTCTGCTCCCACTCTGGAACCAGCCACTCCTCTCTGCTCCCACTCTGGAAACAGCCGCTCCTCTCTGCTCCCACTCTGCAACCAGCAGCTCCTCTCTGCTCCCACTCTGGAACGAGCCGCTCCTCTCGGCTCCCACTCTGTAACCAGCCGCTCCTCTCTGCTCCCACTCTGTAAACAGCGGCTCCTCTCTGCTCCCACTCCGTCAACAGCCCCTCCTCTCTGCTCCCACTCTGTAACCTGCCGTTCCTCTCTGCTCCCACTCTGTAACCAGCAGCTCATCTCTGCTGCAACTCTGTAACCAGCCGCTCCTCATTCTGAGCTTCTGTAACCAGCCGCTCCTCTCTGCTCCCACTCCGTAACCAGCCGCTCCTCTCTGCTCCCACTCTGTAAACAGCCGTTCCTCTCTGCTCCCACTCTGTAAATCGCCGCACCTCTCGGCTCCCGCTCTGGAACCAGCCGCTCCTCTCTGCTCCCACTCTGGAACCAGCCGCTCCACTCTGCTCCCAATCTGTAACCAGCCGCTCCTCTCTGCTCCCAATCTGGAAGTAGCCGCTCCTCTCTGCTCCCACTCTGTAACAAGCCTCTCCTCTCTGCCGCAACTCTATAACCAGCCGCTCCTCATTCTCTGCCTCAGTAACCAGCCGCTCCTCTCTGCTCCCGCTCTGTAAACAGCCGCTTCTCTCTGCTCCCACTCTGTAAACAGCGGCTCCTCTCTGCTCCCACTCCGTCAACATCCGCTCCTCTCTGCTCCCACTCTGTAAACAGCCGCTCCTCTCTGCTCCCACTCTGTAACCAGCCGCTACTCTCTGCTCCCACTCTGTAAACAGCCGCTCCACTCTGCTCCCACTCTGTAACCAGCCGCTCCTGTCTGCACCCAATCTGGAAGCAGCCGCTCCTCTCTGCTCCCACTCTGTAACAAGCCTCTCCTCTCTGCTGCAACTCTATAACCAGCCGCTCCTCATTCTCTGCCTCAGTAACCAGCCGCTCCTCTCTGCTCCCGCTCTGTAAACAGCGGCTCCTCTCTGCTCCCACTGTGGAACCAGCCGCTCCTCTCTGCTCCCAGTCTGGAACCAGCCGCTTCTCTCTACTCCCAATCTGGAACCAGCCGCTCCTCTCTGCTCCCACTCTGGAACTAGCCGCTCATATCTGCTCCCACTCTGTAAACAGCGGCTCCTCTCTGCTCCCACTCCTTAGCCAGCCGCTCCTCTCTGCTCCCAATCTGTAAACAGCCGTTACTCTCTGCTCCCACTCTGTAAATAGCCGCTCCTCTCTGCTCCAACTCTGGAACCAGCCGCTTCTCTCTACTCCCACTGTGGAACCAGCCGCTCCTCTCTGCTCCCACTCTGGAAACAGCCGCACCTGTCTGCTCCCACTCTGCAACCAGCCGCTCCTCTCTGCTCCCACTCTGGAACGAGCCGCTCCTCTCTGCTCCCACTCTGTAAACAGCAGCTCCTCTCTGCTCCCACTCCGTCAACAGCCCCTCCTCTCTGCTGCAACTCTATAACCAGCCGCTCCTCATTCTCTGCCTCAGTAACCAGCAGCTCCTCTCTGCTCCCGCTCTGTAAACAGCCGCTTCTCTCTGCTCCCACTCTCGAACCAGCCGCTCCTCTCTGCTCCCACTCTGGAACCAGCCGCTCCTCTCTGCTTCCAATCTGGAACCAGCCGCTCCTCTCTGCTCCCAATCTGGAACTAGCCGCTCCTATCTGCTCCCACTCTGTAACCAGCGGCTCCTCTCTGCTCCCACTCCGTCAACAGCCCCTCCGCTCTGCTCCAACTCTGTTAACAGCCGTTCCTCTCTGCTCCCACTCCGTAGCCAGCCGCTCCTCTTTGCTCCCACTCTGTAAACAGCCGTTCCTCTCTGCTCCCACTTTGCAAATAGCCGCTCCTCTCTGCTCCCACTCTGGAACCAGCCGCTTCTCTCTGCTCCCACTCTGGAACCAGCCACTCCTCTCTGCTCCCACTCTGGAAACAGCCGCTCCTCTCTGCTCCCACTCTGCAACCAGCCGCTCCTCTCTGCTCCCACTCTGGTACGAGCCGCTCCTCTCGGCTCCCACTCTGTAACCAGCCGCTCCTCTCTGCTCCCACTCTGTAAACAGCGGCTCCTCTCTGCTCCCACTCCGTCAACAGCCCCTCCTCTCTGCTCCCACTCTGTAACCTGCCGTTCCTCTCTGCTCCCACTCTGTAACCAGCAGCTCATCTCTGCTGCAACTCTGTAACCAGCCGCTCCTCATTCTGAGCTTCTGTAACCAGCCGCTCCTCTCTGCTCCCACTCCGTAACCAGCCGCTCCTCTCTGCTCCCACTCTGTAAACAGCCGTTCCTCTCTGCTCCCACTCTGTAAATCGCCGCACCTCTCGGCTCCCGCTCTGGAACCAGCCGCTCCTCTCTGCTCCCACTCTGGAACCAGCCGCTCCACTCTGCTCCCAATCTGTAACCAGCCGCTCCTCTCTGCTCCCAATCTGGAAGTAGCCGCTCCTCTCTGCTCCCACTCTGTAACAAGCCTCTCCTCTCTGCCGCAACTCTATAACCAGCCGCTCCTCATTATCTGCCTCAGTAACCAGCCGCTCCTCTCTGCTCCCGCTCTGTAAACAGCCGCTTCTCTCTGCTCCCACTCTGTAAACAGCGGCTCCTCTCTGCTCCCACTCCGTCAACAGCCGCTCCTCTCTGCTCCCACTCTGTAAACAGCCGCTCCTCTCTGCTCCCACTCTGTAACCAGCCGCTACTCTCTGCTCCCACTCTGTAAACAGCCGCTCCACTCTGCTCCCACTCTGTAACCAGCCGCTCCTGTCTGCACCCAATCTGGAAGCAGCCGCTCCTCTCTGCTCCCACTCTGTAACAAGCCTCTCCTCTCTGCTGCAACTCTATAACCAGCCGCTCCCCATTCTCTGCCTCAGTAACCAGCCGCTCCTCTCTGCTCCCGCTCTGTAAACAGCGGCTCCTCTCTGCTCCCACTGTGGAACCAGCCGCTCCTCTCTGCTCCCACTCTGGAACCAGCCGCTTCTCTCTTCTCCCACTGTGGAACCAGCCGCTCCTCTCTGCTCCCACTCTGGAAACAGCCGCACCTGTCTGCTCCCACTCTGCAACCAGCCGCTCCTCTCTGCTCCCACTCTGGAACGAGCCGCTCCTCTCTGCTCCCACTCTGTAAACAGCAGCTCCTCTCTGCTCCCACTCCGTCAACAGCCCCTCCTCTCTGCTGCAACTCTATAACCAGCCGCTCCTCATTCTCTGCCTCAGTAACCAGCAGCTCCTCTCTGCTCCCGCTCTGTAAACAGCCGCTTCTCTCTGCTCCCACTCTCGAACCAGCCGCTCCTCTCTGCTCCCACTCTGGAACCAGCCGCTCCTCTCTGCTTC